>NC_045634.1:16286947-16911947 GCF_009829155.1 Mustela erminea
AAAGGCATGTATTTGACCTCTGGCAGTTTCAGCAGTGCAATTTAATACTACATGTTGCATTCTGCTCAGTTGATCATTTAAGTGGCAGAACAATGAAAAATCCATCCTACCTTAGAATCAATGAATTGTATCAATTTAGCATCAATTATTAGATCAATTAGCATCAGTAGGTATTAGACATAAAAGTTTTATAAATATTTAAAGTCTCACAACAGGTTTACAAAATACAGAATATGGGTAACAGAAGCATGGAGAGTTTGTGTGGCAGTTCATGCTTACATAAGAGAGCATGCCTACACGGACAAATCCAACACAAGAATTACAGAGATGAGAGTTCAGTCAAGGGTCCCTCTGAAGCCATTATGGCAAATTCAGAACAATTTGACAACATACTGAATTGTGTTTTCTTCATCAATACATTCCATTAACTAGACTTTCTTTTAACTTAGTGAGAAGTGACCAAATTTAATCCTACCACTTAAAGGAATAGAAACACTTTCTTCCCATTGATCTTCTGGTTGTCATTAAAGGAAGTTAACTTCAGGATTAGCATTGGACTTCAGCATGGCTCTCAACATGAAGATCTACTGTGGAGGTTTTCTTGGGCTGCAGAGCCCAAAAAGATATGCTGAGAGTTCAAATAGATGCTGATCCCATAAATGACACTAAACTCTAATGCATACTATTGGTTTGATATAATTATTATATCATATGATCATTATATGATTATATTCATATTTTTATGCTCTGACTCTTTCATCCACCAGTCTGTGTGTGTTTGGGGTATTATTCTATAAGGAAGTACTTAAATTGAAGAAATACTCAGCTCACAATAAATAATCCAAATAAAGTATATCATGATGTTTATATTTGGCTCTGTCTACTGAGCATTGATTAATAGCCCTTTGGCCTTGTTGATTCATCACCTGAGCATGTTTATTTAAATATATTCCCTCCTCCTCCTTTCACCTCCAGGAATCATTTTTTTCACTACCTCCCATATGTATACTTTTATTCTTTTTAACGCCGCAATTACAAAAAACTAGTCCTAAATCCTCTTTCTCCATGTATGATTATATAAATACAAGATATGCACACTGATAAAATAGTAGATACAATATCTTTAAATCTTTTTAAAGTACCTTGATGTGCTGGCAAGAAAATAAGAAATATTAGAATTATAAACCTAAGTCAAACCAGAGACCTGGAAAGTAAGCAGAGCACTAAAACCAAAACTGAGTTGTGACCATTGGACTTTTGTCAAACTCAGAGAACCTTAACTACAACTTTTATAACATGGTAGGTAGGTGGAAGGAAATAGAAAGACAAAGGCCAAGGCTGACTCAAGAGCTCACCCAGCTCTTCAAAGAGTGGGAATCTTGAAATTCAAAGAAAAGAGTAATCAAAATACATTAAGTAAAAAAAGCAGCACCCACACTTTCTATCTGGAACATTTCCCATTACAGAAGTCAAAGAGAGAGCAGTTATCTGATCTCTTTGCTCCCAGGAAGCTAGAGCAGAAGCACATAACCAAGGCTTGACCAATCAGAGATTCTGCCCAGGTCTAGGATCTGGAGAAAGTGATACAAAGCTAGGAGGATAGTAGAGATTCTGTAAAGCCATTGTAACAGTAGCGTTAATAGCACAGCAGCATCAAGGAAGCAGCTATTCAAAGCTGCCTAGATTCACTGAGTTCCTGCATATTTTGAGTATGGTCCTCAAGACTTGTAATAGATTCTTTTAATATTTCTTCTAGTAAACTTATACTTAAATGAGCCAGAGTTTATTTCTGATATTTGCAAATGAGTACTTCACTGATACAGTCTTCCTCCAAACTCAGAAATAATACTGAAATCAGAGAATTCTGAGTGAGAGTCACCCAGAAAAGCCTAAATGTAAATAAAAGATGGTAATCTGGAAGAGGGTTTTTCTCACAATTAACAGTTGCTGTAGATCAGGGATCTATCCAAGGTTCTCAGCTCCATTATAACCCAAGACCTTGAAAGTCTTGTGATCCTAATCTTCCTGCTTTTTATCTTCCAAAACTCTCATAACTATGACTATGACTCATGACCATTCCAATAAACTCTCTTGAATCTTCATGGTCCAGTCACACCCTGACTAATTCACATCAAGAAGAATTATGATGCTCATTTTCCAAATCATAAAACTGAAATTAGTTTAGTAGCTTGACAGAGTTATCAGTGAGGAACAAAAAGTCTGTCCTAGTCTTTCGCAGTGAATGTTGCCTTGTGGTACTAATAATTTGTTTCATTTTGTTTTTATAGAGGGATTTTCATTAATTTTTAAATAAATACACATTCAGCACCTGTAATGATCCCAGCACTTTTCTATATGTTCTAGTTGATATAAAGAAATGGTCTTCCAACAGGCAAGCCTGTATTAGGAATATCTTAATTTGAATGCTGGTTTATCTAATCACTCTGCATGAATTTGGACACATTTTCTAATGCTTTAAGCCTCAATTTCCTTACCTATTAGGGGTGATTCAATCCTAACAGGATTGTTATAAAGGTCAAACAGTAATTGCGGAAAAACAATTTGTTTTTCAATTGCTGAAAAAAGAAAAAAAAGTAAGATGTTCTTCTAACAACTTGGAAACAAGGAAATTAAGATCACTCTCCAAGAATATTGTATCACTTATGGGTGGACTCTAACATAAAAACAGAGAATAGAATGGTGGTGAATGGAGGTGAGGGAACTAGAGAGACATTGTTTAAGGGTACAAGCTGGCAACCAGTAGATACATAAGTCCTGGAGACCTAATGTACAACATATAAACTTCAAAGTTGTTATGACTTAATGGGTTTAGAGAGATTATTGATCTGGTAATGATGGAAATAACTAAAGCGGAAAGACCAGTGGAGAAGTTATTGTAAAAATCCAATTGCAAAGTTATTTAGGACTTGACTAAGGTTGTTTGTTTTCTGCTCTGTTCTCCTTTTTTCTGGAATAAGGCATCACTTCATATGGGGAGCTATTGCTCCTGCCTCTCCATCCTATGTCTAGTAGAAGTTGATGTAGTGGTCCTCCATCTCTGATTTTTGCTCATGGTCAAGGATTGGGCATATGACCCCAACCAAGGCAGAGTCCTTCAGTGGGATTATCCAATTTATTCCTACCTGAAAGTAAAGCCAATTATCTTCTAGTCAGGGTTGAATTGGGCAGCTTAGTCATATGGCAAACTTTTCTCAATAGTACTGCTGAATTCTAATCATCCACTGTATGAGCTGGTTTTGCTCCATTTGCTGTTTGCTCCAGTCACTCTCCACATCACTACACAATGCCACCTCCATGCCTTATACCAATGCAAGGAATCCAGTTATTTCCAGTTCTCAACTGACAGGCCACAACTTGCAACAGCTCATCCATACTCATTTGAGACATTATAGTTCCAAATATTCTTTTTCAATTTTAATTAAGTCTGATACAAATTGATATTTCACTCAAAAATCTTTTCAGTGGCTAAATATTCTAATTAAGAGGCTAAAAATTCAAATTACACCAAAAGAAAGTGAGGAGTAAGCCTGTTAGACACTGTCAATTTCTTCTTTTTAATTCTTCTATTTCTTACTTATTCCCTACCACTCCCACAGTGACAACATCTTTCTTTATATTTACTCCAATGATTAAAAAAAGGCACCATTTAGCAAATTTTTTCTCCCCCAATCATATTTGAAGAAGTACATGCATAAAGATATTCCCAGGATATCAAAATTCCAAGTGCCAGCATTCCATACAGGAAATTCTTGAACATATGACAAACTAGTATGGAGGAGTCTTCATCACCAAGAAGAGTATCTCACAAACATTTGGGTCAGAAGCCCATTACACATCCAGCTCCTGGGTGGCTCAGTCAGTGGAGTCAGACTCTTGATTTCAGCTCCAATCATGATCTCAGGATTGTCAGTTAGAGCCCTATATCAGGGTCTATACTGGGCACAGAGTCTGCTTAAGATTCTCTCTCTCTGGAGCGCCTGGGTGGCTCAGTGGGTTAAAGCCTCTGCCTTCAGCTAAGGTCATGATCCCAGGGTCCTGGGATCGAGCCCCGCATCAGGCTCTCTGCAAGGAGCCTGCTTCCTCCTCTCTCTCTCTCTCTGCCTGCCTCTCTCCCCACTTGTGACCTCTGTCTGTCAAATAAGTAAATAAAATCTTTAAAGAAAAAAAAAAAAGATTCTCTCTCCCTTTCCCTCTGCCTCTCTCCCCACGCTCTCTCTCTCTGGAAAAATAGTCCACTATACTCAAAAATCAAATGCCTCAAGGAACTTTTGTTTATTTAATTAATACTTGTTGATATTTACCATACTAAAATCACATTTAAAAATTAAAACTAAAAATTTTAGTTTAATTAATTAAATTAAATTTTAGTTTAATTTAATTAAATAAACTTTTGTTTATTTAATTAATACTTGTTGATATTTACCATACTAAAATCACATTTAAAAATTAAAACTAAAAATTTTTCAAATACTAATTCAGTTTATAACAATAATAAATTCATTACATATTAACATAAGTAACATATTTTATGAAAAATATCATTCAAAACAAAAAGAGAATAGTCAGAGGAGCCCATTATTTTCACATATTTCACACTTCTTTAATATCTTGTTTAGTAGAAGACATCTAGATCCTCCTATCTGTTTCTCTATTCAGTCTGTTTTACCACTCCACGTATACTCGGAAGAGAACAAGGAAAAGGCAAATGAACTTCAGATATTGTGAAAATGTTGACTTATTGGATCCACTGAAAGGGTCTCAAGAATTTCCAAGGTTCCCCAAACCATACTTTGAGAACAGCCAAGCTACACTATGTGCTGATGGCCCAAAACCAAATTCTAAAATAAGAAAAGTTTGCTTTCAGTTCACTTCAAATACCTGGTATCCAGAGTCCTCATGCTCTCTTCTGGTTGCCCAGAAATCCTTATCCCACTGTGACTCTCTTTCTCTAGGGGCTCTCTTTCTCTAGGACCACATGTTCTCAACTTGCCCATTTCTTTAAATCAAAATATAATATATTCATTCTTTGATAATTCCCTGAGGGTCCAAATAGGTAACATGCTAGTTTAATGAATTAACATTTGATGGCTCAGCCATCAAATGTTATACATACATTAATTGTATACATTAAATGTATGACAATACATTGTATTATCATACAATAACATATTTAAACTCCATGCTTCAGTGTCTTCACCCAAAGGAGTTACTCACATGTGAGCGTATCCAGTGGAAGGGTTTTTGTGTCATTTTCCTCAGATAACATCACCTCATCTCCCTGTGCTTAGTACTAACCTTGTGCACAATAGTGCTGTGAATATTGTCAGGTACATATGTGAGATATTTGAATACATGCTTAGATTATTTTGTATCCCTTGGTAAATGCCACTTTCCACCAAAGAAAGTACACAAAATCTAGACAAAAAAACAAAAGATACCAGCTAAAAAAGCAGAACAGCAAAAATGCAAATGCAGAAATAGGAAGAAATGCCGCAGCTACGACATACAAAGACAAAAAATAATATTACCACTTAGTAATTTTCAACTTAACTTTTTTTAAGAATAAAAATCAATACAATTTTTGAAATCATTTACAATATAAGAGTTCTTAAAATTATAAGCATGATACAACTACTGGTTGGGAGAATATACTATTTTGACATCTCATCTATCCAAAAAAAGGAGAAAATGGATCTGGGCTGGTTTCACCCAGTCACTTGAAACCCACAAAAAAGATGAAATTGAGCTATTGACTTACGGTGTTAATGAGCATCAATTCACACATTGCCTCAAGATAATGAGGCTACATTCTCAGAGTGTAGGATGGGTAATTAATGCTTCCAATTACCATGAATTTTCAGAGGGAACAATGGTTAGGAACTGCCACAAGCTATGCTTTACAGTTTGGAGTAGCCAAGGGAGAAAACCTCTCAGAAAATTTTATATCACTTTCTGTGCTGGAAGACACAAACCAAACTGTGTAGAAAAATATTTTTATTACGTAGGAAACAAAAATATTCTTTCCTAAAGCACTAGACTTATAATATCTATTCAAGCATAACTAAAGATTTCACAAACTCTAGTCCCACGTGGTGGGTCTGTTCTCCTGTAACTTGATCCATTTATAACTCCAGACTCTTTCCATGGATTGGTTTCTAATTTTGTAAAATCCAAGTGTACAGCAATATGAAAATTCAGAACAGGCTCACGAGTTTTGCACTTCAGTTACTGAAAGGGATGTTGCCTTGTTAATCTCAAAGGATTGGCAGAGCAATTTTATCACATTTTCTGAAAAAATCTATACAGATTTAAGGTCGCGTTCTGGATTTAATTGAAGTAACCTTTTGTACAATCTAGCTTTAATGAAGTGCAATGAAGTTAAACTCCATGGGGGCCATTAATCTGAAACACTCCATTTAAAAACTACAAGGGGAGTTTTTAATAAACAGTGTGAACTAATGCCCATGTGGAAAGGTAATTGAGAGGGAACTGGTGTCTGGGCCAGATTGTTATTAAACCCTTATCACAGGTAAAGCTAAAACCCCCAATGGCAAGCTGCCCTGTGATTTATATTGCCCTTCTCATCCTAACTTTAAAGGAAAGGCTACGTTTAATAATGAAAAAATCCTGTGACTAAGCTATAAAATAACTGAGCAATTACTTAGAATAATTTATACAGTGCAATACACTGACCTTGCTTTAAGCATAAAATCTACAAAATAACTTTGGCAATAAAACTGTGAACTACTAAAAGGACTAAAGGTTTTAACCATTTTTATTGTGTGGTGCCTGGGGGAAACATAAATACATATTACACTCTAATCACAGGGCTTAAGAAAATTCATAATTTTTTTTCTCTTAAAATGGCTTTTCAGAGAAAAGTTTGCTCAATTTGGCCAATTGCAAATCAAGATTCCAATGTCCTTGCTTTAAAAGGATTACATATAATCTCTATATATTTTTTCTTTACATGAGAATTCTGCCTGACTCTCCTTTAACTCCTAGCCATCACCCACAGAGGAAAACTGGCAAGAACTTTTCTGTATTACCCATTTAAATATTTACTCTTTCAAAATTAAAAAAAAAAAAAAAGAAGAGAGAGAGAGAGAGAAAGAAAGCAACTGGCCTCTATTGCAATAGTAAGGATTGATGCTATCTCCCCAGACCACTAAAGCAAGGATGCTTCTATTTCTGAATAAGAAAATAATACTCCATCACTCAGCAATCCACAACCAGTGTTTCCACTTTCCATGGTGGCTTACAAAAACAACGTTCAGCTTTTATTCTGAACTGGCATCAGAGCAGCATATAAGCAAGCATGACGTATTACTCTAGCTTTCTTCAATTTTTCAATCACCATAGCTGAGCAAACACTTTTTCTCTGAATGCTCTGAATTCATGAAATGATTGCAACAGATTGTCTTTCAAATGACTCCAAATTCCATGAAATCCAGTTGATTTCTGCGAGATTAGAATATCAATACATTGAAACCCTGCAGAACCAAATCAAAGCAGCATCTTCTCTTAGGAATACAAAAACTCTACTCTTACATTAATTTACCTTCCATAGAATTAGCTAGTTTATCTCCAAATGAGAATAAAGACACAAAAAATATTCTCCTAGGGTGGCTTTACAGAAACAGATGCCAAAGAAGAAATCTTCGGTCTAAAATACTGTCTGAATATTCCACCTTTATTACTCCTTGAACTACAGGTATAAAAGAGCTACTGTTTGAAAGCAAATAGGTTTTAAGGTATAATGCATTACAATATTATTAGTCTTTGAAATAAAATCTTTAAAAACAACAACAACATTATTAGTCTTTGAAAAATACCTAGCAAAGTAGTTAACCCATCATCTGGAGGTACAAGAAAAGAATGGGATTTATGATAGTGGCATAGGAAAATTTCTAGGAGTTCTAGTCCCAGTGACGCCCTCCAGAAAATAAGCTCTGGAGACCTCAGAGAGGCATGGACTCAACTCAAGTTATCTGAGAGAGGGGACAAACTGGGGTTGCACATAGTCACAGAATAAAGGGTGGAATACTGAAGGAAAAAAAGAGGGAGAGAGAGAAGATAGTGCCCCAATTCAGGACAGGGTCCTTTATCTTGCCTCCAGAAGGCAGATTGAGTCTCAGAGAACAATACAGCTATGAACAAAAATCTGATTTTAAACTTCGCCAGAGGCAGCCAAATTCCCAGATGAACCTCACATTCTCTAGGACAGTAGGGAGGCTTTCTGAATGGGAGATATAGCCACCTCCCTTCAGGATGAGGAAACTGCCTTAAAAAAGAAACTAAGATTCCACACATTTAATTTCATTCTCTTATAAAACTCCACTAAAACTTCATGACAGGAACTTTTCAGGGCCAAGACCTACAAGAATGGAAAAGAAACCAGAGCCGGAAAGACATGTGGTAATAGATTGGTGGACCAAAGAAAGACAACTCCTCGGTCAGTACTAAAGAAAGCGAATAAACAATTTGATTAAAATTGCAAGATCCTCAGAGGTCTGGGAAATAATATGCCTCCAAAGTGGGGTGAGGGTGGGGGAATGTTGAGAAGTCTTTCTAATTACAAATATCTAGATTCCCAAAGAGGAAAGTAGAAGTGTAATCTTTTGAGATGATCAAATATACCAATGAGATAGTAAGGGTTCAAAATGGCATCAAAGGTAGACCTTGAACTCTCCTCCTCCCACAGACACAAATTCATAACTACATACAATAATTTTACTTTGAAAGGACTTAAGAACTAGGTGAACAGGGCCCCGCCAACAACAAAAGACAAAAGAGACTCATCAAGAAGAGTGGGAGGGGCAGAGACAGCCTTGTCCAGCACTCTACTCCAAAGGAGGTGACACTTCAATGAGGAGGGATCGAACATAGAGAACTCTCCCCTGAAGAGTGAAGAGATTATGCTCCAATAAGGGACCCAACTTGGTGGCCAGCACTGAAAAGACAAAACCCCAATACATCTGGTATTAAGAATCAAAAGGATTAAGACCAAGAGAATCATGGGAAATAAAGACCCCACCCTTAATGTGTTCACACACAAACATACTCACCCTGCGATATAGTAAAAAAGTAGCAGATTGAAAAGCACACAGACCATAATCAAAGGAAACCCAATAATTCATTTTAAAGTGCATGCCAGAGGGATGGGAACCTATAGGGACTTTATACAGGGATAAAAGCAGGGGCACCTGGGTGGCTCAGTTAGTGAAGCGTCCAACTCTTGGTTTCTGCTCAGGTCGTGATCTCAGGGTCATGAGACTGAGTCCCGCATCAGGCTCCATGCTCAGCTCAGAGTCTGCTTGAGATTCTCTCCCTCTCCCTCTGCTCTTCCCCCTGTCTCATGCTCTCTTTCTCTTTCTTAAATTAAATAAATAAATAAATCTTTATATAGGGATAAAAGCACTGGTAAACACCATTTTTGCATCTCTTCCTAACTTGTTAGTGACAGAACAAATGAATGTGACTTTTGGAGCTTTTCCTCTAGCCTGCTAGTACTAGAAGGCAGGCACTGCATACCCCATACCATAACTGGCTGATTGAGCACTCTGCACCATGTCATCCCTGCTTAGCATCCAAGCTATAACCAGAACAGATAAGTGTTCCAAGCACCATCTACCTGGTGTAGGAGCTGCAGCTCTATCACAACCAATTGGGCACATGAGCCCACCTGAAGGATTCCCATTGAATGCCTGGCTCTGGTAGCCAGGGGGATTGCACTTCTGGACCATAAAGAACAGCTTCTACACAAAACTACTCCTTTATGAGTGAGGGAGATAGCTGTTTCACCTAAGGGGTACAGGCAAACACAGAGAGAAAGGCAAAATGAGTAGACGGAGGAATATGTTCCAAACCAAAGAACAAGGCAAATCCCCAGAAAAAGACCTTAATGAAATGAGATAAGCAACCTGCCTGATAAAGAATTGAAAGTAATGCTCATAAAGATGATTACTGATTTTTGAAAAAGAATAGGGGAACACAGCAAGAATGTCAATATAGAGATAGAATAAAAGAAAGTAGTAAACAGAAGTTATAATTGAACCCTAGAAGGGTTCAAGAGCAGAATAGATGCAACAGAAGTGCAAATAAGTGAACTGGAATACAATTTTAACTTATATGCACACACAACATGGGAGCACCTAAATATATAAAGCAAATAATAACAAAAATAAAGGGAGAAATAGAGAGCAATACAATAATACTAGGGGACTTTATACCTGACATAAATCAATGGATAGATCATTCAGAGAAAAAATCAATAAGGAAACATTGGCCTTAAATAACACATTAGACTGATGGACTTAAGAGAAACATAGAAGAACAAATGACTTAAAACTGCAGAATTCGTTCTCTTTGAGCACACATGAAACATCCTCCAGGATACATCATATGTTAGGCCATAAAACAGTTCTCAATAAATTAGAGAAGATTGAAATCATATCAAGCACTTTTTCCAACCACAACAATATGATGCTAAAAATCAATTACAAGAAAAATACTGTAAAAAAAAAAATGTAAACATATGGAAACTAAACAACACATAACTAAATAACCACTGGGTCACAATGACACAAATGTAATGATCCAAAGGGGCACCTGCACCCAAATGTTTATAGCAGCAATATCCACATTAGTCAAACTGTGGAAAGAACCCAGATGTCCATCAATAGATGAATGGATAAAGAAGATGTGATAGATGATACATAGATACATACACAGTATGTATGTATGTGTGTATATACATATGCATATATATATATGTGTGTGTGTGATGTGATATATATACAACAATGTAATATTACACAGCCATCAGAAAAAGAAACCTTGCCATTTGCAACGATGTGGACAGAACTAGAGGGTATCATGCTAAGCAAAATAAGTGAATCAGAGAAAGACAGTTACCCTATGATCTCACTGATATGTAGAATTTAAGAAACAAGGAAGAGGATCATAGACGAATAGAGGAAAAAATGAAACAAGACAAAACCAGAGAGGGAGACAAACTATAAGAGATTCTTAATCTCAGGAAACAAACTGAGGGTTGATGAAGGGGATGGGGTAGCTGGGTGATGGACTTTGGGGAGGGTATGTGTTGTGGTGAGTGCTGTGTATTGTGTAAGACTGATGAATCACAGACCTGCACCTCTGAAACAAATAATACATCATATGTTAATAATTAAATAAATAAATAAATAAATAAAATAAAGACTAAATAAATAGCCAATGGGTCAATGAAGAAATCAAAGAAAAAATTAAAAAACACATTAAGACAAATGAAAATGGAAACAATGTTCCAAAACTGTTAAGATTCAACAAGAACAGTTTTAAGAGGAAAGTTTAAAATGATATAGGCCTACCTTAAGAAATAAGAAAAATCCCAAATTAAACAATTTAACTTTACACCTAAAGAAACTAGAAAAGGACAAAGACCAAAGTTAGTAGAAGGAAGAAAGTGTAAATATCAGAGTGAAAAAAAAATATAGAAACCAAAAAAAAAAAAAAAAAAAATAGAAAAGATCAATGAAACTAAGAGCTGGTTCTTGGAAAAGATAAAAAAAAAAAAATTAACTAACCTTCAGCTAAACTTGTCAAGAAAAGAGAGAAAACCCAAATAAATAAAATGAGATATGAAAGAAAAATTACAACCAATACAGCAGAAATACAAAGGATCACAAGATAATATTATGAACAAGTACATGTCTCCAAATTAGACAACCTAGAAGAAATACATTGCATCTTAACAGACTGATTACTAGTAATGAAATACATAGCATCTTAACAGACTGATTACTAGTAATGATTACTAGTAATGGAATCAGTAATCAAAAAACTCCCAACAACTAAAAGTCAAGGTCCATATGGCTTCACAGGTGAATCCTACCAAACATCTAAAAAAGTCAGTATCTAAGCTTCTCAAATTATTCCCAGAAAATTGTAGAGGAAGGAATGCTTCCAAACTCATTTTGCAAGGCCAGCATTACCCTGATAACAAAACTAGACAAAGATACTACAAAATAAAGAAAAGAAAGAAAGAAAATTATAAGCCAATATCAGTGATGAACATAGATGCAAAAATCCTCAAAAAATATCACCAAACCAAATTCACAATACATTAAATGTATCATATGCTATTACAAAGTGAGATTCATTTTAGGGATGCAAGGATAGTTTAACATCTGCATATCAATCAACATGATACATCAATTTAATAAAATAAGCGATAAAAATCATATAGTCATCTCAATAGGTTCAAAAAAAGTATTTGACAAAATTCAAAATCCATTCACGATCTCAACAGGGCACCTGAGTGGCTCAATGGGTTAAGCTTCTGCCTTCTGCTCAAGTCATGATCTCAGAGTCCTGAGACTCTCGGCGGGAAGCCTGCTTCCTCCTCTCTCTCTCTCTCTCTGCCTACTTGTGATCTCTGTCAAATAAATAAATTAATTAAAACTTAAAAAAAAAAAAAAGAACTCTCAACAAGGTGAGTAGTGAGGGAATGTGCCTCAACACAATAAAAGCCATATATGACCAACACACAGCTAACACCATGCTCAATTGTGAAAAGCTGAAAACTTTTTCTCTAAATTAGGAATAAGACAAAGAAGCCCACTCCCGCCACTTTAATTCAACAAAGAATTGAAATTCCTAGCTTCAGCAATTAGGCAAGAAAAGAAATAAAAGACATTCAAATTGTTATGGGAGAAGTAAAACTGCTTCTATTTGTGGATTACAGGATACCATATGTAGTAAGTCCTAAAGACTCCACCAAAAAACTGTAAGAACTAATAAATGAACTCAGTAAAATTGCAAGATAAAAAAATAAATATACAGAAATCTATTGTGTTCCACTAATAACGAGCTTTCAGAAAGAGAATTTAAGAAAACAATCTCATATACAATTGTATCAAGAAGAACAAAATACTTAGGAATAAATATAACCAAGGTGGTGAAAAACTTGTACTCTGAAAACTAGAAGACATGGATGTAAGAAATTGGAGATAGCACAGATAAATGGAAAGATACATGAAACTAATGGATTAGAAGTAATATTATTAAAATGCCCATACTACCCAGAACAACCTACAGTTTCAATGTAATCCCTATCAAAATACCAATGACATTTTCATAAACTACAATAAATAATCCTAAGATTTTCATGGAACCACAAAAGACCTTGAGTAACCAAAGCAATCTCAAGAAAGAACAAAGCTGGAGGTATCAAGATCCCAGATTTCAAACTATACAACAAAGCTATAGTAATCAAAACAGTATAGTATTTGCACAAAAACATATACATAGATCAATGGGACAGAATAGATTGCTTAGAAATAAGTCCACATTTATATGGTCAGTTAAACTATGATAAAGGAGAAAAGAAATACAACAGAAAGAAATTTCTTCAATAAATAGTCCTTGGAAAACTGAATAGCTACATGGAAAAGAATGAAATGGACCACTTCCTTACAGTAAACACAAAAATAAATTTAAAATGGATTAAAGACCTAAATGAAAAATCTGAAACCATAAACTACTATAAGAATATATAAGCAGAGGCGCCTGGGTGGCTCAGTGGGTTAAAGCCTCTGCCTTTGGTTCAGGTCATGATCCCAGGGTCTTAGGATCAAGCCCCTCATTGGGCTCTCTGCTCAGCAGGGAGCCTGCTTCCCTTCCTCCCTCTCTGCCTGCCTCTCTGCCTACTTGTGAGCTCTGCCTGTCAAATAAATAAATAAAATCTTAAAAAAAAAAAAGAATACATAAGCAATAAGTTCTCTGACCAAAAAAAAGTGCTATTTTTTTGGATATGTCTCCTCAAACAAAGACAACAAAAGCAAAAATAAATGACTACATAAAACTAAAAAGCTCTTGCACAGTGAAGTAAATCATCAACAAAACAAAAATGCAACCTCATACTGAATAGGAGAAGATAGTTGCTAATATTATAGCTGATAAAGGGTTAATATCCAATATATATAAAGAACTCATACAACTCAATATCAAAAAAATAAATAACCTAATTTTAAAATGGCAGAGGACTTGGACATTTTTCCAAAAAATATATAAAGATACCCAACAGGTATATGATGCTCAACATCACTTATCATCAGAAAAATATAAATTAAATGAGATACTAGTACCGTATACCACCAGAATAGCTAAAATTTAAAAAGACAAGAAATACCAAGTCTTGGCAAGGATATAAAGAAAAGGGAAGCTTCATGCACTGTTGGTGGAAATGTAAATTTGTGCACCACCATGGAAAGCCTGTGGAGGTTCCTCAAAACCCTAAAACAGAAGTGCCATACAACCCAGCAATTCAACTTCTGGGTATCTAACCCCCATTATGAAAACACTAATTCAAAAAGATACATGCACCCCGGAATTTAGCACAACATTATTTATAATATCTAAGATATGGAAGCAATATAAATGTCTACTGATAGGTGAATGGATAAGGAAGACATGGGGTGTGTGTGTATGTGTGTGTGTGTGTGTACATATACACACACAATAGAATATTATTCAGCCATATAAAGAATAAAATCTTGCTATCACAACAGCGTGGATGGATCTAGTGGGTATCATGCTAAGTGAAATAAGTCAGACAGAGAAAGTTAAATACCATAAGATTTCACTTCCACAAGGAATCTAAAAAACAAAACAAATAAACAGAACAAAACAGACTCAGTTAAGCTGGGCCTGGCAACTGCCACACAAACTCGTTATTTATGACTAAAATTCTCAGCCACTTATTCCATGACTAAAATTCTCAGCCACTTAATCCTCCCACTCACTTGGAGATACTCATTACCCTTTGAACAAGGAGACCCACAGGGACCTTGGACCTCAATTTGTAAAGATGTTCTCATACATATTCTACCTTCTCTACCTTCAAACCCCTCCCTCCTCTTGGGCCAGAAGCTAGTTTTAGTTTTTAGTATTGGGTGGGGCGGGGATGGGGGATTATTCTATGTAAGCACTTTCACTTAGCCTATATTCTGAAAATACAAAGACATATGCTAATTATTCAGTTTGTACATTTGAACTACCCTAAGCTGCCACTGACATATGCTATGGAGAGAGAACGCTCCTCAGAGTCAGTGTGGATAATCTTACCTAATCCTGCAAGGAATCAGTACAGCTGTGCCCACTTATTGTATTACACAGGAACCCCATAGCAGGAATTGCTTTTCAAATTTTATCTAGTATTTTAATCTTCAGCCAGATTTTCAACCATTGGCATCGATTCATTGAACCCTTCTGGTAGAATCTCATCACTCAAGATTTAAGGTGATAGCTCATCAAAATATGAAAACAAAAACATTATTGCAACATAAGTAATTATTCCATTACCACACTATAAATTCATTCAACCCAATGAATATGGCAACTGTAAAACATTTCACAGCATATATTGTTTCAGCAGAACAATTAGATTTTAATCTTTCCATGTTAAGGTGACTTATAACATGACACCCAAGTCCCTCACATAATTATAGGTCTTATCAATACCATGATTGATAGTCAGATCTCTTCCTTGTAGTCAACTTGATAAAAATATGAATAAACATAGGAAAATATGTAAACCCATCTTATAAGGGCTAAGAAAGTCCTCATAGCCCAAGCTTACAAATGAAGAGTCCTAGGAAACTACTTGCAGGTAGGGCATCAAATAAGACCATATAATCAATGGCTGTGCTCTTCCAGCATTGGAAAATCAAACAAGATTGCCCTTTTCATGACACTTTCTTGACTAAAAGGTTAAGTTATAGAAAGCACAAACCACAATCAATCAGCAGAAAGAGTGTGATATGGTAAACTGGGTGTGAACAACATTGAGAGGAGGATTGAGTTCAGCACTGAGTCTCCAGGAAGCACTCCCAGAACATCCCTGCAGAGTTGATCATCCAAAGAGATCAGCCCAGTCAGGAGAGTTAGGGACTAAGAAAGCATGTGTCATTCAATATCAACTGGAGCTAGTGATCAGACTCAAACAAGGCTGCAGAAAAAACACTCTCTCCACCACTGGGCTTACCAGCAGGATGATTATCTCTTTCTCATTTCTGCTTTCCAAACCTTACATGAGAAAAACCCAATCAGTAAGGCCAATTTTCATCTGGGTCCCTAGACAGAAAGATGTCTGGGAATTCAGTTTTGGACTCTGCAGCCTCTGTAGTGAAGGACAGTATAGTAGAAGGAGGAAATGTATGCTCAGCCTTAATCTACCACAATTAGTTTATTAATCTAATCTACCTAATTTACCACATAGATCAGAAAACATTTTTTTCCCAACAGTCACAAAGTGTATTCAATGTTCCACAAAGACTATCTTCCCTATGCCAACCTGAATACAGAACTACACCCACAGCTCTCAACTATGAGAGCTATATTTGCTACACACATAGCAAATATAATAGCTAATACTAACATGCACTTACTTCTATTACTATCCCAATTCTAAAATTGAAGAAACTAAGAAACAGAGATGTAAAATAATGTGTCCCAGATGGCAGAGTTAGAAAGTGGCAGAGCAATCTGCCTCAAAAATTTGTGATCTTAAACTCTGTACTATATAAACGGAAACCACAGGAAAACCTGCAGTCCAGACTATCCAGACCAGGAGATACATGAGGCAGGCCTAGGATATTTACCCACAAGGAATTGTGCTCTAATTCAGATGTTCTGATACCTCACTAAGCTCAGTAACTTAATCTCCTGCCAAGAGGGAACGTAGAAAGAGGGAGAAGTAAGCGCTTGTTGCCACTGTCTTTCCTCCTGGTTCCCAGAAAGTGCTGCACCACAGAAGAAAATGGATTGCTAAAAGAGAACATCAATAGCTGGATGATCGGGAAGGATAGATTACTAAAAGAGAACATGAGGACCTGGAGCACTAACTTTCTGGAAGGTATACCCATCCTCCATTGACAATTAGCAATCCATCATAAACAAGGACTCAGATATTTTCACTCATGTTCAGATTCTGCTTTTATAAGCCTGGCTCTGTAAGAGGCTCTACCATGAAGGATGGAAGAAGACATGAATTGTCCATGTTAATGGGGCAGCAAGAGCTCCAGTGTGCCAGCAGAGAAAGAAGACTTACCCATAGCTGATCTTGGACCTCAGTGCTAGAGTTGGACTCACATCTACTAGACCAGCATTAATCTCTGCTCATTGGTCAGCAAAGGTCCCAAGGCCTTGGGTCATCCCCTAAGTTTCCCTCATCCAGCAATCTCGTCTTTCCAGATTCCTGCCATTATCAGACTCTACCTTGACAACATCTACTTAATTTAATCTATGTTCAAATTCTTGCTCTCCCAAACCTGCCATTGTCCCTCAAGGACAGGACATAGATATGTATTATAGAGTTTTCTCCTGCTTCAGTTTTCAGAGGATTAATTTCATGTAGGTTCTGTAACACAAAGATAGTTATACATGCCTTTTTGTGAGCAAAGAAATAGAATTCCCAAGAGAAATTTGGTCTCCAAGTGTTTGGGATAGTTTTACTCAAAAAATATAATGTTACCATTTCAGGAAAAAGAAAAAGCTTTAAGACTTTTCAAAGGCTCATTGGCCATCAAATAGTCCTTATAAAACTGGCTATAGGATAAATTAATCAAAATTACATATCTTTAATGTCCCTTAAAAATCTAGCATTTTATATTTTTTAGGAACCCATTGAAACTTCAGAGCTATCAGAGTCAGGAGAAGGAGAAATAAGAAGGCAAAAGATGTAGGAGATAACAATCTGGGAAGGAGTGAAGAGGGCATTAGAAAGGGGGCAATTTATGGATAGAGAAAAAACATAGGCAGATATTGGAGCAACTGAAGGAAAAGATAAGAGGAAAATGTACGAGAATATAAAGAGTGATGGTGGTGGCAGCAGGCAAGAAGAAGGGAATAAGCAACAAAAGATACTTGCTCACCGGCAAAAAATATATACATATATGCTCAGACGCACAGTCACACACAGTCTCGTGTCACTACTTTCCAAACTCATTCATTCATTTTATCCAGTTCATCTTCACTGGGCAAATAAATACGGTAGGAGAGATTAGCCTGGAATTCAGAAAACCCAAATTCTAACCTCCACTCTGCAAATGGCTAGTTGTATGTGACTTTCAGCCAGTTGCCTAATCTTTCTTAGTTTAATCTCTGTATCTAAGGGCATAGACTTAAACATTCCAGACCTGAAGTACTGGGTCTCTATAAACATAGAGAGCAAGAAGACACTGAAGGTGGCGGGGCGGGGGGGGGATGAGAAATGATGTACAAGAAATGAAGAATGAAGCTCACCTAATTAATTCAAAGCCCTGGGCAGCCTAGATGGAGCCCAATGGTTAAGCCATTAGAGATGTGGGCCAAATTTCTTGTTTCCACTGAGAGCAGCCAGGCTGATGCTCCAGGGAGAAAAGTATGAGAAGAGTATTCTTCTCCCAAAAAAAGCTTTCAAAAAACAAAAGAACAAGGTGTCTCAGGAGAGTCCTGGATGCCCTCCTTTACCCTAAATTCTTTTGAATATCTGCCCCTGCAGACTTTTCTGCTAGCCTGCCAACCAGCTGTTGCTGCCATTTCAGGCTATTTTAGAGGTGATATTAGGTGATGATTGATGATTATAATTATGATGGTGATGGTGATAATAATGATGGCAGTTATAACCAAGAACTGTAATAGTAAAAGGAGTGAAAATAAAGAAGAGTATGAAAAGGAGAAGAGTTAGCATGTGCTAGTAACTGGGCTAATTGCCTCGTTCCTAGATTCTTTCAGTAAAAGTTTATGGCATCCCTGCCATCTACTGTGTTTGTAATACAGGGCTCTCAGGGCAAACAGAGAGTTCACAGAGCATAATGTGTTTGTAATACAGGGCTCTCAGGGCAAACAGAGAGTTCACAGAGTAGGAAGAATTACCAAACAAGCATATGTCCTAATACATCATGATAGGTGTTGTGTTAGGGAAACACAAGGTCATGTAGATACACACAGCCCAAACACAGATGGTCCAGAAGTCTTCACATTTGTGTGTATTAAGTATGAATTGATTAGAAGGGACACAACTGTGGAGGCAGGATAACCATGTAAGCCACTATAACCATTGTGGAGAAAAAGGCAAGAATATTGACAGTATGGGCTGGGGTAGTGGAAGTGGGTAAGGAGGCGAGTGGATGAATTGACAAGGCTTAGTAGTTAGTTAGGTGTGGAGAGCAAAGAGAAGGAATAAATCATGAAAAATTCCCAGACTATAGAGTGAAAGGACATTGACTGAGGTAGAAGACACAAGAAGCAGAACAAGTTTAGGATAAGGAGTTCAGTCTTAAGACACATGAGTTTTACAAGCATACATATTACCTAGCTGTAAATAACCACTGGGCAGGTAAAGATATGACTACTGTAGTGAATGGAAAAAGAGATGCTATTAGGGAAACAGGATTTCAGGGCCACACTGAGCACTCAGAGAAAATCAGAGATCATGATAGTGGCCCCAGTCTTTGCCGGGACACACACTATCTCTTCTAATACTTTTTCAACTGCGTGTGGTATGTATCATTATCCTCCTTTTACAGAGATGAAAAACAAGGCTCGAAATGTTATTTGTCTAATTCTCAACTCTTGTCTAGGTTGACACATAAACATAAATCTGAGCCCAAAGCTTACATTCTGGCCACCACAACATGCTGTCCTCAGCAAAGTGCTCATTTTTGTCCTTTCCCAGGGTAATAATGATAATGAAATGTAGACGCCCCCCCCAAGAAATTCAGTCTAGTAGAAGGAGAGAAACATAATAGACATTAAAATGAAATCTGTTTGGGGTACCTGGGTGGCTCAGTGAGTTAGGCATCCAACTCTTGGTTTTGGCTCAGGTCATGATCTCAGGGTCCTGAGATTGAGCCCCATGTGGAGCTCTGTGCTCAGTGGGGAGTCTGCTTGAGGATTCTCTCTTACATACAGTCTCTCTTTACCTGCCCCCTCCCTCTAAAAAATTAATTTAATTTAATTTAATTTAGTTTAATGGGATGTGGTAATAACACAATATGATTAGTTTAATAAGGTAGATATAAAATCTACAAAAACACAAAGTAGGGGCAATCAAGGGAGCAGAGAGTAAACTACAGCTGGGATAGAATATTTGAATCAACCTTAAAGAATGAATAATCCCCAAATATGCCTTGAATGATGATTTTTTCCCCACATTTACAAAGGTGAAAAGGCTAAACTAATAAACCCTTGCCAACCAAACACATGTCTTTCCACTAAAGTCCCCAACGGTTGACTGCAAGTGCAGCCCAGCTGGAGGCCCGTTTCAGGGCCTAACCCTATAGTCGTGGCTGCTTTGCTCATTTTGAACAACATCATACACACATGTCAGAAGTCAAGCTGCTCATTTGTTAATGTCATTCTCTAACACTTCCTGTTTAAAACACACCCCTTTGTAAAAAATGCTGTTCTCCAGACAGCAGGAGCTATTCCTGGTAAGAACATCTTCGTATCAAAGGAACTTTTCCCCTGAACTTTCAATATCACCCTGTTAGCATAACCATCTCTTGCTTCAGTCTGCAGTTCCCCCATGTTCCACATAAGTCTATTCATTACATGTTAATGATTGTCATTTACTACCCCCTTGTTCATTACTAAAATTAGGAATAGAGAAGTTATAAGAATCTACTTGGAACATGCTCAAGAAATAAGTTCCACATTGTTTCAAGGTTCCTCTTCTGACTTTATTGTGTCTTTTATGGGTAATTTTTTCTTCTGTTTTATAAAAAGAGAAGTCACCTCTCTGGTGACCACTAACTTATACATGTATGTCCATCATTTAGATTAGAGGGAAAAAAATGGCTGATTTAGAAACATTTATATTGTCAAATTCTATTGTTTTTTAAGTTTGATGATAATTTGTTCATCACAGTCAGATTAATTTCCTACAGCACTACCTCTACATCACATTCCTGCTTACATCAGTCCCTACCGCTACCATATCTCCTTGAAATTCCTCCTTAATTATCTTGAAGGTACTATCCATCCATGCCTCAAAGTTGTTCAAAATACTCTCTAATACTTTATATACTCTAATCCTCTAATACACACAAATTCTGCTCCAACCTGTGGAATTTCCTTACTGAGCCTGTCTCCTCCTCTTTACCCTACACATGCACACACATGACAAACCTACTTCCAGCTCTCAACCTCGCTCCCTTACGCAATTAGTATTTATTAACTTTCTGCTATGGGACAGGCAAAGTGGAAGACTCCCAGATATTTAAGACAGAGTCCCAGCCCCTCAATAGCTTACTCCACTAATAGGGGAGATGGGACATCCAGGTAAATAATTACCAGAGTATGACCAGCGCTCTAACAAGAGTATAGGTAAAGCCTGTTTCAGGGTCCAAATAGAGTTAATGCCTTGAATACCTTTCACTTCCCTGCCCTATGGGGTTCTACTTTCAATATTTGGTTCAAGTCCTACCTCATTCATCAAGTTTCCCTAAGCCACATCTACCTCCACTGATCTCTCTTTACTCCTAATTTAAATTATACTCCTGTGGCACCTGGGTGGCTCAGCTGTTAAGTGTCTGCCTTCAGCTCAGGCCAGGGTCTTGGGATCGAGTCCCACATCGGGCTTGGGAAGCCTGCTTCTCCTTCTCCCACTCCCCCTGCTTGTGTTCCCTCTCTTGCTGTGTCTCTGTCATTCATAAATCAATCAATCAATCTATAAATCTTAAAAAAAAAATTATACTCCTAATCTGCAATAAAGAAATCTAATTCTGAATGATAAACTATCTTATACTATTCTTAGTATTTTCATGTGGGTTTTCCTCATCTCCCCATTTATATTGTAAACTTCAAGGGCAAGGATTATATCTTCCAGTTTCTTTGCTTACTTCTCTATACCTAGTATAGGAGGTAATTATTAAAGACATCTATATTTTATTTCTTTATTTTATAATGTACCACTGTTATAAAAATTAGATTTTAATCATTTCTGAAAGTGTAATACAAAAACTTAATAAATGGGCTGAAATAAGATTTTTAACAGGAAAAATTGCAGTTTGCAGTGGGAATATATAGGTCACATATATCTAGTGAAAATGATCAATTGATTTGGTCCTTATTTTTCAAAAATAACTATTCACATTGGGGCACCTGGGTGACTCAGTGGCTTAAGCCTCTGACTCTTGATTTCAGCTCAGGTCATGATCTCAGGGTTGTGAGCCCTGCACTGGGCTCCACACAGAGTGTGGATCCTGCTTAAGGTTCTCTCTCCCTCTCCATCTGCCCCTCCCCACCCTGCTGTGCTCCTGCATGCTCTTTCTCAAATAAATAAATAAATAAACAAATTTTAAAAATAATTAAATAATTTAAAAATTATCCACATCATTCATTCATTCAACAATTGTACATTGAGGACCTACTGTGGGCTGGCATTTCCTTCATGAAGTCAGTCTGCTTTGAAGAACTTCCATTGTGGGAACTCTCTTAGAGGGACAAAATCCTGAACCTTGACCTTCAAGGGTTTCCTGATGCTGCAGAACCACAGGATCACTCAGAATCACTGAGTTGGAGCTACAATCCATGACAGGTCATTTTAAGAATTTTAAGAATTTCTAAACTAAGAATATGTGTGCGTGTGTGTATGTTTGTGTCCTTTGTGATTTTTTTCTCCTTTTACTTACTAGATCTTTGATACATTATGTAATGTGACTGCCTCCTGATCAGCTTCAACATGGACCACAAACAAACAGTGGCTTCAGAGAGCACAAATAAAACTGTGATATGCCACACTCTGTTATTATTGTCCAAGATTTTTCACGATTTTCTCTAAAAAAACATAGGACTTAGTGGTTCTGAACTACTTACGCCTATAGCATTTTATTCCAATTTGACCATAAAAATGGCTTATTGTGGCATCTGCATTAGACATCAGTTCTTTGATAAGTAGTAACACATAGCATTTCCATCCATCTAGATTAAGGATTGGCATACAAAACACCAAGGGAATGCACCAGACTGCTGCCATGGTTCTCTACATTCCTTTCTGACCTTTGAGGATTTATTTTTCTTTAAAGGAAAGAAGGAAAGATGGAAAGATGGAAAGAAAGAAAGAAAGAAAGAAAGAAAGAAAGAAAGAAAGAAAGAAAGAAAGAAGAAAAATGATCTTTGTCCACCTTTTCCACTTAATATAAAATGCCAAAAACTTCCAAGAAAAATTTAGAGTGAGGAAGGAAACTGGAGATCTAGGGAGAAAGAACATAAAACTTCCATTTTATAAAATCCCAGTACTCAAGAGAAAGTAGAAGCTCAACAGCAATTAAAAAAATTACGAAATGACTTAATTCCTTTAGAGGCAGCCAGGTAAAATCTTACCCTAATACAGTCACAGAGAATACTGTGGTTCTTTAAACAACATAAAGCAACACAAAATGTTTGACCCATGAAGTTCACCTTATGCATGAGACCACCAATCAATACGTGCTGGGCATATCTTCCAGTTCTGCACTGTCATGTTAAGCGGTCAGATCTTCAGAGAAATCTTGACAAAGAATTTCATTGACCTCACAATACATTTTATGTTTCTCCTCAGAAATGTTTAATGTCTGCAATTACATGTCAGCCACCTGAGAGCTTCAGAACACTATCCATCTGCAGTTATCACAAAGAAAACCAGTCACAAAAGAAAACTGGGACTTTACTGTCCTCTGCTGGATACCTAGGCTAAGGACCATTTCTGCATTATCTTTAGAAGATTATTGAGAAGTATTGTGAATAGCTGTATGTGATTGGGGGACTTTACTTAAAATTAGCCATCCTGAACATGCAATGCTTAATCCATTACATGTATACATGACTCTTTTGACAGATTGAATAATCCAGTGCACATTCAGCTACATCAAACTAAATTACTATTAAAATCAAGGAGTGATTTTTAAAATATTTTAATTGTCCATTTTAAGCAGGTCTCCTATATTTAAGAGAATTTTTTGTCAATGTGAAAGACGCTTATTGACATTTATTCTTAATATGAAATAATTACTCCCACATCTGTTTTTTTTATTTCATTTTATTTCTTTTCAGTGTTCCAGAATTCATTATTTATGCAACACACCCAGTGCTCCATGCAATACATGCCCTCCATAAAACCCACCACCAGGCTCACCCAACCCCCCTCCCCCTCCCCTCCAAAACCCTCAGTTTGTTTCTCAGAGTTCACAGTCTCTCATGGTTTGTCTCCCCCTCCGATTTCCCCCAATTCACTTTTCCTTTCTCCTAATGTCCTCCGTGTTATTCCTTATGCTCTACAAGTAAGTGAAACCATAAGATAATTGACTCTCTCTGCTTGACTTATTTCACTCAGCATAATCTCTCCCAGTCACGTGTTGTATCAACCCAGGTTCATACAAGTTGGGTATTCATCCTTTCTGATGGAGGCATAAGACTCCATTGTATATCTTCTTTATCCATTCATGTGCTGAAGGGCATCTTGGTCCTTTTCACAGTTTGGTGACTATGGCCATTGCTGCTATGAACATTGAGGTACAAATGGCCCTTCTTTTCACTACATCTGTATCTTTGGGGTAAATACCCAGTAGTGCAATTGCAGGATCATAGGGTAGCTCTATTTCTAATGTCTTAAGGAATCTCCACACTGTTTTCCAAAGTGACTGTACCAATTTGCATTCCCACCAACAGTGTAAGAGGGTTCCCCTTTCTCCACATCCTCTTCAACACTTGTTGTTTACTGTCTTGTTGATTTTGGCCATTCTAACTCGTGTAAGGTGGCATCTCAATGTGGTTTTGATTTGAATCTCCCTGATAGATAATGATGATGAACATTTTTTCATGTGTCTGTTAGCCATTTGTATGTCTTCTTTGGAGAAGTGTCTGTTCATTTCTTCTGCCCATTTTCTGACATGATTAGCTGTTTTGTGTGTATTGAGTTTGAGGAGTTTTTTGTAGATCTTGGATATCAGCCCTTTGTCTATAGTGTCATTTGTGAATATCTTCTCCCATTCCGTGGGTTGCCTCTTTGTTTTGTTGATTGTTTCCTTTGCCTTGCAGAAGCTTTTGATCTTGATGAAGTCACAAAAGTTCATTTTTGCTTTTGTTTCCTCTTTGCCTTTGGAGACATATCTTGAAAGAAGTTGCTGTGGCAAATGTTAAAGAGATTACTTCCTATGTTCTCCTCTAGAATTTTGATAGATTCCTGCCTCATGTTGAGGTCTTTCATCCATTTTGAGTTTATCTTTGTGTATGGTGTAAGAGAATGGTCAAGTTTCATTCTTCTACACATAGCTGTCCAATTTTCCCAGTACCATTTATTGAAGAGACTGTCTTTTTCCCACTGGATATTTTTTCCTGCTTTGTCAAAGATTATTTGACCATAGAGTTGAGGTTCCATATCTGGACTCTCTACACTGTTCCCCTGGTCTATGTGTCTGTTTTTGTGCCAGTACCATGCTATCTTGGTGATTATAGCTTTGTAGTAGAGCTTGAAATCAGGTAATGTGATGGCCCCAGTCTTGTTTTTATTTTTCAATATTTCCTTAGCAATCCAGGGTCTCTTCTGGTTCCACACAAATTTTAGGATTGTTTGTTCCATCTCTTTGAAAAACGCCAGTGGAATTTTGATTGGGATGGAATTGAAAGTATAGATTGCTCTAGGCCGTGTAGACATTTTAACAATTTATTCTTCTGATCCATGAGCATGGAATGCTCTTCCATCTTTTTGTGTCTTCTTCAATTTCTTTTATGAGTGTTCTGTAGTTCCTTGAGTACAGATCCTTTACCTCTTTGGTTAGGTTTATTCCCAGGTATCTTATGGTTCTTGGTGCTGTAGTAAATGGAATCAATTCTCTAATTTCCCTTTCTATATTTTCATTGTTAGTATATAAGAAAGCAACTTATTTCTGTGCTTTGATTTTGTATCCTGCCACATACTGAATCGTTGCATGAGTTTCAGTACTTTGAGGTGGAGTCTTTTGGGTTTTCCATATAAAATATCATGTCATCTATGAAGAGAGAAAGTTTGACTTCTTCTTTGCCAATTTTAATACCTTTTATTTCTTTCTGTTGTCTGATTGCCATTGCTAGACTTCTAGTAATATGTTGAACAACAGTGGTGAGAGTGGACATCCTTGTTGTGTTTCTGATCTCAAAGGGAATGCTGTCAGCTTTTCCCCATTGAGGATAAGAGTTTACTTATCTTGATGAGTACTGATTAATGTGCAGAATTGCTGAATCACTATATTGTACGTCTGAAACTAATATAATACTGTACATTAATTTTTTAATTTAATGGAGTTGAATTATTTTGAAAATCATTTTGTATCCGTGTTCATGGCTATACAATGAATATGTCCTAGACACCCAAAATGCAATCCTGTGAAGACCTTATAGTTCAATAAACTGAAAAATTTCCAGCCATAATAAATCACTATAAAGATAAGCCACTAGTGTCTGTTTTCATCCAAACCCAGAATATTTGGAAGATGAGGATAACAACATTTACCAAACCCCTTCTCTGCCCAAGTACTATCTCGTGTAACTTTACAGCAGTACTGGGAGGGCACGTTGCTACAAGCACACTTAGAGAAATGACTGCAAGCCTTTACCACTCCACCCTCCCAGCTCAGGCTTCAACGACATGATTTCACCTCTGCCTTAGACTTTCTCTCAGCAAGAATTTTCTACACTCAGTAGAGAAAGGAAAGTCAAGGGGAAAATATCTAGAGCTTCACCCTGGATGCTGCCACTGACATACACATAACCTGGGATAAATCATAACTTTTCCAAGCTTCAGTACCTACATCTATACAATGGGAACAGTAATAGTCTCATACTTTTCTCACTTCATAATAATTTAAATTAAGTGTTTTTACTAGCAAATTTTTGGTACTGAGAACTTATTTCAATTAGTATTTTTAAAGGCTGTTTAGGTCAAAGAGCTCTGACTCTGGAATTAGAGCTGGGTTCAAACCCCAGCTCTCCCTCTTGCCCACTAAATAACCCTGCATAACTCCAAGCCCAAGATTCTTGGCTGCCAAAGACAGCAGTAATAACCCTCTGCCAGTGTTGTTCTGAGGATCAGATTAGTGTGGTAAATATTTAACAAATTTTCATCAATTTCTACCTCCCCAATTACCTTTAAATGTGGCCAAAATTTCATCTATCTCAAGTGTTTAAATCCAGCTTGGAAAAGGGACTAGATTCTTCTCAGGGTCCTTTCCTGTCCTATATTTTTGAAATCATTATTATGTAAGCCTTCTCTAAGTGCTTAGGAAATAGGGAGAAATAAATAAGAGGCTACTTCCATGATCCCAGCATGATTGTAGGAGGTGAAAGAAACTTCAAGAACACCTAGTTCAGTTTCCTTACTTTGAATATAAGAAAACTTCACCCAGTCTATTTGCCCAAAGAAAGAGCCAAGACTAGAATCCTGCCCCCACAGGTTCCAAAAGACATCATGATGCTGCTCTGGTCCAAAAATAGCCAAATCTTTCCAGAGTACACACTGCTGGATAAGTGCGGACTTATAGTGCAGGGTCAGTAGATCAAGCCACCCCTCAAATCCCAAAAGGTTGTATAAAAATCAGTCATCAGGGACGCCTGGGTGGCTCAGTTGGTTGGACGGCTGCCTTCGGCTCAGGTCATGGTCTCGGAGTCCCGGGATCGAGTCCCGCATCGGGCTCCCAGCTCCATGGGGAGCCTGCTTCTCCCTCTGACCTTCTCCTCGCTCATGCTCTCTCACTGTCTCTCTCTCAAATAAATAAATAAAATATTTTAAATTAAAAAAAAATCAGTCATCAGCTGAGGGAACACCTTAAATGAACATCATAAGAGATTTTTTTTTTAATCTGGAAAGAAATAAGCCTATAGTCTTAAACACAATTTTTAAAAATCTGCAAGATTTATGTTCCATGTAAAGAATGTGAATACATTACCCAAAACTGCTGCTGATCACATTAATGTAAAACTAACCAAATAAATAAAACCAGGAGGTTTGAAGGAATTGCCATTGGCACAACTGAGAAAGAGATGATGTTTAACCACAGAAATGCCCCCATCTCTCAGCTTATCCTTGGCTTCGTATCCCCCATCTTGGAATGTTTAAGAATTGTTCACCCAGTCACATCATGTCTTGTAGAAGACAACCTCATTTTATTTTTTCCTGAATTCATTATAGAAGTAAAAAGCCCCACCTAGGATCTATAATGTAATATTAAAACAATTTAGTCCTTGCCAACCTTCAGCATCCAAAGCATCATGTCTCCTAGAATATATTACAAATATATTTCACCATAAACTTAGTTGTCTTTCAGAAATGAATACAAATAGCAGATGGCACCTTGTTTGATCTAATAAGGCTGGAAAGGAACTTTAATCTGTCTTCCAGATTTAATAATGGGTGACCTATCATGTGTCGATTCTGTTTCATTCCGTGCTTCCCAGCAAGTATGCCCTACTCCCTCAGATTTCACAGGCTTCCCCATTTCTCTTGTGATGTGTTAGTTTGTTTTCTCAGGTGATTAGTTTAGTAGAATCCCTGCCTGGAGAATGAGTCTGGATTTGCTCGTGCTGATTTATTTACTTGCCAATGCCACAGCAGCAGCACCAGGCATTTGCATTAGAAAACAAAAATTATTACCATTCCATCTTTGGTGTCATACTTGCACATACATATAATTATGAATGAAGATACATCGCCTTTCAAAAACTGACAATACCTTTTTGCAGCATCTTGTGTCCATGTGCTTTTTGAGCAAACGGTAACATAATATTTTTAGGAGTATTGACTTGTCAATATAGCACTGCACAAACTCAACATTTTCAAGTACTAACCAAACATATGTTAAAAAGAAATATTCCACCACAGAGAGTAATACATAAACAGAAATCTAAACTTTCCTTTTATCTACCTCAGTTAACATATATTTTAGGCATATCTCTCCTTAAATTATAAATCCAGAAGTCAGTCCTGCTGGAGAAGCTCATAATCAGTCAGGCAACATTCCTACATTACTTAAAACTTAATAGCATATGCATTTGTATATATGTCTACATTAGACAAAGACTTGTTTTCAAGCTCCTGGTAATCCCTAGAAGTAGGAAAATATGGGTGTGCCAATCCAGGACTTCTATAAAAAGAGACTTACAATGCCCCAGTGTCCTCAAGATCCATTCAAAAGACCACCTTAGAGAAGAGGTTCTTTTAGCAAAATAGTCACTCAACCCTTTGGATGGGATCCCAAGGAAAAAATTTCAAACATCAAATTAAACTGCATAGCAAACTTGCAACGTTGGAACACATTTATGTCTTGTATTCTCTCTTGGTAAAATAGAAAGGCAGGGAACTGGACTTTTGACTATACGTTAGTAGGAAAGAAAGCTATTCTTTTTCCTTCACTTATTTTTAAACTCACTGAACTTTTATTGGTAGTAGAAATGTGGAAATAGTCTGGGAAAGACATTCTAAAAAGCAGAACTGCATGAATTATTTTAAAATATTTTTCTGAAACTGTGAATGTTCCCTCCCTAAAAATTAGGTTGAATTAACAAGGCATGCTCTTGAGAGCTGATTAGTCTCTCCTCTGCATGTTTCTGCAATTCAGGGGGCTCACACCAGCTGGGTAATTATGCTTTGGGTTATGGAGCAAGAGCCCCAAGTTCCCTACTTTGCAGGGAAGAGTGAAAAATTTGAGAGATAAGCTGAAGCATGAGAACCAGACATTTCCCTGAGATTTCCCTATAAAAACCAAGCTCCTTCTTTGAAACATACCATATTGATTAACTTGCAATATATATCATATTGATGAACTGTTAACTGTCTACCATTTTATATTATCTTATAACAAAGTATAATTTGAAATATGTTTTTAAATTTATCTGGAGAGGGATATGTATAGTTATAGCTCTACGCTTATTCGAAACCCTAGTTTTGCTTCTTGGACCTTTCATAGAATTCTTTGGTATATTTAGTCATGATAAGTCATGTTTTCTCATAACAGCAAATTAATCCCCGAAATTTCAGGGGCTTAACACAATAATTATATACTTCTCATTCAAGTTCAATATAGGTCTATGGAGGAATCTGCTTGACCTGGTCACTCAGGAAGCCAGGTGATGGACACTCACATCTCAGCGTGTGGCCTCACTACTAAGACAGGGGTAGAGCAAAAATGAATTCAGCCTATGATTCATCCAAGAATTCACATAAATGACTTTACATGCAGCCTCAGCCAGTACAAAGGACATGATGCCAATCTCACTAGAACAGAAGCTGTGAACTGTAAGCAAACGGACATTCAAAGAGCATTAATTATCTTTGGCATACCTGGAATCCTTTTTCTGAAGGTCAGAAACTCACACTACACTCACTCAAAATCAAGCTTGGTACACTCCAAATTTAGACAGATGGCCTAACATGAAAACTCTTCTTCCTTATGCCTGCCTCCTGGTTTTACAATCAAAAGTCATTGATCAAATTGATTCTTGTTTTTCAAAGAAAAGTTCAATGTAACATTTGATTTCTTTTTAAAGAGACACTAATGAGAAGAGAAAGAACTCTTGCTTAGAATGAACAGAAGAATCTAAACCAACTTTAGCCTTTATTAGCTAAAATACTTAACTTTTTGTACTTTTGTTATGTCAGCTTGTTATGGGGATCACTCTAACTAAATTAAGACTTCTTTCTTTTAAAGATTTTTCTTTTTTTTTTTTATTTTTTATTTCCAGCATAACAGTATTCATTATTTTTGCACCACACCCCGTGCTCCATGCAATCCGTGCCCTCTATAATACCCACCACCTGGTACCCCAACCTCCCACCCCCCGTCCCTTCAAAACCCTCAGATTGTTTTTCAGAGTCCATAGTCTCTCATGGTTCACCTCCCCTTCCAATTTCCCCCAACTCCCTTCTCCACTCTAAGTTCCCATGTCCTCCATGCTATTTGTTATGCTCCACAAATAAGTGAAACCATATGATAAAGATTTTTAAATTTTTTTTAAGATTTTATATATTGATTTGACAGAGAGATAGAGAGCAAGAGAGAGCACAAGCAGAGGGGCGTGGCAGGCAGGGTGAGAGGGAAAAGTAGGCTCCCTGCTGAGCAGAAAGCCTGATATGGGGCTCAATCCTGGGACCCTGAATTATGATCTGAGCTGAAGGCTAATGCTTAGCTGACTGAGCCACCCAGCTGTCCTTAAATATTTACTTATTTATTTTAGAGAAAGAGAGAGCATGGGCTTGGGGAAGAGGGGCAGAGAGAAAGGGAGAGAGAGAATCTCAAGCAGACTCCACTGCAAAGTGCAGAGGTTGAAGCAGGGTTCAATCTCACCACCCTGAGATCATGACCTGACTCGAAACCAAGAGTCAGATGCTTAACCTACAGGACCACCCAAATGCCCCTAAGTTATAACTTCCTTAACAAAAGAATAGACATCTTAACATATCTCAGTATCTCCCATAACACCTAGCATAACACCCTGCTCAGATGTTCAGTTGATTTATGGGTACACCAGGAGTCCTTTATTCATGTTGGGTATATCACATATTCATTCTCATCAGGGAGAAAAGACAGCAGTGGTCTGGCATTGACTTTCTTTTTTTTTTTTTTAAGATTTTATTTATTTATTTGACAGAGAGAGATTACAAGTAGGCAGAGAGGCAGGCAGAGAGAGAGAGGAGGAAGCAGGCTCCCTGCTGAGCAGAGAGCCCGATGCGGGACTCGATCCCAGGACCCTGAGATCATGACCTGAGCCAAAGGCAATGGCTTAACCCACTGAGCCACCCAGGCGCCCTGGCATTGACTTTCATAGAAAACTGCCAGTTGTAACCATATTTTTGACAGTTGGGTTTCAGTATTTCTGATTCTGTCAAGTGAGCTTACAGCTCAGGCGAACTCTCCCTTAGATTAGGGCATGAGGCTTTGATTAACATGTTGACCTGAAAGCTCTTCCACATTAACACTCCCAGAGAACAACTTTGACTGGAGTATTTGATCTTCTTCTTAAAAAGGAGATAAAATGTTCCACTCTTTACACTTCACATATTATCTCTCAAAAGATAAACCAATCTTTATTTTCTTACCTAATCACTTCTAGCTTTCTCCACTTGGCTTTTAGACATTATTTAACCTGACCTTACCCTATTTCTCTAACCTCCTGTGGACTAAAGCTTACAAAAACTAGTATTAAAAATAACATCTTTTGGACTAAACACACCCCTGTCCTCCAGAAGAAATTGTGAAGGTTTTAAAACATTGCTGACATAATCCCCCTTCCTATCCAACCTTGCATCTGGTCAGGTTTGTGACTTAGAACAAAGTAGTATGGAAGAAGTGACTCCAGATGACTCTCAAGATGGATCATAAAAGGTAATGCAACTTCTCATACATTGGAACATTCATGGTTGAAGTCCTGAGCCACCATGTAAGGAGGACAACTATTCCAAAGCCATCAAGCTGTTAGAGAAAGGCCATATGTAGGAAGAAACCAAGCCACATGGAAAGGCCACTTGCAGGAGATCTGTTCAATAGCTCCAGTCTTTGCAATGTCCCAGCCCCAAATCAGACATGTGAATGAAAAAGTCTTTGGATGCTTCTACTCACCTGTCTTTTCAGACTTTCCACCTGAAGATCCAGATATTTTTGATTAGAGACAAGTCATCCTCACTGTCCAGTCTGAATGTTTGACCTAAATAATCAATAAACATAATAAAATGGTTTTTCTAAGCCTCAAAGTTTTGAGGTAATTTGTTATGCATTAGTAACTGAGTGAAGTCTATGCCTATAGCTCCTACATTAGTTTTCTAGGGGTGCTGTAAAAAAATTTTAAAAGTACCACAGAATGGGTGGTGTAAGCTCATGTCTCACAGTTCTAGAGGTTTAGAAGTCCAAGATCAAGGTATTGGCAGGATTCTTTCCTTCTGAGCCAGTTTTCTCACCTTGGCTAGTTGATGACTCTCTCCTCCCTGTGTCTTTACATTATTTTTCCTCTGTATTTGTCTTTGCTCAAATCTTCCTTTCATAAGTGGGCAGTAGGCATATTGTATTAGGGCCCACCCTAAAAAACTCATTTAACTTGATTACCTCTTTAAAGATCATTAAGCACCTCTGTCTTATGTCTCTAAATACAGTCACATTCTCTCTACAAATACAGTCATATTCTGAGGTAGTAGAGGTTAAGATTTTAAAACATGAATTATTGGAATATATAAGTCAGCCTATAACAGGTCCAAAGACAATTTACATATGGCATTATATATGAAGGCATTTACATACGGCATCTGTGAGGTAATGAAACAAATTACTTAAAAAGATTATTGGGTGAAGCTCCATCTTTTGAGTATACACAAATATATGTATGTATATATTGTGTGTGTATGTGTGATGTTGAAACATGGATGGATGTTGAGGGCATTATGCTAAGTAAAATAATGAGTCAAAGGGAGAAAATACTGTGTAACATCACTTATACATGGAATCTAAAAAACCAAACTTACAGAAAAAGAGTAGAATGGTGGTTACTAAGGTCTAAAGGGCAAGGGAAATAGGGGTATTGGTCAAGGTTATAAACTTCCAGTTATAAGATGAATACGTTCTGGGAATCTAGCATATAGCATGGTGATTATACTTAACGATACTATATTGCGTACTTGAAGTTTCTAAGAGAGTAGATCTTAGACATTCTTACCACATAAACATACACTCACAAACAAATGATAATTATGTGAGATAATAAAGGTGTTAACTAACCCTACTGTGGTAATCATTTCACAATATATACATTATAACATCATCATGTTGTATACCTTAAACTTACACCATATTATATGTCAATTAGATCTCAGTATATTTCAGGCAATGGAGGTGGGGGAAAAGCAATCAAATTCAAATCCTAGAAATGAAAACCATGGTAAAAAAGATGAAGACTAATTTGTACAGACCTATCAATAGACTCAACAGAAGGAAAAGGATCATGAACTTAAAGATGGGTCAATAGGAATTACCTAGGCTGAAACACAAAGGAAAAAAGAATGGGGACAGGGAGAGGAAGAACATAGCATCCAGGAACTGTGAGCTAACATCAAATAATGTAAAGTATATACCATCAGAATCCCAGAAGAAAAGAGAGAAAAACCAGGACAGAAAAAATATTTGAAAAAATAACAACCAGGAGTGTCACAAAATCAGTGACAGATCTCAAACCTCAGATCCAAGAGCTCAGAGAACACTAAGCAGGAATAAATAACAAAATACACACATGTATGCACAAACACATGCACGCCTAGGCCCCTCACATTCAAGCTGCCGAAAACAAAACGCAAATTGGAAATTCTAAAAAACATTCGGAAAAAAAAAAGGGAGAAGTACTTTCTATTGGGAGACAACTCTCCATGGGTCTTTCATGTTTCTGAATGTCTCACAAAGGGAGGCACTGATTGCCTATTGTTATAAACTATCTATACAAATATTATTGTATATAAAACAGCTTAATGAGATAGAAATTCTCTCTTGCCAGAACAGAGAGCAGATTTGCTTACAGTTGTAAAAGATAGTGTCCCTCTCCAGAACAAAGGGCAGACATGCCTACTCCTCATTATAAAAGATTTGGTTCCCCTAAGCTCAGAGTTCCTCTCCTGAGGTCCCTCTGGGGCTATTTGCCTTATCCTTGTAGGACTTGGGGGCAAGTGGAACACATGCAAATATACTGGTATTCATGCTGCATTTAGTGTCATGAGTAATAAAATTCTTTGTTTCTCACTCAGGAGTCTTCTATCTTCTGTCAGCCTCAGTGAACCTGTAGCAGGCTAAACTTTCAGCCTGCAAATAGCATAAAATCCTAGACCCTTTACAATTTTTGATAACAAGAAAAAACTACAGTAGACTTCTCATGAGAAAACATGCAACACAGAATACAATGGGTGCTACTTAAAAGTGCTGAAAGAGGGGCACCTGGGTGGTTCATTTGATTAAGCAACTAACTTTGGCTCAGATCATGATCCTGGAGTCCCAGGATCAAGTCCTGCATCAGCTCCCTGATCAACAGGGAGTCTGCTTCTTCTTCTGACCCTCCCCCACACCCTGCTGTCTCTCTCTTTTAGCCTCTCTCTTGCCAATAAATAAATAAAATCTTTTTTTTTAAGTGCCAAAAGAACTGTCAACCCAGTGCTCTATTATCTGTATAGATGTCTTTCACAAAATTAAGAAGAAATAAGGCTTTCTCAGACAAGCAAAAACTGAGAGGAATCCTTGCCAGCAAGTCTGCACTACAAGAAATATTTTTTTTAATATTTATTTATTTGAGAGAGAGAGAGCACAAATGGGAAGGACAGAGGGAGAGAATCCCAAGTAGACTCAATGCTGAGAACAGAGCCCCATATGGGGCTTGATCTCATGACCCTGAGATCACAACCTGAGTCAAAACCAGGAATAGGACACTTAATTGACTGTACCACCCTGGCACATGAGATATATTAAAAGTTCTTCAGAAGAAAGGGATATGATAGCAGACAGAAACTTGTATTTATGAAAAACCATAAAGTGTGTTAGAAATGGAATAAATAAATATTGTATCACTTGGACACCAATATCTGCCCCAATCATCCCTAAATTTGTCATTTCCCTTCGGAGACTAAGTAGCCAGTCACCGTAAGGGTTATGGGGGAAAGAATCAGTCCTGCAATCATGTCAGGAAACCCAGAAAAATGTGCACTAACAGTTTTGGGGTGAACAACATCATACAATATTAGATGCCGTTATAATAGTGCATGGAAGATTCAGAATCAAAGTAATTCACATCCGGAGGTGTTGATGAATACATCAGTTCCTGAGGCCACAGCTTCTGCAAAAGGAATTCAGACTCTATCTAAGGACCTGAGCAACATTCCTCCGGCTAAAACATAGAATAGGAGAAAACAGAAAGAGGAAATTCTGTGGGCGAGGAAATTCATCTTGGTAACCTCAAAAGCTTCATAGAAACAAGAAGTAGACTTCACAATGGTAGGAGTTTGATTTTGTTAGTTTGTATGGGTGGCAGCAAACCTGGGAGTTTATTATGTTCATTTGGACTTTGTGCCATTCAGATTATTCTGATGTCTGGTGAGCTTCATTGAATAACATGTCTATGGCAGCCATTTTAGTGTTCACCAATATCTAGTTCTCCTCTTCTTTCTGGGCACATGGAAGATTATTCTTCCCAGACTCTCACAGTTACACAGGGTCACCTGAAAACTTCTAGTCAATGAAATAGCACCAGAAATGATACATGTCACTCCCAGGCTGACGCCATGAAAAACCTCTAACAACCAATTAGCTTAGTTTTGTCTTCATTCAAGAATGCAGAGGTATTGTATGGAGTTGGAGGACAACAAGATTAAAACAGTCTTAGCTGTTGAACCCTCACAGGGACCCCAACTGTTTGGTAAGTTGCCGGTCCTATAAGTTTTTTGTGTGTCAAGCCACTAGGGGAAAAAAAATTAACACAGGAAATTAACAACTTTCTGAAGTTTGCTTTTTACCTCTCCATATCTTCAGAATAGTTTCTTAGACACAAAAGGAAAGAAAAATAGAAGGCAAGGATTAAAAAAAAAAAAAAAAAAGAACACCTTGAGTAGAAATATTTTTTAATTCTTCTTTGGTTTTTAACTTCAAATATGTCAGCAAGCATGAGGCTATCTTTGGTTCTGATACAACTGGCATTGATCATGTTCATATGTATAGCTATGATACCAGGACTAACCTGTATATATATCCTCACTTGTTTTCTTGTGTCAGAACATAATAGTGAAAAGCAGCATCCCCTAATGTGATGAAAATCTCTCCAATTCACAATCAGTTGAAAATGCTATGGGCCGACTGCCAGATAGCATTCTTATGCTGGATCTTTTTCTCAGCACCCTAAATTAACCAGCTGGAATTCCCTTTTAAGTGCCAACCTATTCAGCCTTTCAAAATGCAGTTTTTCTTTTAGTGGGAGATCTGCCTCTCATCATAGAGATGGAACAATGCATTCTTGACTTCCCCCAAAGAGCAGACTTTTTTGAAACAATAAGCTCAAAGGAAGGTAAAGACAAATCCCAGAGCACTTGTTTCAGGCAGGATATATGGACTGTGCCCACAGATGAAGGCAGACTCCTGGAGAACTGCCTGTCACCTCACAAAACCCTCAGCAGTAATAGCTAGGCCTGCTGCCTCAGAAGTAATTCTTCAGGGCAAAATAAGTCAAGAGAGAAAGAGCTGCTATAAATGCATAATTGAATTAATTAAATCTATTGATGAAGAAGAGCTCCCTGGTCCAGGAGCAAAGAACTTGGGACAGTGTTTCAAAAAATGAAGAAAGGCATCTTCTTCTGGTGTACCTCAAATTCTTGTGTGGGGAAAATACAATGCACTACTCAACATCATTCTAATTCTGGAATACTCAACATTAAAAAGCAGAACAGGGGCACCTGGGTGGCTCAGTGGGTTAAAGCCTCTGCCTTCAGCTCGGGTCAGATCCCAGGGTCCTGGGATCGAGCCCCACATCAGGCTCACTGGCCAGCGGGGAGCCTGCTTTCTCCTCTCTCTCCCTGCCTACCTCTCTGACTAGTTGCAATCTCTGTCTATCAAATAAATAAATAAAATCTTTTTTTTAAAAAAGGCAGGACAGAAGTATAATACTATAAAACACTCATTTCAAAAAGACTGAGTGATATGTGAGAAGTTTTTCATTTGCTTATTCAAAAATATTTATTGCACATCTATTTTATGCCAGGCTTTGAACTGACCTAATTTAAACAGGGGATAATATTTTGAGATATCACTACTTTGTCCTCCTAGCATTTTTCCCATTTCCCAGTATAGCAGAGTGGGTAACCTATAGAATGTGGCTCCAGAGACAAACTATCATAGTTCATTCCGTCGCTCTACCCTTACCAGCTATGTGACTTTAACAAGCTAATTTCTTTGCGTTTAAATTTCCTCATTCTATAAAATGAGGGGTGATGAGTCAATAAATGTAAAGTATTTAGAACAGTGTTTGTAAGACAATAGGGACTCGGTATTACAAATTATTATTTGCTATTTTTACTCCCTCACCCCAAATTCAAACTGGTAGCTATTCCTCGTCTCAGAAGTATATGGCAGAGAATAAAGTGCACGTGTTCCAGAAAATGACTCTGAGGGCCTGAGGGGATCAATATCTCACCCCAAAGGGAGGCTCTGAGTGCTCAGCTTGCCCATGGTCGGAACCCCTCCCAGCAGCAGCTCCTTCACATGGCTCTGTCCTTCATCAGTACAGCAGCACTAAATTCCTCTGGGGAAGCACAGCCTCTCCTGATTTTTGTCAACCTCCGCAGCTTGTCATTTATGCTATGTCCTTTCTAGACAACCAGAACCAGGGCTCTGTCCTACTCTTCCCTGGATCAAGTAGCTCCTTTGCTGTCAAGTGCTTGATGTCCTTAGATACTTCCGGTGCACAATAGGCCTTTGACCTGGTCCATAAAAACCATAGTTTTGACCCGTTTCCTGGAATGTCACTGAAATGAACTAAATGCTTGTGTCTTCCCAAAATTCATATGTTGAAATCCTGACCCCACAAATGTGATGGTACTAGAAGGTGGGGCCTTTGGGAGGTGATCAGGCCGTGAGGGTGGAGCTCTAAGATGGGATTAGTGTCTATAAAAGAGACCTCGGAGGGCTCTTTTGTCCCTTCTGCCACGGGAGAACACAGTGAGAAGACAGCCTTCTATGAATCAAAAAGTGGGCCCTCACCAGACATTGGACCTGCTGGCACCTTGATCTTGGACTTCCCAGCTTCCAGAACCGTGAAACCTAAGTGTTTAAGGCACTCAGTCTCTAGTATTTTGTTATAGCATCCTGAACAGATGGAGACACTCACATTGGCTTCTTTTACCCTCAAAGGAAGTCTTTTCAAGTTCCAGTAGTGTGCTAGAGCCAGTTTGCACTGCTTGGGAAAGTCCACTGTGCAAATGATTCCAAACTCTGTTCAGTAATGAGCTATCAGGAGCTTGACTATGGCTATAGCGGGCATATTTATTTATACCTCAGAGACTTCACAAATGCTGCAAATCAGGACTTTTTACTTTTCCAGAAAGCTGATTTACCACATATCACTGTCTTTGCCTCAGACCTACAGACACAGAATTCACGGATCTCCCCTGACTCTTGAAGGCCTGAGTATAGACCACACCTGGGCCTCTCACTTAGTTAAGGAGAAAGGTTGCACAGTATTCTTCTAAACTGGTCTCTCTTGTAATTTCGGATTCTTCTCCACACTCCTGCCAAAGTAATCTTTCTAAAACACAAATCTCATCTGATATGCAAAGTTTAAACTTTAACATGACATTTAAAGTCCTTCTAATCAAGCCGCAGTTTTTCTTTTACCTGCTTTTATCTTAATATATATTCATCTCATTTTCTTCTATGTTCCTCCAGATCCCAAATGTGCTAAAACACTTACTATTCCCCAAAGATTCCATGCACTTTCAGACCTCCATGCCTCTACCTATACTGTTGCCTTTGCCTGGAACATCCTCTCTTCTCTTGAATGCACCCTCTTCTCTCAAGCTTTCCTTGCAATAGCGGGTAGAATGATGACTTTGCATTTCTTGTCTCATTCCTCTATTAGAGCACTACCTCTGTTAATTTCAGGTGGCTGTATTCTTGTTTTAGTTTCCTTTCTAGATGCTGTGCTCCCAAAGGGGACAATTGTGTGACCCATCTTTATGGCTACTAGACAAAGAAAGTACCCAGCAAAATTTTGGTGCTCAAAAACCATTTTTAATCAATTAATGAAGATCTAGAAGAGGCACAGAAGGACAATAATGACAACAAAATTTCATCTTCCTCTTCCGATCCTGAACAATTCAGTCCAAAAGCCATTGGTGGGTCTGGGCAAGAAAGAAGTCCATGCCACTTACAAGAGGGGTGGGGATGCAGCTGAAATGATCCAGAGCAGGGTGCCAAAGCCTGAGCAAAGGAAAGTGGGTGTCCAAGAGGTCGGGCAGGATGGAAACTTGGTGCAATTTTAGATCTCAAGTAGTAGAAGAAGGACATTCACACAGAGATGTGCTAAAAGATAAAAAGCCAACTTCAAGGGGCTCCCAATAACAAAAGCTAGGGGGGAAAATGGAACATCAAATAGATGATAGCAATAGATTATATTCCATTGAATAAAGTAGAAAACCATAAATCCGTACTAATATAAATAAATATATAAATTAATTGAAGTTTGATGAGGAACGTAATATTTTCACAGATTCAAAGTACCTCCCACAAGGTACTTGTTAATTACAAAGGGAAAATGAGTGCTTTCATGGAGAAGACTAATAGACACTTATATTAATCAAGTGAATAACATTATCAGAAACATCAGAAATGGGACAAATTGAAATTGTGCACCAAGTGGTAGAATACAGTGAGAAGAACAGAGTCACTTGTTTGATATTTCTGCCAAAGATGCATGTCCTGAATGTAATCATGGGGAAACATCACACAAATCCAAATTGATGAACATTCTACAAAATAACTGACTGATAATCTTTAAAAGTGTCAAAATGGAGTGCCTGGGTGGCTCAGTGTGTTAAAGCCTCTGCCTTCGGCTCAGGTCATGATCTCGGGGTCCCGGGATCGAGTCCCGCATCGGGCTCTCTGCTCAGCAGGGAGCCTGCTTCCTCCTCTCTCTCTGCCTGCCTCTCTGCCTACTTGTGATCTCTGTCAAATAAATAAATAAAATCTTAAAAATAAATAAATAAATAAATAAAAGTGTCACGAAAGAATGAGGAACAACTTTTCCAGACTGAAACAAACAAACAAACAAAAAACATGACAACTAAAAATAACATGTGATTCTGAACTGGATCCTTTTGCTGTATAAGCTAATATTACTGGAACAATTAGCAAACTCAGTGTTTGCATATTTTACAGTAGTAATGTAGTAGTGATAATTTTATGATTTTGATTCTTATATTGAGGACATGTAGGAAAATGCTCTTATTTCTTGGAAAAATAGCATAGAGTTTTCAAAAGTGATAGGGCTTCATATCAGTAATATGCTCTCAAGAGAATCAGGGAAAAGGTTCCTTGCATTGTGCTTATAATTTTTCTGTAAATTCTAGAATGAAAACAGTAAGAATTGTGTTTATACATCAATTCTTCCTGATAACACATCATTGCTAGAGAACCAACCAGCCACGTTGGTTCTATGTGCCCACTATTTGTATTAAGTATCAGAAATAAGACATTTCTATTTTCTTTCTTTCTCTTTTGGTATATTTGAAGCATATTATCAGCTTTTAAATACAATTTTACCTAAAAAATATTGCATTTTTTAAAACTTTTGTATGTGAGTGTTGAATTTTTCTAGTAAGGAAAAAAAATTATTTTAGTTTTGTTTCCATGCTATTTTTTTTAAATAGTTGTGGTAGCAGAAAATATTAATGTCTTTAAAACCCTGACTCTTGCTGTACCCACATTTGCTTTCTGTGTTTTTGTACAACTGATAAAATTAGTTTAGACACTCTTGGCTTGCGGTGTTTTGAAATAGAAATGGAATATGTCAAAGCAGTCAACCACAAACATACACACGTACTCTCAGCGGGGTCAAAAGCAGCTAAGAGGTTATCAGACATCAGGCAGGGACAGATGAGGTTTACCAACTCATTTGCCCAGCCAGTCACCTCCCTAGGAAACAACATGTCCACCTCTGTCTGAACCACTTTATTTCCTTGATTCTAAGATCAAATTTTTTGTATTTAAACATTTCTTAAATAAAAATTTATTTTGCAATCTATGTCAAAACAAATTTACCATCTGCAAGGTACAACATAACTAGTGTAACTAGTGATTTAATTCATTGTGAGATATATAGCCAAATTTCTTGGAATAGATGACAGAATTTCAGAGCTAAGAGGGATTATTGTGAATCCATGACTGATTGCCTCTCAAGGTCTAAATATTTTCCTATTAGAAACATCGAGTTGTTTACCTTTCAGAGACTTTTCAGAGATTCATAAATCAAATAAGGAAAAAGTGAAACAACAAATTTCAACATAGTATTCTTCAGTGTGTCTCAAAGGTATAGTAGCCAGTCATTCTCCTAGTGATGTGGAGGTCCAGAGCAGAAATGTGGGTTATAGGAAACCATCTGTCATTATTATATTATGCATCACTGTGGACACTAAAAATGATTCAGGAGAAATTTTAGATTTTGAAAATGATGAAGGTTTAGAATCAAACTTCAGGAAACAAAATAAATTTGCATAAGTAAATAATGCTACTGTCAATTTTAAAAATTGTCTAAATTTAATGCATTTTAATCTTATAAAAGTTGTATATCCTATAAATGTTGGAGTCATGGAATTTTTTAAAAAATAAACACCAGATCCATAGACAATTCCCCTGACACAGTGACTATAGCTGCTAATAGTTCTTTGCTTCATATTGTGCAAATAGCTCAATGTAATCACTGGGTGTATTTCTGTCAGTTCACAATTACCTTTTCATTTCTGAATTTTTTTCCACCTGTGGCAGCCAAAGACCAAAATCTAGTAATGTTCTGGACACAAAGACACTCCATAAATATTTACTAATCAAATGAATAAACAAATTAATTGAGTTGAATCAGTTCATCCACATAAAAAAGAATGCATATTGATGCTTAAGAAAGTTAATATTAGCTCTGCCTTAGCTTTGCTTCTAACTTGAAAGATTTACCAAGTCTCATTTTCATTTCTGTTTATGTGACCTTTAAGCTCCTTACTATGGGACTTCTTGAAGCTCTATGAAAAAAAAAAAATGCATCTTACAGGTCATATTCAACTACAAAAGAAACTTGTCAGTTAGAGAATTTTATTCTTAAAATAACAAAACACCTGTCTGTTTTGAAAGCTAACCTATAAACCTATTCCTTTTTAGATTATATTTCATTATGCTGTTTTGATTAGAACTCTGTTTTACTATGCCCTAGGGTGCCAGCATGAAGAGTTAGGTTGAAATAAAATTCTGATTCATGGACTAATGAAAATCTTGATACTTCACTTCCAACATGACCTTTATCTTCCAGTGCTCTCATTCAAGGAGTTAAAAGTCATCCCTGGATAAGGAAATACCTATGTTCCCTCTGTCTTATCCCTCCTAGATGCCACTGATTATAAAGTTATAGCAGATGCACATAAATATGAATTAGACACACAAAAAAAGGGTCATCTTTGATTTCTCCAACTTGATCTACTCTCTTCCTCAACAGCAAAGATGACCAATATCAGCACCCTCACAACTTGCTGGTAATGATTTCTCTAGCTATAGGCGTCCTCTGATAAGTGTGACTGGCAGCAGTTGTACCTAGCAAGAAAGGTTTGGGCCTTTATTTTCTTCTGCAAACCTGAAAAAACAATGGTTTGGGTCATGTGGACATGCTATACAAATGCAGCCTTCTTTTCTAAAAAAACAACTTTATCTGATCCAAGTCACTGGGCATTTTGAACATAATGCTTGAGTTAAGAAATACTAAGACTGGTGGGGAGGAGCAAGATGGCACAGGAGTAGGAGACCTAAATTTCCTCTGGTTCCAGAAATTCAGCTACATAGTTATCAAACCATTCTGAGCACCTACAAATTCAATGGGAGATCAGAATAGAATAGAATAAAAAGAAGAATAGCAATAATTCTATGAACAAAAAGTGACCACTTTCTGGAAAGTAGGATGTGGAGAGAAGTGAATCCTTGGCGATATATAGGAAGATAGACCATGGAGGAAGGGAGCCTCTGTTAGCCAGCTCCCAGGAAGCAATAGAGCAGCAGAGCACAAAAGCAGAACTTCTAGAAGTCTATCCATGGAGGGATGTCACTCCAGTGGCTAAGCAGGGGGTGGAACCCTCACTGGAACAGTGTGATCTCAGGACCCTCAGGGTGGGAGGAAGACTGGGGGTGCCTGAGTGTGGCAGAGCTCCCAAGTATGAGAGTCAGGAAGCCGGCTGCAAAGACACAGCTGAGGGGTGGGCTTTCAGCTCAGGGTTGTCATAAACTGTGATCCACAGCACATTTGAGCCACTTCTCTTTGATCAGGGACCTAAGAAGCAACAGATGCGGGAGACTCCCCTTCCTCCTCCAGGAGGAATGGCATGGGAATGCAGGGCAGGAATCTTCTGGGTTTAAAGACTCCAAACAGGGCCCTATGCCAGAAATGGAAACACTGGGTCACAGGCTGGGTGAACCAGAGACCAGGGAGACAAGAGTGATTAACTGCTTCTCTCTGAGGGCTCACTGAAAAGGGAGTCTCTGAGATCTCGGCTCCTCCAGAGCTGAACATTGGGAGGCTGCCATTTTCATTCTCCTCTTCCAAAGCTGTATGGAAAGAATTCAGGGAACAAAAGCTCCCAAGAGTGAACCTGAGCAGATTACAGAGTCTGGCACCTGGCAAGGGCAGAGCAATTCCACCTCTGGCAAAGACAGTTGATAGTCACTGTAACAGGCTCCCTCCCCCAGAAGATGATCAAGAACATCCAGCCAAGATCAAGTTTACAGATCAAAGAGAATTGTAAAACTCCAGTGCTAGGGGAATACAGCAAATAGAATCACGGCCTTTTCCCGATGATACTTTAGTCGTTCAAAGTAAAATTTTTAAAATTTTCTTTATTTTTTCTTTTTCTATTTTTTAAATTTTTCTTTCCTATTTTACCAGCATCTTATCAATAACTTTTTAAAAATCTTTTTTCAATTTTCATTTTTACACTCCTATTCTATCCCTTCATTGTATTGAATGATATTTTTTGTAAATATATATGTTTTTCTTTCTTTAAAATTTTGGGAGGCACTTTCTTCTAACAGACCAAAATACATCCAAAGTCAGGTGTGTGGCTCTATTCTATTCTAGGTTCCATTCACCAGCCTGATCATTTTTTTTTTCCTTTCCTTTCCCCCTAGTTTCAGGTCTCTTCTGGTTTGTTTATTTTTCTTTCTCTCTCTCTTTTTTTAAAGATTTTATTTATTTATTTGACAGAGAGAGATCACAAGTAGGCAGAGAGGCAGGCAGAGAGAGAGGAAAGCAGGCCCCCTGCTGAGCAGAGAGCCCAGTGCGGGACTCGATCCCAGGACTCGGGGCTCATGACCTGAGCCGAAGGCAGAGGCTTAACCCATTGAGCCACCCAGGCACCCCTAGTGTGTATTTTTCTGGGGTTACTATTACCCTTTAAGTATATTGTTCTCTCATTCATCTATTCTTCTCTGGACAAAATGACAAGATGGAAAAACTCACCTCATTAAAAAGAACAAGAGGCAGTACCAACCGCCAGTGACCTAATCAATATGGACATTAGTAAGATGTTGGAACTAGAGTTCAGAATGATGATTATAAAGATACTAGCTGGGCTTGAAAAAAGCATAGAAAATATTAGAGAATCCCTTTATGGAGAAATAAAAAACTGAAATCTAACCAAGTTGAAATAAAAAATGTTATTAATGAGGTGTAATCAAAAATGGAGGCTCTTACAACTATGATGGATGAGGCAGAAGAGTGAGTTAATGATATAAAAGACCAAATGATGGAGAATAAAGAAGTTGAGAAAAAGAGAGGTAAATAACTACTGGATCATGAGGGGAGAATTCGAGAGATAAGTGATTCCATAAGATGAATCAATATTAGAATAATTGGGAGCCCAGAAGAAGAAAGGGAGACAAGGGCAGAAGATATATTGGAGCAAATTATAGCAGAGGACTTCCCTTATCAGTGGAAGGAATCAGGCATCAAAATGCAGGAGGCACAGGGAACCCCCCTCAAAATCAATAAAAATAGGTCAACACTCTGTCATCTAATACTAAAACTTACAAGTCTCAGAAACAAAGAGAAAATCCTGAAAGCTTAGGACTAGAGGTCTGTAACATACAATGGTAGAAATATTAGATTGGTAGCAGACCTATCCACAGAGAAATGACAGGCCAGAAAGGACTGGTATGATATATTCAGAGCACTAAAAGAGAAAAATATGCAGCGAAGAATACTATATCCAGGTAGGCTGTCATAGAATATAGGAGAAATAAAAAGCGTCCAGGATAAAAAAAAACTAAAAGAAATTGCAAACACCAAACCAGCCCTACAGGAAATAATGAAAGGGGTCATCTAAGCAAAGAGAGAGCCTAAAAGTAACATAGATTAGAAAGGAACAGAGACAATATATAGTAACAGTCAAATTACAGGCAGTACAGTGGCACTAAAATCACATCTTTCAATAGTTATCCTGAATGAAATGGGCTAAATGCCCCCAATCAAAAGACACAGGGTATCAGAATGGATAAAAAAACAAGACCCATCCTCTCTGCTCAGCAGGGAGCCTGCTTCCCCCCTCTCTGCCTGTCTCTCTGCCTACTTGTGATATCTCTCTCTCCTTCTCTCTATTTCTGTCAAATAAATAAATATCTTAAAAAAAAAAAAAGAAAGAAAGAAAAAGACCCATCGATATGCTATCTGCAAGAGACTCATTTTAGACCCAAAGACTCCTCCAGATTTAAAGTGAGGGGGTGGAAAACAATTTACCATTCTAATGGACATTGAAAGAAAGCTGGGTTGGCAATCCTTGTGTCACACAAATTAGATTTTAAGACAAAGACTATAACAAGAGATGAGGAAGGACACTATATCATACTTAAAGGTCTGTCCGACAAGAAGGTTTAACGATTTTAAATATCTATCCCCCTACCATGAGAGCAGTCAATTATATAAGCCAATTAATAACAAAATCAAAGAAACACATTGACAATAATACAATGATAGTAGGGGACTTTAAAATCCCCCACACTGAAAAGGACAGATTATCTAAGCAAAAGATCAACAAGGAAACAATGAATTCTGGTACACTGAAAAGAAATTTTAAAAATAAATTTTAAAAAAAGGATCAACAAGGAAATAAAGGCTTTGAATGACACACTAGACCAGATGGACATCCAGAATATATTCAGAACATTTCATTCCAAAGCAACAGAATACACATTCTTCTCTACTGCACATGGAACATTCTCCAGAATAGATCACATCCTGGGTCACAAATCAGGTCTCAAACAGTACCAAAAGATTGGGATCATTCCATGCATATTTTCAGACTACAGTGCTTTGAAAGTAGAAGTCAACCACAAAAGGAAAGTTGGAAAGACTTCAAATATATGGATGCTAAAGAGCATCCTCCTAAAGAATAAATGTGTCAACCAGGAAATTAAAGAAGAATTTTAAAAATTCATGGAAACAAATGAAAATAAAAACACAACTGCTCAAACTCTTTGGGAAGCAGCATAGGTGATCCTAAGAGGAAAGTATATAACAATACAAGCCTTTCTCAAGAAACAAGAAAGGTCTCGAATACACAACCTAACCCTGCATATAAAGAGCTGGAGAAAGAACAACGAAGAAAGCCTAAACCAAGCAGGAGAAGAGAATTAACAAATATAAGATCAGAAATCAATGAAATAGAAATCAAGAGAACAGTAGAACAGATCAACGAAACTAGGAGTTGGTTCTTTGAAAGAATTAATAAGATAGATAAATCCCTGGCCAGACTTATCAAAAATAAAAAAGACTCAAATTAACAAAATCATGAATGAAAGAGAAGAGATCACAACCAACACCAAAGAAATACAAACAATTATAAAAACATATGAACGACTGTACATCAGCAAATTAGACAATCTGGAAGAAATGGATGCATTCCTAGAGACATAAACACTACCAAAACTGAAGCAGGAAGAAAGAGAAACCTGAAAAGACCCACAACCAGTAAGGAGATTGAAGCAGTCATCAAAAATCACCCAAAAAACAAGAGCCCAGGGCCAGACAGCTTCCCAGGGGAATTCTACCAAACATTTAAAGAAGAGTTAATACCTATTATCCTGAAACTATTCAAAAAAATTGAAGTGGAAGGAACACTTCCAAACTCATATTAAATGAGGCCAGCATTGCCTTGATACCTAAACCAGACAAAGACCCATCAAAAAAGAGAATTACAGACCAATATCCCTGATGAACATGGATACAAAAATTCTCACCAGAATACTAGCCAATAGGATTCGAAAGTCTAAAAGGATTATTCACCATGACGAAGGGGGATTTATTCCTGGGCTGAAAGATTGGTTCAACACCCGCAAATCAATTGATGTGATACAATACATTAATAAAAGAAAGAACAAGAACCATATGACCCTCTCAATAGATGCAGAAAAGCGTTTGACAAAGTACAGCATCCTATCTTGATCAAAGCTCTTCACAGTGTAGGGGTAGAGAATATATACCTCAATATCATCAAAGCCATCTATGAAAAATCCACTGCAAATATCATTCTCAATGGGGAAAAACTGAGAGCTTCTCCCCTAAGGTCAGGAACATGGCACATATGTCCACTATCACCACTGTTATTCAACATACTACTAGAAGTTCTAGCCTCAGCAATCAGACAACAAAAAGAAATAAAATGCATCTGAATCAACAAAGAAGAAGTCAAACTCTCACTCTATGCAGATGGTATGGTACTTTATGTGGAAAACCCAAAAGACTCCACTCTAAAACTGCTAGAACTCATATGGGAATTCAGTAAAGTGTCAGAATATAAAATCAGTGCACAGAAATCAATTGAATTTCTATACACCAATAGCAAGACAGAAGAAAGAGAAATTAAGGTGTCGATCCCATTTACAACTGCACCCAAAACCATAAGACACCTAGGAACAAACCTAACCAAAGAGGCAAAGAATATGTACTCAGAAAACTATAGAATACAAATAAAAGTAATTGAGGAAGACACGAAATGGAAAAACATTCCATGCTCATGGAATGGAAGAACAAATATTGTGAAAATGTCTATATTACCTAAAGCAATCTACAAATTTTATGCAATCCCTATCAAAATACCATCACCTTTTTTCAAAAAAAAGGAACATATAATCCTAAAATTTATATGGAACCAGAAAAGACCCCGAATAGCCAGAGGAATGTTGAAAAAGAAAATCAAAGCTGGAAGCATCACAATTCCAGACTTCAAGCTCTATTACAAAGCTGTAATCATCAAGACAGTACAGTACTCACACAAAAATAGACACACAGATCAGTGGAACAGAAAAGAGAGCCCAGAAATGGACACTCAACTCTATGGTCAACTAATCTTCAACAAAGCAGGAAAGAATGTCCAGTGGGAAAAAAGACAGTCTCTTCAACTAATTGTGTTGGGAAAATTGGATAGCCACGTGCAGAAGAATAAAACTGGACCACTTCTTTACACCACACATAAAAATAGACTCAAAATGGATGAAAGACCTCAATGTGAGACATGAATCCATCCAAATCCTTGAGGAGAGCACAGACAGCAAGCTCTTCACCTCAGCCGCAGCAACTTCTTCCTAGAAACATCGCCAAAGGTAAGGGAAGCAAGGACAAAAATGAACTATTAGGATTTCATCAAGATCAAAAGCTTTTGCACAGCAAAGGAAACAATCAACAAAACTGAAAATCAACCGACAGAATAGGAGAAGATATTTGCAAACGACATATCAGATAAAGGGCTAGTATCAAAAATCTATAAAGAACTTATCAAACTCAACACCCAAAGAACAAATAATCCAATCAAGAAATAGGTAGAAGATATGAACAGATACTTCTGCAAAGAAGACATCCAGATGGCCAACAGACACAAGAAAAAGTACTCAAAATCACTTGGCAGCAGGGAAATATAAATCAAAACCACCTCACACCAGCCAGAATGGCTAAAATTAACAAATCAGGAAATGACAGGAGTTCGTGAGGATGCAGAGAAGGAGGAACCCTCCTAAACTGTTGGTGGGAATACAAGCTGGTGTAACCACTCTGGAATACAGTATGGAGTTTCCTCAGAAAGTTAAAAATAGAGCTACTCTCTGACCTAGCACTGCACTGCTGGGTATTTACCCTAAAGATACAAATGTAGCAATCCAAAGGGGCATATGCACCCCAATGTTTATAGCAGCAATGTCCACAATCGCCAAACTATGGAAAGAACCTAGATGTCCATCAACAAATGAATGCATAAAGAAGATGTAATATATATATGTGTATATATATATATATATATATATATATACACACACACATATATATACAGTGGAATACTATGCAGCCATCAAAAGAAATGAAATCTTGCATTTGCAATGATGTGGATGGAACTAGAGGGTATTAGGCTAAGCGAAATAAGTTAATCAGAGAGCAACAATTATCATATGATCTCACTGATATGAGGAATTTGGGAAACAAGACAGAGGATCATAGGAGAAGGGAGGGATAAATGAAATAAGATGAAACCAGAGAGGGAGACAAACCATAAGAGACTCTTAATCTCAGGAAACAAACTGAGGGTTGCTGTGGGGGAGGATGATGGGAGAAATGGAGTGATAGATATTGGAGAGGGTATGTGCTATGGTGAGTGCTGTGAATTGTGTAAGACTGATGAATCACAGACCTGTACCCCTGAAACAAATAATACATTATATGTTAATAGAAAATTTTTTAAAATTTTAAAAAAGAGAAAAAAATACTAAGACCTATACAGAACTCTTAGATGTTTACCTCACAGTAAAACCATGTAAAATCAACAAGTATTACAACCCTAATAAGAGGTTCATAGCCAAAATAGATAAAGAACTGACACAACTCAACACAAAAAAAAATAATAATCATCATATTTTTTCAAATGCAGAGAACCTGATTAGATATTTTCCCAAAGAAGACAGATAACCAAAAGACTTATGAAAAAATGCTTAGAATCAATAATAATCAAAGAAATGAAAAATTAAAACCATGACAAGATACCACCTCAAACCTCTCAGAAAGCTACAATCAATGACACGGGAAACAACAGATGTTGGCAAGGATTCAGAGAAAGAGGTTCCCTCTTACACTGTTGGTGGGAATGCAAACTAGTGCAGCAACTCTGAAAAACAGTATGGACGTTCCCCAAAAATTTAAAAGTAGAACTACCCTACGATCCAGCAATAGCATTATTAGGTATTCAACCAAAGGATACAAAAATACCGACTCAAAGGGATACATGCATTCTGATGTTTATAGCAACATTATCAACAATAGCCAAATAATGTGAAAAGCCCTAATGTCCATCAGTGATGAATGGATAAAGATGTGTTGTATATATGCAATGGAGTATTACTCAGCTATCAAGAAGAATGAAATCTTGGGGCACCTAGGTGGCTCAGTCAGTTAAGCTACTTACTCTTGATTTCAGCTCAATTCGTGGCCTCAGGGTTGTGAGATCAAGCCCTGAATCCAGCTCTGTGCTGAGCAAGGAACCTGCTTAAGATTCTCTTCCTCTCCCTCCCAATAAATAAATAAACAAACAAACAAACAAACAAATAAATAAATAATCTTGCCATTTTCAGTAATGTGGATAGTGTTAGAGTACATTATGCTAAGCAAATTAAGTCAGTCAGAGAAAGACCAATACCATAAGATCTCACTCATATGTAGAGTTTAAGAAACCAAACAGATGAACATAGGGGAAGAGGGAAATAAAAAAGGGGGAGGCAAACCGTAAGAGACTCTTAACTATAGAGAACAAACTGAGGGTTGTTGGGGGTGTGAGGTAGGTAGGGAAACAGCTAAATGGTGATGGGTATTGAGGAGGGCACTGGTTGCGGTGAGCAAGGGGAATTGTATGTAAGAGATGAATCACTAAATTCTACTCCTGAAACCATTATTACACTATATGTTAACTAACTAGATAAAAACAAATCAAATGAGTAAACAAAAAGCAGAAACATACCCATAAATACACAAAACAAATTACTGGTTGCCATTGGGGATGTGCGAAGGGGATTAAGTAAAAATGGTAAAGGGAAGTAGGAGATATAGGATCACAGTTACACAATGAATAAGTCATGGGGATAAAATGTATAACATAGGGAATATAGACAATGGTATAGTAATAGTATTGTGCATAGTATAATATAAAGACTTGTCAGATGACTGTGTTGTACACCTGAAACTAATGTAACATTGTATGTCAACTATGCCTCAATTTTAAAAAAATCATAAAATATCAGAAAGAAAAAATATTTAAAAGTGAGTAAGGTTAAAAAAAAATGGACCATCTAAGTACTACATTATATTAAGAGGCGAATAGAGCACAAGATATATAATCAAAAGTTCTTGAATTGCAGTACTAATTTTTGTTCAAGTTAACTAGCTGCATAAATTTTCAAATGTAAACATTTGATTTCTTTATTCATAAAATAGAGAAAATGTAATCATACCCAATAATAATAATAATGTAATTATTACACTTATCTCACAACATCACTTGGGAAATCAAAGATAATGTTTGTGTAATAATTTGTAAATAAGTACTATATAAATGTTATTATCATAGTAACTAAACTACATAGTAAATAAGAAATCATCACGTTTGCCATCCTTACAAATATATTGTTTCTTCCAAGAATTCTACATACTAGGAAACTTTATATGATACAATCTCCAGTGTACATATTGCAGGGAATGCCTGTGGTCCAAGAAGACATTCTTCTTAATAACAAATTCATCACTCTAGGAGGTAAGACACGGAATCCAGTATGGTCATGCATAACACCATATTTAGGTAACTTGAAACTGACATATATCTAGTATCTAGTGCCATTATTTTGCTGGGTTCTTTTAGGATTGTCCCTAGTTCACTGTAAATTTTAAAATATGGGAAGATAACAAGCACACACACAATTTGTGGGAAATGTAAACCAACAGATGGTAAATTGGCTATGAAGTGTGTTTGGATCACCTCCAAGGACCCAAAGGTAGACAAACACACACAAGCTTGACCTACATAATTTAAGACTAAGTTTGATAGGAAAAAGTCCCATTTTCAGTCAGTCTCTAGGACTCAATGGCTTAGCTGGTATGATGGGTTTAACTATATACTGCAATTAATAAATTGAATAACATTTATGTAAATTTAATTGGAAAAATATTTCAAGATCTATTCTCTCAGACCACAACTATTATGATTCCCATAATCTAAATACAGGTTCTGTTTAAATATTCCCCAAAACAATGATTTTAAAATTTGATATCCAACATTAAAAAATATGTAGGATGTGGGGCGCCTGGGTGGCTCAGTGGGTTAAGCCGCTGCCTTCGGCTCAGGTCATGATCTCAGGGTCCTGGGATCGAGTCCTGCATCGGGCTCTCTGCTCAGCAGGGAGCCTGCTTCCCTCTCTCTCTCTGCCTGCCTCTCCGACTACTTGTGATTTCTCTCTGTCAAATAAATAAATAAAATCTTAAAAAAAAATATGTAGGATGTAATCATTCTCATCCATTGCTAGTTGAAATACAGTGGAGGGAAATTAAAAGCCTTAAAAAATAAGGCTGTCTGGTGGCTCAGTTGGTTAAGCATTAGGCTCTTGGTTTTGGCTCAGGTCATGATCTCAGGGATGTGGGATCAAGCCCCAAATACAGCTAAGCACACAGTGGGAAGTCTGAGATTCTCTCTCTCTCCCTCTGCCCCTACCCTTGCTTTCACATGGGCGCTTTCTCTCTCTCTCTCTCTCTCTCAAATAAATAGATAAATAAAACCTTTTAAAAAAGAAAAAAGAGACTAACTTAAAAAATAATCATCACTTTTGGCTCAGAAACTCCAGTAATTCTTCTCATAGAAATTTATCCTATGAATCATTAAATCCTACCCCTGAAACCAATACTACACTGTATGTTAACTAAGTTGAATTTAAGTTAAAGAATTTAAGTTAAAGAACTAACTTGAATTTAAGTTAAAGAGAAAAGGGGAACTGAAAGAGTAAAGGGAACAGAGGTGGGAAGCTGAAGAAGGTAACCCTTTGCTTCCCATATTAACCTCAGCTGTTTGTTTGCACTTGGTGTGACTATTGTCCATTCAGGAAAAAGTCTGATTTTTTTTTCTTTTGTTCATAATTGTTGATAATTATAAGCTGAACTCTTAGCTTTTATTCCCTAGTGTATGACCTTGAGCAAGTCACATCATTTCTCTAACCTCAGTTTCCTCATCAATAAATGAGAATAATGCTAAAAGCTAGGTCCCAGAGTCAATGCAATGAGATAAGGTATATAAGGCAATGCAATAGCAATTGTGCCTGGAATGTGGTACCTGCTCAATAAATGTTCATTATCATCAAAAAACAAAAACAAAGAAATTTATACTAGAAATGGTTAAGGGCATATACAAATGTTTATATATAAAGATACCTAATTAGAAATCAGCCACAGCAACTTCTTTCAAGATATATCTCCAAAGGCAAAGGAAACAAAAGCGAAGATGAACTTTTGGGACTCCATCAAGATCAAAAGTTTGTGCACAGCAAAGGAAACAGTCAACAAAACAAAGAGGCAACCCACGGAATGGGAGAATATATTTGCAAATGACACCATGGACAAAGGGCTGATATCCAAGATCCACAAAGAGCTCCTCAAACTCAACACACTCAAAACAGATAATCACGTCAAAAGATGGGCAGAGGACATGAGCAGACACTTTTCCAAGGAAGACATACAAAGAAGGCTAACAGGTGAAAAAATGTTAGTCATCATTAGCCATCAAGGAGATTCAAATCAAAACCACACTGAGATACCACCTTACACCAGTTAGAATGGCCCAAATTAACAAGACAGTAAACAAGTGTTGGAGAGGATGTGGAGAAAGGGGAACCCTCTTACACTGTTGGTGGGAATGCAAGTTGGTGCAGCCACTTTGGAAAACAGTGTGAAGATTCCATAAGAAATTAAAAATAGAGCTTCCCTATGACCCTGCAATTGCACTCTTGGTATTTATCCCAAAGATACAGATGTAGTGAAAAGTAGGGCTATCTGTACCCCAATGTTCATAGCAGCAATGACCACAGTCACCAAACTATGGAAAGAGCCAAGATGCCCTTCAACAAATGAACGGATAAAGAAGACATGGTTCATATATACTATGGAGTATTATGCCTCCATCAGAAAGGATGAATACCCAACTTTTGTATCAACATGGATGGGACTGGAAGAGATTATGCTGAGTGAAATAAGTCAAGCAGAGAGAGTCAGTTATCATACAGTTTTGCTTGTGGGAATAACATGGAGGACTTTGGGAGTTGGAGAGAAGAAGTGAGTTGGGGGAAATCAGAGGGGGAAATGAACCATGAGAGACTGCGGATTCTGAGAAACAAACTGAGGGTTTTTGAGGGCAGGAGAGTGCGGAATTGGGTGAGCCTCGTGGTGGGTACTATGAAGGAAACATATTGCATGGAGCAGTGGGTATGGTGCATAAACAATGAATCCTGAACACTGAAAAAAAATAAAATTTAATTTAAAAGAAGGAAGTTACATATACTAGTGAAAATTTTAAAATAACCTTGACATCAGTTTATGCATATTCATATGATACAATATTCTGCAGTCCTTTGAAAATCATATTTTGTAGGGCTCCTGGGTGGCTCAGTGGGTTAAAGCCTCTGCCTTCCGCTCAGGTCATGATCCCAGGGTCCTGGGATCGAGCCCCGCATTGGGCTCTCTGCTCAGCAGGGAGCCTGCTTCCTCCTCTCTCTCTGACTGCTTCTCTGCCTACTTGTGATCTCTGTCAAATAAATAAAAATCTAAAAAAAAAAGAAAATCACATTTTATAAAACCCTATTAACAAAGCAACACTTGTGATACATTAAATTTTAAAAACAATTCTAAAATTAATACAACAGTGATATCAACTTTGTTTTATATAAATATATGTAATAATACTTCTTTTTTTCCTTTATATGTATACACATACACACACAGGGCAGAAGAAATATTAATGGTGTTAGCTATCTCTGGACAGTAGAATTATGCACAATTTTTGCTCTGTTCCTCATGTTCTCAAGAGCTCTCCTATTCTTCTATAATAAACAAATAATACTCTGTAGTCAGGAAAATTGTAAGTGATATTTTCCTTGTAAAGCTCTTCAAATAAACCTTTCTGAATCCCATAGCCATCATTCAACTTAATAAACATATTTTGAGGATGAAGTTGAGCTAGTTTTTCAAAGTGTTCTTTTATCATCTTGATCATAACTATCAAAATAAGGTAAACTGATGGAGATGTTTTTCAATTGTTTGTAGTTTAAAGATTTTATTTATTTATTTGACAAATACAGATCACAAGTAGGCAGAGAGGCAGGCAGAGAGAAAGAGAGAGAGAAGGAGGCAGGCTCCCTGCGCAGAAAGCCTGATGTGGGGCTTGAATCCAGGACCCTGGAATCATGACCCGAGCTAAAGGCAGAGGTTTTAACCCACTGAGCCACCCAGGTACCCCACAACTGATGGAGATTTAATGCAAGTTGAGCAGCCACCTTGGAAAACAGTGTGGAGATTCCTTAAGAAATAAAAAATAGAGCTACCTTATGATGCTGCAATTGTACTATTGGGTATTTACCTCAAAGATATAGATGTAGTGAAAAGAGGGGCCATCTGCACCCCAATGATCATAGCAGCAATGGCCACAGTTGCCAAACTATGGAAAGAACCAAAATGCCCTTCAGTGGATGAATGGATAAAGAAGACACAGTCCAAATATACAATGGAGTATTATACCTCCATCAGAAAGGATGAATACCCAACTTTTGTATCAACATGGATGGGACTGGAAGAGATTATGCTGAGTGAAATAAGTCAAGCAGAGAGAGTCAATTATCATATGGTTTTGCTTATTTGTGGAGCATAAGGAATAACACAGAGGACATCGGAAGATGGAGAAGAAAAGTGAGTTGGGGGAAATTGGAGGAGGAGATGAACCATAAGAGACTATGGACTTGGAGAAACAAACTGAGGGCTTTGGAGGGGAGGGAGGTAGAAGATTGGATGAGCCTGGTGGCGGGTCTTATGGAGGGCATGTATTACATGAAGCACTGAGTGTGGTGCATAAACAATGAATTCTGGAACACTGAAATTTTTAAAAAATAAATAAAAATTTAAAAAATAAAAAGCTTTTATTATATACTTTGATAAAGTACTTAAATGTAATTATTGGTAATGACAGACTTGCTCTGTATAATTACTAAAACATTATTTAAAGATTCATACTATATAACCTAAGACACTCGATATCTTGTTTCTCACTGTATGTTGTGTCTTGTATTATATACTCAATATTTCTTAAGGAAAGAATGAAGGGTGGGAAGGAGGAAGGGAGGAAGGAGTAAATATAGTATTTCTTATTAAAAATGGGTATAATCCCCTCTTATACTAATTCCGTGGAAACTTAGATTTGACTTCTATCATGTCAGCTTATGTCATATTTTTTCAGAATATAACCCATAGGACAAGACAGAAACCAAAAAGGAGAGGTTTCCCAAGGCTTCAGAGTGAAGCAATGACCAAGGAAGTTCATAGATATTATCTCAAACACACCTTGGCTCCACTAGACCTCCATCATAAATCCTGTGCTAGATGTGGACATCGAGGCTATCTGTGACATCCTGACTTTTCTCAGAACCAGTTTGGGAAAAGACAAGCCCAGGAGGGAGAATGCTGTTGAGAGTCCTTAGTCCTGAGGTCTCATGCTAGGCAGCCCATTCCCTCCTACAACCTGGCTTCCCACATTCCTCCTGCTGTGTTCCTCATCTCTATGTACCAGTTGGCCTACAGCTGCTGCTGATTGCTTATACAAGAATGGCAATGTGCTCTGGAGAAACAAAATACCAAATTACACAGATTTAGCAAATATATATGGAAAACAAAAGTAGGGCAGAATTTGGTTTAGGCAGCCCTTTGCTAAATAAACTCAATCAGCCTTGTTTCAGATGATCATGCACAGAACTGGAAGGTGTGGGAATTGAATACTTTTCTTTAAAGTCTCAGTAAACTCATATACTTTGTTGAAAAAATTAAGAAAGTAAGTGGTTTTTAAATAGCAATAGAGGGGCGCCTGGGTGGCTCAGTGGGTTAAAGCCTCTGCTTTTGGCTCAGGTCATGATCTCAGGGTCCTGGGATTGAGCCCCACACCGGGCTCTCTGCTCAGCAGGGAGCCTGCTTCCCCCTCTCTCTCTCTGCCTGCCTCTCTGCGTACTTGTGATCTTTGTCTGTCAAATAAACAAACAAAAATCTTTAAAACTAAACAAACAAACAAATAAATAACAATAGAAACAACAAAAATAATAAAAGTTCTACAACATTTCTGAAGAAATGTCCTGTAGTGAGTCTCACTACTGAGGCCCAAGCTAAAATCCATCAGCCAAACTCATCAGAAATAAGACTGATAGATGGTTTGGGGGAAAAATATACAAGCAGTCAACATATTCACTCTGAGTATGGTTTACCTCAGTGATCTGAATACTCTCCTTAAGAGGCAAGAAGCAACTTAGTACAGCATTCATATTTTAAAGAAGGGATGGTTTCTATCAGAGCTGACAGCAGTTAATGGGATGAATGAAGATAGTATAGAAAATAGGAAAAACTGGCCTTCTGAATGCACCATTAGAAGTGAAAAGCCTCACTTCTATATGCAATTGGTTTTGAAATTCTCATGACTAGAAGTCAGAAATGTAGAAGTTAATATACCATTGAGGGATAAAGTGCACTTCTGATGTTCAGAGAGGATGTTTTCAAGGTGAAACTAAAGCCTATAAACAAACAAAAAAGCTACATCAGCTGTATTAGAAATCTTATCCCTATAAATTCTTCATTGCTTGAAATGTCCAACTGAAAGCAAAGCCACATGTTGCTTGCTTCACTGCCTGTTGTGGCAGCTTTTAAATCCCTGCCTTCGTAGGAAGTGACCTCATAAGAAAATCTTATAACACTGTCATGTGGGGAAATCCTCACAACATTTGGGTTAATACGCTTACACTGTAGGAGAGGTCTCCAAGAACATTTAATAATCAGAAAGTCCTAAGGGGACTTGATGTTAGCTGGGTCATGGAAGGATTTCTCTCAGTACACATCTGGGACATTTTGTGGCATATGCTGTAGCAGGCCACGTGGCTTAATAGTTAAAATATAGGGCTGAGACTTATGAGAGTTTGGGGATCATACAGCAATTGAGCTATTGACCGACGAGCTGACCCTAGACAAGTCATGACCTTGTGGTACTTCAGTCAGCTTAGCTGTAAAATTGGGCACAAAGACTGGGCTTTACCAAAACCAGATGTTGTTCTCCAGTTCTTTCTTCAAGTAATATCTTTTTCTAATGTGGCTGTCAAGTCTCAAATTTTTTTTTTTTTTCATATGTAGAAAGGCAATGTGCTCTCAATAAGATTTGGAACAGACAGATAAGGTCCAAGAATGGTAGCTTTATCCTGTCCAGCTCTGGTGCTCTCCTACCTGTCCAAGCTGTTGTCTGTCAGAGAAGTTGTGGCAGCCTCTACAGACTCAGGGCCTATATTCTTAAGTAAGTTATAATTAAAGAATCATTTCTATATGTCCCTAGGATAGTCCATACCCTTCTCCTATCGCAGGTACTGTGGGGTTGAAACTGGCCATGAGCCAGTTGAGTTTGTACCCAAACCCTTTGTGCTAGTTGCAATTATACCACCTAAATTAAGGAACTATTATTGAAATTGATAAAGAGTACAAAAAGAGAATTATTGTTTCTATTAAAAACCAAGGTCATTTTGTTTTGGAAGAGCTTAATAAGGATGAGTTACCTTTTAAAAAGAGTTATATAATTAGATAAAACTCCATAAGGATTCTACCTTCAGGTTGTTCTGTAAGTACCTTTAAGTTCTCCATTTTAAAGAAAGAAAATGCTCAATGGTAGGGCTTTCTGCAATAAAGACAATCAGGATTCCAACCAGCCAACCAACAATTAAAGAAAAGTCCCAGGGGTGCCTTGGGTGACTCAGTTGGTTGAGCATCCAACTCTTGATTTTGTCTCAGGTCATGATCTCAGGTCTTGCAATCTAACCTCACACTGAGCTCTGCACTCAGCGGGGAGGCTGCATGAGATTCTCTCTCTCCCTTTCCTTCTGCCCCTCCCCTTTCTTTCTGCCCCTCCCCACATGTGTGTGCATGCACAGGTGTTCTCTCTCTCTCTCTTCCTCTCTCTCAAATAAATAAATAAATCTTTAGAAAAAAAAAAAAAGAAAAGGCCTTGGACCTACATCAAAAGATTGACAAATATATGTATATACCTTTTAAGTTTAAATATGTATGTAGAGCAAATACTTATACACATAAATACGTGTATGGAAATAGGACATACACTTTACAAATCAAATAACTTTGATTATATTGATTAATCAATAAATGATCAATCTTAATCTTATCAGATAATTTCTGAAACATTTTATTGTTCTCTTGATTGATATTCTCCAAACTGATTGGAAGAGAGATCTGCTTTCTAACTTCCTTTCTATTCAAGTGTCACAAAGCACCAATTACTTGGGTAGCTCTCATCTGGGCTGGTGAGTGAGGGCTTCAGGCAGAAGCACACCCCTCTTCCCTGGAGCCAGAGGGCAGGGAGACTTTCTGTGAGGCCCTATGCCAGGCAGAAGGAAGCCCTATCATGGGGTGAAACTTCATTTAACACAATAGTTCCCTTCTGCTCAACCCTCACACTGCCCTGGCAAGTGAAAGCCAAGGCCCAATCACGCCAGACTCCTGCTGCAGAGAAAGAAGTCACATCACATCCCAACTGGACCAAACACCCATAATCTCCCCTTCATTGACTCAAAGCAATCAAGGGCCAACTGTAACATTCAAAACTAGATGGTTGAATCTCCCGTCCCTGGCAGTTGGAACTATGTAGTTCATTAGAAAATGCAGTTGGCTCCAAAATCCAAGAGTTATCCATCTGTACACTCAACCAGAAATATAAATAAACAAAAGAATCGTGCTTTTTACTAATCTCTTTGAAAACTGTTGACTCTAGGCTGCTGGTGGGTAAATGCTCATTTTTTGTCAAAAGTGGCAAAAAATAAAAGATGAGCAATATATTTGTTCTACAAAACTCAGACTGGACCATTTTGGAAAGAAAAGAATCGCCTCCTGATTTTGGTGATCCTGTTGGAGCTTGTAAGGCAGTTAGACATGAGACATTAGAAGTCACTCCCCCACAGGTACCAAAGACAAAGGAATATTTGGGATAGCAACACAAAACAAGGTGCTTACAGGAAAACTACACTGTTCACAGGCTCTTGCCATTGCCCTACAGAAACAGAGAACAAGTAACTGCAGGACTGCTCTCATCTGATGCTATTATACCAGTTCCTGGGTGACATTAAAATATAGCACAAAATTTAGAACTAAAGGAAAAAACACTTATTTGAAAAACATTGACATTTACAGGTAGTTACATTTTTAGCAGCTCTTTGTGTGCCAGCTGCCTCAAGCAGTTTGCTGCTCCATGAGAAAATCTAGACCCAGAGAGCCAAAGTACTGTAACAGAAGCCACAGTGACATTATCACTGAGAGTGGCAGCAACATGGGGTGGTAGGAATAATCACATGTGAGAAACTCAACGTTCTCCTTGAAAAATGCCTTATTTGTTTTCCTTTAGACATAGTCATTGAATCTTTCTGGCTGTCTGAGGTGCAACACTGACCCAGGTATTTCTTGCGATGCAAGATCATTTAACCACAATCTGGAGCATTCATCCAGCAGACATTTTTTCACCATATGAAGCAACTAAGATGGACTTCAGTCATGTTCTTTTCTGGGAAAAAATTTGGTTTGATACATTTTGCTATGTTCTGTATGAAACGAAGTAGATCTTTTAAATTGTCTGGGAGTTTGATCAATTACAAATATGAACAGGTTAAACTCTTTTGGCCCATAGTCTAAAAAATAATAATAATAATCACTTAGTACAGAACTGGGATCTAAATGTAGGAAAGGTAAATTTCCTGCATAAATTGTATGGGGAGTCTGAGACCTCTGAGTTTCCATCTCAGCAAAAATAGTTGCCTCTGTTCCACTGTCCACCAGACTGAGAGTCTGAAATCACCAAGACGGCTAATTCTAGCAGGGGCTGCCATTACAGTAAGTTGGTCAATACACCTTCAGGAACCAATTCTATGTAGATATTATTTGTACATTTGAAACCTTAGGGATTGCTGGATAATAATGCATTATTATAGAGGGCATATAATAGCGTATGCAGTTGGGACATTTGATAAGCTTCTCAGCCTTGGTTTTCTCTATGTTACCAAAATGCTTTGTACTGTCAGAGAGTCTCAAACTTTAGAGTGAATAAGAATCAACTAGAGGGTTTGCTATGCACGCAGATGCAATAGGTCTAGAATGAAACCCAGATCTCATGGGCTTAACAAATCCTCTGGGTGATTCTGATGCTGATGGGCTGTAAACCACACCTGAAAAAGAAACAGAGATAAAAATTCCTGGGCACACCTGGGTTCTAAGTAGCCAACATATTAGTCAGTGTTTAGCAAGTAGAGCAACAACACTCGGGAAATATCTTTTTGCAATAGAGTAAACTGAGTTAAGGTGACAAATTTCCTTTAAAATCCTTATTATCATTGGTATCAATAGGATTATGGCATTTCCTGAGCATCCTAGGCACATTTGCACATGCAGACTGTGAAGGTCACATGGAGCTACCCTTCAAATCTGGGGAAATATAAGTTACTTAGAGTCAATTATTTTAAAGAGCCAAATTTTATTAAAACAATTTATGGTACATACTTCACCCCCAATGTTTTATAAAATCCTTTCCATAGAGAAGATTAGGGACCAACCTACCACAGCATTGCCTACTGCAAGTTACTGCATTCTGTGCTATAGTAAGTTGCCCTGGTTAAAGTTCTACTCTTGATTGTCTAGTGCTATATCCAGCAACAAATTATGTGTATATTATAGGACATTCAGACTGATATGAGCTCAGAAGGCACCTGTATGAAACTTTTCAAAAGAACAGTAATAAGTTTTACTAGATGTGACAAACCTTATAAAAGTTAAATAATGTCACACTTTATAAGCATTTCATTTAATACATCTGAACACATGGAGGGCATTGAGGATGATATTTAATTTTTTCCATATGTGGATTTAATACCACACAAAAGCTTCGGTCCCAGATTGCTAATTTTCCACCATGTGGTAGCCATTTAGTTGAATTTTTTTAAAAACACTTACCAAATTACAGAGTAGAATTTCAGAGGCAAAAGCTTTGAGTAGGTTTAGGGTATATGGTGTCCCTTGGCTTAGTCCTGGGTCTCATGAAGAAGCAGTAAATCTTGACAGTATTTCTATGACAGCACTCACTGTCTTTTATAGGAAAGAAATGTGAGTTTGCAAAACCACATGCTAATGTACTTCTAAAAATAGATTTGATTACTGTGACTCCTTCCAATTCTGACCATTTTTAACCACCTACAGAAATATAGGCCGGCATCTAAATTCAACCCTTTTAGAACATCTATGCATTACAAGGCTTTCAAAGAAATCCTTACCAGCAATTTTTAAATGTGAGCTGAACCCAAAGTCTTCATTGCTCATTCTTGAAAAGTGACCTCAGATATGTCATTTAACCACTTCTATGCTTGAGCGTATTTATATCTTTAATCAGGATGGTAATATTTGCCTTCATTTTCATTCCATAGAAATGAGTTAGACAGTGAAGGTAGAGGAAGGACATCCCCCAATACCAACTGAGTTTAATCTTCTATAACCACAAACGGGAAACTTGGATCTTCTACAGCAGAAAAGGCCAAGGGTCTATTTATTCATTTTTGACTTATTCTAAAACAACTTTGAGGAACTAAATCAACTTCATTAAGAAATTCTTAGAAAGAGACAAAATCCGGTGGCAGGTGTGGGGGTCAGTAAGTGAAGACACAAATCATTCACTACCAGCGACACCATTTAATATAATAAATGCACGTGAAGATACTGTGAAAACATTAAAGCTCCAGCCAAATGTTAGTAATTATTATTAATCCAGAGAGACTGGCCAGAAACCTGGAACCACTAGTTAGAATCTCCATCTGGATTCTGTGGCTAGAAAGAAAGGTACCATACTGTACACCTATTTGATGATTCATGTCTAACTGGCTCAGAAGAAAAACTACCCTTTCAAAGTCAGCAACTCCTGGGGAAACATATTTTATCTCCTAGAACCAATTATAGTTAATTCTCCTGAGTTCAAATGATTTGGGACCAAATCTATTTCATACATAACTGAATACTCTGGACAACTTACCCAGGAAAATTCAAAAATATATACATGGGACTCTCTACGGAGCCTCCTCACACAGCGTGGGCAACAGGCATAGCAATCCAATTTCAGGCTTTCAAAATTAGCAGAAGCAGCCATAAGAACAGGATAGGGGGTGTGAGGGAGGTTGTCCAGTGAGAAAGACTGCCTGCCAGGATTCTAGAATGATCTGCCATCCCTCTGCCAAAGAGTATGTAATAGAATAAAATATCATATAAATTTCTATTCAAGCAGAGAAAATGTAATATCTTCATTTCTATAACTAATTGAGTTTCTCAAACCCCCATCATACTAGGTTACCAGATTCCTCAGTATTTCTAAAATAACAATAAATAATGCAGTCAAAATCTCATTTGTACTAATTAATTATAATTTTCACTGTAAGTGCTAATAAGAAAAGACTGTAGAGGGAAAAAAAAAAAGTTAATCTCAAAAGCAGATCTGGGGAGCACCTGGGTGGCTCAGCCACTAAGTGTCTGCCTTCGGCTCAGGTCATGATCCCACGGTCCTAGGATTGAGTCCTGCATCAGGCTCCCTGCTCAGCAGGAAGCCTGCTTCTCCCTCACCCACTTCACCTGCTTGTACCCCCTCTCTCGATGTCTCTGTCAAATAAATAAATAAAATCTTAAAAAAAAAAAGAGCAGATTTGGGGGTTTAATTACCTGGATGATGTCTTCAAGTATGTACCTCATTATGATTTGGTCACCTGAATTTATGCATACTCTTGGTGTAAGGCAGAAAATTAGTCATTTGTCTTTTGTAAATGTAGGTAAATATCATTTTGGCCATAGCTCTTAGCTAAAAAGGTTGCCTAAATCCAGTTCAATCCCATAAAAATTACCCTCCTAACATGCTTAGTGCTCATGTCTTTATCTCTTCTACTATTCCCTCACTGAAAGAAACCAATGCTCCTTAAAGAAATGGCTGATCTCAGGGCTGGAGTGGCATAGATGCAAGATGAGCCTGGAACATCTTATGTTGGAAAGTAAGAAAGTGCTTTAAAAAGATGATGAAAGCATCACAAGGTCACATGAGGCAGCTGGAAGAGCCTCCAGTGGGCCTAATCTGGGAACATTTAAACACTAGAATAATAAAGGAAAGTAATGAATTATGGACCATTGACAACACAGAGTTAATGAGTCCAAAAAATAATAATTTTAAAAAATCAATGGAGAGGAAAAATGGCTCTTTCTTATGGTAGAACACTGAGCGTTCATTGGTAAGTGTGGAGCAAGTGGTAAACATAGGAAATCATAATTTTGCAGCCATCATATTAAGCTTTTAGCTCAGGCATGAATCACCAGTAGATACCAAATCTCAGTGGAAATTTTCATGAGCAGTAGAGCATTTTCATGTTCTCCTCAGATAGTTTATTAGTTGCAAAGGTGTGGGGACACTAAAAGGATAAGCTGTAGAATGCCTTGACCAGGTTATCAAAATTACTATCAGTATCAAGGGGTAGACGGATATCATGTGCTCTAGAGAAAAATACGCATCACTTCTGCCCTGGAATTCACAACCTGAATGGAACCATGAGAACCCATCAGATAAACCCAAAATGAGAAACATCCTCTTTTTTAGAAAGGGTTTGTCTTCTTCAAAATGTCAATGTCATAATGGGCTGTGCAAATATTCCATCAACTTAAAGGAGGCTAAAGAGACACAACAATCTGTTCTTAAACTGTATCATGTACTACAGGAGGAAAAGGGAAATGAAGGACATTATGGGGTCAACTGACAAAATTGGAATATGGATAGGAGATTATTTAAAATTATTCTAACAATATTAAATAATAAAGTTGATAACTGTGCTGTATTTAAAAGAATATCCTCTTTCTTTAAAAATGTACAATGATAATTTTAGGGCCAAAATGCATGCAATTTACTCTCAAACTGTATAATACAAAAAAAAGAAAAACTCTTTAATAGCCACATATACAGAGATGCTTGGATGGCTCAGTCAGATAACTGCCTTCAGCTCAAATCATGATCTCTGAGTCCCAAGATTAAGCCCTCACCTGCTCCCCGCTCAGGGGGGAGTCTGCTTCCCACTCTCCCGGACATCCCACTCTTGTGTTCTCTCTCACTCTCTCTCTCAAATAAATAAATAAAATCTTTAAAACAATAAAAAATAAAAGGCACACATACACACAGAGAGGAGGGAAAACAGAGAAAGCAAACGAGAAAGCAAAAGGAACAAAATGTTAACAACAGGTTAATCTGGATAAAGGGTATACTGATGTCCTATGTACTATATTCCTGCCACGTTTCAAGCTTGAAACTTCTCAAATTAAAAGTTTTTAAAACTTCTCTCCTTGCTTTACAAGTATTATACACTCTGGTGGATTTATCATGACCTACACTTTTAGAAAAAAAATCAGACTGCTCCATGGATAAATAAGATAAACTTAAGATAATGTTTTTAGATAATCTTTAAAAGAAACAACAAAAAATAATAAAGGGAGAAATTAAACATTTGAAAAACAAACCACAGATTTATATCTAAAAGCATGAGTCTTGATTTGATGAGGAAAAAAGCTAACAAAAAATGCCAAAAGTTAAAATGTAATATAAAGGTGGAAAATGTAAAAGTAAAAGAAGGTGTAAATGCATAAATAGCTCTTGGACAAAGCTTACATTTCTCTGCTGTGTGGATTACAACATAAAAGTACTATATTCCTACTTAAATGATCAAGGTTCCTTTAGAAGTCTCTGACAAAACCCCATGAAACTTTTTCAGATAAAAGTCAGCTTTCCCCCTTGTCACTTTTACACCCAAAATCATCCTCCAAGAGCTGGGGAGGTGCCTCTCTCTAAGCCACAACTTTCTAATCCTATCACTTCACTCGAGAGCTTTACGGGCGCCATATCTCCCATGGATTATCATCAGCCTGGCACACTCTAATCATCCATTTAAAATGCAAAAAACCTACTTTACTGTAGTGTGAGGTCTGTGGGGTTAGCACTCTCTTCAGGCAGGTAAACTGCTGACACACAGAATCCTTATGCCCTGCCCAACCTACAAGGACCTTCTGGGAATGGAGTTGCCCTTTTGGGTAGAAGCAATCCTACAGAACCTGTCATGATTCTGTAGGTTGTTGCTTTCAACTGGGTGGTTTTTCTATTCCACATCACAACAGCGAGTACTACCGTCATCTGGGTCTCAGGGCTGGTATATCCAAAACAGCTCTTTCATATGGGTGGTGTTGGTGCTACCTATCAGCTTTCAGCTCATCTGGGGCATCTATTAGAGCATTTTGATTCTCCTCCCCAAGGCCTTTCCACACAGCTTGTCTTCTCACAATATGGCGACTGGTTTCCAAGAGTGAGAGTTTCAAGAGCAAGCATTCTATGGGTCAAAGCCATCACAAGGCCAGACTGGATTCAAGTGGAGGGGAAATACATTCTGCCTTTTGATGTCAAGAGCAACAAACCCATGCTAAGAAAGGAGGAATGTTGGGGATCATCTCAGGAGCTTAGCGATCATTCTGCACAACTGATATCTGGCAGCCCCGTAGACATCCATTTCCTGGAAAGCTCTGACCTTTCTTGCTGGATTCACAGTGGAATCAGGTTCAGTCCAGATTCCAAATCACCTGATCCTTGACCTCATTTCTCTGGTAGTCCTGGCATACGGCATCCAAAAGTCCTGAAGAGTAGTCATGGTCTACTTGCATTTAAAGACATGTCTTAAAATATTTCCTGGGGTGCCTGGCTGGCTCAGTCGGTAGAGCATGTGACTCTTGATCTTGGGGTCACGAGTTCAAGCCCCACATTGGACACTGAGTTTACTTCGCAGATAAATGAGTAAATAAAAAAATCCTTCTGAAAACTGCTCTTTGAATTGATCACCCTTCTACAGTTATGTGGTCCAAGTGCTAGTCTTATCTTTCCCCTATGGTCTTCTCATCAGCCAGTCATTATAAATTAGCATGTCAAAAACTCATATAAAAAAAAAAACCTTATATTTATTTATATGGCACAACATCACATCCATAACGTGATTTGTGCCTTCAGTGAAACAATTAACTTCAAAAGCAAACATCATTAGTAAATGGTGGAATTTCATTACACAGCTAAAACCCCTTTATGCCGGTAAAAATAAAACACTCACTAGCAATACTTCAGAGCTGGCCTTAACCTCTTATAAAATACAAACAGTAAGGCAGAAAAGGAGGAAAATATGTTTCTAATCTGTGTTAAATCTATTCCCACTGTGAGTAAATCACTTTTCTTTAGATTTACAAGAGTTTTCCTCTAAAGGCATTACACTGCCTTTGAGTAATTGCTGCCTAATAAGTAGCTCTAACTTTCTCCATTCTTTATCAGTGAGGGACAAAACTCCCAGCAAAGAGATTCATTTGTAGATGGTGGCCAGTCTCAGCGTGAATCTGTGAAGACGCATCTCAGTGCAAGGTCATAACTGAATTAGTGTGGGGGGGGGACTTTTTAGGCCAGCCCAGATGGTGCTGTAAGGAAATATGAAACCCTCTTATGAAGCACTCTTTCTAGGGAAGGAAATTATCCCCCCAATAGAGCCATGCCAGTCACTAGGGGTGCTCAGATAGATGCTCAGAGAAAAACTCAGTATCGATGACTTAAAGCAACCAATGACCACCAGTGACCACCAATACGCTATAAAAGATGATTTCAAAATTCCAGATTTAAGAGGATGATAGCAACACAAGAGGCATTTTTGCTATATAGAGACCAAATGTAAAAAAAAGAGTTACAGACAATAATAATATACAGAAAGAGAAATTAGAAGTCATCTGTTGAAGTTTGAAGACACCAGTAAAAGTATGATCAACACAGTCTTACAATAATTTTCAACAACATGAACGGACATTGGATATGTTGCCAGATACTCTGTCTTGTTTAATTCTCATATTCTCACTCTCTTTCAAATAAGACTGACTTTGTGTAATAATTTTATTTTTAAAGCATGTTTGCATTTTCCTCATGCAGCCCTGAGAGGATATCAGGGCAAGAATTATTATTCTTAGAATCAGCTTCTAAAATGAGTTGTTGTTGAAAATTTCCCTTAAAGAGTCACATCTAAGCAATTCAGCAAAGAAGTGAATGATACACATACTGAGTTTGTTTTCTCACTGTTTTGTTATACACTCAAAACAGAATGTGAACCAAAAAAAAAAAAAACCAGCAAAAAAGACATTTTGGAACAAATTAAAACATATTTGCTTCATGTGGACACTAGAAAGTAAACCTCCTCCCATGTTGAAAGAAAAATTTTCCATTTAATAAGGTTGACCCTTGAATAACGCGGAGGTCAGTGGTGCAAAACCCTGTGCAGTAGAAAATCTGAGTATAAATCTTGTCTCCACAAAAACTTAATTACTAATAGCCTACTATGACCAGAAGCTTACTGATAACATCAACAGTCAATTAACACATATCTTACACGTCATATATATTTTGTATGCTACTCTTATGATAAAGATGGAGAAAAGAAAATATTATTAAGAAAATCCTAAGGAAGAGAAAATACCTTTACACTTATATTATATTATATTTATTGAAAAAGAAGTCAACATATAAGTATAGTTCAAACCCATGTTGTTCAAGGGTCAATTGTAGTATCCTTTAAAATTAATATAATAGTAATTGAACAGTATGAGATATCGTCATCAGTAAAATCCTATCATGAGATAAAATGTCCTAACAGATATCAATAAATAATTCACTGCTGAGAGAGAGACAAACCAAGAAACAGACTCTTAACTATAGAGAACAAACCAATAGTTACCAGAGGGGAGGTCAGGTGGGGTATGGGTGAAATAAGTCATGGGGATTGAGGAGTGCACTTGTCCTGATGGGCACCAGGTAAGGTATAGAGTTGCTGAACCACTATATGGTACACCTGAAACTAATATAAAACTGTATGTTAAACCCATACTGGAATTAAAATTTTAAAATAAGAAATAATTCATTGTCTACTTCTCAGTAATAAACAATTACATTTGTTGATAAGATTAAGTGAGGTGACAATAATTTATTTTATTAAAAATGTTAGCATCACAATCTGGATAATGTATTTAGAAGGGGATAATGCACTTTTAATTTCTAAATTAATCTTTACAAAGAACCCAGAGCCCCTGTGGTGAGCAACTTAAACTTATACTAATGATCTGAAGGATGGCTGCCACCAGCTTAACGGTAAGCACAAAGAAAGGGGGTCCAAGTATCTCAGCATAATGCTTCTACAGAGTACCAAAATTGATTGATTTTGCTTGAATTGAGACAACCTGAACATGCCAGCAGGATCCAAAACTACTTTAAAAATATGGTCTCACCAAAATGATCCAGGTTTACCAGTAAGCGAGAAATGAATTAATCAGGTTTGTGTTGCAGCAGGCACACAGTGTGAAAACAGAGCTAGCCTTCTCCCGTTAACCGACATCATTTCATGGACTTGAGGGTTTTCAAGTTCAAGTTCTATATCCTGTATATAGGCATTTTACATTTTACTTGTCACTCCCTATTCTCCAAAATCAGGGAAGCAACTTTGTGAGAAGTAGTAAAATTATGAGAGTAAACTGGAAGAAATGTTTTGGATAAAATGCTGGTAACATTTAAAGCAAATTGCTCTGGTATAAATTCAGCCCTGTACTAGTGCCATATCATAGATCACAGAGTAGATGGTCGGTGAAGTTGATGGGATATTGATTCCAGCAGGAAAATAAAGGGCTATAAAACAAAAGATGATTAACATGAAATCGTTGAGTGAAGCAAAGTCTTAATAGACTGGGAGTTGTTAAATAAAACAGAAAGTGGGTAAAAGAACAGAGCTCTCAGATCGCTTACAATGGAATTCCTTTTCATTACATATTAAAATTCTCCTGTGTGTTTTTACTTTCCTGTGTATTATCAATTCATACTCACCTATTGAAAAACACCTGAAATTAACATGTGGGCAAAAGTAACCAAATCTGGGACACATAATCAATCAGAAAGAAGGCAATACAGAAAGCGAAGGCAATTAGGGCCTTAAAAACCTATAAATACTGTCAGAAAATAAAGTTTTACTTTATTTCTTTCATTTCGCTAAGCCCTACTAATGTTTTGTTACTATACCACGTGCACCTTTTTTTTAATAAATGCTGCAGTGCAGTTTTACGAGTTGATTTGTTGCTTAAAATATGCTGGACTCAGTGAACAGATATATTACTAAAGTATTCTTCAAATTTTTCAAAGTCATTCTACCAAGGAAATACACTCTGCATTTCCTCCACCTCTCAAGATACACATACCACCACAATTCCTAAGATATTACCAAAGAAGCTTCCTTTGCTCAGAAAATGGAGCCATCACTGAAGCATGTAATGGTTTCCTTTCATTAAAAAAAAAAAAAAAAAAAAAAGGCAGCTTTTCTGAATCAAAGTCAAGGGATTAGGAGAGTAACTAGAGTTTACTGTGTCCAGTCAGGTACTGGGGATCAGTGGAAAAAAGAGCAACCTTAGCTCTCCAAGTCCAACTTTCACAAGCAGAAATACTGATCTCAACTAAACAAATTCATGTTCCTGCTTATGGGAGAACTTTTTTTCCTGGAAGACCTCAAGGGCCCTGTAGTACTTTCAGATAAAAAGTGAAAACATGAACATATTAAAACAAAGTTTACATTGAGGATTTTGCCTTGGTAGAGCTTTAGCTGAACTATTAATAAAGATTAACATAACCCTTGTAAAGCTTCTAACCATTTCCATGCTCCACAAAATATCAAGGACTGAAAACACTGTTTGAAATTAGCGAGATGTGATGAAAAGTCTAATTATACAAGGCAAGTAGATCTAAGCACTCAGTACAAGTTGCCCCAAGGTTTCTCCTTTACCCATTTCATTTGAGTTTCCCCTTGGCCATTGAGGAACTTGCTTGAAACAACCCAATTCTTTGTACACAAGGAATTCATTCTTTGTACACAAGCCTCTCTGATTTAATTTAGAGCTGTCAGATTTAGCAAATAAAAATACAGCATGCCTAGATAAATTTGAACTTCGAAAAATAACTAACACGTTTTAGTGTAAGTATATCCCATGCAATATTGGTACATACTTATAATTTTAAACATTATTCATTGTTTACATGATAGTGAAATGTAACTGGGTGAATATTATATCTGGCAAACTTATTCTGCACTCTCTTATAATTTTATTTTATTGCATACATTGAACATTTATTGCATACATTGAACATACATTTAGAGCATTCACCATCATTAAAGGAAATAAGGATAGAAACCTGGAAAAGTCCCAATTTGTGAATGAGAAAATGTATGTGAAAGTCATATGTAATTTTATGAAGTGTAACACTGGTGGTTCTGAATGGATCATGGCAGGGAAGAGGGAAGGAAGGATTAGAATCATTGAAGAATGCTTTCGCTCAGATTGAAACCACAACACTGTACCAATATTGCACAGCGCTTTGTTACAAGTACTTCGCATAGTACAGTGGCGTGAAAGTGACCTAAGTTTGAACTTCAGCTATGCCACTTCCTAGATGTTTGATTTTAGCCCAGATTCTTAACCTCCCTAAGCCTCCCCATTTTCATATTTAAAATGAAAGCGACAATGTCCACCCCATAAGGCAAGGGCAAGCCCTCAAAGAAGTATGGCTTCTTTTGAAAGCACTTAGAACATTACCTGACACACAATAAGCCCTTCTTAATTGAATGTTACTCTTATCATATTGTACAAATTGTTTTTGCCATACCCATTAACCAAAGATAAAGCTTCCTGGCAATAACAGTCACAAAAGATCTTCGATAGGGTGTTATCTGTGAACAGAGTTTTGTTCCGTTACACATGAGAAGAGCCAACAGTCACTTTTAATCTGAAGAGTATCGGGCTCTGCATAAGCAACGAATATGAAAAAGTTCAGGAGTCCAGGAAAAGTCATGGTCCTCTTTAAGCCATTTAGCCTTTCTTGTGCTGACTCCTTTGAGAAGAACTATAGGCTGAATTCCCTTCCCATTCTAATAGGCAGAAGCAATGAGTCCATCAGGCTTCCACGTACAGAGCTCCCTCTAAAATTCCATTCTAGAGTTTTCTCTGTGTGGTCAGAAATAAGTATTTCAGTGTAATATTCCTGCAGATTCTAGAATGACTCCCTGTAGTCAGGTTCTGCTCTTGGACGTCAACATTCCTCACACCTGATCTACCTCTTTTTCTCCACATGACAATAGAATTGGCCAAAGCACCCTCCCGACCACAGCTAAGGTGCTACATAACCAGGGAGAAGTTGTTCCATTGCTCCAAGGCATTCAGTCTGCATAGGCGAGCCTCTCTGATCCTATACCCTCAAGGCTAACACTGCATTTTCAGGCTGAATACCTTATTAGAACCAATAGTACAGCTGCTTCCCTGAAAGAAATGATGGGAAAACCCAATTTATAAAATGTGTTTCATTTCGAAGTCTGTGACTTATGGGCAAGAAGGAGTTAGCAGAAGCAACTTATAATGCAATTTCAAACTCACTCTGCATCTGGAGTTTCTCTTAAGGATTTCTACCTTTCTAGCATGCTTGAGGAAGTGAAGGACTACTTGTAAAAGTCTTTGCTACCTACAGGGACAGCAGATGTCAGCACTGTTAGAATTGATACATGCTGCGGATGCTTTGCTCCCTGTTGCCCTCACACCACATGGATATTTTGCACCTGATCACTTTTAAACCTTTAATAGACACCTAGAATTATACCAATGAATAACAAGTAGAAAAGGGTACAATCTCTTGAGTTTTCTTACAGAAAGAGAAAATCATTTCCTAGGACTCAGGATTCTCTTTTTCAAAAGCACTCTCATCTGCCAAACTAATTAGCAGAGAACACCCCCATGTGGACCAGATGCACATCCTTTGTTTGCATTACATTCGTAAGATGTTCTTTCAGACAACATGCTTTCCCCTGATACTTGGGCAGAGAAGGCAATAAATAACTAGATGGTAGACAAGTCATATGCATAACTAAGTGGTATGTGTCCCGTCAACCTACACATTCCTCTTGAAAATGCCCCCTCCCTCTAACTTCCACTAGCCCCACATTTAATAGAGAAACAATGGAGACAGTAATTTTTTTTTCTTTTTTTTTAATTTTTTATTTTTTATAAACATATATTTTTATCCCCAGGGGTACAGGTCTGTGAATCACCAGGTTTACACACTTCACAGCACTCACCAAAGCACATACCCTCCCCAATGTCCATATCCATAATCCCACCCCCTTCTTCCAACCCCCCTCCCCCCAGCAACCCTCAGTTTGTTTTGTGAGATTAAGAGTCACTTATGGTTTGTCTCCCTCCCAATTCCATCTTGTTTCATTGTTTCTTCTTCTACCCACTTAAGCCCCCATGTTGCATCACCACTTCCTCATATCAGGGAGATCATATGATAGTTGTCTTTCTCTGCTTGAATTATTTCGCTAAGCATGATACGCTCTAGTTCCATCCATGTTGTCGCAAATGGCAAGATTTCATTTCTTTTGATGGCTGCATAGTATTCCATTGTGTATATATACCACATCTTCTTGATCCATTCATCTGTTGATGGACATCTAGGTTCTTTCCATAGTTTGGCTATTGTGGACATTGCTGCTATAAACATTCGGGTGCATGTGCCCCTTTGGATCACTACGTTTGTATCTTTAGGGTAAATACCCAGTAGTGCTATTGCTGGGTCATAGGGCAGTTGGAGACAGTAATTCTTGATCCTTTCAGTGATAAACTCCTGCCTTTACTCAGCATCCCTGCACATAACATTTAGGGGAGCCAATCCATCACTCCTTTTAGTACACAGAGTGGGAAGTAGATAATAATACATATATCCAGTTTTTAACTATTATTATTTAATAAGTTTTGATTATCTTCAAAACTCAAAATACTTTCTCATACAAATAATAAAAATAATCTCAGAATGCTGAGAAGTCAGTCAACAAATGCTAAGTTCCTAATTTTTGCCAGGCACAGTCCTAGGCAATACGTGTAAACTATAAACAAGATGATCAGAATTCTTGTTCACATAAAGTGTATGGTCTACCTGTCGAATTTCCAGATTTTTTAAATGTATAAAAAAAATTATACCACATGCAGTTTCTTTTATTTTCATGTAATTGAGATTCAAAATTGCTTAATATTTGAGAATGTTTTCTTATTTCTTCCTCATATTTAGTGTACTGTGCCTTATAGATCAATACCTAGAATATAGAAGAGTACTTCTTCACCAGAGATGTATAGTGAACCACACTAAATGTGACAGAATATCCCTGAAAATAAGCAGAGGTGACACAAGCAACTGTCCTTGACCTCTCTCATCAGAAATACAGATATGGTAAAAAGAAGTGAGAGATGGTATACTCTCCAGAAAGAACGTACACATCTAGGACAGCCTTGTTAAAAATACAGACTTAGAAGTACGTGATATACTTTAGGAGGCCAGCCCCAAAATAGAAATTTTAGGCATGGCACAGATATATAACATAGCTAACTATAATCACCTAGCTTCCAGGTCTTTGGGTTCTACATTTGATGGTATTCAAAGAGTAAAATGTATAGCTTTCCAAAGACCACTGGAAAAAGGACATTTTCTGGAAGGTAAGATGCTTCAGAAGCTCCTCATAGCTGACTCTTCAAAGCAAATCTGTCTACCCAGTTTACCAGCTTTTAGCACTAGAGCTAACTCAAAGCAACAAGCCTTCACCTGAGTTTATCAGTAATGAGCGCGCGGTGTCAGGATATCAAAATGCAGTGTGATCTGGGTCACCATAGTTAGCCTAGGAGAGAAAATAGGGAGTCTGGGACCTCAGAGATAGACTTTTTATTTTTATTCCACATTAACCACATTCAGTCATTTATTTAGAAAATGTTTAAGCCCTTAGGATGGGCCATGCACAGTGCTGGGCACTGGAAATGCAATCCCTAACAAGACAATGTGCTCACAATCCCTGCCCTGCCCTTCACCAACAGTTATGATGAAGGCTGGGACAGAGAAGTATGAAAAATGGTAACTTGATAGATCCAATCAGTTAGTCAGAAAAACAGCTCTTCAGTTTGGAGCCTGCCTTAAACACCAGCAGAGAGGGCAATTGCTAGATTCATCTATTTCTTGCTCACATATTACTGAAAGCCTACGAGGTACCACACCCTAGAAGGTATGATCCAAGTGGTGTCCTGAAGCCAGTTAGCTTATAAATCCCAGGCCTAACCCCAGTGCATGAAGGTGTCTGGCTCTATTTCCCAACATTTGGCCTCCATTAGCCACCTCCAGCCACACACACCAGTACTCACATACCCAGCCACCTGCAAATCAGGAAACCATTGTTCTCACTCAGTCCCCCTAAACCAATTGAAAACCTTATACATTTGTCTCCAGCATCAGCCTCAGTCAAATTGCTAAATAGGGAACATGGATTGCACTTTCTCATATTTTTCCTGTATCTGCTAGCCTGTCCAAACTCTGCCTCACTAGCCTACTCCCAAGCGGCCTGCCCAGGCCCGGCGGCATGTCTACATTCCTTGTACTCATCCATTTTTGTTAACCTCTTCCCCTCATTTCCCTTCCTCCTTTCATTCCCTCAGAAACCTGCCTAAGGTAATAGCTAGTTAATTTACATGAAATTAAAGAATTACACTAGAGTTCTCTAGGTCATATATTTGCATCTGTCGAATGCATTTTCAGCAAGCAAAGCCTCTCCAGTGCTCCACAGGTGTTGCCTGTTTTAGCACACCACAGAAGCAAGAGTTTCCTTTCCAGGGTGCCTTGATTGAGCATCCAACTTTTTGGTTCTGGCTCTGATCGTGATCTCAGGGTCATGAGATCCATCGAGCCCCACTTTGGGCCCCATGCTCAATGTGGAGTCTGCATGAGATTCTCTCTCCCTCCTCCTCCCTCTCTACCCCTCCCCTCACGCTCAGGCACATGTGCTCTCTTGCTCTAAAATAAATAAATAAATAAAATATTAAAAAAAAAAGAGTGCCCTTTGAGGAATAGAAGAAAAAGTAAGTTGGAACAGAGAGAGTTGGGTTAGCAGTTAGGGGGACGCATTCTAGAAGCAGCCAGCTGGGGACAGAATCCCTCCTCCAGTGCTCATTCATTTTTTCCTGTTTAACCCCTCTGTGCTTAGTTTCTCCTCTGTGAAGTAGGAACCACAACACCTAACTCAGAAGGTTCGTACAAATATTTAGTAAGTCAAAGACAAGCACCATATGATTTTACTTATATGTGGAATCTAAAAAGCAAAACAAACAAATGAACAAACAGAAAGCGGACTCAACCTATAAATCCCGAAAGCAAGCTGATGATTGAGGGAAGAGCAGTGGAAGAATGGGCAAAATGAGTGAAGGGGAGTGTGAGATACAGGCCTCCAGTTAGGAAATGAATAAGTCACAGAGATCAAATGTAGAGCCTAGGGAATATAGTCACTGGTATTGTAACAGCATTCCATGGTGGCAGATGGTAGCCACACTTGTGTGGAGCATAGCACAACACATAGAGGTGGGTGTATCAACTATATTCAAATATAAATGATTACCTATATAAATAAATGTGAGTGGGTTCATACAAGACACTGAAAAGAATGCATGGTACATAGTAACAATGCAATAAATGCCAGCTATTATGTTACGATTTGCAGGATGCACTGTATAATCTGTGGCACCAGGGCAAAATGAAAATGCAGAGCCCTTGTTCAAAAATTAAGAATTTCAAGACATCAACAGCAAAGCTATAAATCAAGTGCAAGATCTTTTAAGCATAGAACCCTGCACAAGTGTATAGGGCACACAACCACTAAGTCAGCCCAAACTGTCAGGTCTAGGGCAAAACCATATTGCTAACCCTTGGACCTAGGAACTTTTGTCAGTGATCGTTTAGAAAAAGCCTAGAAACCCAGATTTCTTTGCCCTTGGGAGAGGGGATGCTGGAGGGAAAAATAACTTGCACTTACCAAAAATACAAATAAAATAACCTAATGTTAAAAGGGGAAAAAATATCCAAGTAGGTTTTGCAATTGGCAATCACTTGAACAACTGCATGATAAAAGATCTGGGACAAAGATAATTTTTTCTGATATTTCATGAAAGCTGTTCTTCAATGGTAAAATCTTACCATAAATCCATGTGGGTCATTCACTGTAAACTGCTGCAAAAAAAGCTTTTGCTAAATAAAAGGAACACTAGAACAACAAAGTATTTCTTCTGAGAGTTTAAAAAACTGCAGCTCTCTAAATTCATTTCTTTCTAAAGCCATATCTTTTACTGTTTAATTTTGTGGTTTAAATTGCCTGTCAAACCATAGGAAAATAGAGCCCATATCCAGAGCTGAATAAACCAGTTTTACCTTCACTTGCAATTATGGTTTTTTAATCTTTTTCACCAGTTCATTTCCAACATCTTTTTATCACTTGTAATCAATTCTCCACAATTTACTATATACAAATGGTATCAAGTTCCTTCTATTTATTTTAAAAATCTAAATTCCACTGAAATAAGACTATAAGATCAATGTAGACAGCATCTTTTATGCACTTTGAGATCTCTGGCTGTGAATCAAGATATGACAGTATCTATCTGGAGGCTGATTCATCCTAACTAGTCCACTTTGTTTACTACCAGATTATAAAATCATCATAAATAATATTCCTCTCCTTTTTTCTTCCCCTTCACATCTTAGGGGAAAAAGATTCATTTTCCAAACTCATCGTTTCTAGCAGTGTTCATTTCAACCTTAATTTCCTGGCCAACCCTATTCATTCTGATGCCTTTTTTAAAGATGGTATTTGTCTGAATACACTACAGCCAGAAACTTTTTTAGAGCTCTCCTTATCTGCTACATAACCTCTGAGAAAAGGTTAATATATCTTTATATATTCTTTAATTCCAAATCTCTTCCTATTTCATGAGCTTAAAATCATATCAAGGTAATTTTAGATCACTGGAACTGACTTTGTGCCATGTGCCTTAGCTCTGGTCTATTTTGGTTGAAATGATGGTGTTATATTAATTTTCAGTTCCCAGAAATAAAAGTGGCATACTTAAAATTTTTTAAATATGTCTTTTAGAGTTTCCCCAAAACTACACTTTGAAAAAAAAATTATTAAAAATTTTTATTTTATCAACAGATGAATGGATCAAGAAGATGTGGTATTTTAAAACAAACTTTTAATGCAATTAGTATGGAAACGTAATGTCCCATGGTTTGGGAAAATCCTTTTAGCAAGCTACTTTTATCAATAGTCTATTTTGATTAATAATAGGAGGAACACACACACACACACACACGTTTAACTTCTTGGATGCTATTGCCTTGGACGTTAGAGAAGTAATAATTGGGACATGGTTTCAAAATCTTCCACTACAATGTCCTTTCTTTCTTCCACATAATTTTGAATGGTAGTGATAGAGACAGGAGTCTGGGGTCCATTAGGAGAACTGAGCCCTGCCCATATTCAACATAATATCTGTTGCTCTCTTTCATGCAGTGGTATCACATTGGCTGTGAGATGATTTGTATCCTTGATTTCCAGGCCACAACTAACAACAAATGAATGGCAACCCAGAGCTGGGCAGTAGGGAACATGTGACCTGGAGGAACAGTGACCAAGTAAGGAACTAAGGAATGGTGACCCACAAATCTCCTCACTTTCCCAAATATACAAGGGAAGAGAAAAGATAGTTTGGGGAATTAGAGTTGCTATATGAACATCTCACACCCCTACTCTGGACTCACTGTGAAAAGGGCCACATCTTAGTCACCCTTAATCCTTAGAAGTAATGAGCACAGGCTACATCCCATAATGTAAGTAAGGTACAGTGAACAAAGTAGTCAAGTTGGAAAAAGAGTTGTTTCCAGTGTAACCAGTAGCTATGAAATGGTGGAGCATTGAAAGCTTAAACATTTGTAGCCACTGGGGTATTTAACCATCATATATGGAAAATGGGAAATGCTGGAACATTTTCTGTCTGGGCAACCTTTTCTAGTTCAGCATTGACCTTGACCTCCAAACTTACCGTCCCATCAACAACCCACAGAGCTCAGCAGACTCTGTCAGACTATTGAGAGAACAAAGCAGATAGGCTTCCTCAAGGTATTTTCAAGATAAAGTGGCCAACTCTATTTTGTATGATACACTAAGTGAAATCATCCTCCTCAGAAATATTTGATAAAATATGCTGCTTTTTATGCTGAGCAAAAGAACCCAGATGAGCACATAGAGCATGATTCCATTCGAATGAAATTTGAGAACAAGCAAAGCTAATGTATAGTGACAGAAGTGACAGCAGGGACTGGGAGATGATTGGGAAAGGGAGACACTGACAAGGGGCGAGAGGGAACTTCCTGGGGAAACATAAATGTCCTATGTTTTGGTTATGCTGCATGCATTTATCAAAACCCATCGACCTCTACCCCCAAAATATATCCTTTTCAGGACACCTGGGTGGCTCAGTCAGTTAAGCATCTGACTCAATTTCGACTCAGGTCATGATCTCAGGGTCACGGGATCGAGTCCCACATTGGGCTCTGTGCTCAGCACAGACTCTGCTTGAGATTCTCTCTCTTCCTCTCCCTTTGCCTCTCTCCCCATTCTTTCTCTCGCCCTCTCTCTTCCCCTCAAATAATAGATAAATCTTTTTTAAAAAGTATGTTTTTCACTGTTAAATTATATCTTCATTAAATTGATAAAAAGCAGCTGCCTTTACTTAAATATGAACTTTGAGAGTTTTTGGAAAACCATAAAATCTCTATGATCAGTATCCAATGCTGGGTACACATAGGCGAACAATGCTACCTAGCTCAACCCGGTGCACACAGAGGTCATGCTGTAACACATGATCTAGATGACCAACTGCCTTTGCCATTCCTGGACTTGATTTTCGTGAATTTCAAAGACAGAGGAATTCAAACGCCACATCCATAATGTAGAGCATACTCATTTAGTTGATTTATGATGGATTTATGCTATGTTTCCTGTATTGAAAAAAAGTATATATAGTTCTCCTTATATATTTTTGGTTCATTCATTCTGTTTCAACTAGTCCTTCTACTGCCTTTTAAAATACGGAGTAAGCACTTACCTTGGATGTCTAGACTAGATGAACTCAACTGGCAATGGCTTAATACCCTGACAGCCAAACTAGGTAGATCTGACCAGCAGTACTCCTGATATCTTGAGAGGTCTTGCCCCTGTTGGGGGATGATGTACTTGATTTGCGGGACAAAGCGCAAAGCATCCTGAGCCAAACTGCATGAACGGGACCCACTTGTCTCTAGGTAGAAAAAGGTTTTGTTTGTGGTTGTCTTTTTCTTTTAAATATGTCAATTTAATTCAAGCTATGGACTTGGGGTACAAGGGATCTTTCAGATGTAGCACAGTTCAGTGCAGAAACATCAAGCTGACTGATCATCCAAAGGCTTGGGTTCTAATGCTGGTACCCCTTAACTGGAGACATTTCTTCCAGCTAATCAAGGAACCTCAAGAGGCCTCAGCTTTTAGATGAGGAAAAGGAATACACAAAATATTAAAAAAAGATCATTCTAACTCTAAAAGTCTGTGATTCCATATACAAAGCTACCAGAAGATCCCAGACATAGGCTGACCTCCTGAAGTTTCTACAGTTACAAAAAGGATCCCAGCCTGTTCAGGTCACATACGGACTCACAACAATAAATTCCATATTCCTGATCCTCAGCCAACCTCTGCATTAAGCAGGACACCTCTAGAGAAAAAGAACACATATCACAGCTGCCTATCTGGAAGGGGGATCTTCCGAATGGGTACCTCCTTCAACCATAGACCACATCCATTAGTAAATGTTTGACATAAACCAGCTAAAGCATAGAGCAATAAATGTCTACTGTTTTTCTACAGCACATTTTTGTGGTACAACCTAAACCATTATCATCATTTCCACATTAAAAGCAATTATCAGTTTTGCTGTAAATTTAGGCGTCCCTAACATCTGCAGAATTTGGAAAACATGTTACAGCACTACAAGGAGCGGGGGCGGGGAGGGAATCTATCAAGGGGTAAGTTTAACAAAGTGACATTTCTATATGTGGTCCTCCTCTGTGTTTGCTTATTTTCTTCAAGTTACAGAGTTTCCTTATGAAATGAGGTTAGCTAGACTGAGTTTTTCTTTAATGGAGTAGAGTGGAAGCCGAATGTAGTAGTTGTTACTTCAATTGTATTCCCTAAGAATTCCTCTGCTGCTAGGGCCGCACTTATTTGTGACATATTTTGATTTATATAGAATTGTACCCTCCATAATTTAATGGTCTCAGGGCTCAAGTACAGAGAAAATACTCAGGAAGTAGACATCATTTAAAAGGTGAATTCCCAGCCTGCTCTAAGGGTCAGTAAGCTGGACTTCTGCCAGAGCAAAGCAGGTGGAGAATTCCATGATGTAAGCCATATTCTAGAAAGAATTTTGAGACTTGTTATCCAGAAAATCCTGAATGATCTTAAATATTTCCTGTAATTAAGCACAAAATGGCAACTTTATATTACATTTTTAAAGAAAGTACATATTTTATAATATCTTCAGTGATTGTTTCTGCTATTAACAGAGTATAGACTTTGAACATTGAACATATGATATAATATTATTATAAGCAACCAGTGAAACATACCAATTGTACTCATATATGGCACTTCAAATATATTTCAAACTGTGACTTTGAGTGACAGAAGAGTGGTTGCTCTTTGAATACTATGACATTTACAATTAACCTGTCAGAATATCTATATAAGTAGAAGTGGTTGAAACAATTTGCCCAATACTCTGGCTCCAATAAAAAAAAAAAAAAAGAAAAATGGATATTTTTATCTTTGTGTCCGTCTGTCTAATTAGAAATCTTAAAATGTGCTTTTATTCATTCAAAAATGTTTATTTCATACCCAGTGCAGGTAGCTAGGGAAATAGAGAAGAGAAAAACAAACATAGTTGCCACCTAATGAAGCATATAGTCTAGTGAGGAAGACCAACATTTAAAAAAAAAAAAAAAGTCCTAAAACTAACACACACATTCCAGGCACAGTCTGATAAATGTTAGGAAGAGGGAAAAGTGTACAAGAATATATAACCAAGGGACCTAAGCAGATGGCTGATGGGTGAAAATATTAGGGAAGGGTCTTCAAGGAGTGATTTTTAGACATGAAGGATGAGTAATAGTTACCCAAGCAAAACAAAGGCAAAATCTTTTCTGAGGCAGAGAGATCAGCATATACAAAATCCCTGAGTCAGACAAGAGCTTGGCTTGTTCAAGGAACCCTAACAAGGCCAGTGAAAGTAACAGAGCAACGTGAAGCTGGGAGACTAAAGCTGGAAAGCTCAAAAGGGTGTAACAGACCATATCAAGGACCTTTTATTTTATACTTATTATAAAGGGAAGTGTTCATTCTGTAGTGTCATTCAGCTTGCATCTAAGCCCTACCTCTGAAAATACTTGTTCTCAGTTTTCTCTGGCCTGTGGTACTAGTTTTAACTGGTCCATCTGTTTACCAGTGTATTCGTTTCCCAGGGTGACCATAACAAACTACCATAAATTGGGTGCCTTACTTAACACAACTGAGATTTATTCATAGTTCTGGAGGCCAGAAGTCTGAAATCAAGTTGATGGCATGTCCCCTCCCCATTGGGGGCTTCTAGAAAGAAACCATCCTATGTCTTCTTCTACTTTCCCCCAGCAATTCTTGTCATTCCCCAGCTTGGGGCAATGTAATTTCTTTCATCATATGGCTTCTCCCTGTGTAGCCCTGTCTCCATGTTCAAGTTTCCTTCTTTTTTTTTTTTATTTTTTTATTTTTTTTTCAGCGTAACAGTATTTATTGTTTTTGCACCACACCCAGTGCTCCAAGCAATCTGTGCCCTCTCCAATACCCACCACCTGGTTCCCCCAACCTCCCACCCTCTGCCCCTTCAAAACCCTCAGATTGTTTTACAGAGTCCATAATCTCTTATGGTTCACCTTCCCTTCCAATTTCCCTCAACTCCCTTCTCCTCTCCATCTCCCCTTGTCCTCCATGCTATTTGTTATGCTCCACAAATAAGTGAAACCATGATAATTGACTCTCTCTGCTTGACTTATTTCACTCAGCATAATCTCTTCCAGTTGCATCCATGTTGCTACAAAAGTTGGGTATTTGTCCTTTCTGATGGAGGCATAATACTCCATAGTGTATATGGACCACATCTTCCTTATCCATTCGTCCGTTGAAGGGCATCTTTGTTCTCAAACTCAACACACACAAAACAGACAATTATATTAAAAAATGGGCAGAAGATATGAACAGACACTTCTCCAATGAAGACATACAAATGGCTATCAGACACACGAAAAAATGTTCATCATCACTAGCCATCAGGGAAATTCAAATTAAAACCACATTGAGATACTACCTTACACCAGTTAGAATGGCCAAAATTAGCAAGACAGGAAACAACATGTGTTGGAGAGGATATGGAGAAAGGGGAACCCTCTTACGTTGTTGGTGGGAATGCAAGTTGGTGCAGCCACTTTGGAAAACAGTGTGGAGATTCCTCAAGAAATTAAAAATAGAGCTTCCCTATGACCCTGCAATTGCATTACTGGGTATTTATCCCAAAGATACAGATGTAGTGAAAAGAAGGGCCATCTGTACCCCAATGTTTATAGCAGCAATGGCCACAGTCACCAAACTGTGGAAAGAATCAAGTTTCCTTCTTATGAAGACACCAATCCTTGAATTGGAGGCCACTCTCATCCAGTATAATCTCATTTTACTTTGATTATATCTGCATAGTCACAAGTACCAGGGAATATGATTTGACCCACAATAAGAAGCTATTGAAAGATTTTTACTGGGGAAGTGACATGATCATATTTGGCATTTTACCATCACCTTCCCCATTAGGGGGAGAATGGATTGGAAGTTGATGGGGAGACCAATTAAGAGACCAGTTAAGAGGGTATTATGTGGGCGCCTGGGTGGCTCAGTGGGTTAAGCCGCTGCCTTCGGCTCAGGTCATGATCTCAGGGTCCTGGGATCGAGTCCCGCATCGGGCTCTCTGCTCAGCAGGGAGCCTGCTTCCTCCTCTCTCTCTCTCTGCCTGCCTCTCTGCCTACTTGTGATCTCTCTCTGTCAAATAAATAAATAAAATCTTTAAAAAAAAAAAAGAGGGTATTATGTGTTCTGTTTTTTTTTAATAATAGAGTAGAATGAATGTTCTGAAATTTTTTCTTATATAAACATATAGAGATACCAAAGAAATATTTTTAAAGTATTTTAAACTTATAACTGAGAAAGACATAATAATATAATTAACTTTAAAGGTGGTAGGAACGTTTAGGAGCCAAAAATATTGAAGCGATGACTGAAATCCAGAATGGTTAGCTGTCAATGAAGCAGTGCTGTGATCAGGCATTTAGGTCAACCTCTGGGTGTGAAGCCTTGAACTTTATATGCCATATAGTGGACAGTAGGCAAGGCATTATGTCAACCCAAAGAGGGAGAAATTAAGATCTGTAAGTAAATCCAGGGTCCACAGAGTTAATTTAAAAAACATGTTCTTCATGTTAAGGGGGACACATCTTGTGATGAGCACTAGGTGTTATATGTTAAGGAATGATTCCCTAACAAGACAAAATCAGAGAGGGAGACAAACCATAAGAGATTCTGAATTATAGGAAACAGGGGCGCCTGGGTGGCTCAGTGGGTTAGGCCTCTGCCTTTGGTTCAGGTCATGATCTCAAGGTCCTGGAACTGAGCCTCACATCAGGTTCTCTGCTCAGCAGGGAGCTACTTCTCTCTGCCTACTTGTGATCTCTCTCTCTCTCTCTCTGTCAAATAAATAAATAGAATCTTTTTTTTTTTTTAAAAGGAGGCTTTAAAAAAAAAAAATCATAGGAAACAAACTAAGGGCTCCTGGAGGAAAAGGAGTGGGGGAAGGGATAACTGGTTGATGGGAACTGGGGAAGGTATGTGATGTAATGAGCACTGGGTTGTTATATAAGACTGATGAATCCCTGACCTCTACCTTCGAAATTAATAATACATTATATGCTAATTAATTGAATTTAAAAAATGAAAAAAAAGTCATGAATCCCTAAATTCTACTCCTGAAACCAAGACTACACTAGGTTTAACTAATTTGAATTTAAATAAAATCTAGGGGAGGAGGGAGCACCTGGGTGGCTCAGTCAGTTAAATCTTTGACTTCGACTCAAGTCATGATCTCAAGGCCCTGGGATGGAGCCCCACATCAGGCTCCCCACTCAGAGGGGAGTCTACTTCTCCCTCAGCCCTGCTGCTCTTCCTCTCTCTCTCTCTCTCCCCCAAATAAACAAATAAAATCTTTAATAAGTAAATAAAATAACAGCCCTTGGGGAGGGCTGGAAAACATATCCATCCACTGACAAAAAGAGATGGCAAAGAAAAATGTCACTCCTGGTCTGGACCCAGGGAATGAATGAATGAATGAATGAATGAACAGAAGTTTTCTATGACAATAACCATAAGGTTGACGACATACTCCAAAGTTTGGGTTTAAAATGATACCACCCAGTAGGTACAAAAAACCTCAAAGAAACTATTGTAACTCTGGGTTGGTTATACTTTGGAATGTGCAAGAGACACCAACACAAATTCTCTACAGAAAGATGCAACATTAACTTATGCACATACATCCCAGTCATTTAAACATGAGCTCAGTTTAAACATTAAAAAAAAAAAAATTAAAAGTTAACAGAACAGGAGGAGGAGTCAAGATGGCGGAGAAGTAGCAGGCTGAGACTGCTTCAGCTAGCCGGAGATCAGCTAGATAGCTTATCTAAAGATTGCAAACACCTGAAAATCCATCGGCAGATCGAAGAGAAGAAGAACAGCAATTCTGGAAACAGAAAAACAACCACTTTCTGAAAGGTAGGACCGGCGGAGAAGTGAATCCAAAGCGACGGGAAGATAGACCCCGGGGGGAGGGGCCGGCTCCCGGCAAGCGGCGGAGCAACGGCGCACAAAATCAGGACTTTTAAAAGTCTGTTCCGCTGAGGGACATCGCTCCAGAGGCTAAACCGGGGCGAAGCCCACGCGGGGTAGGCGTGGCCTCAGGTCCCACAGGGTCACAGAAGGATCGGGGGTGTTTGAGTGTCGCAGAGCTTGCGGGTATTGGAACGGGAAAGCCGGCTACAGAGACAGAGCCGGCAGTAAGCTCACAGCTCGGGGTTACCTTGAACCGGTCGCAGGCTCGGTGAGCTCGGAGCGCGGCCGGAGGTCAGGCAGACGGGAGTAACTGGGCGCTGTTCTCTGAGGGCGCACTGAGGAGTGGGGCCCCAGGCTCTCGGCTCCTCTGGGCCGGAGACCAGGAGGCCGCCATTTGTATTCCCGTTCTCCGGAACTCTACGGAAAGCGCTCAGGGAACAAAAGCTCCTAAAAGCAAACCCGAGCGGATTACTCACCCCGGCCCCGGGTAAGGGCGGTGTAATTCTGCCTGGGGGAAAGACACTTGAGAATCACTACAACAGGCCCCTCCCCCAGAAGATCATCAAGAAATCCAGCAGAGACCAAGTTCACCTACCAAGGAGTGCGGTTTCAATACCAAGGAGAGCAGCAGAATTCCAGAGGAGGAGAAAGCAAAGCACGGAACTCATGGCTTTTTCCCTGTGATTTTTTTTAGTCTTGCAGTTAATTTTTTTCTTTTTCATTTTTTTGTTTTTTTCTCGCCTTCTGGTAAAATTTTATTTTAACTTTTACCTTTTTCTTTTTTAACGTTTTTTAACCAGTTTATCTAATATATATATTTTTTCTTTTTTATATTTTTCTTATTTGTTTTTTTTAATTCTTTTTTTTTCTTTTTTCCTTTTTTTTTCTTTCTTCCTTTTTGAACCTCTTTTTATCCCCTTCCCACCCCCTCACAATTTGGGATCTCTTCTAATTTGGTTAAAGCATATTTTCCTGGGGTTGTTGCCACCCTTTTAGTATTTTACTTGCTCCTTCATATACTCTTATCTGGACAAAATGACAAGAAGGAAAAATTCAACACAAAAAAAAGAACAAGAGGCAGTACCGAAGGCTAGGGACCTAATCAATACAGACATTGGTAATATGTCAGATCTAGAGTTCAGAATGACAATTCTCAAGGTTCTAGCCAGGCTCGAAAAAGGCATGGAAGATATTAGAGAAATCCTCTCGAGAGATATAAAAGCCCTTTCTGGAGAAATAAAAGAACTAAAATCTAACCAAGTTGAAATCAAAAAAGCTATTAATGACGTGCAATCAAAAATGGAGGCTCTCACTGCTAGGATAAATGAGGCAGAAGAAAGAATTAGTGATATAGAAGACCAAATGACAGAGAATAAAGAAGCTGAGCAAAAGAGGGACAAACAGCTACTGGACCACGAGGGGAGAATTCGAGAGATAAGTGACACCATAAGACGAAACAACATTAGAATAATTGGGATTCCAGAAGAAGAAGAAAGAGAGAGGGGAGCAGAAGGTATACTGGAGAGAATTATCGGGGAGAATTTCCCCAATATGGCAAAGGGAACAAGCATCAAAATTCAGGAGGTTCAGAGAACGCCCCTCAAAATCAATAAGAATAGGCCCACACGCCATCACCTAATAGTAAAATTTACAAGTCTCAGTGACAAAGAGAAAATCCTGAAAGCAGCCCGGGAAAAGAAGTCTGTAACATACAATGGTAAAAATATTAAATTGGCAGCTGACTTATCCACAGAGACCTGGCAGGCCAGAAAGAGCTGGCATGATATTTTCAGAGCACTAAACGAGAAAAACATGCAGTCAAGAATACTATATCCAGCCAGGCTATCATTGAAAATAGAAGGAGAGATTAAAAGCTTCCAGGACAAACAAAAACTGAAAGAATTTGCAAACACCAAACCAGCTCTACAGGAAATATTGAAAGGGGTCCTCTAAGCAAAGAGAGAGCCTACAAGTGGTAGATCAGAAAGGAACAGAGACCATATACAGTAACAGTCACCTTGCAGGCAATACAATGGCACTAAATTCATATCTCTCAATAGTTACCCTGAATGTTAATGGGCTAAATGCCCCTGTCAAAAGACACAGGCTATCAGAATGGATAAAAAAACAAAACCCATCTATATGTTGCCTCCAAGAAACTCATTTTAAGCCCAAAGACACCTCCAGATTTAAAGTGAGGGGGTGGAAAAGAATTTACCATGCTAATGGACATCAGAAGAAAGCAGGAGTGGCAATCCTTATATCAGATCAATTAGATTTTAAGCCAAAGACTATAATAAGAGATGAGGAAGGACACTATATCATACTCAAAGGGTCTGTCCAACAAGAAGATTTAACAATTTTAAATATCTATGCCCCCAACGTGGGAGCAGCCAACTATATAAACCAATTAATAACAAAATCAAAGAAACACATCAACAATAATACAATAATAGTAGGGGACTTTAACACTCCCCTCACTGAAATGGACAGGTCATCCAAGCAAAAGATCAGCAAGGAAATAAAGACCTTAAACGACACATTGGACCAGATGGACATCACAGATATATTCAGAACATTTCATCCCAAAGCAACAGAATACACATTCTTCTCTAGTGCACATGGAACATTCTCCAGAATAGATCACATCCTCGGTCCTAAATCAGGACTCAACCGGTATCAAAAGATTGGGATCATTCCCTGCATATTTTCAGACCACAATGCTCTAAAGCTAAAACTCAACCACAAAAGGAAGTTTGAAAAGAACCTAAATACATGGAGACTAAACAGCATCCTTCTAAAGAATGAATGGGTCAACCGGGAAATTAAAGAAGAATTGAAAAAAATCATGGAAACAAATGATAATGAAAATACAACGGTTCAAAATCTGTGGGACACAACAAAGGCAGTCCTGAGAGGAAAATATATAGCGGTTCAAGCCTTTCTCAAGAAACAAGAAAGGTCTCAGGTACACAACCTAACCCTACACCTAAAGGAGCTGGAGAAAGAACAAGAAAGTAACCCTAAGCCCAGCAGGAGAAGAGAAATCATAAAGATCAGAGCAGAAATCAATGAAATAGAAACCAAAAAAACAATAGAACAAATCAATAAAACTAGGAGCTGGTTCTTTGAAAGAATTAATAAAATTGATAAACCCCTGGCCTGACTTATCAAAAAGAAAAGAGAAAGGACCCAAATAAATAAAATCATGAATGAAAGAGGAGAGATCACAACTAACACCAAAGAAATACAAACTATTATAAGAACATACTACGAGCAACTCTACGCCAATAAATTTGACAATTTGGAAGAAATGGATGCATTCCTAGAAACATATAAACTACCACAACTGAACCAGGAAGAAATAGAAAGCCTGAACAGACCCATAACCAGTAAGGAGATTGAAACAGTCATTAAAAATCTCCAAACAAACAAAAGCCCAGGGCCAGACGGCTTCCCGGGGGAATTCTACCAAACATTTAAAGAAGAACTAATTCCTATTCTCCTGAAACTGTTCCAAAAAATAGAAATGGAAGGAAAACTTCCAAACTCATTTTATGAGGCCAGCATCACCTTGATCCCAAAACCAGACAAGGATCCCATCAAAAAAGAGAGCTATAGACCGATATCCTTGATGAACACAGATGCGAAAATACTCAACAAAATACTAGCCAATAGGATTCAACAGTACATTAAAAGGATTATTCACCACAACCAAGTGGGATTTATTCCAGGGCTGCAAGGTTGGTTCAACATCCGCAAATCAGTCAATGTGATACAACACATCAGTAAAAGAAAGAACAAGAACCATATGATACTCTCAATAGATGCTGAAAAAGCATTTGACAAAGTACAGCATCCCTTCCTGATCAAAACTCTTCAAAGTGTAGGGATAGAGGGCACATACCTCAATATCATCAAAGCCATCTATGAAAAACCCACCGCAAATATCATTCTCAATGGAGAAAAACTGAAAGCTTTTCCGCTAAGGTCAGGAACACGGCAGGGATGTCCATTATCACCTCTGCTATTCAACATAGTACTAGAGGTCCTAGCCTCAGCAACCAGACAACAAAAGGAAATTAAAGGCATCCAAATCGGCAAAGAAGAAGTCAAATTATCACTCTTCTCAGATGATATGATACTATATGTGGAAAACCCAAAAGACTCCACTCCAAAACTGCTAGAACTTATACAGGAATTCAGTAAAGTGTCAGGATATAAAATCAATGCACAGAAATCAGTTGCATTTCTCTACACCAACAGCAAGACAGAAGAAAGAGAAATTAAGGAGTCAATCCCATTTACAATTGCACCCAAAACCATAAGATACCTAGGAATAAACCTAACCAAAGAGGCACAGAATCTATACTCAGAAAACTATAAAGTACTCATGAAAGAAATTGAGGAAGACACAAAGAAATGGAAAAATGTTCCATGCTCCTGGATTGGAAGAATAAATATTGTGAAAATGTCTATGCTACCTAAAGCAATCTACACATTTAATGCAATTCCTATCAAAGTACCATCCATCTTTTTCAAAGAAATGGAACAAATAATTCTAAAATTTATATGGAACCAGAAAAGACCTCGAATAGCCAAAGGGATATTGAAAAAGAAAGCCAACGTTGGTGGCATCACAATCCCAGACTTCAAGCTCTATTACAAAGCTGTCATCATCAAGACAGCATGGTACTGGCACAAAAACAGACACATAGATCAATGGAACAGAATAGAGAGCCCAGAAATAGACCCTCAACTCTACAGTCAACTAATCTTCGACAAAACAGGAAAGAATGTCCAATGGAAAAAAGACAGCCTCTTCAATAAATGGTGCTGGGAAAATTGGACAGCCACATGCAGAAAAATGAAATTGGACCATTTCCTTACACCGCAAACAAAAATAGACTCAAAATGGATGAAGGACCTCAATGTGCGAAAGGAATCCATCAAAATCCTTGAGGAGAACACAGGCAGCAACCTCTTCGACCTCAGCCGCAGCAACATCTTCCTAGGAACAACGCCAAAGGCAAGGGAAGCAAGGGCAAAAATGAACTATTGGGATTTCATCAAGATCAAAAGCTTTTGCACAGCAAAGGAAACAGTTAACAAAATCAAAAGACAACTGACAGAATGGGAGAAGATATTTGCAAACGACATATCAGATAAAGGACTAGTGTCCAGAATCTATAAAGAACTTAGCAAACTCAACACCAAAGAACAAATAATCCAATCAAGAAATGGGCAGAGGTCCCTGGTGGTCTAGTGGTTAGGATTCGGCGCTCTCACCGCCACGGCCCGGGTTCGATTCCCGGTCAGGGAAGCCTTTCTTCTGGGGCGCCTGGGTGGCTCAGTGGGTTAAGCCGCTGCCTTCGGCTCAGGTCATGATCTCAGGGTGCTGGGATCGAGTCCCGCATCAGGCTCTCTGCTCAGTGGAGAGCCTGCTTCCCTCTGTCTCTCTCTGCCTGCCTCTCCATCTACTTGTAATTTCTCTATGTCAAATAAATAAATAAATAAAATCTTTAAAAAAAAAAAAAAAAGAAAAAAAAGAAATGGACAGAGGACATGAACAGACATTTCTGCAAAGAAGACATCCAGATGGCCAACAGACACATGAAAAAGTGCTCCATATCACTCGGCATCAGGGAAATACAAATCAAAACCACAATGAGATATCACCTCACACCAGTCAGAATGGCTAAAATCAACAAGTCAGGAAATGACAGATGCTGGCGAGGATGCGGAGAAAGGGGAACTCTCCTACACTGTTGGTGGGAATGCAAGCTGGTGCAGCCACTCTGGAAAACAGCATGGAGGTTCCTCAAAATGTTGTAAATAGAACTGCCCTATGACCCAGCAATTGCACTATTGGGTATTTACCCTAAAGATACAAATGTAGTGATCCGAAGGGGCACGTGCACCCGAATGTTTATAGTAGCAATGTCCACAATAGCCAAACTATGGAAAGAACCTAGATGTCCATCAACAGATGAATGGATCAAGAAGATGTGGTATATATACACAATGGAATACTATGCAGCCATCAAAAGAAATGAAATCTTGCCATTTGCGACAACATGGATGGAACTAGAGCGTATCATACTTAGCGAAATAAGTCAAGCAGAGAAAGACAACTATCATATGATCTCCCTGATATGAGGAAGTGGTGATGCAACATGGGGGCTTAAGTGGGTAGGAGAAGAATAAATGAAACAAGATGGGATTGGGAGGGAGACAAACCATAAGTGACTCTTAATCTCACAAAACAAACTGAGGGTTGCTGGGGGGAGGGGGTTTGGGAAAAGGGGGTGGGATTATGGACATTGGGGAGGGTATGTGCTTTGGTGAGTGCTGTGAAGTGTGTAAACCTGGTGATTCACAGACCTGTACCCCTGGGGATAAAAACATATGTTTATAAAAAATAAAAAATTTTAAAAAAAAGAAAAAAGTTAACAGAACAAACAAAAGCAGAATTAAACCACCAAGGACTTCAGATATTAGAAATATAGGATATAAAATAAAAATTTTCAATTATTGAAAAAAGAAACTGACATCATAAACTAGGAACAAAGTACTATTTTTATAAATCAGGATAACTTGGAAAAGAATCAAAACCTCTCAAATGAAAAATGTGATCACTAAAGTTAAAAGTTCTGTAGATCAGTCAAATAAACAATCATAGGGAACCGAGGACATAATGACTTTTCTAAAAAAAAGTTTTTATTTATTTATTTGAGAGAGAGACAGAGACAGCAACAGACCGCATATGTGGGGACAAGAAAGAGAAACAGGCTCCTCAGCGGAGCAGGGAGCATGACATGGGGATTTGGGGATCATTGACCTGAGGAGAAGGCAGATGCTAACCAACCCACTGAGGCGCCCAGGTGCCCCAGGACATAATGACTTATAAGGAAATTATTCAGAATAAAGCTCAGAGACATAATGAAATGCAAAACATGAAAGGGAAGTTAGGAGTGCCTGGGTGGCTCAGTGGGTAAAACCTCAGACTCTTGATTTCCCCTCAGGGTCCTGAGACTGAGCCCTGTGTTGGGCTCCCACTCCTGCTGAGCTTGGAGCCTGTTTAAGATCCTCTCTTCTGTTCTCTCTGCCCCTTTCCCCTCCTCCCCACCCCTGTGTAGGGACACGCATGTGCACACTAGCTCATTCTCTCTCTCTCTAAAAAAGAAAAAAAAAAGAAAAGAAAAGGGAAATTAAATTACAAATGAGCAACACGCTCAGGTTTAACAATGTGTGATTTATGATCCAAAGCAGGGAAGAGAGATAATAAGGGAAGCCAAACATTCCCAAGTAGCATAGAATAAGGAAGGAAGGAAGGAAGGAAGGAAGGAAGGAAGGAAGGAAGGAAGGAAAAGAAGGAAGAAAGTGAGCATATCTCGTCATGTAGTGAAATTGCAAAATACTGAAGAAAAGGAAAAGTCTTAAAAATAGCCAGAGAAAAAAGTTTATCTACAATGGAATAACAGTTATATAGAAAATAGATTTTTCAAGAGCAGTAGTGAATCTAGAACACAATGGAACATTATCCTCAAATTGCAAAGGCAAATAATGGCCATCTGAAGATGTTTACTCAGCCAAATTATCAAAAAATAATCAGATCAAAACAAGCACTTTGGGCAAACAAAAACCTGTATTTAACATAATCAAACCCTCACTAAAGGAATTGTTAAAGAAAATACATCTGTAGGAAATAAAATAATTCTAGAGAAAAGGTCTGGGATGAAATAAGTGTTGGTAAACAAGATACTGGTAAATATAAGCAAATGTTGAATGTATAAAATAATAACTATGTAAATAAATGAAAAAGATGGAATCTAAATAATGCACAAAAGTACAACATAAGGCAGAAAGAGAATGATCACCATTAGGATATTGCATTACTAGGGAGGAGAACAGAGATTAATTTGGGTTTTGTTAAGACTAAGAACAACCAGGCAATGAATTGAAGGAGTTTATAACTTCCAAATCAATTTAAAGGGAAAGAAAATATTTTAAATCAAAGTTCAGTAAAAAAAAAAAAAAAAAAGGAAGGAGAGAATGGAGCACTTGGGTGGCTCAGTGATTAAGCATCTGCCTTTGGCTCAGGTCAGGATCTCAGGGCTCTAGGATCCTCCTCCCTGCTCAGCTTCTCCCTCTCCCACTGTCTCTCTCTCTCTCTGTCAAATAAACAAATAATATGTTTTTTAAAAGGAAGGAAAGAAAGAAAATAGGAAAACAAAGTAGGAAAAATTAAGTACAAAATAGATGATAAAAATAAATCCAACAATAAAAGAAATCATATAAAATATAAATAAAGTCACCAACTTAAAAACAAAAATTTAATTCAATTTTTAATTCAGCTCTAAATTACTTGTAAGAGAAATATTTAAAACATATAAGTCCCTTCCGCCACCAAAAACACTAAATTAGATGGTAAGAAGCAAGAAAGGGAGTAAGCCTTCATCAAGTAACTACTGTAATAGACCCTCATGTAATTTTGTATCAGAGTGAGAATTTATTATTGCCGTATTACAGAGTGGGGAACTAGGACATAGTGAAGTTAAGTGACATACTCTGGGTCACACTTGATACTTGTGGAAAAAGAACTTTCAAACCCAGTTCTGTCTATTACCAAAGACTTGACTTTAGCTAACCTCAGCACACTGCCATATGAGACAAAGTTTTCCAACTTCCAGGTGGGGAAGGGGTATTGGGCAAGTCCCCATGACAATCAAGTAATAAGAAGAAAGAAAAGAAAGCAAATCTCTACTGATTGTCCCATTAATTGATTCTCAGTGTATCTGGTTTGATTTCTTTGGAGTCATAAATCCATATGATACTGAATACAGAAATTTTTAAACTGTAAAATTCCTTTGTGTATTCTCTATTTATTTATTAATTATGAATTAATATACTTTACAATTTGAAGAGTCTCAGAGGGTTTTTTTTCCACCCTTTTTTTAGAAAGGTTTCCATAAGGAGTTCAATGTACATGGTAAGAAATGGTCTAGCCCACTGGCTGGTGGCTGAAGATTGAAATTGTCTAGGAAAATTAAGAAGAAAGCAACTGATGCTACTACAGAGAACTTATCACTAAGAAGGAAAGGACACTTTACATCTCCTCCTCCCAATAAGCCATATTGTCTTTAGTGGACTTGTGTGTTAGCTATATTTCTTCAAAAATTCACACACATGATGGGGCAGTAGGAACAAAGCAGGAGAGGAAGGAATGAGAACATAGCTTGATGCCTCTGGCATTCTATTTTTTTTTTTTTTTTTAAGATTTTATTTGTTTATTTGAGAGAGGGAAAGAGAGAGAGCATAGGGGGAGGAGCAGAGGAAGAAGCAGACTTCCTGCTGAGCAGAGAGCTCAATGCAAGGTTGGATCTGAGAACCCTAGGATCATGACTTGAGCAGAAGGCAGATGCCTAACTGACTGAGCCACCCAGGGACTCCACGAAGAGGCTCCATGGCTGGTATTCTAATTCTAATTCTAATACAATTCTAATAATGTAAAAAGCTACATTCATGTGACTTTTCTGTTTCATTGTTAATACCTTGCATTTTTAACAAGGTTTAATTTGGGGAGATACAAATTATTAAAGGAATATAAAATGTAATACTTCATAAAAAAACCATTTATTGCTTACTGCTGAATTTATAAAATTTTATCTTTTGTCTAAATACTTGGCTAGCTGTCCTTTGTCCTGTGTATGTGCATATGTGTGTGTATGGGAGTGTGTGTGTCTGTTGTATGTATATGAACAGAGAAAGACAGGAATTTGCCATGATGTTCACCTTATGATTATTATTTGGAATTAGTAGGATTTTAAGTAAAATTTGTTCTCTTCTTAAACTTTCTGTATTACCTGAAATTTTTAAATTGAGAAGGAACCTTGCTAAAATCTTTTAAAAGTAAATCACAGTTATTGTAGGACATTTGGAAAATATTAAAAAGTATGAATAAGAAAAAGAAGTAGCACTCTCAATTCTATTTGTTAACATTTGGCGTGTTTCCATCATGACTGATTTGAATATTCAAATTGGACTTCTGCTTTTTTTTTCACATAAAGTGTTTCCCTGTGTCATTAACTATTTTAAGGTACTGGAGAGGGGATTCTACTCTAGTAGTTCAGATAATACAGAGATTATTGTGATCTGGTCTCAGATGATGAATTGGAAGGCAAATAAATGAAGAAATCCAAGAATTATTTAGAGATAAAACCGACAGAACAAAGTGATGGATTTGATGTGTGTTTTGAAATAACTTTCAAACTATGTTTTAGTTCCACCTACATCAACATCTTGCATAATTTTATGATAAATCAGGCAAAGAACACAGGAATAATAACTTCATCGGAAGTATATGAAAATTCCTTACAAAGTCAATATTTGAAATGTTGAGTTCATGTGCCAGCATATTTATCTAACAAGTCAAAAGAGAAGGTTTATAGGAAGTATATTTTCTAATAATTTTACCCAATATTCCAAAGTCTATATTCCATTCTGAGCATCAATAGAAACAACAGGATCAAAATAATACAAGAGGAAAAGTTTTGGCTCTTACCCAGAGACTTCTATGGCATATTTCTGTCTTTACTACGTAACAGTGAAGTCTATTAAAAACCTAAAACTAAAGCAAACTCATCTCCTCGTGCTGCTCTAATAATTGTGTTTTGAAGGCCTTTGCTACGTACTTGAAGCGTACTATATTTTCAAAGCTAACTGACTGATTTATGAAGAAACACACATGTGTTTTTTTGCTTCACAAAAGCAACCGAAGCACATTTGGATATTATTAAACTGAAAAGATAAAATATCGCACAGGTCTGAAGAATTAATTTTAAAATATTTCTTTAAGATAAACAGCATATCAACTATATCGTAAATGTCATCACTTTGGATGACTGACTACAAAGATTTATAGACAACTGCATGGCTGAAAAGGGATTGTTTCAGTCTATCTGTCAAAAGCTATTATGTTCAAAGACATGAGCGTCATCTCCATCCACTCTGTAAGCAGCAGAACCCCCACTGATAACAAGGGAGAGGTACTCTGTATCATGCAGAATTCTTTGACGTATTTTTCTCATCTTAAAATTGGCTCAAAAATGACCTGTTACAGAGGGGGATAAAATCCTAGTGATCACAAGGAAGAAAGAAGGAACTGTCCGCATTTCCTCCTTCAGACTGTAATTCAGAGCTGTTATACAAGTCACATGCTGGTCCTAGCAAAAATCTCCTCTTTGCTTTTCTATACACATTCCAACGTATCTTCACACAGATTGAGTTTTTTGTAATGATAGAAGAACTCTAAAATATAACCATTGGTTGCTTTTAGATACTTTATTAACTGAGCCTATGGCATTCAAAATTAAAATTTCAAAAAATAAAGTAGGTAGGCCTGCATGGGATGAGTCTGGGAAAAGACTTCACACACCGGGCAGTACCCCATGGCACTCTGCTGGCTGGCATTTCTCTGCAGGGTTGCTGCAGATACTCCAAAAACTTCTGGATTCCCAACTTTTGCTCCTTGAAGAATTGCAGAGTTTGGCAATCTAGGCCACAGAGTTCTGCTCCCTCAGGTACTGAGCTTGGAAAAAGGTGAGGCAAGTTATTCTTCAAATGAGGGACTAGAAAGGCCTCCATGCAACGCATCGATAAACTTTTCTCCCTGTGTAAAGGTCATTGGAGATCAAGCTCCAATAAACCCATATCCTACAGCTTTTTTTTTTTAATTCTATAAATATTTACTGAAGTTCCACTATCTATCAAGAATGATTCTAGGTATCAGGATAAAAAAGCAAACAAAAGAAGCCAAGATCTCTTTTTTCATGGAGACCTGCATTCCACATTTTGGAAGACCTCTATTGCCAGAAAGGAGTCGTTCCTTCTGCTGCAGCATCCAGAGAGACACGTGTACCTTTTATAAGAGGTAGGCCCAGAAAAGGAAAATCAGAGCTCCTGGTCATAAACAATAACAAATAACAAAAGCTAAAATAGCTGAAAAATTATATTCCTTCTCCAAAGCTAGATTTCTTTAGTTTTAGTACACATACAGCTGCATTTTTCATAGGAAAACAAAAAGTATATCAGAGGATGAATAATTTGAACCACTTGGAGCAAAGTGTAAACAGTCTGGTGCTTACACTTAACTCTTCTGTTTCTTAAGAGGAGTTACCTGTGCTCATTACTTTGGAAGAGAAAGAAAGAAAGAAAAAAAAACATGCTGTGTCACAGATGTTGGGAAAGTAAGTATTGTATTAGTAATAGAAAACCACAGTAATGTGAGGAATCATTCTCAGAAAGACGTTAAATCCTCTCTCACCTGCCAGCACATGGGAGGCCTACAGATCTTTAAAAGTATCTGAGAGAAGGATGGATAATATCTCTTAGCACCTTGACTCTCCCAGAAACTCAAGATAAAAGCTCAGTGCTGGGCCTCCGTCTTCTTGCAGTTTCTACTCATTTGTAAGAAAATGATGCTTTCTTTCTTATGTAAAGAATAAGCCTTGTAGACACTGAGAGTGAATTAATCCTGACATCTGATGAGGGAATGGAAGCTACAGAGGCAAATTTGAAAGAAAGAATATTTTATTTTATAAGGTTGATTTGAATCTAAGCCTTATATTCATGCTGACTAAATCCAAGAATAAGATTATTCAACCAAAACATAGCAAGGGGAGGATCAGTTTTGAGTTTTTTCCTATTTTTAAGGCCCAGCAGAATAATAATAGGGGAAATTTTGTCTTGGAACTGGATCTCACACAACCTAGAGATAAATATGAAAACTAAGAATTACAATTTACTCCAATTCCTTTTTTAATACCCTTCTCTTTTTTAACACATCTAGCTGTCTATATTATATATTCTATCAAAAGGAAGTCTCTTACGTATATGAGACTTCCTTTTGATATCTGTAGCTCAAATATTTGTTATTTTTTTCTACACATGCAATGTGTTTTATAGATGTAGTGCTTATTTTAGTAATTCCTAGACCTCAATAGGTCATTAAATTAAATTTTTAGATGACTCAGGGGCAGCTGGGTGGCTCAGTCATTAAGCTTCTACCTTTGACTCAAGTCATGATCCCAGGATCCTGGGATGGAGCCCCACTTTGGGCTCCCTGCTCAGTGGGAAGCCTGAATCCCACTCACTTGGTTTGTGTTCCCTCTCTCGCTGTCTCTCTTCCTCTGTCAAATAGATGAATAAAATCTTTAAAAAAATTTTTTGCTTTGGTGAGTGCTGTGAAGTGTGTAAACCTGGTGATTCATAGACCTGTACCCCTGGGGATAAAAATATATGTTTATAAAAAATAAAAAATTATAAAAAAAACAGCCTTGTGAGGAGCATTAAATCATATTTCAAGTTGAAAAAAAAAAATTTTTTTGGATGACTCATCTGAGATAGAAAAGAAGTCATCCTCCAACACAGAAGATCACTTTACAATCTCAATCAAATATATCAACATTCAGAAACATTCAGAAACAAGGCTGATTGGGAAAGCAACAGGGATATTTACTAACTTGACCACAACCCACAATTTGTGGGCCCAGAGCAGAGCCTTTGGGTAATTCATAGGGCCCTATGTAACTAGGATTTAATTGCTATTTGTTCAGAGCCTATAGGTTTATTCTTAAGAACAATACATAACACCCTAAAGAATTCCCTGATTTCTTGACCTTGGCATTGAACTGAAACTGAGTTAAGAAGAAGGGCAACATTTGCCTGAGCACCCTAAAAGGAAACATAGGAGAGCATAGCTTTCCTCAAGAAGCACTTCTCAACTCTTACTGTGAGGAAGGAAATCTCCCACAGAATGTGCAAAGCAAGGGTTCTCCCAAATTCTTTATCAACTCATCCTAAATGTTCACTGGATGCCTTCTGCTCAGTGTCATTAAGGCCTCCTCACACATGGTGGCTCTGGCCACAAGGATCCAGTATCACATACACCTGCAAGACACCCCATTCTGGATGCACAGTCCAATATGCAGCCACACCAGTTTTTGAATACAATGGATCAAGAGTAGCAGATCTGCCCATCAATTAAGTATATCTGCCCAAAAATTAAGTATAAGAATGAAATCAAATATATGGAATGGAATTATCTCATTGTGTTGAAAATACATATAATAGTCATTTTTTAATCCCTTTTTTCAACCCTTTCATTATTTAGAATACAGTAGATAATTAACAAATATATTTTGTTAATTGGTGGATGTGGATACCCAGTATATCAGATCATGTTATGCACAACTGGCTTTATGACAAGCATAACCAAGTAAATGGGTGCCAAATACGCTTACCACTTTGAGTTCTAAACATTTCTTGCTTTTTTCAGAACCTATAAAAACTACACAAGAAAAGTAAATGCATCACTTTACAGTAACCCTTTGTTTTGGACCCAACAGAATATGAGTCAATCTCATCTACCATTTTATTTACCAGACTTAACTTGATGGATTTCGACTATTTCACAAAACACAAACACTGCCCTCCCTTGATGATATCCAAAATAATGTGCCATAGAGTCCAAAGGCATTTTCAAAAGGAAAATTCAGAGAATGCTTTGAGCTAAGAAACAGTTGGAAAAGTATGTGGCTCTCCAAGGCCACACACACACACACACACACACACTCAAATGGCAAACCATGACAGAGAGTGCTAAGCTTAGTGTTTTTACTACTTGACTCATTATTTGATTTTATGTATTTAGGCTACATTCTGGATGTGTAAGAAAAGAATGAATACAGAGACTGCTTTCTAAATAATCACGTAACTTTATCACAGTGCCTACTATTTTGCAGGGGTTTTTTATTTTTTAAAGATTTTATTTATTTGACAGAGAGAGAACACAAGTAGGCAGAGAGAGAGAGAGAGGAGGAAGCAGGCTCCCTGCCTAACACAGAGGCCTGATGCGGAACTCGATCCCAGGACCCTGAGATCATGACCCAAGCTGAAGGCAGAGGCCCAACCCATTGAGCCACCCAGGCAGCCCTGCAGTTTTGATTTAAAGTTCCACATATGAGTATACATATCCTTTAAACATTTACTCAAAGTACATCTTTATGCATTATTTGTAAATGGCTTATTCAACTCTGAATCTTTTAAACTAAACTTCGTTCCAAGAAACTCTTTAAATTAAGGTATCATTTCCCTTATAAGCAAATTAGTCAGCTGAAATTTCCAGAGATATTTTTCCTTTGCAACTATATTCTTATATTCTAACTTTTAAAGTAATTTGTCCTAATTTATTTTTTCAGAAACAAAGGTCAGAATGATATAATATTGATACCAGAGATTTTAAATCTTTTTTTAATTGAAATTTTTATTGAGATAATTATAGATTCACATGCAGTTGTAAGAAATAATAGAAATTCCTCATATATTTTTCCCTGTATATTCCAATAACAAAATAACATTTTGCAAAACCATAACACAATATCCTAATCAGTAAATTGACATTATATAATCCAGTCATTTCATCCAAATTTTTCTAGTTATGCATGCACTCATTTGTGTGTGTTTGTGTGTTTATTGTTCAATACAATTTTATCACCTGCATAAGTTTAAGTACCCACCAGCACAGTCTAGAAACTGAATAGTTGGTTCTGCCAATATGAAAATCCCTTATAATTTATTATTTTTCATTTAGCTGTCAGCTACACTATGGTAAATGGGAGACACCAAAGTGTTGCCTGCTTTTTATTTATTCAGTTATTACCCAAATGGGATTTTTCACAATAAGTGTCCATTTTTCAATCCATTTTTCATAATCAGCCATCTTGGAAGGATCCAGATTACAACTATAGTTTTTTTAATCAAGTCTTATTTTCAGCAGACCATACTTGTTGCACATTATTGTTAGAAAAGAGAATAGAAGCATAACCAACAAAGTCCCAAGGATGACAAATGTTAGAGTCCCCAGCAAAGTGAATAACCACAACCAATATATTGCTTTGGTTTTGGCCTGGCTGCCATGTCTCCTTCTCTCTACTTCTAAAGTCTATGTTATCCCATCTGCATCCTTACTTAGCTTTAAGGAGATATTGACAAGTAAAAGAAGTTAAAACTGTTTATTTTTAACTCTTAATGTCAGAAAAATTTGAAGCCAAGGCCAGGAGTTGATACAGGGTAGAGGACACAGGTAATCAAAAAGAGTAGAAGGAAAGAAATATGGAGGAAGGGGAATGTTATCAGCAACCATCCAAGGAATTCCACCGTCGTGAAACAAGGGAGAGTCTGGTACAGCAGCAATTTTTTTTTTTTAAGATTTTATTTTTATTTATTTGACAGAGAGAGGTCACAAGTAGGCAGAGAGGCAGGCAGAGAGAGAGGGAGAAGCAGGCTCCCCGCAAAGCAGAGAGCCCGATGCGGGGCTCGATCCCAGGACCCTGAAATCATGACCTGAGCCGAAGGCAGCGGCTTAACCCACTGAGCCACCCAGGCGCCCCCAGCAGCAATTTTTAAAAGAGAGAACATGGGGAAAATTATGGATATGTATGTATGTATGTACGTAAATTAAGAACAGGAACAAAGATGTTTGTGTGTTGGAGTTAAACAGGAAAACAGATCAGAACTCAGCATGTATGTAAATTAAGAACAGGACCAAAGACGTTTGTGTATTGGAGTTAAACAATGAGCCTACATCTGAGCTTCTCAAGCTAACACATCACAGACCACTCCACTGTCACAGGTACAGCTTATCCCGAGTGAGCTGTACTATCGCTGCACAAAGGGGATTCCTACAAGTTCAAGATCAGGACAGCCCGATTTGGAGAGCTGCACCACATGGCTTATCTAAACCAGTGTCCTTGGGAGGCAAAGCCATCTTTAAAACTTTCAGTATTGCATAACACACTTCATTTCAGGGATTTACTAAAAGCACCAACCTAAAAGGCACCTTCTGAGGTTCACTAGAGAGAGATACCCACTTCCCAGTAAGGGAAGGGGATGGAAAGTCCCACCATACATTGCGACTTAGATCTCACAAGGGATGCAATCCAGATATCATTCTCCTTACAAGCAAATTAGTCAGCTAAAATTTCCAGAGATGTTTTTCCTTTGCAACTATATTATTATATCCTAACTTTTAGGATATAGTTATCCTAAACTCCTATATCTCCACTCTCTCAATCATTAGAAATAAACCAAATGGAGATTACCTTCTGAAATATACATTGCTCAGTTGCAATTTCCACTGTTGATACCCTTCTGCACCTCCTTAATTCTGTTCACCAACTAGATAAATTTCTACCAAGTACCTACAGTTGTGCAATGAAGAGAAATCAGTGAATAATGTTCAAAAGCATTCTTTCTACAGCTTCATGTTGTGTTGCATTTATATATATTCTTACTACATTTTCATGAGAATTATACTAGCATGTGTTTTCAACACCCATGTTAAAAATTCCCCTTACTTCTTCCTCCTTTGCCTTACAAATTGCTTTTTATGCTAACAAATAAAACTAAAGTATTAGTCTATGCTAACTAATCCAAGTAAATTAGTATTTGATGTTGATTCACCCAACTTTTTTATTCCATTCCAGTCCCATAGGAACTGCTACCTGTTGCAAACAAGATGTGTTCATTATCAGTTCCAAAGAAGACAGACAGTCCTCCAGTGGGTTCCTATCACACCTCCTTGAACCTCCCAAATAATAGCAGTGATCATCCTGTACTGAAATTGTCTTTTCACTTGTCAGCTAACCCCAGTATAACATGTTTGCAGAGTAAGAAATGTGTCTATTTTATTCATCATCGCCATCCCACTACCTGGGGTAAATGCTCTGTTGTTCAATGAGTGATCACAGGCCCTCTTTGTTTTGTATGTATGTCCTCTGATTCAAACTGCTGACACCAGTATCCCACAAAATTATCCCACACCACTCTGTTGCAGAGAAGCTCAACCATGCCTTAGCATTATTTGACCCCTTTCAATATCTTTTCTCAGCTGTTGTTTTCTGCTTCTTGAAAGCATAACAAATCACAGGACCACTCTTTTTCAGTAAATTCTAAAAAATAATCAACTTATAAATCATACCAGGAGAATTTCATTAAGCTCTTTTGATGCAGTTAATACCAATTCATAAAAGAAAATGTCCTAAATTTTGACTTTAACAATGACGAAAGATCAGGGATGTGTCTAATTCAAGTCACAAAACTGGACACTATCTCTTTTGCCATGACATAATGAAAGGGATTCAACTGGCTGAATGAAGGAAAACAAAAGTAAAGTTAAATTAATGGCGTATTAAATTTGTTTGGGGGTGGGAAAAGTTTCTAACGCTATAATATAGGGATTACTTTTGAACTGGCTTTTCCCACCCTTATTAATGACTTTGGGGAAGAGAAACAAATAGCATCTTAATAACCTCTGCAGGCAAATGACAACATCCATCTGTGCAGTGTTGTTAACATTCAGAGCTGAGAAATGAAACCAAGTAATACAGTCAGATTAGAAATGGAGGCAGGCAATAAAAATAAGTAAGCTAATATCTCTGTAGGGAATGTTATAAAACACCTTTCTGTAATGGAAGGAAGGTCCTTGTAAAGGTAGAATAGTAAAAGAGACATAGAACTGTTATAAGAAACTAAAACAAGATTTACAATGAGTGATGACAGCTTAAACACAAACACACACCAACCAATGACTGAGGTATGGATGGCACAAACACCAGCAGCTAGTCCCACTTAGAAGGGACATGGTCATCTCAGAAAGGACCCAATGAATCAGCATCACTGGGTTACGCTTAGTTCTCAGGACTCCTGGTGAGAAAAAGACAAATAAAGTAAATTTAAGAGGCAGAAAATAATGATAAAAAACCTCAAGGAAAATTTATATGAAAAGATTTGAAAAATCAGATCCATGTGGTTTTCCTAAATAATGTCTTTGGAGATATAGAACAATATCCAGATGACTACAGAGTGTACATATTTAATAAAACATAAAAATTATTTAGAATGCTATAGAAAACAAATGAAAACAAAGAAATTGAAGGAAAACATTTATAATGTCTTTATTTGGATTTGGTAGTAGTCTTTACACAGACATGTAGCAAACGCTACTATGGACTAACTCTAAAGTCTTGTATTACATAAGAGTTAGGGGTCTTTTACAATACAAAAGAAAATTAAGGATTCTTCCCTTTCATAAATAACTAAGGGTACATTTTCCCACCTTTTCTTCTTGTATTAAACCCCTGTGTTACCTAGCCTGTATTGAGAATACATGGAAAAAATTTAAACCTCTATTCACACTCTTTTTTTTTTTTTAAGATTTTATTTATTTATTTGAAAGAGAGAGATAGCTAGAGAAGAGAGAGACCACAAGCTAGGGTAGGAGGTAGAGAGGCAGATGGAGAAACAGACTCCCTGCTGAGCAAGGAAAACAATAAAATAGTCAAACACTGAAACTCTGCTCAGTTCACAGTAAAACAAAATTTCTATTTTATCAGGTCATTGAATGGCACATAAAGTTCAGGATTTTAGCAGGGATCACATATATCCTAAGAAAGGTTAAAACCTAAGCTCAGATTGCTGACCAAAACTTCCTTACACGACCCTCCCAATTAGGAAATAACAATAACAACAACAAAAATAACAATAAAAATTATAACAAAAATATTTATGGATTACTAAGTAATATTGCAACACACTCAAAGGTAGAGCCATTTTGTCTACTGGACAACCGTCATGGACCTATAGCAACAAAACAGTTTGATTAGAAATACAATGGGGGAAGGCTAAACAATAATTGAGAGGATAAGTAGATATGAAGCTTACAAGTAACACAGTCAATCAGAACCTTGCAGATAAGGCTGAGGCAGTTCCAATGGCAGATCAAGGCAGGTAAGCCAAACAAAAATCAGGAGTGTGCAAATATCAGAAAACACAATAGGGTGTGTGTGGGGGGGGCGGGGCCAAGGGGGGTGTCCCAAAAGTCAAAATTTCAATAAAACAGCCAGGCACCAGTCAATCAACTGAAGTTTAAACAATGGGAAGTTGTCCAAGCGGTGGAGAGAAAGGCAGCGGTGGAGGTCTGCAACAGGAAACAGGCTGCTGCACATTATTTGATTAGCTTGGAGAGTATGGTGCTTTTCTGAGGCTAAGAAAATAATTAGGAGCCAGGAAATGGAGGGCTCTCTACAGCGTATTAAAGAGTTAGCACCTGATTCTGCAGGTACTAAGAACCTGTGCAAGTTTCTTAACAAGTGAGTGGTATCGTCAGGTCACGTCACATTTGAGAAAAAATAAATATAAATTGGTGGGAGACAGAGGCAAGGAGACCAGAAGGAATTCCTTACAAGAAATAACAAGGCTCTGAATTATGAAGTGGCCATGGATATGGAAAGAGAGTAGACTTAGGAGTTTCAAACAGAAACTTGAAGAGAGAGAGAAAAGATGGAGATCAAGGGTAAGAGACTCCTAGCTTTCTGACCTGAACATCAAGGTGAAAATAACAGGGGCTACAAGAATAAGAGAAACAAGTAGTTTCTCTTTCTACAAGAAGTAGGATGAACTGAGTTCTATTTTGTACAGAAGGACAGCGAGAAACTTCTGGTAATTCATTCTGATTATTTAAGCAAAAAAAGAAAGGAAAGGAAAAAATGAAGCTGAACATTACAGAAGTGATAAGAGTATTTTACTATGTTGATGTATAAAAAACAGGTCCAAGAAAGTAAAACATTTCATGTTTCTCTTCTGGTTAACAAAAAAGAAATTTTACTTTCTGTTAAAGTTCGTGATAACCTGTTGTTTCAATTAATAAAGGTAGGCAGGATAAGTATGGGCTTTAAAATACAAATAAAATTAGTTGCCTTTGGAAAAGAGAGTATTTCCTATGGTCTTAAATCATCCTTCAAAATGATGGGCTCTGAGACAAATGCAATCCTATTTATTTATGTGGCCTTTTCCTCGACATAGTAAAAATTTACACAAACTCTTACAATGCAAAGACACTAATACACTCAATTGCTAATGTGCAGCACACAAAATGTACAAAGCAAGGGATTTTTAAAACTAGTCATGCCATTATTTTTTTTTAATTTTTTTTAAGATTTTATTTATTTATTTGACAGAGAAAGATCACAAGTAGGCAGAGAGGCAGGCAGAGAGAGAGAGGGGTAAGCAGGATCCCCGCAGAGGGGAAAGCCCGATGCGGGACTCGATCCCAGGACCCTGAGATCATGACCTGAGCCGAAGGCAGCGGCTTAACCCACTGAGCCACCCAGGTGCGCCACTAGTCATGCCATTCTAATGGAAAAGATTATTCCAAAATTCTTCTGCATGCTTTAGAAAAATTTCACAATTAAAATCCCCGTACTTTCTAAAATCATCCTCTGATACTTAATAAAGCAAATCTATAAGACCAACAATTACCTTATACTTTATAAGGTTTATGACAGTTTATAAAACACTTTCATGGGACGCCTGGGTGGCTCAGTCGTTAAGCGTCTGCCTTGGGCTCAGGTCTTGACCCCAGGGTCCTTGGATGGAGCCACGCATTGGGCTCCCTGCTCAGCAGGAGGCCTGCTTCTCCCTCTCCCACTGCCCCTGCTTGTGTTCCCTCTCTTGCTGCATTTCTCTCTGTCAAATAAATAAGTAAAATCTTAAAAAAAAACCAACCACTTTCATTACTGCACCACATTTAAGAGAAGTCTGTATAGTCAGTATATCCATACATGTTAAAAAAACAACAGCTTTTTAAGACTGCATTTGTTAGTGTAAATCACAAAGTTTAAACTATTTCTGACCCCTGTTATAGGTGTAAGCCTGGGAATTGTTATTTGGTATCATTCAGTCTGTAAATAAATCACAGAAGGTAAACCATCACCCCGGAAGCATTGGGGGAGCGAAAGGCTCCAGTGCCACAGGCGAAGGGCTGTAATTTAGTTCAATCATGCATTTGTTATGAGAACTCTGACAAGCTTCAGCTCTACAAGTAAACTTGGCAACACAAAGAAATTCTGTGAAAAATACTGTGCAAAAAAGGATCACACCCCTCTTCTCATTCTGAGATAGAAGATGTGAGTTTCCCAAGGCTGATCTCTGAAGAGCAAATAAAATAGAAATTCCTCACTAGTGCCTTGGAAAAATGTGTAACTCACAAAATGCTTCTTCTCTTGGCCTCATAAAATCAAACTTATTCTTCACGGAAACTCAAACAGCACCTGACATCTTCCCTGTTCTTCCCACCAGGTATACTTGCTGACCACATCCCCTCTCCAGAACACATGGTACTTTCTACATGGTATCTACACTTAGACAGTAATTGAATGCCTATGGTCAGGGACTTTCCAACTCATTTTGTGACTCCAGCTATAATTTTCCTGCACCAGGCACACAGGAGAGGCTCATAAATGTTGGGACACTTTGAATCCTTGGAAAGCTAAGTAGTCACTCCAACATGGTTAATGATTTTTCAAAACATTTTAGAAGTTCTTTTGGAACAGATTTTTAAAATTTTTAAAATATTTTCATGGATAGCAGGCCCTTCAAGTTAGAGCCAACTGTATTTTAGAAACTGTTGAAAGTCATGAAAAATCAAGCCTATAGTTCTGCACATTCTTCTTCCCCTGTTGATGCTAAAGAATGGTCCCTTTTCCTTCCCAGGGCAACCATTCCACAAATACATGTGTTGAAAAAATGAAAAAGTGAGTAAGTGAAGTAAGTGGGAGGTCATAGTGTATAGGGGTACATTTATCCAAGAATAAGAGATGTAATTATCAAACTGCTATAATCAGGCTCTACCCTAACCTTGGCAACCCATGGCTTTGACAATGAAGAGGAAAAGGGACCAAGTCCCTACCTGCCCTGGTACTCTAAAACTTTCCTATTTGCCCAAAGAAGATGCTCGTGCAGATGAGAAATAACGGTACAGAGACCAGATCAGAAATATGGGAAGATGGGATGCCTGGGTGGTTCAGTTGTTTGAGCACCCAACTCTTGGTTTCAGCTCAGGCCTTGATCTCATGGGTCATGGGATGGAGCCCCACATCAGGCTCTGTGCTCATTGATGAGTCTGCTTGGATTCTCTCCCTTTGCCTACCCCCCCAACCTCTCTAAAATAAATAAATCTTTAAAAAGAAAAAGGTATAGAATTTGAATTGCCCATGAATTTGACTGGGACAGAAGAAATTAATCTAGGCTTAACAGGAAACAAGTTATTGGACTTTTGACAGGGCAATAACTGCCATCCAACTTCTATATCTGCTACTACCTCGACTCCAAATAACTCAGCACTACAAATAACCTTGACCAGAGGCCCCAGTCTCATGCCTAAGTGGCTTTCAAAAGCATCACTTCCCACTCTTCTGATCTGCCTCCCTTTCCTCCTCCCTTTCCTCCCTTTCCTCCTACAGGGGTCTCCAGCATCACAGTTACCATTCCCTGGTTCCCCAATACCCAAGTATGGCTCCTCGTTTTCTAGTAAACATCAAGTTTGGTTGTGTGTCTAACCTCTGAGAGGTCAGACCTCATAGTAAGCCTTGATGAGAAATCAGGGACAGGGAAGAGGGAAGGAGGAAAAGAATACCCTATACATGACTTAAACACATGACCACATTTCATCCACACATGTGTTGTTATATCAGGAAACTGAGGCTCAAGGAGCTTAAATAACTTGTCTAAAACCTTATATCTGCACTGGATTCTAGACAGTTATGAGACCCTGAAGTCCATGTTAGTCCCACTATATGTGACCCTAAAATGCAAATGAAGTAAGATCAACTTCATCATAGGAATTACCACTAGCTTTGAAGACCAATTCAATAGAAGAATCTTCAAAATGCTTCATGAGCAATTATAGTGTCATGAGAATAAGTTAATAAATTTCCAGGGTAACTATTTGAAAGTCATTTGAGTTTTTTCTCCATATATGGAATCTGAGTAAGGGAAAAAAGGATCTAAATGGATGGGGGTAGGGGGCTCTAACAGGGCTGAACCTTACACGTGTTGACCAGAGAAGATAATGTTAGAATTTTCTCTCTCTTTTTCCAGACAAATCCAATAAAGATGTCTGTATCTGTTATCTAAAATCAACTTGAAAGACTTGCCCCCTCCCACCTTAAGTGACTTTGAATAGAGAACATAATTCAACTTTAGTTCTGACAGCAAAGTTATTTCTTTCAGTGTTTTTATAATATCATTCAAAGCAAGTTTTCTTCTTATTTTATCCTCAGCAACTATAAGCAGATATGTCAACAGTGTTCAACATATTAGCTATATTAGAGAGAAAACACAGTGAAACTCTAAAGACCTTGATTATTGGGGCAATGAAAAATTCATGCCCTGCTCTGGTGGAGCAAAGCTTTGGCAGGGTTAGTGAGATGCCTTCAAAGTATACCAATGAATTTTCCAACCTGCTGTTTCAGATAAATGGTTTTCATTTTTCTGTTTGCTTGTGTTTGATAAGGTTAGTGGATTGATTCAAGTTGTTCGCAACGCCTTGAAGGCAAAGGCTGTTACAGCATACAGTGTCCTTGTGACTCACTATTGCTTTTCTAAGGAAGGTTCCGATCATAATACCTGAGATAGCAACAGATAATATTCCACTCCTTATCATATTTTAATTTTGCTCTGAAATAAGTAAATACAATTACCAAAAATGACCAATGAAGATTCCACATTGGTGCTTATGCATGTTCTTTAACCTATAAGTAGACTGAAGGAAGATCTCCTTTAAACCATGATTCTAAGTCTCAGGCCACAGCAGGACATATATCAAAATACTGATTCTCTACTTGCAGCTCAGAATTCTTTTTTTTTTTTTTTTTTAATTTGTCAGAGAGAGAGAGAGCGTGAACACAGGCAGACAGAATGGCAGGCAGAGGCAGAGGGAGAAGCAGACTCCCTGCTGAGCAAGGAGCCTGATGTGGGACTCGATCCCAGGACGCTGGGATCATGACCTGAGCCGAAGGCAGCTGCTTAACCAACTGAGCCACCCAGGCGCCCCGCAGCTGAGAATTCTAACAAGAATTCTATTTACTCCATAATCACAAAATAGTATTATCATGGTCTGAGTTTTATAGGCCTCCCCCAAATTTATAAGTTGAAAACCTAATCCCTAATGCAATAGTACTTTGAGGTGGGGTCTTTTGGAGGTGATTAGAGCATGAAGGTGGAGACTTCATGAATGGGATTCATGTCCTTATAAAAGAGACCCCAGAGAGCTCAGTCACCCCTTTCACTATGTGAAGACACAGTAAGAAGGCAGGCCTTCACCAGACTCTGACTCTGCTGGCACCAGATTCAGAGTTTCCAGTTTCCAGAACTGTGAGAAATAAATGTTTACTGTTTATAAGCCACCCAGTTTATGGTATTTTTATTACAGCAACTCAAACAAATTAAGACAAGTACCAAGAAAAATGTTTTGACCTCTTAAAATATAGATCTTTGGAAATTAAATCCTTGTACTCATCCCATAAATAAACTAAGCATTTTGAAGTAAAATTCATCCCTGGAACCATTACCCTACCTTTATCCAGAGCTGACAGAATGGTTCATGAAGATTCGTGGCTTTGACGGGTTTAGATACAGACATCTAAACCCATGCTAATCAGAATACCAGCCATAGAAATCTCAAATGGGAAGACCATTTCTGAAGACATCTGGTCTTCTTCTGGATTGCGAATTTCAACTTTCTTATCACGGTGCCCAAGCTAGGAAAGCTATACTTCCCACATGAAGACGTTTTCTTCTGAATAAAGACCTCATTGCTACCCTCCAAAAACAAAACAAAATAAAACAAACAAAAAAAATGAAAACAAAAACCCATAGAAAATTGAGATCATTGTTCCCTTCCTTCTTTTAGGCTGATTTTTGAAAAAATGAAAAATAAGAAACCAGAAAAGGAAATACTTGGCACTTGTGTATTCAACATCTAGCACTATACAAAGAAGGGAGAAGAATTACAGGACTATGAAGGGTAAAATGTTTCCTTTGCCTCAGGAGTTTAAAAACTAGAGTCATAAACTATTATAAAAATTTTGAATATATTCCAAATAAAGGGAAAAAACAAACATGAGGGAAGAGATGAGAAGCCAGAACTTGAACAAGTATTTCAGAGTGGACAAAGCAGTTCTACTGGGAGAGGTCTCTGGAGCTTTTCAGTGTCCTCCACAGGCTCTACTCCATGGCCTCCTCCCCTCACTGGAGAACACTCCATGCCATGTCAGTTTCTTTTCACAAACTCTTCCACCTAACTCATTCAAACAGAATATATAGAATGCTCAGTAGGAGAATTGTTTTAAGCAATGAAAATGCAACAATGATACAAAACAAAATACTTAAAAATATATAAAACAAAAATATTTACATTTTAGTGGGTGAAGACAGACCATCAATAAAATAAACATGTAAAATATATAATATTCTAGAAAGTGATAAGGGGTACAAAGAAAAATTAAGCAAGGAAAAGGGATAAGGAATGCTAGGAGTGAATAGGTACAAAAACAAATGGGATGATTAAGGAAGGTATAGTAGGCAGAATAAAGGCCCTCAAATGTGTTTACACCCTGATGTGACAAAAGTGATGTTGCAAATGTGATTAAGTTAAGGATCATGAGATAGAGAGAGTATCAGGGTTTCTGGATGGGTTCAGTGTAATCACAAGGGTCCTTTTACGGGAAAGGGGTAGATGGCAGATTCAGAGACAGGAGATATGACAGTAGAGGTTGGAGTGACAATTGCTGGCTGGAAGGGCTATGAGCCCTGAACGTGAGCATCCTCTAGAAGCTGGAAAAGGTAAGGAAATGAATTCTTATAAAGAGAAAACGTGTATTCTTTTAAGTCACTGAATTTTTGCTAATTGGCTACAGCAGTAATAAGAAACTAAAACAGATAATGTCACTGAGAAGATGACATTTACGCAGATTTAAAGGTGGTGAGGGAACCTCTCTGCCGATATCTGGGGCAAGGGTACAAACAGCAGAATGTCCTCCACAGAAACATCCCTAGCCATATGCATGAAACACAGGAACAACAGGAGTGGGGTGAACAGGAAGAAGCAGAGAGAGTAGGCTGGGTCAGCTCATTTGGGGTCTTATTGGCCACTGTAAGCACTTTGTCTTATTCTGAGTGAGACAGAGAATCTAGGAGGGATTATGAATATTTATAGGAATCTTGAATGCTTACAAGAAGAATAAAAGTGATGTGCTGATAAACCAATGAGGGAGGGGAGATGGATTTGTAGCAGTTGCTGATTTCTCTGATGTAAATACTCTCACCATGCTTGACTTCAAGCTACCAATTTTTTAACAACCAACTCACAAAATTCCTAAATATTTAATTATCAGATTCAATATGGCATTCCTCATATGATCCCCACTTGCCAATTGCACACTATATTCCATCTGGGCTAAGGAATTTAGGAGTCAGCTAACTAGTGGCAAAATATATAAGAAAGGACTCAATAAAAATCAATGAGAAGATACTTGCATTTGATAGATGCCTGATTCTAGAATCTAATTTCTCCTAATCTTCTCTGCCTGGTGATTAAATGTTGATTTAAAAAGAAGGACTTCTCCTCCATATGAAAATGTTGCCACCAAATAAATAGAAGACATACTTTAACTGTATTCAGTCTTGTCTATTTTTCATTATGTTCAACAGAAACATTATCAGAGGCTAGCTTCATGAAAGGAGATATTGGGTAAAAAAAGTTAATGTATATTGGATGAATCGAAGGGGAAAAAGTAGATGGATAGGAAAGAAGGCACGCTTGGCGAAACCAATGAAGAAGCTAAATTTAAGAGGCCCCGGGGAAAAAAATGGCTCTGACATAAAAGTATACAATCTTAGAGTTTCAAGATAGTACCTAGTCTATCAATATATTTTACACTATATTTTATATACACTGAAATGTACATCAAATGCAGACATCTTATGTAGATTATGTCCTAGGAAAACATGATCAAGATGGCTCATAGTGACATTTCTTTTACAGGGACAGTCATCACCATTCTTTTTCTAACATTGGAAGCCAATATGGAGCTAATCACAATTCCTGAATTAATGTAAATTAATATAGCTCAGCACTCTCCATTAAAACTTATTTCTTCATTCAAGGAGTAGATATGCTACCCAAAGCAATTCACATATTCAGTCCAATCTCCATTAAAATACCAACAGCATTTTTCACAGAACTAGAACAAATAATCTAAAAATTTGTATGGAGCCATAGAACACCCTAAATAGCCAAAGCAGTCTTGAAAATGAAAAGCAAAGCTGGAGGCATCACAGTTCTGGACTTCAAATTATATACAAAGCTGTAGTGATCAAAACAGTATGGCATAAAAATGGACACAGAGATCAATAGAACAGAATAGAAAACCCAGAAATGAACCCGGAACTTTATGGTGAATTAATCTTCAATAAAGCAGGAAATAATATTCAGTGGGAAAAAACCAGTCTCCTCAACAAATGATGTTGGAAAAACGTGTTAGCTACACGCCAAAATAAAAAAAGAAAGAAAGAAGAAAACTGGACCACTTTCTTAAACTATACACAAAAATAAATTCAAAATAGACTAAAGAATGAATTGTGAGACATGAAACCATAAAAATCCTAGAGAAGAACAGTTAGTAACCTCTTTGACATTGGCCATAGCAACCTCTTTCTAGATATGTCTGCTGAGGGCAGAGAAACAAAAGCAAAAATAAACTACTGAGATTTCATTAAAATGAAAAGTTTTTGCATGGCAAAGGAAACAACAAAACTAAAAGGCAACCTACAGAATGAGAGAAGATAATTGCAAATGGCATATCCAATAAAGGGTTAGTATCCAAAATATATAAAGAACTTATAAAACTCAACACCCAAAAAACAAATAATACAGTTAAGAAATGGGCAGAAGACATGAATAGACATTTTTCCAAAGAAGACATACAGATAACTGACAGACACATGAAAAGATGTTGGGATCTCATCATCAGGAGACTAAAAATTAAAACTACAATGACATATCCCCTTACACCTGTCAGAATGGCTACAATCCACAGTACAAGAAACAACAGATGATGGCAAGGCTGTGGAGAAAGAGGAACCCTCCTGCACTGTTGGTGGGAATGCAAACTAGTGCAGCCACTCTGGAGAACCGTATAGAGTTTCCTCAAAAAGTTACAAATAGAACTATGCCACAATCCAGCAATTGCACTACTAGGTATTTACCCAAAGAATGCAAATACTAATTCAAAGGGATACATGCACCTCAGTGTCTAGAGCAGCATTATCTACAATAGCCAAACTATGAAAATAGCCTAAGTATCCATCAACTAATGAATAGATTTTTTAAAAAGAGAGAGAGAGATGATATGTGATGGAATATTACTTAGCCATAAAAAAAAAAAATGAAATCTTGCCATTTTCAACAACATAGATGGAGCTAGAGAGTATTATTCTAAATGAAATAAGTCAGAGAAAGACAAATACCATATGATTTCACTCATATGTGGAATTTAAGAAACAAAACAAGTGAGCAAAAGGAAAAAAAGAGAGAGAGAAAAGAAGAGAGAGAGGCAAACCAAGAAACAGACTCTGAGCTGTAGAGAACAAACTGATGGTTACCAGTAAGGAGGTGGGTAGTGCAATGGGTGCAACAGGTGATGGGGATTAAGGAGAGCACCTGTAATGAGCATCAAGTGTTGTATGGAACTAATTGTACTAATTGTATACCTGGAAATAATATAACCTTGCATGTTAACCAATTGGAATTTAAATAAAAACTTAAAATTTTTTTTCATCCCTTTTTATGGCTGAGTAATATTCCATTGTGTATATATACCACCTTTTGTTTATTCATTTATCCATCAGTGAACATTTGGGTTATTTCTACCTTTTGCCTATCATGAATAATGTTGCTATGGAAATGGGGGTGCTATACCTGTTTGAATCCCTGCTTTCAACTCCTTTACATATACATCCATCGATGAGTGGGACTGGTGAATCATATGGTAATGCTATGTTTTACTTTTTCAGGAACCAGCATACTATTTTCCACAGCAGCTCTACCATTTTACATTCTCACCAGCCAAGCACAAGTGTTCCAATTTCTCCATATCATTGCTTATACTTGTTGTTTTCTAGTTTTTTTTTTTAATAATAGCCATCCTAATGAGTATAAAAATGTGTTTTTTGGGGGGCGCCTGGGTGGCTCAGTGGTTTAAGCCTCTGCCTTCGGCTCAGGTCATGATCTCAGGGTTCTGGGATCGAGTCCCGCATCGGGCTCTCTGCTCAGCAGGGAGCCTGCTTCCTCTTCTCTCTCTGCCTGCCTTCTCCCTACTTGTGATCTCTATCAAATAAATAAATAAAAATCTTTTTAAAAAAATGTGTTTTTTTAATGCCCCTCCTGTGATTCTAATGTGTAACTAGGGGGAACAAAAAAAAAAAAAAAGAAAAAGAAAAAAAGCATGGGGCACGTGTCTGAGGCTCAATTTTTCGTCTGGGTAAAATGAAAAATAAAATCTAACTTTAAGGGTTGATGTGATGATTAAATGAGTGCCCAATAAAAAGCAATCAACAAATGTTGGTCCCTCTCTCATCCCCTTAGATTTCTACTAAACTTCCTCCCTCGATGTCCAGGAAAGGTCTATGAAGTTTTTAAACTATGTAGCTTTGACAAAGGGCTGATTTCAACTTCAGTTTTGCTTTACCTATAGATTTTGCAACAGATGTCAAATGTGTCCTCGATTACATCTAAATAGCACTGCACCTGCACCCAGCTTTCCTTTCAAATGAAGTTCTCATCAGTTCTATTATTAAAAAAAACAAGGAGCAGCTGTAACACTCATGGAACCAGTGGGATTACACTTTAAAATTATAGCTCTGCCAAGAGTTTTAGTTTATTGAGTAACTCCAACAAGTTGTCCAGTTAAATTAATAGACTGCTCTGGTACCATAAAATCCTGAAATACTTGGCAAATAGCGGTAACAAAATATTTTGCGAGTAAAGTGTACTTGTATGACACCTTAGAAATGCTTCCGGAGATAAGCAATGAAGGTGCTTACTTTTAATTAGTGTGTTTTCTTTCATCTCTCAGTCACAACCATGGATTACTTCATTGGTTGAACACTCATTACGCATCCTTTGTGAAATGCTGAAGATCTGCAATAATCGTATTACTGGGCATCCGACGCGAAGCTCCAAGAACCACAAACCGATCAGTCGACTATTTAATATCCAAGGAGTCTGCAACAAAACACTGAACAATTGACTTGCAACAAAGCTAAAAATCAAACTACATTAAAGAATAGGTGTTCAAGTTGGACTTTCTACAATATGCTCCACAACCATGGATCAATGAAATATTGGAAAACCCAAACAAATTGCAGCTCGCTGATACGTGTTTATCCTACAGTGTCACAATGTGGCCAATCAAAACAAAACAACTGTATAAAGTGGTTTTCTAGAGCGAAGTCAAAAATTTGTTAAAACAAAGAAAAATTCTAGCAATTTTCGGTTTGCTCAGATTAAACGATTCACAGATTTCACATGCCCTTCTATATAAACCCAAATTTTGAAAGGTCAACCCTAGGTAAAATTCAAAATAAACAGCTTCTGATTGGCAGGCTTCACCTCTCCAGGCTTCCTCCCTTATACTGCACTTGCTTTTCCTTGTGGGGCCACAGATGCGGTTAAGTGAATCCATTAGGTGACTTAATGTATACTGGCCAGTTGAGGAAGTTCTAACACTTAGGCTGAGATCTAAAGCAGAGCTTCTCAAATTTTTCTATGTACATGACTCACCTGAAGACTTTGTTTTAGTGCAGACTCTGATTCATGAGGGCTAGAGTAGAACCTGAGTCCTAACAAGCATCCCCAGATGCCCATGTTGCTGGGTTGGGACACCACATAGAGTAGCAAGGATACAAGTGAATGCTAGACAACAAGGGAGAGTGAGTGTATCACAGCTCAGACGACCCCGACTGAGCTCACAAATCTGAGAAAAGAACAATGTGATTGAGACAGATGAGTGCTGCTGTGAGAGATGAGGCTGAAAAGGTAGATAGAATGTGTTAAGTGCCTACTAGATACTAGGCACCAGGCTAGGCTCTGAGTAAATAGCAATAAAGAAGGCAAACCTAGTCCCTGTATCCTTAGAGCCTACAATCTAGCAGAATTACCTTGTGAGTGGGAAACTGTTAATGATATTTAAACAGGTTAGCTCATGCTAACCGAAATCTTTAAAGTATCTCTCTGAATGGTCTGTAGAGAAGGTAGTGGAAGGGTACAAAGCTAGAAAGAGGAGTTTATGTTTGCAGACCAAGTGGGAGAGGTCAAGGGGGGGTGGCAGGAGAATATTATTGTAGTGTATGTTTTTGAGGTAGAATAGCAGAGCTGGATTGCAAACAGTTATGGTAGAAGTGTGGCAGAAACAAGGAAGCATCAAGGTTTATTATTCATTCTTTCTGGCAGAAGCAAGTAAGTAAAAGAAAGTAATTTCTATGAAAAACAATAAAACTGGAGAAGAATTAAATAGGAAGGAATAGATATAGGAAGAGGCATAAGCTTGAGGGCAGAACTCAAGAGTTCTGAGTTCTGGTTTAGGAATGCCTCTGAAAATCCAAGGGGGAGTTTTCAGAAAGGATTTGGACATAATGTTTCAGCACTTAGCAGGAGAGGTCTATAGGACAATTTTATATTTGGGAGTCATGATAATTTAAATTACATTTAAAAACATAGGAATTGCGATTCACAGACCTGTACCCCTGGGGATAAAAATATATGTTTATAAAAAATAAAAAATTTAAAAAAATAAAATAAAAGCTTTTGGCAACAACAACAACAAAAAAAAAACATAGGAATTAATAAAATCTTATTTTGAGCATGAGTAGATTGAGATTGGAGACACAGAAGGAGGAGACGGGGGGAAAGTCTGAGTTAGCCTAAGAAAAGGAGCCAAGCATAGAGTACCAAACAAGCCCCCTGAAAAAGAGGGTTTTAGCTAGAGGAAGAGGTCCACTCCACTGAGTGTTCCTAAGATCCCACTGGACTTAAAAACAGAAAAGCTATTAGGGACTTTATGGACTCACTTATGTTCCTCCAAAGTTCACATATTGAAGTCCTAACCCCAGTACCAAAGAATGTGACTATATTTGGAGATAGGGTCTTTACAGAGGTAATTAAGGTTAAGTGAGGTCTTGTAGGTAGACCCTAATCAATGACTGATGTCCTATAAGAAGAGAAGATTAGGACACAGACAGAGGGAGGACAATGTGAGGACACAGTGAGAAAAGGACACACTGTGTCAAGAAGAGCGGCCTCAAAGGAAACTGAGGATAAACCTGAGGATACCTTGATCTTGAACTTCCAGCCTCTAGAACTGTGAGAACATAAATTTCTGTTATTTAAGCAACCCTGTCCATGGTATTTTGTTATGGCAACCCTAGCAAACTAACATAGTGACCTTAGCAAAAGTAATGCAATGGACTCGGTGAAAGTGAAAGTCAAGTTGGCGTGGATAAAAGAGTGAATGGGAAGGGGAGGTAGTAAAAGTGGAATATTCTTCAGGAACATTTGGCATGAAGGAAGAAGATAGATGGCTTGGTAGCTAGAAAGCATGCAGAGTCAAAGGAAGATCTCTCCAAGATGGAAGATAACATTTTTTAAATGAGAGATTTATATTTGGGGGCGCCTGGGTGACTCAGTAGGTTAAGTCTCTGCCTTCGGCTCAGGTCATGATTTCAGGGTCCTGGGATCGAGCCCCAAATCGGGCTCTCTGCTCAGCAGGGAGCCTGCTTCCTTCTCTCTCTCTGCCTGCCTCTCTGCCTACTTGTGATCTCTGCCTGTCAAATAAATAAATAAAATCTTTAAAAAAAAAAAAAAAAAGGAAAGAAAGAAAGATTTATATTTCCAGGCTGACCGAATACATCAAGAAGGCAAGAGATTGAACTGTGGATGAGAAATGGAAAAATAATGAACAGAATCTCTGAAAAGCCAGGAAAAGAATGAACCCAGAGATCCTGTAGAAATCCTGTAGAGGGATCTTTTACCAGAAGGATACTTCTTCCATGGCCCTAGGATTGTAGAAGCTTACAAATGATAGGTAATATTACACTTAATTACAGAGCCTTACGCTTTTTAATAAATTTGGTTGTACATTATCTACGACATTCACGCTGTGAATTAAGTGCGGCAGACGAAGTTATCTATATTTTGCATATGAAGAAATAAGGTCTAGAAAGATGAAATAGTTTGCTTGAGGTCATACAGTAGGTCAGTCACCCTGTTAGCTTTAGATCACAGGGCTCCTGATATTATTTCACACCAGAAACGTAGACCAAATTAGACAGTGTCAGTTATTGTATTTTTAAATCTTAAAAATTAGAAAATTCTTTGTAAGATTTTTACTTAATAACAAAGTATACATCAGAGGGTCAGCCCCCTCAAAGTGTTTTGTTACCCAAATCACAAAACACAAGAAGAGGTTCCCTTTTCTGCTTATTTGCATGAGTAAAATAAGGTCTAGGTCAAACAGGAAATTCAAATAGAGGAAAATTATTTTTGGAGTGATGAAATTAAAGCTAGCACAATAGGTGAATGAAGTTCTAATTAAGTGAAAAATGATAAGTTCAAAATGAAAGGATTTCGCTTTCATGAATCTGAGACTAGGGGCGGGGGAAGGAAATGAAAATGACACAAAATCAGAAGGGGGGGCAGAGAATAGAAGAACCATCAGTTAGAAAAGCTCTTCAAATTCAAGTGGACTATTAAATATATGGAATCCTAAGAGTAAAAACTCCAACTGGGAAAAACTCTGAAGAAAATGATCTCCCACTCCCAAGAGATAGCAAACATGATTTAGGTAAAAAGCTTTTAGTTTTATGGCTGGGGAGGTAGCAATAAAGAAAATGAACTTCCTGCCAGTGATTTTTTTTTTCAAGCCCTGCCAATTCCCGTGTCTGGGGAAACTATAAAGAATATCCAGCCTCACGCTAAAAGAATTGCCGCAGATCTCCAACTTACCTGCGTTCGAGCATCTAAACATCTATAAGCCTAGTCCTAGCCCAGCCTGGAAGTGACGGGGTCAGGAGACCCTTTGCTGTTCTTCAGCTTCAGCTGCGCTGTCTACATGCCAGTAAACCAGGGCCATGGACAGTAGGTGCTGGAGAGACACAGATTGCTGAAGCAAACCGCTGATGAAAAGCAGAATCTTTTCTGTTTGGCAGCAATATCAATTCCACGAAGAACGTTTCTTTTGAAGCTTTCCAAACCACTTCAAAAGCAAGTTTTCTGGGATGGATCAAGAAAGCTAGGCAAATTGTCCCCAAGTGCATAGCCACTAGCCAAGATATTGATGAGGGAAGGCAGCTGGTGACCAATGCTCGGGCCGCAGTACGGTCCTTGTCAGAGCTCTGTTTAACTCCAGCAGGCGTGAAAAGCATTTGAAGAAAGCAGGGTTGATTTTTGTGATCTTCAGCTAACCCAAATGCGGACAGTTCCCCTAGACTCCTGGCAGCATCTTCCCCCAGCGCCTGCCTGCTTTCTGATGGCCTGCCCAGGCTCACTATCACCAGGCTTGTCTTCTGTCCCTGTCAAAATTGAGCAGTGCTGTGTCTGTTTCCCTTTGGACTATACAACTAACTAACCGATTCCATAAATCTGTGACGTGAACTTTCGTTGGCTAGGATGCAACAGGAAGTTACTCAAATTAAGAGGACCGAAAGCTATCAGCAGAAGGGAGAAAGGGAAAAGACAAAAGCTGGGAATGAACGTGTTTTGTTTAGCAGAACCAACAGCGGCGGCCGAGAAAAGGCCTAGCTGGGTGTTTTACCTAATAGCCCCTAGCTAGGTGTGTCTCCCCTGATAGCCCCTCTATGAGCCAGTTTGAGCTGGATTGGAGCTGACTAACTGCACACAAGCCCCCCTGAATTGTCCCGAAGTTACCTTTAGCTCATTATAATACGAAGATCTCCTCCTGTGGGTGGGGTTTTCTGCCATTTTTTGAGCCTACGATGAATGCACTAGCCTGTTGACACACTAAGCGCGCACAACTGAACCAGAAATGCCTAAGTAAGTTCCTTAATGTGTATGCAAGCTCCCTGCCTCTACCCGCTAAAACACTGAATGAAAGCTTCCTTTATTAACCCTAGGGGCAGACAGTGCTTTAAGAGCTATCTCTCTGTCTTCTAACGTATCACAAGTAATACAAATTCCTTTGTTTCCAGCACTTCTTGGGTTGTGTTCAGTTTGATGCACTCCAAGCAGTGAGCCCCTTGAGTTTGGTTACACTTCTACTCATGGTTTCATGAACACTGCACACTGACAGATTTGCTAACAATTACCCAACTCAGCTCTGCCTACTTCAAATTGAACCAAGGTCCATTTAGGTTGAGCAAACCTCTGAGACCTAAACATAAAATCTGAGGTGGATTTTTCATCTCTCTTAGTCCTTTCTCTGTCTTTTTTTTAAGTTTTCATAGAAATTATCTTATTTAATCCCCAAAGGGAAACTAGCATGACATTTGAGCGAACATGGCAAGTCAACAAGACCAAGAATTTGGAGACAGTCTTTCAGAACAAATTACGGGATGTTTATCAATGAACACCCCCCACCACCACCACCATGCATCTCTCAAGCTCCAAACCTCCACTTTCAGCGGCAAAATTTAAAGTGGTAGTTTGCCCCCTTGTGAAATCTACAGTTGAAGATTAATTCCTGAAAACTAAGCATTCTGTAGAATCAAAGAGCTCTCTGGTGAAGAGATGGCTAAAAGGTGGTGGTCCAGAATTAGACAAAAGTGCTACAAAATGGAACTAGTAACCTATACCTCAAGAGTATTATTGTGGGGGGTCGAATGTGAAGATACTCAAAATTACCTAATGTGGCCAGTACTTAACATTGAAAAAATATATATATTACTAGCCTTTCAAGCTCTCATGTCCAAATAGTGGGATTTCTGACAGACAGGAGAGGGTTCCCAGCGGTCCTATAGGTGGGGGTCTAATTTACTGCAAATCAATCAGGAAGTCTGCCTACGACCAAAATGTCACCTTTATGAAAGTCTAGAACTTGAAGAACAAAGGGGTGGGGGCGGGGTGAGGGGACAACATGGCCTTACAAGAAGCTGATTAAGGATTTACATAACATAATTCTTTCACCATACTTGATTCTCAAAACTCCATTTAGATTTCAGTTCCACAAAGGAAATAAAATTTGTTATAATCCAAGTGATTAAGACAGTATCCGGCAGGGAACACATTTCCCCATGACGTCCCTAAGAAAGATGTATAAATAACACTTTATTACTACCCAGAGATTATCTGCAAATACGGAAAGAGGTCTAATGAGCTAAGCTTAAGGTTGGAAGGATTTTGTTACCAGCGTGGTCTATTGCCAAAGCAGGCCAGAGACCGCCTCTCTCTACTTCTCCCCAAACCCAAACCCTGTCTTAGATCTGGCCACGCCAGTGTGAGAGGACTGAAACGCCTATCAGAAGGGAGGACAAAGAAGACAGCCAGCCAGAGACTGGTCTCAATGATGCCAGGGGAACTTGCCTAGGCTTTGAAGGTTTTTTTTGTTTTTTTGTTGTCCTATTTTTGATTGTATGTTTGGTGAAAGAGGGAGCCTTCGAATGATGCTGATGCAATGACAATACCACAGAACTGGTTCATATCTCACCATGAATGTTAAAGAGTTCAAAGAATTTCTCATCTGTGCTGTGGTGCCTTTTCACAGATTAATAAAGCTGCTACCCGAAAAGGAGTGAGATTTGCAATGGAAAGATGTTAGCACTGCCAGGGACTTAAAAAGTATTGTAGGAGAATGGTAAATAGGTCCTGGAATCAGATAGACTTGATTCAAATCCGAGCTACACCACTTATTAACTGTGCAACCTCAGGCAACTCTCTCAAATTTAGTTTCTCTGCAAAACTAGACCAGCAAGAGTGGCCAACAACAGGGTTTCATGTGGATTAAATTAAATAATGTATATAAAGCACTTAGCATTAACTTTATTCATAAATTCTACTGTATCATTTCAAAGCACATGCTTTTACCAACAGTGTTATAAAGGCTCCTATAATAGATTAAGCTATTAGGAGTCTTGTGGATGTCATTCAGAAAAAATCCTATGACTATAATAGGGTAAGAATAAACAAATCTTTAGAGGAAATAGTCGTGTGCTTTGTTTTGAACAAGTCCAAACAGAGAGCCTGGACAAGAATCAAGGCATAATTTTAAGTCTTTGTCTAGGAGCTAGAATTTTATCTAGGGGACACTAGTTGTCATCAGATATGCTATGAACTCCATGCTTGTGTCCTCCCAAAATTCAAAGTGTGAAGCCCTAACCTACAATGGATGGTATTTTAGGAGGCTGGGCTTCAGGGAGATCCTTAGATTTAGATGAGGTCCTGAGATAGGGAATGCACAGTGGGATTAATGTTCTTAAAAGAAGAGAAGTCAGTCAATCGGAGAAAGACAACTAGCAAATAATCTCCCTGGTATGAGGAAGTTGAGAGGCAACGTGGGGAGCTTGAGGGTCGGAAAAGAATAAATGAAACAAGATGGGATCGGAAGGGAGACAAACCATGAGAGACTCTTCATCTCACAAACCAAACAGGGTTGCGGGGGCGGGGGTAGGGAGAGGGTGGTGGGGTTATGGACATTGGGAAAGGTATGTGCTATGAAGTGTGTAAACCTGGCGATTCACAGACCCGTACCCCTGGGGCTAATTATACATTATATCTTAATTTAAAAAAAAAAATTTAAAAAAAAAAAAAGAAGAAGAAGAAGAGAAAGAGACTCGAGCCCTCTCGGCCATGCGAGGACACAAGACCGCCACAGGCAAACAGAGAAGCAGGTCTCGCCAGGCACTGGATCTACCTTGATCTCAGACTTCCCAGCCTCTAGAAATGAGAGAAATAAACATTAATTGTTTAAGACTCTCCATCTATGAGAACGTGTGATCGCAGCCCAAGCAGACCAAGATCTAAGGATTCTCCTCTTGTAGAAATCCGGTGCAGTTAGAGTCCTCTCTCATCCTGAAATGCCGTTTCTTCCCTCCTCCCAAGCTCTTGCTCCACGGAGCCGACGCTGTAGCTCACATTTGAAGAGTCTGTCTCAGCTACCGTGGGGGTCTTCTGTCTGACTCAGACAATGAAAGCACATTTGTAATGAAGTTAAAACACCTCAGAATGAGGTCAGAGATTCAGCCAGAAAGCCCAGATTTTGATGTCAGTGTTGTCCGTGGGATGCACATGAACACCATGTTTAGCTCTGAGCAGTGGACATTTGGCTATAACCTCTGGCGGGTGACCTGTCCCTCTGTTCCAATGCTAGCCAGCCTAAGTCCCAGTCAGCCTTGGCCTTCACGGAGTGCCAGGCCTGCTGTAGCCACCAGTGACTCTGTCAGAGTCAGAACATGATCTGCTGGCTCCAAGTCCAGGGTTTCCCCTCAACTCCATCAGTACATATATTCAACAACTAGGCTTGCTTCATTTCCATTTTCTCACTTTGATACTCCTTAGAATTCTATATTTTGAGCATCCTGACCTCCCCAACATTCCATAATCCTCTGGAAAGTGACACAGCAAATAGGCCTCATGCACAGTGCAAACAGAAGCTGATTTCCTTTTTCCATCATCTAAAAAGCACATAAGGTAATTTCTAAACCAGCAGTAAAATCTATTTATAAAGAAAGCTGATTTGTTTTCTGCACTTTCTAGCACAGAGGTTCAATTTATTTCCTTACCATAAAAAGAGCCATTACTTTTTTTAAACAATCATAGTTAGTGTATTTTAGAAATGTTTTAATTTCAAAAAAAAAAAATCAACTTGCAAATTACAGTGCAAATAGCTTTCTTAAAATGGCCCCATTTTAGACCCAGTTTGCTGATTGATGATTTCGCTGTGCTTCAAGGCAGATGATTTCACAGTCGTTGGGTATATAATATAATGATGTTTTTATAAGGCTGTTAGTATCACTAAAAATATAATTATTATAAATGAAATTACAAGGGAAAAGGGGAAATCTTCACTCTGACAATGTTCAATTTTGACCTTATTGCTAAAAATCATGTTTCTATAAGAAAAACCCTACACATTCCTTCTATGGGACAAACCTAATAGCATCCTAAAAACTAAATAATTATAGAAGAGGAAATATGGTAATTTTTTCAAGTACCTTGTGTTCCTGGGATCTGCTGCCTTGTGTTACTAGAAAGGAAACAGCAGCACCTTGTGGACAAATAAGAAAGTAGATACATTTTCCTCAAGTAGTATCCAGTTGTATTAAAAATACTATTTTTTAGGTTTGTAGACCCCTTTCTCCGAAACAAATAGTGTCACATTGGGGCACCTGGGTGGCTCAGTGGGTTAAGCCGCTGCCTTCGGCTCAGGTCATGGTCTCGGGGTCCTGGGATCGAGTCCCGCATCGGGCTCTCTGCTCAGCGGGGAGCCTGCTTCCTCCTCTCTCTCTCTCTGCCTGCCTCTCTGCCTACTTGTGATCTCTCTCTGTCAAATAAATAAAATCTTTAAAAAAAAAAATAGTGTCACATTTATATTTCAAGAACAGCATAGCCTTGCTTCTAGAGATTTATAAATGATCCCCAGAATGTTTTCAGGGGGGACACATCACATAAGCATAGCTACATGGACTCTGAATTCCAAATTTGAGTGGGGAAAAAATGATACAGATTTCTTTGGATGTACCCAAACTTAGAAGGCCGACAAAAAAAGGCTTTAATCAGATAGGTATCAGTGATGTCGATTCGCACAATTCCTAATTTATGGTAATACCATAATCTAAAAAGCGAATTCCAGCAACAGCAGCACGAAAGGAAAGGGAAGGAAATGAGAGCTCAGACTCTACCTCCACGCTCCTGAACTCCTCCTCCTGTCTGCCAGTCAACAAAGTCCCCAACCTCTGCCTTATCCTCTCAGCTCTCCTCCCCTCAGTGCACCTGCTTCCAGGGGCCACTGACTGACTCCTCAGAACATTTGGAAGTCACTTTCCAACCAAGGCATAAAGGAATGCTGGTTCTCCAGCCTGGGGCTCAAAGTTTCCATTTCTCTGTCCTTGTTGCTCAACCCCTCCTAGGCCCCCTGCATGTAACAGAAAAGCAAAACACCAAAATGTATACCCTGACCTTTTATCTGTCCGCCATTTACTATCTGTTTGACCAAGTCCCAGAGGGGCTGGGTACCTCATCCAAGATCCAGGCAGTACACCCTTATGGTCACATGCCCTTTTAACTTCCCACGTCCACAGTGGAAGGCTTTGCTCCTCCTCTTGTTCCATGGGAATTGCCCCGTATATCATACCTTTAACCAAGACATTCCCCTCACCCTGACTGCACTTAAGACAGACTTCTTCCTGACACCAGGTCCTGGACCTCCTTTTTCTTAGAATATTTACTTTAGAAAACTTATAACTAAAAATTATTTCTATCCTTTTGAGAAATAAATCATTTTTAAAGCCTCCTGCCACTTTTACAACTCAGGAATGTCTTTCTCAAGGATCTGGGAGCCATGCCTTTGAAATGCAATCCTCAGGAGAGACAGCATTCCTATCTCCCAGGCTCTATGGGAGGGTGGGGGCCTAAATTTGATGGGTGCCTTGCTCTAAGTCATAAAACTACCTCCTGTTATGGAGATACAAGAGAGCTTATTTTTCCTTTGGTTCAACCCAAATAGCAAACACAGATGGCCCATGATCTCCCTTCCACCCTCCCTCTTAAAATCCTCATGACCCTTTGTTTCAGTGAACTTGAATTCAGACTAGATTCTCAGCTCTCTCCTCTACTGCAACAGCCTTGCATAAAGTCTTCCTTACCGGTTTAACTTTGTGTTGTGCAATTTTGTTTTCTTCGACACTTCCACCCTTTCTAACTAAATAAAATCTACAGTGAAATCCTAAAAGAATGGTGTATGGCCAAACTTGACTCTTGAATATGCAAACAGAGCCCTATGGGATTTTAAAACCCATATCAACCTCAATAAATTGTTCCTCAGAATTATTGTCTTGTTACAGGTTTCAGGTTCTTATTTTGGATTTGACAAGGAGAATGCTTAATTTTAGTAAGTTCCTACCTACTTTTAATTTCTACTGTCACAATCCTAATGTTTTCCATGACAATGGATACTTCTGGCTGAGCAAAGGAAATGTCCAAACAGAGCAAAGAAAAATTTCACCAATGTATTTCAAAAAGTTACCTTCATTTAATATTGGTAGCTTAACTTAACATTCCTATGAGGTAGTTATTATTATTAGCCACATTTCTGGGAAATTAAGATTTATAGTTTGTAAATAGCAAGGTTAAGTCACATAGCACAGTAGATATAGCAGAAATACAAAGGAAACAATGCATTAAGAAGTGAAGGAAGGAGTAGGGTTGGAGGGATGTATTTAGGTTAATTAGGGAAGGTGAAAAAATCTAAGAGGATCCAAGTTCTTGTTAGAAGAAGGAATGGTCAGGACATTGGGGACTCAGTAAGATAGAAGAGAAGGTGAATTGGCAGTAAGAAAAGGGAGACTCATTAAAAAAATTTAAAAAATTAAAAAAAATTTAAAAAAATAATAAAAATAATAAAAAAATAAAAAATAAAAATAAAATAAAATAAAAATAAAAAAAAGAAAAGGGAGAATCAGAAAGAACAAGGACATTAGATACCACCACACTGAGAGTAGGTCTCAATTATTGAAGAGTTAAGTTTATAGCCATGGGAGTGTGTAGCTCAATTGAAGTGGAAGTAAAAGTCAATGGAGTATTAAATTATAACATGTAATATATTGCTTGACATATGGTAGATTCCCCAGAAATATGAATAACCTTAAGAAAATCAGGAACTCCAAGGCTACTTACAGATAGTAAGCTGTTTTCATCATATTTAACTATGTGGACATGTTAGTATGCTCTCTAATGGGGGAAATAATTCAACAGCCTTGATTACAGGCTGTTAAAAGGATACCTCAGATCATGACCCATCTAACCCTAACCGTAACCACAAAGTATTAGAATTGCCAGAGCAAAGTATTGTAGGGGAAAACTGTGAAAGAATTTCAGATGGACCAAAGAGATGACCAGCTGTCTTCAATGGAAAATTCTACCTTGTCTAGCACAACCTTTGGGTTACTGATTCTATGGGGTCCCTGGGCCTTTCTTGTCTTTGAGCTATTTCTAATTTCTGTAAATTGCAAATCACTGATAGCACTACAAATGATTCTTGTCTATGGACTTGAAAATGACTGACTTCTGATGGAAGTAGAATTAATATTCTTCCTCCTTCCATCTTACATCGAGAAGTCGGTTTTGAATCTATGGAAGCAAATCTATTTCAGTGTTCCTTACTGCCTAGATATGTGCAGACCTTCGAATTCTCCATAGAACTCATGGTAGCACTTTACGAGATTGTTCATTAATTAATCAGTTAAATAAAATTTTTTGACAAGTGTTCTTATATATTTGTAAGTAAATCATGATTACCCTCTTAAACAATTTTCCTTTGATATTACGAAAAATGTAATTCCTGTTCCCCACCAAACCTACTGAATGAATTGAAATCAATTCATTAAAGCCCAAGAATCTGCATTCTCTGGGTGCCTGGATGGCTCAGTCAGTGAAGCATCTGACTTGATTTCAGCTCAGGTCATGATCTCTGGGTCATGACAAGCTCCACACTAAGCTTGATTCTCCTTCTCTCTTTCTCTCTACATCACACCATTTGTGCTCGATCTCTCTCTCTCTCTCAAAAAAAAATCTGGATTATTAGTAAGCTTTTCAAGTGATTTTTAGGCATATTAAAGTTCGTTAACTGCTGAGGTCTATTACTATAAACACTTGGGCTCCAATTAATTATTGTATTTATAATTCCATCCTCATCAAGGTAAATATTTGGTTAACAAAAATGGAAGAAACACTTTTATTCAATAAGAGTGGGACCAGTAATGGGTAGATTAATTAAACATTTCAGTTAAGAGGAGGAATCCTAGAAAGTATTACACATATACCTATAAAACTGTTTAACTTAAAAGCTACAAGTGTAAATAAATTTGCCAATATTTTGTTACAGGGTCAAGGCCTTAGGTAGATTCACTGGCATTTCTTGCAGAAACCATGCCAGTGATGCATTGTCCCAGATTTCGAGCTTCACATTCTATATAGTGAAAACTGGGGCAAAGCAGTCCACAAACTGAGTCACAGATTTTGCAGTTTTTCCCATTTGTTTCCAGTTGTCTTGCCTACAATTTAATCTAGCAGCAACTGTTTTATTGTTTCATCTTTCCAATGCATCCAGCTTATTTTTCAGAGAACCAATACTCCTATTTTATTCATTTTCTCAACTTACATAATATTTAATTAAATGATATAATTATGACAGCAGGAACAAATGACATTAAACACATTTGAGGACAAACACAAATGTGTCTTAGAAATGTACAAGGTATACGATGGGAGCAGAAATATATGGGCATTAAGAGTAGATTTTTAGTGCTCGCTTCGGCAGCACATATACTAAAATTGGAACGGTACAGAGAAGATTAGCATGGCCCCTGCGCAAGGATGACACACAAATTCATGAAGTGTTCCATATTTTTATGCAATAAAATGAGGAGGTAGGAAAAGAAAAAATGAAAGAAGATGGGATCAGGAGGGAGACAAACCATAAAAGACTCAATCTCACAAAACAGGCTGAGGGTTGCTGGGGGGAGGGGGTGGGGAGAAAGGGGTGGTGTTATGGACATTGGGGAGGGTATGTGCTATGGTGAGTGCTGTGAAATGTGTAAACCTGGCAACTCACAGACCTGTACCCCTGGGGAAAAAATACATTATATGTTTATTAAAAAATCTTAAAATTAAAAAAAAAAAAGAGTAGACTTTTAGAAAAAGAGTAGCTCAACAGTTTTCAGCGTTTAGTGGATATTAGTTAGTAGGTTTAACAGGAATACCACAGAACGTTGGTTTATTGGGCAAAGCAGTTAGTGGAGATCAACTAAGAGGGCACCTAGATGTCTTATTTCCTCCTACCATGTCTTACTTTGTGCAGGAAATACTCCAGGATAGGGTAGATCTCTGAAAAGGGCTAGGTGATAAATATTTTAGGCTTTGCCAGTCACAAAGTCACTGTAGCAATTATGGAACTCTGTCATTGTATTATGTAGGAAAGCAGCCTTAACACATGGCTATATTCCAATAAAACTTTATTTAAAGAAATGGGAACATTGCCTGGTGGCCATGTATAGATTTTGCTTTTTTGGTACAATTTTCTAAATCAGTAACTCCTAACCTTTTGTCACCAAGAATCATTTTTAATTCACATCTTCTCCATTCCATATTTAAAAACCCTTTTTTAAAGAAAGTATATTTATTTTGCTTCCTACTTTATTTTTAATTAATCAAAGACATATAAGGCTATGCATTAGAGATTCTAATCAATATGAGATAACCAACATTATTATACTCTGTTGACTTAATACTGAATAGAAATAAAGAAATTCATCCAGTTTTTTTTAATGTGTGTAGCTTTATCGAGTATGAACATATAATTTGTTGACATTTTTTAAAATATTAATACAATTTTTGGATATCACCACACCTGACTTCCCATTCTTACATTCAAGGATTCCTTAGGAGCTTGGGAGATCATCCAGAAAAATAATAAATATGGACAGAATGGACTTGAACTACACTTTAGACCAACAGATATTCCATACATACTTTAGACCTAATAGACATATAAAGAACATTCATTACAACAGCAGAACATGTACTTTTCTCAAGCACACAGAATATTCTCTGGAGTAAAAGAGAGTTCACAAAACAAGTCTTAGCAAATTTAAAAAGATTAAAAGATTAAAATCAACCACCTTTTCTGACCACAATGGTATGAAACTAGAAATAAATATAGGAGGAAATCTGCAAAATTCACTAATATATGGAACTTAAATTACATACTCTTTAATAATAACTGACTTAAATAAGAAATAAAAAAGAGAAATTAAAAATATCTTGAAGCAAACAAAAATGGAAACAGCATACTAAAACCTATGGGAGGCAGCAAAAACAGTTCTAAAAAGAAAGTTTATAGTGATAAATGTCTACATTAAAAAAAACAAAGATCTCAAGTAAAGATCCTAATTTTACCCTTTAAGGAACTAGGAAAAGAATAAATTCAACCTAAAGTTTTCTGAAGGAAGAAAATCACAAAGATCAGACCAGAAATAAATGAAATAAGAAAGCAGAGAAACATTAGAAAAGATCGATGAAATTAATATCTGGTTTCTTGAAAAGATAAATAATATTGACAAAGATTTAGCTAGAATTATAAAAAAAAGAAAGATTCAAATAAATAAAATCATATAAATGAAAGAGGAGACATTATGTCTGACACCACAGAAATAAAAAGGATCCTAAGAATTACTTTAAATACTTACATGCCAATAAATTGGATGACCTGGAAGAAGTGGCCAAATTCTCAGAAGCATACAACTAACTAAGACTAAATCATGAAAAAAAGAAAAGAATAGATAACCTGAATAGTCCAATAATGAGTAATCAAAAATCTCCCAACAAAGAAAAGTCCAAGGCCAGATGGTTTTCCTGGTGAATTCTACCAGAAATTTAAATAATTAACACCAATATTTGTCAAACCCTTAAAAAAAATGACTCCCACACTCATTTTGTGAGGCCACCACTACCCTGATAACAAAGCCAGGTAAGGACACTACAAGAAAAGAAAACTACAGACCAATATCTCTGATGAATTCAAATGCAAAATTCTCAACAAAATATTAGCAAAGTGAATTCAACAGCACATTAAAAAATCATATACCATGATCAAGTAGAATTTAACTCTGGGATCCAAGAATGTGTCAACATACACAAATCAATAAATGTGATATACCATTTTAATAGAATGAAAAACAAAAATCATATAATCCTGTCAATAAGATGAAGAAAAAGGAGTTGACAAAATATAACAACCTTTCATTACAAAAAACCTGAGCAAATTGGGTATAGAAGGAATATACCTCAGATAATGAATACAGATATGACAAGCCCAAAATTAACCTCCTGCATAATGGTGAAGTTGAAAGCTTTTCCTCTCAGATCAGGAAGAACACAAGGGCTCCCACTCTTACCACTGCTATTAAGCATAGTACTTGAAATCTTCACTAGAGCAATCAGACAAGAAAAAGAAATAGAAGACATCCAAATCAGAAAGGAAGAAGCAAAACCATCTTTGTTTACAGATGATATGATCTCATATATAAAAAATCCTAGACTCCAGGAAAAAACAAGTTCTAATTAACCAATGAATTCAGTAAGGTTGTAGAATATAAAATCAACATACAGAAATCAGTTGCATTTCTATATTCTAAAAACAAAAATCTGAAAAAGAAAATTGTAAAAATCCCATTCACAATAGTATCAAAAACAATAAACTACTTAGGAATAAATTTAACCAGAAAGGTGAAAGAGCTGTAAAATAAACATGACAAGACTTTGATGAAAGACATTTAAGAAGACACAAATGGAAAGATATCTTGTGTTCATGGATCAGAAGAATACTTTTAAATGTCTAAACTACTCCAAAGCCATCTACAGATTCAGTGTAGTCCCTGTTAAAATTCCAGTGGCATTTTTCACAGAAATTTTTTTTAAAAAATCCTAAAAATTCATATGGAACAACAAAATATCCTGAATAGTAAAAGCATTCCTGAGAAAGAGATAAAGCTTCATGCCTCCTCATTTCAAGCTATTAAAAGCTACAGTAATCAAAACAATATGGTACTAGCATAAAAATAGATATGTAGACCACTGGTACATAATTGAGAGCTTGGAAATAAACCTTTGTATAAATGATAAACCAATATTTCACAAGTGAGCCAAAAATACCTGAGGATATAAAAGGATACTCTCTTCGAGAAACGATGCTGAGTAAACTGGATAATCACATGCAGAGAAATTAAATCAGACCCTATCTTATGTCATTCACAAAAATTAACTTGGAAGAAATTGAAAAACTTAAGACCTGAAACCATAAAACTTAGGGAAAACATGGGGGAAAGCTCCTCAACATTGAGCTCCACAATGACTTTTTGGATGTAAGACCAAAAGCACAAGCAACAAGAACAAAATAAACAGGTGAGACTACATCAAACTAAAAAACTTCTGCACAGCAAAAGAACTGATTGACAAAATGAAAAAGCAACCTACAGAGTGGAAGAAAAATATTTGTAAATCATATATCTCATAAAGGAGTAATATCTAAAATATATAAGGAACTCAAAATCTCAATAGCAAATAAAAAATAAATAAAATCCTATTAAAATAGGCAGAGAAACTAAATAGGCATTTTTCCAAAAAGACATACAAATGGCCAACAGGTACATTAAAAGATACCCAACACCACTAGTCATCAGGGAAATGTAAATTGAAACCACAATGAGATATCATTTCACTCCTGTTAAAATGGCTATTACCAAAAAGACAAAAAATAACAAGTGTTGGCAAGGAAGTGAAGAAAAGGAAATCCTATGCCTTGTTGGTGGGAATATTTTCCACAATAGAAAACAGTATGGAGGCTCTTGAAAAAATTAACACTAGAACAACCATATGATCCAGCAATCCTGCTTCTGGGTATATAAAGAAAAGGAAATTACTATCTTTTTCTTTTTTAAAATTTTTATTTATTTATTTATTTGACAGGCAGAGATCACAAGTAGGCAGAGAGGCAGGCAGAGAGAGAGAGAGCGGGTGCGGGGAAGAAGTAGACTCCCTGCTAAGCAGAGAGCCCGATGCCGGGCTTGATCCGAGGACTCTGGGGTCATGACCTGAGCTGAAGGCAGAGGCTTTAACCCACTCAGCCAGCCAGGCGCCCCAGGAAATTAGTATCTTAAGGAGATATCTGCATCCCTATGTTCATTGCAGCCTTACTTAAAACAGCTAAGATACGGAATTAACCTAAGTGTCACACACACACACACACACACAAAATGGAATATTTATAAACCACAACGGAATACTATTCAAGCCATTAGGAAAAAAGAGATCTTCCATTTGCAGTAACATGGATGTGTCTGAGGCCATTATGCTATACGAAAAAAGTCAGAGCGAAAATAAATACTGTATGATCGCGCTTGTTTGTGGAATTCTTTAAGAAGCAAACTCATAGTAACAGCAAATGATGGTTATCAGAGGCGGGAAAGGTGAGGGAAATGGGGGGGTGCTGGTAAACGCTTCCAATTATACGATAAGTACGTTCAGGGGAGCCAATGTAGAACATAGTGATTATGGTTAACAATACAGTATTATCTCCTTGCAAGTTACTGAGAGAGTATATCTTAAATGATCTCACTGTGAAAAAAAAAGTAAATGATGTGTGAGAGGTTGGAGGCTTTCTCTAATGATATAGTGGTAATAATTTCTCAACATGGAACTATGTCAGACTAAGACCTCGAACCTATACTATGTTGTCTGTCAATGACATCTCAATAAAGCTGGGTGGATAAATAAACAAACAAAACACACAAATAAATATCAAGGCTGCTCTGATGCATTAATGAGAAACAAAAATAACTTTGAGAGCAGATTAACTCCCCAAAAAAATATTTAGGAGCCTCAGGATCTTAGATTGGAAACCACTGCTCCATGTAAAGAAATGAATGAACAACAACAAAAAAAAAAAAAAAAAAAAAAAATGAAAGAGGGAGGGAAGAGGGATAGGCATAGCCAAAAATTGTAAATTAATCAATGGCCGTGTATTTTATTAATCAGTTTGTCAACTTTAGGGTGACAGATCCAACAGGATAACATGGATTACGGTAACACCACCTCTAGGAAGATTTTATTTTAGCTCACTGACCATATTCTCAATATCATCCTGAAATATTCTCAACTTTTGACTTAATTCTGTGAACAATTCTGTCACTCTACACACTCCTTAATAGAAGGAATGGTGCTGCGAAGGGAAAATAATTACGGGAATAAAAATTGTTGTTTCTGGCTCCGGTGAGACAAAAGTGAACAATCAATATTTCTTAAAGTATTATAAAAATTGGGCGCCTGGGTGGCTCAGTGGGTTAAAGCCGCTGCCTTCAGCTCAGGTCATGGTCTCAGGGTCCTGGGATCAAGCCCCGCATCGGGCTCTCTGCTCAGCAGGGAGCCTGCTTCCCTCTCTCTCTCTCTCTCTCTGCCTGCCTCTCCGTCTACTTGTGATCTCTCTCTGTCAAATAAATAAATAAAATCTTAAAAAAAAAAAGAATTATAAAAATTGGGATGTCAGAATAAATTCAATATATCTATTAATGTAAACTGAATGGACACTATTTACTGGTATCAGGAGGTTATATAACAACCATGAGTTTAATTTCATTGAATAGAGTTGAAAATTCACTGTAGCTTTGTAGCCTTATGGGTTACCTTCATGCATTCTGTTTTCCTTTTCTTTTTCTTTTTCCTCTTCAATAATAAATTTAGCCGATCCAGTTTTTAAAATATAATTTTTAAGATTTTATTTATCTATTTATTAGAGAGAGAGAGAGAGAGAGAGAGCTAGCAGGGGGAGGGCCAGACAAGAGGGAGAGAGAGAAAATCTCTAATAGACTCCCACTGAGAGCAGACCTGACTCAGAGCTCAATATCAGGACCCTGAGATCATGACCTGAGCTGAAATCAAGAGCTGCCACCCAGACCAGACACCTCTAAAAACATAATATTTTTAGCAGATTAATGGCTTTTGACATAGTTGCCTACTAATGTTTATCAATGCTCATAATCAAAGTTCTATTTCCTCCGTTCTTTCTTCTTCATCATAAATACTTACTGATTTTATTTTTTGTGTCAGATCTAAATGTTTCTCCTGTGTTTCTTTTAAACCAAACAACAGAACAGGATTTTAGTAAAGTTAGCACACTTGGTCTGAACCCAACCTAGACTTTGTCACTCTCCTGCCGAAATCACTATTAAATGTGATCTTTTGCTACCAGAATACGGAGGAAGAAAGTAGCGTCTGCCCTTGTCAAAATAAATTGTTTTACCTCGCTCTTAAAAAATCAATGGATTAGCATATTCCTTCCAGCAAAATCAAGAAATAAAAATTTGGAAATGTAAAACATGCTGTTGAGTCTCTACATAAGGATGCTAACAGAGCATAAACAACAACTTAAATTTTCATTTCAAATGAAAGACCGTTTTTTAAGAGGGGAAGGGTTAGTAATTTGTTAAAAGCCTTCCATTTAAATTGCTGCAACCACACATAAGGATTTTCTTTCATTTAAAGCCTTTCACAAGAACACTTTAAAGCGTAATTGGTTTCTCCCCTAAATCTAGTCCAAAGTCACCGTTTACAACTGAACATCAAAGGAAATTTCAGGCATGATTTTGAAGCTCTTGCACTTTACAAACTTCTGTTTGCAACATTAGATTTCTAACATTTTAACTATCTTTTTTTTTTTTGCAGCAATAAACTGCCTTTCTTTCTACCCTTACTCCTCATTTCATTTAATATACATTTTTCTGCGTATTCTTACCCATCTTTAACTTTAAATATGACAGAAGTATATAATACAGTACAGTACATCTAGTATGTGTAGAAATATTTTATCTAATCAGACAACTTTTCTTTAAAAGATATTTTATTTTTAGAAATTTGGGGAAAAGCCTTCTTCAGCTGCCAGCAATGAAAATACAAAAGCTAGGTCAATGTTTCCCAAATTTGTTGAGCTGTAAGAATCGGTTTTGATAGTTGTCAAAAATACCCATTTCTGGGTCTCTTCAATGATCTTCTGAATAAGAATCCTTATGTGAAGGGCCTGGGAATCAGTATCTTAACAAATACCTGCAATCGTTCTTATCAGTAAAGCTTGGAAAATCACACAAGGATCCCAGTCATTGAATAACCTTGAAAACTTGGAACAATTACTGAAAACACATGAACAGAATTTCAAAATCCTCCCTTTCGCGGAATACAGTGTTTGTTCACACCTCCTCACCCTCCTTAACTCATCAAGAACCTAGAGGATTTCTGGAACTCCTGAAAGCCACTGACATCCGGGAGGATCTGGAAATAAAATTCATGAGGAGGAAAAGCAGCTGTTTAACTTAAAAACCGAGGGTGGGAATAGAAGGGAGAGTCATGAATTTATCCTAATTTAAGCATAAGGTATTGATTTGGTTCTAACAAATGAAATTGGCCTCATTGTTATTTTCTGTAACTCTGTGCTATAGCTCTTATGTGTATATAGTGGCTGAGCAAGAAGGAATGAAATCCAGAAATGCAGAATGTACTAACCCTATTTGCTTCCCAGGCAGCCAGTCAGTAGCAAGCTGCTCTTACCTCTTCTCCAGCTGCTCTCTAGGTCAAGCCAACTTCCCTCCACACTGCTCTGGTGAAAACTCTTACCCACATGTCACCTTTGGGTTAACTCAATGGCTTTCCTTCGATTCTGTCCTTCTTCCCACCTGAGATATTAAATGATGTTGATCTTTATGGAGTTTCTACTCCATCTTGATTTCTATAATTCTACTGTAACCCTTTTACTGCTATCCTTTTTTATCTTCCTGTCTTCCCTTTTTCCTTCTACCCCCCTACGGTATGGTTGTATGGTTTAGTGCCTGCTCTTCTGGTCTCTCCACATTCATTCCTTCAGAGCATGCATCCATTCTCTTGCTTTCAACATTCCTGCCAATGTGATGACAACCTATAATAATAATGAGGTTGGTGATAGTCACAATCGACATCTACTGAGCACTTACTTGTGGGTCGTAACCACTCTACATGAATTACACCATTAAATCCTCATACCTCTCAGAGGTACTATTACTAACCCCATTTGAAGAGATGAAGAAATTGAGTTTTTGCCAAATGTCACTTATAAAAGCCAGCACCCTCTCATCCTATCTCTTTCGTTCATGGCTCTGGGAATTTTTTTCAATGTGGCCCGGATTGTTAAAAGAAAAAGGGAAGTAGTGTGAAAATATTGGAAAAGATGTGATAATAGTATGCAAGGATACTGACCTATCAGATTTTTTTGCTATGGTTTTGTTTTCTGAGTTAGTTTTGAGATGGGCCCATCCTGATTCTATGGTGCCACCAGGAATCATGAGTTTAATAATGTCTCCTAAGAGTCTTGAAGCCAACTGGTCTCTAAGTTTTCTACATTATGTAAAGAGTTGCAGCTTGAGTAAGAGAGTTTTGGTATCACTTACACAACCCATCACATTGTTTTGTGCCAGTCGTAGTATATTGATACCCAGTGTTGTGTTTGGACCAGCCCCTGTGCTCCTTATTATGATTGCAAGATGTCCTTCAACAACAATGGGAAACTTTGAAAAAAACAGAAGTATAAGACCTGGAAATTACATAGCACAGCTGAGGCCACACAGCAAGTTTGCACAGGGCAGCGGGACAGGGCATGGCGAGCACAGAAGTGTGCACAGGCTAAGGGTTCTGCTTTTATTGGAGCGGGGGCTGAGGGTCTAAGGTTTTATAGCCTCACTCTTAGGGAATTTAAAACATACGAGTGAAAATTTAAAGCTCAGGAAGAGAAAAGACAGGTGATCTAAATGGTCAACTATTGAAATCAACCAAGATCACAAAGGAGCCTCAGTGGAGCACGCGGTGACCTGAGTCTTTATCTAGTCTTGTGGTTGGCAAAGTTTTTGTTTTTGAGATAACCATCTTTTGTCAGTTGCTTGTATTACAAAAAGAAAAGCCAAGGCTCAGGGCTTACACAACGTAGGCCAAGTGCTGCCGAAAAACCATCCTAGAATACCGTTCTGTTCATCTCATCCCCTGAAATTTAATCTCTCATAACTGGTTCCTGATTTCATGCAAATTTTTGAGCTAGAAAATGACCCCACTGTGCCTTCTCAATCCTGGTTCCCACCACTGTACTGTCCGTGCTCTGTCTCCAAACAACTGGGCCATTCACTGCTGTGAAAAGCCCAGCCCTCATCTAGCTCCTTGCCTTTGTCCATACTGTTGCCACCATCTTAGCACCAAGCATACAGTGTCTTTGCAGAGATGATTGATCAATAAATAAGGAATGGATCTCCAGTGGTCTCCAGGATATGCTACACCCCTCCAATTTTCTTTCTCCGGTTTTTCTACCACAACCCCTCCTATTTAATCAAGCCACACTCCTAAATGCTCCACTCTATTTATTATCCCACAGGTACACCTCAAGCTTTAGAATCTTAACATGTTAACAGACATCTATGCAGGGTCTACTTTGAGGCAAGTACTGCATGGGCTGTGCGTGAAACAAAAATAAATAAGCTGCTTATGTTTCTGCCCTGAAAAAGCACACCATGAGCTACAGAATGAGAAAGGCAGGATGTTGGAGGATGGTGTTTTGTTGGAGGGTTAACCTGAAAAATAAAACTGTCGGTTATTTTACTAGCAGAAATGGGTTGAGTAGAGAATAACAGGATTCCTATTTGGGACACGCAAGCTCTGGCAAAACCACGGGCAAGTTTAACAAAGAAAGAAGAGGAACATTACTTTGCATGGAAGAAGGAGGGGGCTGGGAGGGGTTATTCTGAACAGAAGTCCATGGGGTGGGGGCGGGAATCCAGGTGATGAAGGTTTCTAACGGGCTGAACTACAGCCGTAGAAGATTTTGTAGAAGTACCTGGTAGGAGACACAATGTACATCTTTCCCTTGCAGGGGCTGGTAATTAATAATTCTTTCACGCTGATGATTCTTCTCTTGGGGGTCTGTAATTGACAGTTCTTCCCGTAATTCAAGTTGAGAGGAAAGGCTTCACCTAACTTCCTTTTCTCTCCTCCTTTCTTCATTTTAGTGAGGTTTCCCTTTATTAATATTCACAGGAGCAAAGGATGCCCCAGTTTGTCTTAAAGGTTGAAAAACTGCGCCAAGGGAAGAGCGTGGGAAAGAGGATAGGGCAGCATTCCAGGCAGCAGGAGCAAAGAGAAAGCATTCAAACATTTCCAGCTGCTTCGTGTGACTGGAAGGAAGGTGGCAGGGTTAAGTGGTGGGAAAAGAGGCCAGACTGTCAATAGTTTATTAAGTGATGCCAGGATTTTCCCTCCCGAAAGTAATAGGTAGCCTTTAATATATTTTAGATAGGGGAATAATCAGCTATTTGTCTAGAAAGATCAGTCGGGTAGCTTTATCGGAGATGGTTTGGAAGCAGGGGAAAATGGAATCGGGCAAGTGAACTATGAATCTGTTGAAGAGATTGGAGCAGGCAGGAGAAATACTCAGTGACTGAGACGGAAAGCTTCTGTAGAGACCCATCCTACACAGACTTCTCTGATTACATTAGTTTCCAACGTCAACCTCCCGCCCCACCTCCACCCAAATTCCTACAGCACTTGTGAAATCTGTGGCCCAAATTTATGCATTTAATTATATTTTCTTTTACTCCCTCCTTGTTTCTTGTACGTGACTCAAGTCTCTGGATAATACAACCAGCGTTTATGGAACTGGAAGGGCTTGTAAATCGTCCGAGGCCCGATAATGCACTCAGTTGCGCAGGGTAGTAAGGCCCAGCTCACAGCTACTGGAACCGGAGGGCTGATTGCGTCATATCACCTTCTTGCTGAGCAAAGACCGTGATCGCCCTTCTCCTGAGATCGAGCAGGAGGATACCCCAAGAATGGCTCCATTAAAAAAAAAAAAAAAAAAAAAAAAAAAGACAAGAAGAAAAAAAAGGTTCCAGAGCTATTAGGCCCGCTGCGTCCACCAGAGGGCGCGTCTCCCCAGGTTTCCTCACTTAGGGACGGTGGAACATTCGGTTCTCAAGAGCAAATGAACCCTGACTTATTGCGGCCCTCTGCGGTTGCCGTAGCCCCAGACAGCACACAGGAAGTCGAATTCGAGAGTTGGGTGAAAAAAATACTGGGGGCTCAGGGCGGCCGGTCCTCTCCTGCAGTTGCGTACGGTTTCGGGGAATCTGCAGTATTATTTGGGGGCCTCCCGCGCCAGTTCGTTCCCCAGTGGCGGTATCTGGCCCTTCGACAGCTCTCACGCCTGTATACAGAGTGTCCCCAGAGCTATGGCCGAATACTCGTACGTGAAGTCCACCAAACTCGTGCTCAAGGGAACCAAGGCTAAGAGGTAAGGCCGAAGTTCGTGCGGGAGGCCGGCTCTTCTCGGGCAGCACTCCGCCCTCGCCTCCTCCCCGCCGTGGAGAAGCTCACGGAAGCCTGACAGAGCTGTCATTCAGGCTCCCAGCCTTTAGGCCTGGCCTCTGGTCCCGGATGGACCGACCCTGCGACGCGGCTCCGAGAGCCGGGGCCGCGGGAGATGCGCCCGGACTGTTCGCGCCTTCGAAAGCGAGGAGCCAGGACAGCGGAACCGGTAGCCCAGGAACCCCAGAGTTTGGGTCGCTTGATAAGGGAACCAAGACCCTCCAGACCTCCGCAGCCTTAGTCTGAGGATGTAGATCGTAACAATAACTTCCTTGATTAGAGATACTTATTTTCGCCCTTGTTTCCCTCCCCCCTAAAAAAAAATCCTTAATTGTAAAATACAGTATGCAGATGTGGGTTCAAATCTGGATCCCCACCAGTTGCTAGTTTTGCGATTTGTGCGAGTTCGTTAATATCCTTGAGCTTCCACCGGCGCGTTCATTAGGAAAGGTTGATGGTACTGTGATGATGAGGATTAAATGGGAGAACACGTACAGGAAGCAAGTGGAGTCGGTAGCAAGCAGCTTGTAGGGGTGGTTGATGATGATTAGAGTGTTAGGAAAAGCTATCTGCTCACTCATGTCTCCACCTCTCTTAACTGGTAGATCTGCTTAGAGTTGGTTGTTCATACCATTATTAAGCATTTCAGCGTGTCTCAGTGATGGTTTTCGGTACTTTTAGGTAAGATGAAAGGAAGCGTTAAGGAGCAATTCTGCCTACGGTTCTGGAATCACAAAGAACTTACCCTGAAAAAATCTGAAACTTGTACTGTCTGAATTTACACGAGAGAGGGGAGAGTCATCTTCTGAAAGCTTACGTTTGATGAAAATACAAACAAGTGTGCCGCCTTCTAATTCTCACAACTGTCAATCACTGTCACACACACAGCCACTTTCTGTGTGCCAAGAACTATTCTAAGCACTTCAATATAATTTTTTTGAACCATGATGGTTTTTTAGTACTGAGATACAGTACATATGTCAGAAATTCACCCTATAAAGTACAATTTTGTGGGTTTTAATGTGTTGACAAAATTCAGCACTATCAAGTCGCCAACCATTTTCCTCACTCTCCCTTCCACTGTTTTCCTAGTCCTGGCCACCACTAATCTGATTTCCATCTACATCAGTTTATTTTGCATATTTCATATAAATGGAGTCATACAGTATGCAGTCTTCTGTATCTAGCTTCATCCATGTTTAGCATGCATTCGTACTCTTACATTTATGGCTGAATAATATTCTATTGTGTAGTGTAGATATAACATGTTTTGTTTTTCCATTCATCAGTTGATGGACATTTGGGTTGTTGCCACTTTTTGGTTATTATGAATAATGCTGCTTTGAATACTCTAATAAACTTTTTATGTGGACGTGTGTTTTCATTTCTGTTGTTAGGACATGTGTTTTCATTTCTGGTAACTCTGTGTTTAACTTTTCGAAGAACCCAAACTATTTTATAAAGTGGCTATACCATTTTACATTTTCACCAGCAACACATGAAGGTACAGGTCATCTTTTAATCCTCAAAACAACCTTAAGAGCTTAGTTAAATTATTATCCTCCTTTTATAGGAGAGAAACTGACAGAGATTAAGTAAATTTTCCAAAAGTCACAGAGCTAAGAAATGACAATATCAAGATTAAAAAGGCAGTCTGACTTCAGAATCTGTTGTCTTAACTATAACACAATGCATACAGGATCAGAAGTGACTTCTTAATATTAGAAATAAGAAAGTATATCAGTGTACATAACGAAATCAATAATTCTTATATCTATGCACAGCTTAAAAGATTCTTCTAAGATTGCATCTTGAGATACTTAACATCAGATCAATATTTCTGAACTCATCTATATAAATTATCTCCTGCAGTAAGAAGAAAAAGAGTAAAGAGAAGAAGAGAAAAAGAGAAGAAGATGAAGAAACTCAACTTGATATTGTTGGTAGGTTTCCTATACTTTATTCTGAGAAAACTTAACCTTGGTTGAGATGCCTTTAAAAATATTTTCCTACTTAGGGATAAGTAGTTCAAAGAAACTCAGAAGAACTTGTGACCTATGCATAGTTTTCTTAAAGTTTTCAATATTACTTAAAGTTATGGATTCTTTTATTGCCTGGCACAGTAGATGTCACTGATGCCTTTTTTTCCTCATCAGGACAAGGCATGGAAGAAGAAATATCGCTCATTAGACTACCTTATATCCCACAGATCTGTACATAATTTTAAAGGCCAGATATACATAAATATTATTTAACTAAATCTATTTCACAAATTTTCTTTGAACATGTATGCATTTTAAACAAAGACTTTATTTATCTGAGAGAAGAGAGCACGAGCAGGGGAAAAGGTGGAAGGAGAGGCAGACTCACCCAGGGCTCAATCCCAGGACCCGAGGATCATGACCTGAGCCAAAGGCAGACACTTAACTGACCGAGCCACTCAGGCACCCCTGAACATTTATGCATTTTGATTGTAGAAACCAGTGATAAGTATGTCCCCAAAGGAACAGTAAAAATAACTCACAGTAAAAATGATTCTTTTATATGTTATGAAATAAATGAAAATCTTAAACAAAGCATCAAGGTAGCCTGTAAATGCTACCAGAGATAAACTGACCCAAACACATTTAACCAGCCTGCTTTCTGATCCTTTCCACATCTATACTTTAAAGCAACTTTTCCCTCTCTTAAAACATGGCCAGTCATGTTTTGAAATTTCATAAATTTTGGCTCCTTTACATTTTATATGAAATGGGATAAAGATAATATTCTAGAAAAATCTCACCTTTTTTTGAAATAGGAAATCAACAGTTATAATATTAGCGTAAGTATCTTGGATAGATATCTAGAGATGGAATTGCTATGTCAACGAATAGGTGGATATTTAGCGATTTAAGTAATCACCAAGAATTTTCTAAGGTAGTTGCACCATTTTATACTCCCACCAAGAAGTAATACAGTTCTGTTATCAATCTTCCCTCCCAGTCTGTGGTTTGACTTTTAATTTGCTTAAATGTTATTTCTCTGAAAGCAAAAGTTAGATTTTTTTTTTCAATTATAGTAAAATTAACATACAACATAGTTTTAGGTATACAATATAATGACTTGATATATGTGTATAGAAGTTTTTATAAAACCGTATTTATTACTTTTTTTCTATTATGGCTACCACCTTGCATCTTCAGTCTGAGAAACTGTTGCTTAACCCCAAGGTCATGAAGAAAATCTTCCACATTTTCTGTAAGAGACTTCAGTTTTAGTTTTTACATTATATCGGTGATCTATCTGAAATTAAATTTTGATCTGGAGTGAATTATGGGTCAGGGTTCTTTTTTCATTTTTTCATAATGATATCCACTTATTCTAGCACCACTGTTGCATAGACTTTTCTTTCTTCATTAAACTGCCTTGATACCGCTGTAAAAAATCAACTGACTTTACATGGGTTGGTATAATTTTCGACTCTGTGTTCCGTTGATTTGTCTGTTGTTCTGATACATTTGTGTTGATTACTGTCATGTCATAATGTTTTGAAATCAGGTGAGGTCTTGAGGGTTCATCCATGTTGTAGCATGTGGAATTTCCTTCCTTTTAAGACTTTATATACATTGTGTGTATATACTGCATTTCATTTAACCATTCATCTTTCAGTGAACACGTAGGTTACTTCACTTTTGGCCTATTGTGAATATGGGTGTTCAGGTATCTCAAGACTTTGCTTTCTGTTCTTTTGGACATATACCTGGAAGTGGAATTGCTGGATCATATGGTAATTCCATTTTTAATTTTGTGAGACCTGTTTTCCATAGTCACTGTACCATTTTACATTCCCACCAGCAGTGCCTAAGGGTTTCGATTTCTCCATATCCTCAAATATTTGTTATTTCTGGTTCTGTGATAGTAGCCATCCTAGTGGGTATGAAATAGTATCTCATTATGGTTTCAGTCTGTATTTCCTCAGTGAATTGCAATATTGAGTAATTTTAATGTGCTCATTGGTCATTTGTGTATCTTCTTTGGAGAAATACCTATTCAAGTCCTTTGCCCATTTTTTGAAATGGGTTGTGTTATTGTTGAGTTTTAAGAGTTCTTTATATATTCTGGATCTTAATCCCTTATCAGATATGTGATGTACAGATATTTCCTTCTATTCTGTGTTGTCTTTTTACTCTCTTGATAGTGTCCTGTGATGCACAGAAGTTTTTCTTATTTTCTTTCTTTTTTTAGAGGGGGAGACAGGCATGGGGTAGGGGTCAAGGGAGAGGAAAAGAGAGAATCTTAAGCACGTTCCAGGCCTAGTCCAGAGCCTGACTTGTGGCTCAGTCTCACAACCCTGAGATCACTTCCTAAGCTGCAGTTAAGAGTCAGATTCATGGGGCACCTGGGTGGCTCAGTGGGTTAAAGCCTCTGCCTTCGGCTCAGGTCATGATCCTGGGGTTCGGGGATCGAGCCCCGCATCGGGCTCTCTGCTCAGCGGGGAGCCTGCTTCCTCCTCTCTCTCTGCCTCTCTGCCTCCCTGTGATTTCTGTCTGTCAAAATAAATAAAATCTTTAAAAAAAAAAAATTTAGGTCTTTAGTCCATTTTGAGTTAATTTATATATATGAAATTAAGTAAAAGTCCAACTTAATTAAGTGAAATTTTACTAATTTTTTGTTGGGTATTAAAAGTCTTTCTTGTTTAGATAAATAGGAAATCTTGTGCATTGTGATAAACTCAATCTTTAAAAACTTTGTAATTTGGAAGCTTTCAAACTAATACATAAGTAGATAGGAGAATATAATGAGTTTTCCATGTGTCCATACCCCCAGCATTAGTAATGATCCTTCTTTTGCCAGTCTTATTTCACTTACATACTTGCTTACTCTGAGATAATATCCTATGCACAGTTTTTTTCTGGAGAATTTTAAAATTTATTTTAGAGAGATAGTGTGTGCATGAGTGGGAGGAGGGACAGAGGGAGAGGGAGAGAATCTCACCAGACTCCCTCCCACCCTACTGCGGGGGCTCAATCCCTGAGATCATGACCTGAGCTGAAATTAAGAGTTGGTTGCTCAATAGGCTGAGCTACCCAGGAGCCCCATTTTTTTTTTTCTGAAGAATTTTAAAGTATGACACAATATTATGTCATTCTACCCATATATACATAAATGTGCAGTGCTGATAAAGTCAGTCTCACTCTCTTTCCTTCTGTTTTGCTCTCTTACTTTTTTAAAAGATTTTTATTTATTTATTTGACAGAGAACACCAGCAGAGGGAGTGGAGAGGGAGAAGCAGGCTACCTGCTCAGCAGGGCTCAATCCTGGGACCCTCAGATCATGATCTGAGCCAAAGGCAGATCCTTAACCAACTGAGCCACCCAAGCGCCCTGCCGTCTCTTTTACTACATAAGAGTATATCACTATCAGACCTAACAAAATTAACCAGAGTTCCTAATGTCATCTAATATATTATTAATGACTGACACATTTCTCCTTTAGCTAATGTACAATTTAGCTTCATAATCAACAGTGAAAATCTGAAAGCTTTTCATCTAAGATCAAGACAAGGATACCTAGTCTTGCTGCTTTTACTCAACATAGTATTGGCAGCCCTAGCCAAAGCAAGTAGGCAAAAAAGAAAGGAAGAAAAGGCATCCAAATCAGAGAGGGAGAAATACAACTGTCACTATTGGCAGATGACATGATCTTATACATAGAAAACCCTAAAGATTGCACCAAAAAACCACTAGAACTAATAAATGAATTCAGTAAAGTTGCAGGATATAAAATCAACATACAGAAATCTGTTACATTTCTGTACATTAATACTTCATTACCAGAAAGAGAAATAAGAAAAGTAATCCTATTTACAGTTGTACCAAAGACAACAAAATACCTAGGAATAAATTTAACCAAGGATGTGATAGATCTGTACATTGAAAGTATGACATTGATAAAAAGAATTTGAAGAAAACACATATAAATGGAAAGATATTCCATGTTCATGGATCAGAAGAATTAAATTGTTAAAATACTACCTCAAAGCAATCTACAGATTGAATGCAATCTCTGTCAAAGTTTCAGTGGCATTTTTCACGAATAATAAACAAACAATCCTCAAATTTGTAAGGAACCACAAAAGATCCCAGATAGCTAGCAGTCTTAAGAAAGAAGAACTAGGCTGGAGGTACCACACTTCTGATTTCAAGCAATACTACAAAAATACACTAATCAAAACAGTTTGGTATTAGCATAAAAACAATACATAGATCAACAGAACAAAAAGTCCAGCAATAAACTGATGCAGTAAACATAGGAGTGCATCTATCTTTTCAAATTAGTGTTATTGTTTTTTGGGCGTAAATACCCAGTAGTGGAATTTCAGGATCATGTAGTGATTCTATTTTTAATTTTGTGAGGAAACTCAATACTATTTTCCACAGTGGTTGTACCAATTTGCAATCCTACAAGGATTCCTTTTTCTTTTTCTTTTTTTTTTTTTTTAAATATTTTATTTATTTATTTGACAGAGAGAGATTACAAGTAGGCAGAGAGAGAGAGGAGGAAGCAGGCTCCCTGCTGAGCAGAGAGCCCGATGCAGGACTCGATCCCAGGACCCCAAGATCATGACCTGAGCCGAAGGCAGCGGCTCAACCCTCTGAGCCACCCAGGCGCCCAAGGATTCCTTTTTCTCCATGTCATTTCACCTCTTCAACACTTGTTATTGTCTTTTTTTGTTGTTGTTTTAGCCATTACAGCAGATATAAGGTCGTATCTGATTGTGGTTTTAATTTGCATTTCCCTGATGATTAGTCATGTTAAGCATTTTCTATGTGTCTGTTGGCCATCTGTATGTCTTATTTTGAAAAATTTCTGTTCAGGTCCTCAATCAATTTTTTAATTGGATTATTTGTGTTTTTTTGGTACTGAGTTGTAAAAGTTCTTTGTATAGTTTGACTATTCACTCCTTATTGGATATATCATTCGTAACTAGCTTCTTCCATTCTGTAGGTTGTCTTTGTTTTGTTAATGGTTTCCTTCACTATGGAAAAGCTTTTTGTTTTGGTGAAGTCTTAGTAGTCTAAGATATAAGTATTCTAAGATATAAGTAATCTAAGATATAAGTCTAAGATATAAGTAGACAGATATAAGAAAAACATTTCTACAGCTGATGTCAAAGAATTAGGAGGGATACTTCCTGTGTTTTCTCAAAAATTTTATGGTTTCAGGTCTCACATTTAGGTCTTTAATCTGTTTTGAGTTTATTTTCGTATATGATATAAGAAAGGGGTCCAGTTTTCCCAGCACCATTTGTTGAAGATGGTCTTTTCCCCATTCTGTATTCTTGCCTTCTTTGTCATAAATTAATTTACCATACAAGTGTTGGTTTATTTCTAGACACTCAGTTCTGTTCCATTGATCTGTATGTCTTTATTTGTCAGAACCATAATGCTTTGTAGTATATTTTGAAATGTGGGATTGTGATACCTCCAGCTTTATCCTTTTTCAGGATTGCTTTGGCTATTTGGGATCTTTTGTGATTCCATACAAATTTTAGGATTATTCTAGTTCTGTGAAAAATGTTATTGGTATTTTGATAGAGATGGTATTGAATGTGCAGCATGAGCAGGTGGATGGGAGAAATAGGTGAAGGGGAATTGAGAGTACACTTATCTTGATGAGCACTGAGAAATGTATAGAATCGCTGAGGCATTATATTATACATATGAAACTAATATAACACCATTTGTTAATTATATTTGAAATAAAATGAATTTCAAAAGAAACCCATTTCTGTTCATGTATATAGAATACATAGTTTCTGTTCATATTGTTTCTAATCTAAAATCATGGTTAAGAATACTGTCCTAGACGACAAAAAAATGAATTCTTGCCATTTGCAACAGGATGGAGCTAGAGAGCATTATGTTAAGTTAGAAAAAAATAAACACCATATGATTTTCACTCGTATGTGGAAGTCAGGAGACAAAACAGATAAATGTAGGAAAAATGAGAAGGAGAGAGAGAGAGACAAACCAGAAAACAGACTCTTAATTACAGAGAACAAATTGAAGGTTGCCAGAGGGGAGGTGGGCTTGGAAATGGGTTAAATGGGTGAAGGATATTGAGGACTGCACTTATTGTGATAAGCATAGTGTTATAAGTGATGAATTACTAAATTCTGTACCTGTAACTAATATTACATTGGATGTCAACTAACTGGAATTTCAATAAAAACTTGAAAAAAAATTTAAAAAGAATACTATGTTATAAAGTCTTTTTGGGGGTGCCTGGGTGGCTCAGTGGGTTGGGCATCTGCCTTGGTTGGGCTCGGGTCATGATCCCAGGGTCCTGGGATTGAGCCCTGCATCGGGCTGTCTGCTCAGCGGGGAGCCTGCTTCCCCCTCTCTCTCTGCCTGCTGCTCTGCCTACTTGTGATCTCTCTCTCTGTCATATAAATAAAATCTTTAAAAACAAAAAAGTCTTTTTGGAGGCATATGTAAGGGACAGGTTATAATAGTCATTGCCTCTAGAAAGCAGTCATGGATGGCTGGGGAGGAAATCAAAGAGACTGTTCTCCATCATTTTATGCCTTCACATGCACTGCTTTTTTATATTTTGAAAAGAATGTAGTCTTGATTTTGGGTAGTGGTCACCTATATCCATACATACTAACATGCAAATGAACGTATGTAAAATGGATGAAATCTATATAAGGTTCATAGTTTGTATAAAGGATAGTTTCCTGGTTTCGACAGTGTACTGTAATTATATAAGATATGACCACAGGGGGAAGTGAATAAAGGACATATGGATCTCTCTGTATTATTTCTTATAACTGCAAAATAAAATGTTTTAAAAAATAAATAAGTTATAACAACAAGAACAACAAATAAGAACCTTGTGTCAAATCTAAAATTAAATTTAAAATATTGATTTTATTTTTTAGGAGTCTGGTGGACAGTAACAAATTTTGGTGAAATATCAGGAACCATAGCAATTGAAATGGATAAAGGAACCTACATACATGCACTTGACAACGGACTTTTTACACTGGGAGCTCCACATAAAGAAGGTTTGTGTCTAGTAGAAAAAGTGGAAGGGAAAAGACCACTTAAAGTATGTATTTTAGGGATGCCTGTGTGGCTCAGTCAGTTAAGGGTCTGTCTTTAATTCAGGTCAGGATCCCAGGCTCCTGGGATGGAGTCCTGTATAGGGCTCCTTGCTCAGCAGAGAGCCTGCTTCCCCTCTGCCTGCTGCTCCTTCTGCTTGTGCTCTCTCCCTGTCTCTCTCAAATAAAATTTTATAAAAAACATTTTTAAAAAGCATATATTTTATGACAGTCATTCACTTAGGCCAAATTCTAACATCTCAAGTATAGTACAAGGAATAAATCCATTGCATTTGACTCTTCCCCTTTTTTCCTTCCTTAATATTTACCAATTATTGGCAAATCCTCTTTCCATTATAAGCCTGTGAAAACATTCTTTATGGTTCCAGAAAAGTATCAATTGAAATCAAAAGCAACATAAATAATTGAATTGAAAGGGAAACATAGTTGAGTCAAAGATTTGATATCTGTGTCCTCTAGACCTTTTGCCAAAACTAACCTGGAACATTATTAACAGTTTGAAGTTTTGTTATCCCTTCTGGTCCACCAGAATAAGCACTAATGAGACATGAAGTAATCAGAAGATAAAAAGCAGTATCTTTAAGTATGAATGACCATCCCTTGAATAAGTTGCAGCATTTAGTTTTTTAAATATTAAATGCTGGGGTGCCTGGATGGCTCAGTCGTTAAGCGTCTGCCTTCAGCTCTGGTCATGATCCCAGGGTCCTCGGATCAAGCCCCGCATCCAGCTTCTTGCTCAGCGGGAAGCCTGCTTCTTCCTCTCCCACTCCCCCTGCTTGTATTCCCTCTATCACTGTCTCTCTCTCTCTGTCAAATAAATAAACAAGATCTTTTAAAAATCAATAAATATTGAATGCTTGTTTATATACCAAGTGCGTGGCTCAGTGGGTTAGGCCGCTGCCTTCGGCTCGGGTCATGATCTCAGGGTCCTGGGATCGAGTCCCATGTCAGGCTCTCTGCTCAGCGGGGAGCCTGCTTCCTCCTCTCTCTCTCTCTGCCTGCTTCTCTGCCTACCTGTGATCTCTCTCTGTCAAATAAATAAAATCTTTAAAAAAAAAAAAAAAAAAACACAAAAAGAAAATATAAGTGATTAAGCATCATGCTGACTTACCTATTAAGTATGTAAAACTAACACTGTAGTTAGAAGATAAAGTAGAACTTGATACTCTAATCTGAATAGAGTGTATTATGATTATATCAAAATATTATAGTATTCTTATATTTAATTTTAAAAGAAAACATTTTTTAAAAATATATATATATTTTTTAATTTATTTAACAGAGAGATACACAGAGAAGGAACACAAGCAGGGGGAATGGGAGAGGGAGAAGCAGACTTCCCACCAAGCAGGGAGCCAGATGTGGGACTCGATCCCAGGACCCTGGGATCATGGCCTGAGCCGAAGGCAGACCCTTAATGACTGAGCCACCCAGGTTCCCCTCAAAAAAAACTAGTTTTGGGTGCCTGGGTGGCTCAGTGGGTTAAGCCACTGCCTTCGGCTCAGGTCATGATCTCAGGGTCCTGGGATCGAGTCCCGCATCGGGCTCTCTGCTCAGCAGGGAGCCTGCTTCCTCCTCTCTCTCTGCCTACGTGTGATCTCTCTCTGTCAAATAAATAAATAAATAATAAAATCTTTAAAAAAAAAAAAACTAGTTTTAAAGCTGAAGAATATTTTTATGTGTATATTGGTAACAAATGTCAAATTTAAAATTTTTTTTTCCCAAACTGAGGGGTGCTGGGGGGAGGGGGGTTGGGGTGGGGTTATCGACGTTGGGGAGGGTATGTGCTAAGATGAGTGCTGTGAAGTGTGTAAACCTGGCGATTCACAGACCTGTGCCCCTGGGGATAAAAATATATTATATGTTTATAAAAAATTTAAAAAATTATTTAAAAAAAAATTTTTTTAAAGTGGTGGCAAAAAAAAAATTTTTTTTTTCCTCTATAGTTGATGAAGGCCCTAGTCCTCCAGAGCAGTTTACAGCTGTCAAATTGTCTGATTCCAGGTAAGTAAGTTGAACTATAATTAATCACCTTTTATTTTTTTAATTTAATTTTATTTACTGAAAAATTTCTATATATAGCTAATTAAGTAAGCTAACTTAAGTCCACAGACCAATTTTGATGTAAAAAGCAAAACAATCTTTTTGAAAGTAGTTTTGTGACATTTTAAAAATATGACATTTATATATGCTATATTTAGGTATTATTAAATTTCATTTGTAACAACTGTGTCTTTGAAAGAGAATGAAAGTGGGCCCTTGGTGGCTCAGTTGGTTGAGCCTTCGGCTCAGGTCATGATCCTGGAGTCCTGGGATCAAGTCCCACATCAGGCTCTCTGCTTAGCAGAGAGTCTGCTTCTCCCTCTGACCCTCCCCTTCTCATGCTGTCTCTCTCTCCCTCTCTCAAATAAGTAAAATCTTAAAAGAAAAGAGAGAGAATGAAAGCTCCAAATAAAAACATACCCTATGATTCCTACCAATATATAATACTAGACTAGAAAAAAATGAGTATTAATAATGTCACAGACCAAGTAAGATATAGATTAAAAAGATCATGCAAAGAAAATAGACATAAGACAAAACCTGGTTTGATGTTACTGTGATACATAAACTCACTTGTCAGAAGTCAAGAGATAAACCAAAAAAAAGAATAAAGGAATATTATTAAAATTATTAAAATCAGTAAAGAATGTTACATAGTCATGAAGACCAAAAGAATATTCACTGTTTTTACGATCATTTTATAAGCTGAACTTTTTTATTCTCACAGTAACAAAGTATAGAATGATACTTTGGGTAGTACATACAGAAATTGAATTTCAATATGCTTATAATTGGCTGCATCAACATGATAATGATTTGTATTATACAATCATTAACCTGTAGATGAATATAAAATCAATCCCTTGGCATCATCAGGGATTGGGTAAGCTAAAAGTTAAGAATCATATTTTTTTCTTTAAAAAACATCACATGAAGATTATCATTCCTATACTCTGAGTGGCCAATAAGTACAGTAAAAGACTTTTTAATTTTTTAAATATTTTATTTATCTATCTATTTATTATTTACTTTGGAGTGAGCACTGGGCGGGGGGGAGGAAGAGGGAGAAGCAGATTCCCTGCTGAGTGGGGAGTACAGAGCCCATTACGGGGCTTGTGGGACTCTATCCCAGAACCACAAGATCACTTGAAGTCAGGGTCTGAAGTCAGACACTGAACTGACTGAGCCACCCAGGTGCCTGAGAGACTTTTAAAGAATAAAAGCAGAAGAAAATCAATAAACTCAAACTTCTTTACAGTTGAAAACAAAAAATACAAAATAGGCAAATGAAGAAAATATTTGCAACAGCATTAACAGCAATGAGTTTTTATTCTTTGTATGTACGTACAGGATTCATAACTCTAAGGAAAACAGTAAGATACCAATAGAAAAATGGACAAAAAGATAAAATCTAAAAAGGAAAGGAAGTGCAAATGTCTCTTTACAATGGTTAGAAGATAAATAGGATACTATTTTTCCTGTATCTGATATTCTAATTTTTTCTTTAAAAAGGCATAATGTTAATAGATGCATGGTGAAATGATAACTCTCCTGATTTGAGATGAGAATGTTAAGTTGATACAGAGGAAAGTAGTTTGATACCATGTAATAGGAGCTTTATAAGTACAATATAAAATTATATAAATAGAACTACACTGTCCAATATGGTAGTCACTAGCCACACATCACATGGCTTTTGAAAATTTAGACTATGGCTAGCCTGGATTTTTATACACACAAATTATTTTTATGTTCCATATTTAATTTTCTTGCTCTCAGTTTTTAACATTTCCTTTTTGTTAATCTAAAGAATTGCGCTGAAATCTGGCTATGGAAAATACCTAGGTATTAATTCAGATGGACTTGTTGTGGGGCGTTCAGATGCAATTGGACCAAGAGAACAATGGGAACCAGTCTTTCAAGATGTAAGTGCTATTATTTTTCATAAAAGCTTCTTGTCAATGTAAGATAGTCTTTAATATTCAGTGAGAATATATAGTCTAAAGAAAAAAGCAAACCAAAAGTACAGAGCAATAATATAACCCACTAAATTGAAGAAAACCAATATGAACTCATAACCTTAAAAAGGTCTTGAAAAACAGTGCAGCACAGCAAAAGAAATAATCAGCAAAGTGAAAAGACAAACTATAGGATGAGAAAAAATATTTGCAAACCATTTTTCTGATAAGGGGTTAATATCCAAAATATATAAAGAGCTGATACAACTCAATAACAAAGAAACAAATAACCCAATTAAAAAATGGCAAAGAGGGGCGCCTGGGTGGCTCAGTGGGTTAAGCCGCTGCCTTCGGCTCGGGTCATGATCTCAGGGTCCTGGGATCGAGTCCCGCATCGGGCTCTCTGCTCAGCAGGGAGCCTGCTTCCTCCTCTCTCTCTCTCTGCCTGTCTCTCTGCCTACTTGTGATCTCTCTCTGTCAAATAAATAAATAAATAAATCTTTAAAAAAAAAAAATTGGCAAAGACCTTTTTCCCAGAAAAGATATATGAAAGGCCAACAGGTACATGAAAAGATGCTAAACATCACTAGTCATTAGAGAAATGCAAATCGGAAGCACAGTAAGGTATCACTTCCTACCTGTTACAATGGCCCTCTTCAAAAGATGAGATAAATGCTAGGAGAATGTGGAGAAAAGCGAACCTTCATGCACTGCTGGTGGGAATGCAAACTGAGGCAGCCACTGTGGAAATAGTATTGGAGATTCCTCAAAAAATTAAAATGGAATTATTATAAGATCCAACAATCCCACTTGTGAAAATATATCCAAAGGAAACCAAAAAAACTAACTTAAAACAATACCTGCACCCCCGTGTTCATACTGGCATTACTTTTAAGAGTAACTATGGAAATAATCTAAATGTCCACTGATGGATAAATGGATAAAGAAGTTGTGTTATATATATATATGCAATGGAATATTGTTCTGCCATAAAAGATGAGTAAATCTTGCCATTTACAACAACAAATGGACCTTGCTAAGTAAAATAAATCAGAGAAAGACAGACCACTGTATGATCTCACTTATATATGGATCTTCAAAACAAAACAAAACAAAACTCAGACAAAGACATCAGACTTGTGGTTGGTTACCAGAGTAGCAGCTGTTGGGATTAGGAATTAGAGGAAGAAGGTGGTCAAAAGGTACAAACTTCCAGTTACAGGATAAATATAAGTGCCATGGATATAACATATAACATGATTACTTCAGCTAACTCTGCTGTATGATATAGAGGAAAGTTAAGAGACTAAATCCTGAGTTCTCACCACAAGGGAAAAAATGGTTTTCCTTTTATGCTTTCTTTTTATTATTAACTGCATGAGATGATGGATGTTAACCGAAACTTACTAAGATAATCATTTCACAGTAAGTGTTAAGCCAAATAATTATGCTGTACACCTTTAATTTACACATGATTATGTCAATTATATCTCAGTAAAACTGGGGGAGGAAATAGTGCAAAAAAATAGCAGTAATACCTCTGCCCACCATCATTTCTGTCCAAAACTCTCTGACATTGATTCTTGAAGTTCTGAGTAGTAAATTCAAAAGCACCAAAAGCTAGTTCTTATAAATTTTTATATTTTCTAATTATGAAGAAAATCTTACTTAAAACACTATTATTTGAGGGGCGCCTGGGTGGCTCAGTGGGTTAAAGCCTCTGCCTTCGGCTCAGGTCATGATTCCAAGGTCCTGGGATCGAGCCCCACATCGGGCTCTCTGCTCAGCAGGGAGCCTGCTTCCTCCTCTCTCTCTCTGCCTGCTTCTCTGCCTTCTTGTGATCTCTGTCTGTCAAATAAATAAATAAAATCTTTAAAAAAAAAACACTATTATTTGAGTAAATTACTATGCATAATAATTTTTTACTATCTTTAAAACTGATTATTTTTCAAACAGAACTAATTCAGTTATATCCTCAATAGATCTTTAAGGTTGAAGGAAACAATTCTATTTTATCTAGTTAGAATTTAGTCCTACTAAATTCTAGTATATACTTAATAGTATATACTTAAAGTATTTATTGGGTTATTTTTAAGTAGTAAGATTATAGGTGATTTTGGTTTTCTTTTCTGTATTTTTTTTTTTAATTTTCTGTATTTTCTCCAAATTCTATTTACTGATTACTTTGACAGTTGGGGTTAAGGGGCAGAATTCATTTCATTCTCAAGACTTAAGAATTCTTTTGCAGTAGTCTTGTAACTTTTTTGCTATTTTTTATATAGGGGAAAATGGCTTTATTGGCCTCAAATAGCTGCTTTATTAGATGCAATGAAGCAGGTGATATAGAAGCAAAGAGCAAAACAGCAGGAGAAGAAGAAATGATAAAGGTAATTGTGATCTAGTTTGTTCTTTTTTATAGATTGCTTTCTTTTTAATTTTTCTATAGACTAATCCGTGTCACATAAATGATGTGACTGTATCTCTTAATAATGTTCAATAGTCATTTGCTATTACTTCAAAGATGTAATGCATAGTTTTTTATACTATGCTCCAAATAAGCTTTATTATAAAAAGCTTAATTATAAATCCTGTAATCGATGGCTTATTTGTACCATGTGTTAGAGAAATTATTATATCTTACCTCCATGTATTGGTCCCTTTTTCTGAGTAGTTCCACATGCTTTTTAGTACTCTGTTGTTGTTGTTTTTTTTGCTTGCTTGCATTTTAAAATCTAATAGATATGTTCACATGGTTCAAAATTTTAGAAATACAAACTTTAAAGATATGACTTCCATCCTTCTCTAGCCTACCAGTTCTTAATAAAAATATATGTTTATAATTTTCTACTTTTTTACAATAAAGTTAGGCTCCTGCATATACTCCTTTAGGCCTTTATTTTCTTTTTTTCCTTAATGTTTTTATCTTGGAGATTTTCCCTTATCAATTACTTTGTAGAAAATTTTCTCTTTTTAATAGCTATATAATATTCCATTTTAGGGATATGCCCTAATTTATTTAGTCAGTTCCTCATAAATGCTGATTTAGGTTACTTCAGTCTTTTGCTCTTAGAACCAGTGCTGTAACACAAAACTTTGGATATGCATCATTCTGTAGGTGTACAGGTATATCTGAGGAAAAAGTCCCCAAAACAGAATTACAAGGTAATTATGTAATTATAATTACATTTAAAAAAACCACACACACAAACCAAAACAGAAGCCAGTAGCTACAGGTACTCTGCTGAATGTGACTCCTGCACTGTCTTCTTGAATCTTTTTTAATTCCTGTGAGGTACGTGTTATCTTAACTTTACCGACGAGGAGAGAGCCTTTGAGCGTCCTTATATCCTCACCTGCTGTAGTCATCATGAAACTCATGCAGCTAGATCGGATAGAGACAGGATGTGTACCCCGGCCCAGCTGACTGGAAACTACTCTGACACTCCATACCATACTGCTTCTCATTAGAAAAGATCAGGTCATTAGAAAAATGCTGGTGGATTTCTCACTTACCTAAAAGTACGATTTTTGAAGACAATGCAAATAAAGTGCAGCATTTTGTACTTTTATGGGGGAAAAGAAACTGTAGTGTATTTAATTATAACTGTTTTCATACGATGTATCTGTCACATTTCCCAAGGGTCTGTTTGGTTAGTCAGGTACCTGGAAGCTCTGAGCAGTGATCATCCAGAACTCCTTCTACCTTGCATTTTACTTCATACGTTCTGCTAATCTGGATCAGCCATGCACCTTTATAGACTATCAAGACACATTACCTTCTGCCAAAAGTAGTATTGTCACAGACCCTGGACAGTAGTAATTTCCCCAGGTCTGCTAGGACTCTGCTACCCAGACTTGTCACACAGGTAGCACTAGGACATGCCTCATTGGTCAGCACTTTCTAAGAAGCCTTGGAATTGGACTCTGAGGCATAAAGATCACTTTGGAGATGTAAATCCTTTGAGATGTAAATTCTGTCCTCTGTGTTGCAAATTGCCGGTTCCTGAGGCCTGAATTATGTCCACTTCCTGTCCGACTCAGTAGATCTTACTTGCTATATCAGTTTATGGCATTGATAGTAATTATCTGACACAACTTAGGAGGATACAAGGAAGAATTAAAAGGAGTGGATTCCAATTAAGTGAAAGTAGTCTGTGTCATGTTAAAAGTTTAAATGGATTTGGGAATAGCTATGCAAATTAAAATAGCTATCTTAAACTTTCAGTGTTATAAAAAATAAAAAATATGATAATTTGAATATTTACTTTGAGGCCAAATTAATTAAATTATTGCCTAATTGGTCAGCAAGACCTGATCTATAAAATGTTTTTCATATAATTTTGTCTTTTACATCTGATGCAAAGGCCGTAGAGAAACATAACCGATTATTTATATAAATTATACATATATAAATAAAAACATATCTAGAAACTTTTTCTGAATTTGATTGCTAAATTGTTTTCTTCATTTGCATAAGAAATCACCTACAGGGTTCTTAGGAAATAAGTAAAGTGGGGAAGAGGGGAGATAGATGTATAATCTGTTGGGTTCTTATCTCTATTGTCCAGATTAGATCCTGTGCTGAAAGAGAAACTAAGAAAAAAGATGATATTCCAGAAGAAGACAAAGGAAATGTTAAACAGTGTGAAATCAATTATGTGTATGTATTCTTTTCCCTTTAGACCTTACAGATTTGGCAACAAAGTACTCCTCAAGACACATAAAATAAAATACCCGAAGGACAAGGGGCAGCATAAAATAGACTCTAAGATAAAGAACGGAAGCTGAATGCTTTTCTTTTCACAGAGCTTCAGTTTTCCTAATTACCCTGCTAACTTTCAAAGCTAAAGTCACTTGGGTTAGTCTTTTTTCCTTATTCATTAATAGAATGACAATCGCTTATCAGTACATAATGCCAACCAAATGTTGTCCCATAGGCAGGATTCAGGGACTCCAGCCAACATGCCTTAGTGGAACTGGGGCTTTGTAGTTTGCTGCCCAAACAACTGCCCTCTTCATGGAAGAACAGCAAGGTCATCTTTGCAGTTGAAAAGCTGTATGTTTTTAAAGAAATACAATAGTTTTGTTTTTATTTAAATAAACGAAAAACTTTAAAAATATTTGTAAATTCATGAGTAAACCTGTATAATCAAAGTTTGAGATGTTTCTCAAGAAAGGCATTTTCTTAACAGAAAGAAATTTCAGAGCTTCCAAGACCACAAACTTAAAATAAGTAAAGAAGACAGTAAAATTCTCAAAAAGGCCCGGAAAGATGGATTTTTGCATGAAACACTTCTGGACAGGTAGGTATATTTTTACTTTTTTTATAACTATTTTCAGGATCCAATAGAAATGGCATATATATAATCAGTGTTCTTTTTCAAATATTACTGTTCTTAAATTTTTGTCTCCTAATTTATGAACGTAGTAATATTACCTAAAAAGGATATCATAAGTCTAGGAAAAGATCACCCAGGAAACCGTATCTAGTAGTAGCCAAATTCCAAAAACTTACATATTTTGCTATAAGACATTCATATTTGACTGAAACCCCTTCATAAATTTATTTAACATCATCTTTTTGTAACTATTAGAAGGGCTAGAAAGAAGTAGTTTAATTTCAGAACTCAGTGGGTTCTAATAGACTAGTACAGGTTCCTAAAAATGAGATAAAAACAGATCAGTTTAAAAATTACTAAGTATAAAATGAAATAAAATTGAAGCATTTTCATTAAGTTGAATCTAGCAGTGTACAGGATATTTATCATAGCACATTGTTAATATTTATCTAATACTATTCTTATTTAGGTAAGTAATGTCTTAGATCTATAACAAAAAAGTGGGTAGAGAGGTTTAGCTGTAAGTTTATAACCATAAATAAGTGCCAGATTGAAAAAGAATTTGGTAATCTGCCACTCCTTCAAGTCCTATGTTGCAAAATTAGTCCTAAAACATTTCTTCACACTACTGATAAAGATATTGCTTCATCATCTTTCTTCTTAACTAGATGATCGACTTGTTACCAGAAGTTAGTAAGTGATATAAGAATTTTCCCTGCTGAACAAAGAATGTATTTAGTTTTAAGAAATCAAGAATAGGATGTTAAAAAAAAAAAAAATCAGGATATGGACACAAAAGAAATAAGTTGTATGTCTTGTTAACTTTTATCACTCATGAAAATAGAACATTGCCACCCTGTTAAATAGAAGTTTAGGGCATGCTTAAGTTCAGAGGCAATTAAAATTGCTATTGTGGATTGAAAAAGCTCTTAGGCAACATTTCTTAAAGATTATGACTTTCATAAGAGTAGAATGTATTTAGCATGAAACAATATTGAAAGTTAATTTTAATTAAAATATTTTAATGTAAGTAGTATGGCAATCACCAAAATTGAAAACACAGTTTCTGAGTGTGCGTATATATTTAGTAGTTGACTATATATGGCATGTGTTACATAATTTTTATCATTTGTCTTTGTTTAAACAGGAGAGCCAAATTGAAAGCTGATAGATACTGCAAATGACCAGAATTGTGTTTCTTTCTTCTCCTATTTGTTTTTTTCTGAATAAAATAATCAGTGGAAGTGTTTTTATAGAGCTCTTGGGCTGTTAGGGAATTACTGCTGAACTAGAGCTAGTTTAAACAAGATTAATCAAGTTTAATAGAGAGTCCCCCCATGGGTTTACTTTTTAGTTAACTGTTCCATGGAACATGGAATTGAAACAAAGTACACACTGAACATGCCATAGAATCTTTTCTCTTTTCTAGGTTTTCTGTCATAAAGCAAGAGATGATACTCTGTGAACCCTGTGTGTCTTGTGCAGCTTATGGAATCTCTTATTGTTTTACAGTCTTACTTTATATTATTTTATACCACTGATGCTTAATTAGGACCTTTAAAAGGAAGTTAGAAGCTCCCAATCCAGTCAACAGGCTTGATTCTGCCTCCTAAATATTGTCCAAATCACACAAGCCAAACATATCAAACAGAGTGGGTGGGAAAAGAGAAAGAAATCAGGTATTAGGCAGCAGGATGGGAATAAGAAACATTACAAGATAGGTAGGCTCTGAACCGAGAATAAGAAGAAAATTGGGAAAATTCCCTACGTAGAGACGGGATAGGATGAGAATGAACTATTAAAGAGGTTCAGATACTACATTGGTGAGGTCTGCTATGCTAAGACACTTTTATTCCTAGCCTGTGTCTCTCTGAATTCTTGAACACAGTATTCCAGATGTCACCTGACCCTGTGAGGGTTCCAGAATGCAGGCTGTGTATCAGATGCCTGGGCTTCATCCCTGGGAATTCTGCTTCAGAAGGACTGAGTCTGGCTGATGCATCTCTATGTTTTGATGATTCCCCGTGGACGATGCACAGCCAGGATTGAGACCTGGCCTAAGTGCCAGACCTGTCTAGTTCTCAGCCATTGTATTCCATTGGTCACTAGCTCTGGAGTTAGACAGCCACTCTCCAGCAAGTAAGGTAAGCTTACCAGTAGCAACCTTATAAAGGAGCTCTTGCTGTAAATCTAGTCCTAAATTGTCATTCCAGTTCAGTAGCTGGTTATCTCCCCCCGCACCCGCATCTTGTGTTCTTCTTCCTCTGATCCTTAGGCTAGGAACATGCTTACTACTTGGACAGCTGAAAGCAGTGGTTCTCAGCTGGGGACCAGTGTGGCTCTAAGGGGTTGTCACAGCTGAGAGGAGGTGCTTCTGGCATTTAGGGTTACAGACTGGGAATGCTGCTTAACATCCCACAAGGCACAGGACAGCAGCCCCCATAAGAAAAAGTTTTCCAGCCCAAGATAGTAACTGCCAAGTTTCTGACACCTGCCCTTGGACTTCATCTGTTTCTTGCTTTTGTCAGCTCCCAGCCCCTAAAAATAAATAGTAGTTCAAATTTATATATGTAAGAATCACCTGAGGTACCTGTAGATTTTCAAGAACCAGCCATAAAGATGCAAGCTTAGCAAGTCTAGGATTGTGTCCTAGAATTGACATTTTAACTAGCACTCCATGTAATTCTGAAGCAAATGATCTGAAACATACTTTGAGAAACACTACCCTCAAGAGATTGAAGTCTTGCCTCCAACACTAGCTCGGTACCTGAGACCATCTGCCAGCTGACTGCTTTCCCTGGAACAAGCATTCATTCTATCTGCCTCAATTTCAGAACATAGTGTATTCCTGGATTCCCTGTCACCAGGCTCACCCTCAAGCTCCCCCAGGTCTTGTCCTTTTCAGAGAGTAAAACTAATTTCAGGTCCTGATAACTGGGAAGATACAGATTAAAAATAAGCACGGCCTGCCCTCATGGAGTTTATGCGCTACTGAAGGAGGAGAGCAAGAAAAAATCGCAGGTCATAGATAAATGTTCTTCCCAATTTCTATCATTACACTTGACTCCAACCCTTATTACAGCACTGAAGACAATCTGGCAGAGTGACAGGAGTCAACAATAATAAATCTAAATATTGTCGTCTGGTCCACATTTTTCTTCTTGTACAAAAGGATGTCGTGAAACTTTGTTTAAAGCACTGTCAAAGTCAAGATGGATTCTGGTCAAGCATTCCACTGATTTACCAGTCCAGTAGCCATGTCAAAAAGGCTTTATATATGATAAAAAACAATAACCAAAGAAGAAGCTCCCCTACACCTATATTTTTTTGACTGCTTACATTTCAGATCATTTCAGTTGTTCTTTTCTTCAAGTTTACCGACTCACTTTTTTAACTGTCTCCAAATTGCTGTTACACACATCTGGTGATTTTTAAATCTCAAGATATTATTTTTCATTTCTAGAATCTATTTGATCCTGTTGTTGTTAATAGATTCTATTCCTGCTGAAATTTCCTATCCATTTACTGCTTTTCTATCCATTTATTTCTTTGTTTTGGGGTGGAGTTATAATAGCTTCTTAAAAATTCTTGTCTACTGATTCCAACATCTGGGTCATCTTAGAGTCCGTCTCCACTGATGGTTCTTTGAGTATGTTTCTTCATATATCTCATGAGATTATATCATAGACATTGTGAATAAAACATTGTAGAAACTGTGCATTCTATGTTGTTGTTCTGAAGAGTGATTTTTTATGTTTAGTAGGCAGTTAACTTGGTTGATCTGAAGCTCCAAATTCTGTCTCCCTTATGGTAGGCAACAGTTGAAATATCTGTTCAGTTCTTTTTGTTTTAGCTCAGCTTCTTGAAGTCAGTCCCAAGGATGTGGAGTTCAGTGATCAGTGAGAGATTTGGGCAGTGTGGCTCATATCTTCTGTGGCTCTCTCCTCTTAAGGATTTCTTTCTCACTTTCCAGACTCTGGTCACTCTGAACTCTCTACTCTGATTCTTCAACTAGTAATGACTTAAGCTTTCTATATAATTATTCTTAGTGGCACTGCGTCTGCCTTAAGTTGAAAAAATGTTAAAAATATGTTTCCCCTCTTACTAGTTCTCGAGTTTCTGCATGTTTTTGGTCATTCTCCATTGCCTTTAGATAATTTTTAATATTTTATCTGAAGTTTAATTTCGTGTGTGTGAGAGGGCTGGTCTAGCACAAGCTACTCCATCAACCATGACCTGCTCAACCTCTCATTAGTTTCTTGCCCTCTCCTCTCCCAGTTAAGGACCTGCTTGGGCTTTCCTAGGTATAGACACAAAACTCTAACATTCTCTAAAAAGAAGTTGATCATTAAAATAAATGAATATATTTATACCTCTTAAGATAGGCCTGAATTCCTGAAAATGAACTCATCATACCTGATGGCCCAGTACTATCCAAATACCATGCAATTCCTGGGTCACTCCCAGTCCAGATGTCAATCAGTTATGGCTTCCAACTTACTGTTCTAGCAGGAATTATATTTTTTCAGTTATTCTAAACTCTTAAGACACAGAAGAACATATTAAAACATTCTACCACATTTCATTAACCAAATGAGTAAGACAGGATAGCTTTTATACTGTGACTTTCTCTTCATGATCCTTTTTAAAATGGCATTATAATATTAGCCTGAGGGCCTTAATTCAGGTAACTTACACTGTAATTTTTTCAGGCTCACTCCTGTTGAAATCCATTACATTTAATGAAAAGATGAAAAACAAAATGTGAAAAAAAAATTCCACAATTCCTCTTTCCTCACCAACCTATTAGCTTACAGTTAATTTTTAAAATAAATATTCATATTTCATTAAGGGAACTTTATGATTGTTTTGCTTTTTTGATTTTTGATGGCAGATTTTGTTTTACGACATCTCCTATTCACTTCACCCCAGAAAGCCTCTGACGCTATTTGGTGTATTTCTGTTTAATTTTATGCCACTGGACTGTTTCTCTTAAGTATTGCTGAGATTTATTTTCTATGATGGAGAAACAACATGCCATCTTTCCATTTAGCTTTGTGTTTCAGTGCTGCCCTTGTATTTCATAAAGGATAGATTTTCAGAGAGCATAACCAGGACTTACAAATTAAGATCTCTAGGTGTTTATTTTTCTTACCATGTTTTGCAAATCTAATGAGGTTTTGCAATCCTGTTCTGAGTGCTGCTAGTAGAGAAGAAGGGGTGTAGCACTACTTGTGTTTATTTTTCCATCATGCAATTTCCTAATTCTGGTCCTTAGAAACTAAGTGGAACTGTAAGGAAGAGAACAAAGAAAACAAAGCACACCTCCATAATTCCTTTAAAAAGGTGAAAACCTAAATATAAGTAGATTCCAAGGTAAGGAATCAAGTCGTGACTTCTGTTAGTTCCTTAACTACTACCCGACAAAGTTAAGTTGTATAACTAGTCAATCACATGGAAAAAAATAGGCAATGCTTTAAGCTTCTAATGTCTTATTTATTCTTTTTCTTTATTATTCCTTATGTTGGTGTAAGTATTAGTACCTATTTTTTTATTCTGCTATGTATATTCCACCAAGGTTTTTTGTTTCTATGCTTTGTTTTTTAACTGGTAGCTGAAAAAGCCCAGGGATATACCTAGGTTTGGGAGAACTTAAAATTAAGATAATAGTTTAGCAGCCCACCAGCCTTCATTCAGCTTGATATTACCTGTATATATAAAATGACTTTCTCAAATGTGGTGCTTACTTAGGAAAGAACAGTGGACTTAAGACCAACCTAGGCTGTTCTACAGCACCTCAACCCTAAATCCTAGTTTAAATCAGCTTGCACAGCAGCAGGAATATTTCAGTTTCCTATTGTTGTGTAGACAAATAATTTCCCTATCTGTCTACAGAAACAGAACCTTCTTGCCTATTCCCTTGTTCTTCATTTTTAGTCCAAAAATCCTCTGTAGAAGGCCTTCAATATATCCCATTACTGCTGCTTCTGCCTCTCTACCTGTGATGACCAACTTTGTTTCTCCATGTTCCTTTTCCTACTCTAGCCTCATTTCAAACCAGCGTGCCCTTTCCATAATATAGGAAAATGGACAAAGATTTAATCATTTAACAAAAGGGTAAGCAAAAAATTCTAATAGACAAATTTTCTCTTGACTCTCTCATGAGAATGCCCCTTCTGATTTTTTCCATGTTGAATTCAGCGCTCATTCCAGTGCACCCAGAGTTGGAGGATCATATACCATGGCCCCAAGTATCAGTTTTGAAACTTCTCATTATCCTGACCCATCAGCTCAGTCTTTGAAGCACATACCATCCATACCCATTACCATTGCAGTTCTGCACTGCTCCTCATCAGTGTCGCAACCCTTCTGAAATCTGGCTAGTAGTCCTGTCTTCATGGAGTCTCCCATCTCAGTTTCATTGACTCCAGCATTCACGCTATTGTGACCTTTCTTTGATCTGCCTTAAAAAATTCTGTCCTCGGGACGCCTGGGTGGCTCAGTTGGTTGGGCGGCTGCCTTTGGCTCAGGTCATGATCCCAGCGTCCTGGGATCGAGTCCCACATCGGGCTCCTTGCTCCGCAGGGAGCCTGCTTCTCCCTCTGACTCTGCCTTCCACTCTGTCTGCCTGTGCTCGCTCTCACTCTCTCCCTTACAAATAAATAAATAAAGTCTTTAAAAAAAAAAAAAAATTCTGTCCTCTTGGCTCTGCTGATCATCTACTCCACCTTAAATTAACAACAGACCAGGGGCGCCTGAGTGACTCCGTGGGTTAAAGCCTCTGCCTTCAGCTCAGGTCATGATCCCGGGTCCTGGGATCGAGCCCCTGGGCTCTATCAGCGAGGAGCCTGCTTCCTCCTCTCTCTGCCTGCCTCTCTGCCTATTTGTGATCTCTGTCAAATAAATTAAAAAAAAAAAAACTTTATAAATTAATAACAGACCAGCTGGGTTAAACATGCTTTTTGTTCCACTCTCTTCTGAAATTAAATGACCCTCCAAGAGCATCCCTTTACCAGTATACTTTTCATTTAAAATGTTTTGAAATATACTTTCTCAGTTCCAAGCCCTCTCTGTTATTAATAGATTTAATTTTCTTGAAGTTAGTTTTATTTCTAAATCTAATAAGTTATTCTTTTTAATACATTACTTAATAGTTACTGCATTCATAGAACATAAAATACCATTTCTCTATTCAATACTAACATTTTCCTATATAATTAATACATTAGTTCTAAGAAATTCCACGTCTTGCCCAGTTCTAATAGTAAACAAGATCAGAGTTTTCTCTTTAATATTAGAAAATAACTGATCAATTTGCGATGTGATATAAATAAGAAATGAAAGATGAAAGTCATCTCACATGTCTAAGAACACATTCACTGCTCTTTCTTCTTTTTCCTCCCACCATTGTTGCAGCCCCTACCCAGGAGCTGAGGGGAATGGTGCTGCTGTCCCCACCATTTAACTACATAGAGTTAAAAACTAACAAGTACTAAATGTACTGACTTCTTTCTTTCTTTCTCTCTTTTTTCTGGGATTTTTTCACCTCATTTTAAACCCAAGGGAAGCGGGGGAGTTTAACCTTGATTTTATAGCACCAGGGCTTCTACTTTCAGTAAAATGGTACTCCTTAATAAAACAATTTGCTAGATAAAATATTTGTAAATATCTCTCGAAACATCACTTATCCACATAAAAGAAAGTAATCTATAGATACCAAACAAAGGGAAAGCAGGAACATCAGAGACCAATGAGTACCAAGCTCACTCTCACCTAAAGGTTTCTACCAAATCCTGGAGACTTTGAGCTTTGGCTTTGACAGGATTCCAAGAAATGGGATGTAGTAGCCTGTATTCACCCATGAGTGACTACAAAGGGCTATAACTTCAAGGATAACAGTGTCTTCCATGATAGTTCTTTTTTATAGAATATGTCACCTATGGACTTTTTTTTATGGTTTTGCGACCTGGCCTGGGAATTTACTATAGTGGTTAGGTATACCTAAAATCAGAAAACCTAAGTAGTTACTTACCCTAAGTCTCAGATTTCTCAACCATAGATGGGAAGAATAGCAGCACTTCATGTTTGTATGGAAAATGCATATTGATTTACACACACCCAACTTAAAAACTTCTGGAAAGGGGCAACTGGTTGGCTCAGTTGGTTAAGTGACTGCCTTGGCCTCAGGTGATGATCCCAGAGCCCCCGGATCGAGTCCCGCATTGTGCTCCCATACCTGCGGGGAGTCTGCTTCTCCCTCTGACCTTTTCCCTTCTCATGCTCTCTCTTACTCATTCTCTCAAATAAATAAATAAAATCTTTAAAAAAAAAAAACTTATGGAAAAAATCCATTTGTAATTTGGTGATGCTTACGTTATTTTAAACACCACTTGGCAGATGATGTTAATGCAGTTCTTTTAGTTTATCAAACAAATATTTGTTATTGAGTGCTATGATGTGTTAGACAGTATTCTAGGTGCTGAGACGAAGCAGTAAACATAAGAAAATCCCTGCCCTCAGGAGACAGATGCAAAACAAAAAGAAAACAGGTATAGAAGCAGGTGGTGTTGATGTTGGAGTCAGGTTAAGTGGGAAAAAGGAGGATAAGGAATACCTGTGGAGTCTTGCATATGATGCTTTAGGAAGGCTCCCTAATAAAGGACCATCAGCTTTTGATGAATGACATGGGTATCTGTGAAAGAACATTCTACATAGAGGGAACAGTTAGTATTAAGCTTTTCAAGTGAAGCCTACTTGACATGTTTGAAGTCTGTAAAGAAGATGAATTTAGCTAGAACATCATGAAAAAAGGCAAAGCTGGAGAGATAAGAGATCAGAGAAGTAGCAGGTGTGCCAGATCCCAAGTGGCCTTGTAAGCCATGGTAAGAACACTGGCTTTCATTCTGAGTGAGGAAGGAAGTCACTGGAGGCTTTTGAGGAGAGGAGTGACATAAGCTGATTTGTGTGGAGATTTGATGATGGGGAAAAGCAGGAATACCAATTACAATTACTATTACTATAATCCAGATGAGAGTAACTTGGATCAAGAAAGAAGTGGAACTGGTAAGAAGTTATCAGATTCTCCAAATATATTTTGAAGGTAGAGCCAAAAAGGATTTGCTGGTGTACTGGGTATGTGGTAAGAAAGAGAAAAGTTAAAGGTAACTTACTAACTGTAAGATCTTTGGTCTAAGCAAACTACAAAATGAAATTGCCATTTAGTGAGATAGGGACAGTGTGGGTTGGTAAAGAGAAAATAGAGTTCATTTTTACGCATAATAAGCTTAAGATGCCTATTACATATTCCAAGTGGATGATGTTGAGAAGACAGATAGGAGTCTGAGCTCAGGGGACAGGTCTGAGCTGGTGACATGAATTTGAGAGTCATCAAACTAGAGAAGGCATTAACATGATATTGGTTGAGAGCACATAAGAAATGAGCATAGGAAGAGAAGAAAAAATACCTGAAGACTGGGCCTGGGCCACCCCACATATAGAGGTTAGTTGATGAGAAGAAACCAACAGAATATTCAAGATGTGCCAGTGAGGAAAAAAAAATCAAAGGACAGTGGTATTTATAAGCAAAATGAAGTAAAATTTCCAATGTCTAAGATACAATGTGGAATTGGGTATTTGAGGTAAAATAGAGGCCAAGGACATTGCAAGAGATGAAGTCAAGAAACTGGAGTATTACAAGGATTATTTTTTGTGAATATTGAGATCACCAAGAATATTGAGAACCACATCAGAAATAATGACAGGGAGCCAGGTGTGAAAAATCTCCAAGGGGTGAGGAGTAGCAGGACCAAGTAGAGGCCTATAGATATCTGCAGTGTGATGGCACCAGCTTCCAATTAAAGTCAAATAATTGTGAATATGTTGGTTGTTGGTAATAATAGGTTGGCCATGTGAAAATGTTGATGTTTGATTAATTTTTAACCTACAAAAATGGTGATTTCATATGGTTCAATCTAATAACTGAAAATACATAAAATATATCTGAGTTGTGATTGGCTTCATAACTTGTTATGTATTTATGTTAGTGCTATTTTCTTTTTCAGTTGGAAACTCCCTGAGATCAGGAATTTATATTTTACCACATGTGTTTCTTTCACAGCACTTCGGATTTGCTTGGTACTTTCAGTTGGTCATGTAGTACTTTTTATACATAAATTATTACTATAATTGCTATTGCTGACTTCTGTTATTTCAGGGTGATAATCATTCTCCTCACCTTCCAAGGTAAAAACAACTGAGAAATATACATATGGATTAGATGGGGATCGATACCAGCTTTACTACTGAGTAAACTGGAATAGGGAACACACTTAGACCTGAGGCAGAAGTGGGATCCCAGGTCTTTCTCCTCTGAAATGTATTCATGCACTTAGTCCCTTGACAAATGCAAACTGCATCCCAGGGGCACAGCCAGATTCTAACATGGGGTAGTGAACAGGGGAAGGTGAGGCTGGGCTGGGAGTAGCAGGTGCAAGTACTTACAAAAGACTCCGGTCCTTGACTGCCTTCTCTCCATATCTCCTACAGCCAGTCCTTCGTGATGCTTTCTTCAGTTGTCATAGCCTTTGTGAGAACAAAGTGTTTTTAAATTTTGTTGGACAAGTGCCATGTTTGAAAGATGTGGTCCAACGCAGCAACTACTTCCCTTTCCACTCTTGTCACCCAGGGCTTACTGCAGTGAGCTCACCACCATGAGCAAGCAACTCTCAGTGAGAGAGCCAGAGAGGCCAGACCACATGAGTGCAGTGACCTTTCCAGGTATTTACCAATTAGGTAAAGCACTCCTTTCCTAGGGACATGTGAATTGAAGGAGTTAGAAGGTGGATGTTTTCTCCCCAGACCACCTGATGGTGGATGCAGGTTTTTTTGAAGCCTGAAGCCTGTACAATTTGGATAGTCCTCTTTATGAGGAAAAGAATATAAAATTACTAGTGTGAAATTAGGTAGAAGGTTTAGAAGAGGCCTGAGCAAGTGAAAGTCTTGAAACTTAAGCATTATAGCTTTACAGTAAATCCTCCTGTGCTCTTGAGAAGGTAGCAATACCTGTTTTAATGCATGCATCAGTTAGGATGCTCTCAGACACAAACTTGCAAGCCAACCACCTTGAACTACCTTAAATAATAAAGAAGAGTAGTGGCTCACATTAATGAAGGGTCCAACTGTTGGACAGTTGGTAGATGGTAGATCTAGCAGCTTAACAATGTCATAATGACCCAGTTTCTTTCCATCTCTCCTCTGTGCTGTCCAAAGTATCTATTCCTCCTTAGGCATGTCCCTTCAGGTTCACAGCATGAATGCCAGCAGCAATGAGGACTATTAGCTAACCTTTTCCTGTTAGAAGATAAAGGACAACTTCAATCATAGAGCAAAATCTTGAGCTTCAGAAAATGGCTTGTTGGATTCAAGATTCTAAATGATTAAGGCCGGAGCCAAGCACTGTGGCAAGGACAGGGCAGCTTTAGTGTCAGGCCAACCAGGGCCCACATCCAGAGATAAGGATAAGGATATGGTTTAGCCAACTCATGTGGCTGCTGCATACTGGAGAAGTGGAACTGAGGTTGGGGAAACATCTACAGTATTAAACCAGAGATGAGAGTATGGAGAGTAGTAATCTAAATGTACTGAAAGTTTTCAAGATACTCATCTGATTTACATTTTCCCCTCCATCATCCTTTTTTTCTACCACAAGACTAAAAGCCCCAGGAAGGCAGGGGCCTTTTGTTCACTAGTTACCCAGCACCTAGTGTAAGCGCTCAAAATGTATTGTGAGAATATCTGAATTTACCACAAACTTAAGAGAAACAACTGGCAGGAACATTAAATAGGTGTCTATAAGGGCTTATGTAAAAGCAAACTATATAAGAATATGAAATAAGAACAAGAACAAAAATATTAAGAGATTATTGGATTTGAGCTCAATTAAATAATTTTCAGGTCAGAATCTTGTCTTATCAAAGAAAGTGGAAATAGGACAAAAGGATTTTTTTAAAGTAGGTCTTCAAACTAACATGCCTGAGGTGTCAGAGATTTAGTAAGACATTTAGTAAGATTTGCTAAGACATGAAAGATATGTGCAAAGTGAAGGATTATTAAGACGATTATTTTATGTTGACATATAAGAAGGGACAACTTGATTCAGTGTGAGCATTAAGTTTGTAGTTGTGTAACAATGTAGTTGTGTAACAATGCCTTGAGCTGAATTTAATGATTTAACATGTTTTTCTATATACACGTAAAACATAAAGCAAGTAAAATCTTTTTTAGTGTGATAAAGTTACTGAAGAAAAAAATATTGTGTAGCAATTTTGCATGACCTCTGATTTCCCATTTTCCACATCTTTTATTCTCTCTAGTCCTACCTGAAAAGATGGACAATAGTCTAAGTTTGGAAACTCAGATTATGTTTTAAGTATAGGAAGCCCTTTTTAAATTAACAACTTACTGGCAAATACTCGTGTAAAAGGTTTATTTTTTGAACTGAAACATTATATTTCTTGTATTTTTGAATATTCAGTTTTATTAAAGCAAGCCATACCTGTTCTGAGTAATGTGGTGCTATGTGCAGTAGAGTTCATTTAGGGTGGAGTGGTTAGATTGCAATGATTTTAAATCAAGGCTCCACCTCGGAAACCTAGGAATGTTAGTAGGAGATTTAAAAAGGTCGACAGCTTGCCAAGAACTTCAGCTATTCTGATAAACAGTTTGATTACTGATGCTTAGTCTTGCATACTAAACAGGTTATCCAAGTCTTAGACTTGATGCTTGCTGCGAAGATAGTATTTGAATCACGCTTCCCACCAACATAGTCATTTATTTGTACATTTAAATGTCATTTTCTATGAATATGTCAGTGTGCCACAAAGCATGCCAAAGTTTCCTATGACCACATGCCTCACCTTGACTTTCTGCACACTTCTATTACTTAAGAATGGAGTAGGAAAAATTAAATATATGTAAGAAAGAATGCATAAAATGGTATATTTTGGAAAAGTAGATTTATGGGCACCTGGGTGGCTAAGTGGGTGAAAGCCTCTGCCTTCGGCTCAGGTCATGATCCCAGAGTCCTGGGATTGAGCCCCACATCAGGCTCTCTGCTCGGCAGGGAGCTTACCCCTCTCTCTCTGCCTGCCTCTCTGCCTATCTGTGATCTCTGTCTGTCAAATAAATAAACAAAATCTTAAAAAAAAAGTAGATTTAAATTTTTTAATTTGAAAACAACAGCATATAAAAGGCCTTTGAAAATTGAATGCAAAGTTATGTGAAAATTGTGCCCAAGAATTTTATGCCAATTGACATAATTCTTTTCTGGATAAAGAATCTGATTTTGCTAGACCACTTAATCATCCTCTCATAGGGAAAAAAATATGTTGGTGACATGTTTAAAGTGCCTTCAATAGTATTTAAAGTGAGCGATCTTCAAACCGAATAGCTATTTATATACTAAAAGAGGGGAATCCTCTATGTCTGCACACTGATTTCAAGGTCCAAGATAATTCAATATATTCACAGAGTGAAGCCCTTTACAATGGCTGGTAATGGCCTATATAATCTGCCTTACTCTCCTTTCCACTTGGACTTCATCTACTTCTTTTCCCTCTCTTACTTCTCATCTACCTACACCGACCTCCTTGCTACAGCCAAATATGCCAGGCATTCTCTTTTTTTTAAGCCTTTGTCCTAGCTGCTCCCTCCGCCTTGAACAATTCCTTAGACATCTGCTAGGAGAACTCCCTCACCTCCTTCAAATCTCTGCTCAGACTTCATTTTCTCAGTAATGCCTATCCTGTCCATCGTATCTAACATTGTGACTCTCCCCACTCTGGATCCCCTTTACACTGCTTTTTCTGCACCACATTTATCACCTTGTAACATAATGCATAAATTTTCTTATATATTGTGTTTCTTGTCCATTTCTCATCTAGAATGTAAGCCTCATGTGAGAAGGACTTTCTGTCTGTTTCGTTGCCTGCTTAACCTCAGTCAGTGTCTGAAGAAATGCTTATACATTGTAGGCTGACAGTAAATATTTCTTAAGTTAATGAACATTTCTATGATCTGCTTGATTACTGTTGAATCGGGAGCCACTTTAAGCATGTAAGATGTTTCAAAGTCAAACTTCCTCAAAGAAAGTGTGAAAATGAGCAAAGGAAATTCCATCTAAGATGGTGTTAGGAAGCCCTGAAGGGGGACTTCTCACATACCACCACTTCCCATCTTTTATGGACCCCAATAGGAAAAAGCTTATCTGTACCTTCCACAATAGTAAGTTTACTTTACTACCACAGTAATAGAAAGGAAGATGTCCTACTGTCTCAGTAACAACTCAGCCAATGAGAAGTTGCCACAAGGGAACTCTTGCTCTCTCCTTCAATGGACTCTGATCCAAAAAGCTCCCAACTTTCTCCTTTCCTCTATAAAAACAAGCCCCTCTTTGTTCTCCCAAGTTGCCTATGGTTTGGCACAGTTTGAAGGTCCCAAACTGCTATTCTGAACAAATTTATTTTGCTGGAAAATTAACTGGTTATCTTAAGGTTGACAGGACGATTGACTGTTACCTACTGCCCACAATAAAATTTTCATTTCCCAATCTCCGGCAAAAAGATTGATTTTTATAAGGAAGTAGTAGAAATGGGTAAAATTATAATTTCAAACACACAGGAGAAAAGAAATAAATGAAGATTCTGGTGATGGTTTGCTAAGTTTCATTTAGCATTAAAACAATGCTGGTTGGGATGTCCTAGAGACAACCAGAAACTGCGATCTCGACCGAGAGGTTTCCTGTTGGACTTCTAAGTAATATCCAACAGGGCGATCAAGTCCATGGAAGGCCTGAATGACAAGCAATTAAATCTATTTGTTTTTCAGGTGCAGGCTTAACACTGAATACATACCCTCCTCCAGGGTTTACCTCAGTTCTGCCAAACTAAAGGTTCATGAGTTAGATGAAATAACGCAGCTGCCCAATGGCTGAATACATCGGTGAAGGAAAGTTGGCAGTTCTACCTGGTCATTCCACCTGTTTGTCTGAGCCCAAGTAACTGAAATCTAAATTCTGTGACTTGGTCACCTCTGCGGTGAAAATCCAAATGGGTAATTCAGAGCTCGGAGCGTCCCTGGTAGATCCCCGCCAGCCCCCTTCCTGCCCCTGACATCTGAGCACGGCCAGTGACTCCATGATCTGGACGAACAAGCTCACTCACTTCAGGTCTGCTCTCCTCAGAGGGCCAAGTTGGGTCGGGGTCGCGTGTCATGCCGCCGTGTTTTGAGACTCTTGTGAATTGGGTCCGTTTCATGGACATTTGGCACGAGGTGGCCCGAGTGCACACCTCGCCCTGGGCCGTTTGGGGACGTTGCAGAGGCGGCACCAGGCCCAGAGTGGAGCGGGACCTCCCGCCCCCGCGTCGCCCGCGGACGACGATTCTGCTGCGAGCGCGGATGTCCACAGGGCACGACCCGGGTAAAACTTCTTGAGCTCCACCCACCTGGGCGGGGCTCAGGCTCGGCCCAACCACTGCGCGCGTGAGGGGGGGCCGTACCAATATCGCAGCCCTAACGTGAGCGCCGACTCTTATCCTGGGGTTCCGCGCTCTCTCCTGAAAGGCTCCCTCTTCCTTCTATACTCGCCGCAACTCCGAAAAGCCCCGTCCTACTCTTCCTACCCCGTTTCCTTCGCGGCCCCCCCCCATTTCGCTTGGTGCGGTCCCGTGTCGCTGGTCACGCGGCGGCGGGGCGCTGCCTTCCCGGAGCCCAGGTGGTTTTTCTCACAGCCTTTGCCCGCGGCCTTTGGAGCGGTTTTGCGGCTAGGAAGATGCCGGGCTGGGGTCGCGTAACTTTAGTCCTCCTAACCGCGGCTGCAACCTGTGCCTTGGCGCAGCAGGCGCCGCCGGTGAGTGAGCTCTAGGGGAGGGCGCAGAGGCGCGGAGGTGGCGCAGGTGCGGGTGTGGCTGTCAGGTGGGCGTGAGGAACAGCGGGTGCCGGGCACCATCTTTCCGGGGGGTCTGTGGTCTACTTTGCGGGTGTGTGGGTGCAGACTGGACTGGGGAACCCTGTCCGGGGATGATTCCGTACAAGCTGGGACAAGAAGGCCTTTCAGGGAGATCCTAATCTATGTACAAGCCTGGTAGTGATTTGGGCACCCCCAATTTGAGTGATTGCGCTTGTTCTACCAGTTCCAGGCTCGCGCATCCTGAACAGCTAAGAGAAAAAGTCCCAGTCGTCTTGTGTACATAACTCAGTTAAGCGACGGACTGCTTGATGACTTTGGTTTTCTCTGCCAGGTGACAGGTGCTGCAAGAGTAGTTGCAGCCTAGGCTTCTGAGGTCCCCGGGAAAGGTCCAGTCGTCCCCAGTCAGGGCAGTGGGAGCAGCTCAGGCCCTGGCGTGGCTGCTGTCGCCTTACCCTCTTCCTCCCCCAGTCATGGGAATGCCTGTCCCGTGGCTCTTTCCCCAAAAGGAAGTCACAGGAACCCAGACTTTGTGACTGCAAGAGACAGCGAGGGACCAGCCAGAGAAGGAAGTAGATTCAGTGGGAAAATGTCTAGCCAGAGGTTACACTATTGTTTACTGAAGCATGCCTAAACTCTGGTCTCTTGACACCTAATCCGGTGCTCTTTCATACTTCTCTTCTTTAAAAACAGTAACTCTCCAGTTTTCTTTGCCAAGAGATCAGATAAAGAGGAATTTGAGTGCATCTGACTTAAGGTTAGATGAGGGTGGTCTTGAATAGCTTAGGTAGGTTATTGGTGGGAGCAAGGTATGTATTCTCTTCTTACTCTTTTGTTTTTCTAAGAAGAAATGATCTAAAAATGGAATCATGATGGGATATTATTTATTCATTAAAATTAATGGGATACTAAGCAAATAAAAGTGGAATAAAATGGCATGTACAGTGATTTCAGTAACAAAAATACACAATATATACATGTAGACAAGGATTAGAAGGATATAAGTAATAAAATTAGTTTACTTTAGTGTGTGTAGGGAATTAATATGCTGTAAAGTGGTTGAGATTATGAGAATTTTAAAATAATTTAACTCTTTGGTACCTTAAGTGCCCTTCAGTCAAAGGCCACCAGGAAACACACCTGTAGTTTAACAAATTGGGTTTATTACTGTTTGCAGTGAGAGAGAATGTAGACCATGGGCAGTTGTGGGGTCTCTCCATAAAAGGGCATTTGGCAAAACCTATTTAATAGTTTGGACTTTGGTTGTGTGATTTGTGGCTAGGTCCAAGGAATAGGGGGTTTGCTCTACATTGGATATTTTTAGAAGGTGGGGCAATACTATGATTGGGTAAAGAAGAAGCATTCATTTAGCAAGAGAAGGGGGTGTGTGGCATTTTGTGGATTGCACAATACCCTTGTTTTTGTCTGTGCTTAAATAGAATCATGAAGTAGCCTTGCTTTGTTTCACTTTATCATGTCTCAGAGTCACCTGAACTGAGGTAGGTGTTCTGTGAGATGGATTATAACCAACGTAACAGAAGTGGCCTGGACACTCGTGTGTCTTTACCAATTAATAATATTAGGGTCTAACTGTGAACCTCTGAGCAGTTTCAGTTGTTAGGGGATGCTTTTTTTTTTTTTTTTTTTTTCCTTTCTCAATACTTTATTCTTTCATGCAAGAGAGTTTTTGAAAAGCTATCTTTAAAACAACAAATAGTTCTTATCTAGAATAGTGGTTATCAAAAATCTAGTCTAGCCACTGGTTTCACTTGGGAAGCTATTTTCACAAGTCTTTAATGAGATGAGAAAAATTAGGGCATAAAACCAAAATTATTTAGAGTGTTATCTGTTATTCTGATTTGATGGCTTTTCAGTTTTTGTTGTTAAAGTGTTCTTTTATGTATGTGGGGTTTTGTTTGTTTTTTAACCTCTCCACATGGGAGAATAAAAATTTGGATTCCCTTGTGCCGTGCTTTTCTTAAACATTAATCTGGAAAATGCTGGACCTTTGGAACCTTGTCACATTCTCCAACAAGAATAAGCAGTTTTTCACTTTGAATCATATGATAAACTGTTCACATCCACATAGTAACAAAAGATATTTCAAAACTTCTTTTGATAAATGTGAACAGTGAGGACTGGCTTTAAATTACAAACAAAAACCATTTGATTTGGAATGTCTGTGGATTTTGTGTGTGAGGCTTTTCAGAGTATAGCATATTTTAAGGTTTTCCTGAGTCATTCTTTGTTACTAATTTTATTAAAAGACCTACTAAAAGGTGGTGGTGGTGGGAATGGCACAAGAAATATTTGAAGAGGGAGATGAAGACAGTGTCATGGAGGGCTCTGTGGACCTGGTTAAGGGTTTTCACTTTTGAAAGATCAGGATTGGAAGGGAGCAAGGGTGGATATGAGGAGACTAGTCGGGGGGAGAAAATAAGGTGCAGGATGTACCATGTCTACACACCTTAAGAAGGTGGTATAGTGGAAAGGGAGAGAAGTGGATGGTTCTAGAGAAAAGTAGGAGATACAATGAGCAGAAGGAAGGATTAGATGAGGATGAGGGACAGGCACTGTCCTCAAGTGCTCAGTTGGCTGGATGTGGTATCACTGCCAGGAAACACAAGAAGGGAAAAGTTGCAGGGTGGAAGAATGAAGGTTGTTTTTATTCTAGTTATGTTGGGTTTCCAGTGGTACCAGGATACCCCGAAGACCTTTCGGACTAGAGCTCAGAAGAGGGAAATGGGAGTTGGAGACATACTACTTGAAGCCATTGGAGCAGGTGAACATTGAGCAGACAGATGATATAGAGAGAGAAGAGGACAAGGCCAAGGTTAGGGCACCCACACACGTATGTGTCAGGTAGAGAAGAAATGGCAAAGTTTTAAAGCAACAGCCAGAGTGGGAGAGTGAGTGTTGCAGAAGCAAAGAGGAGAGAGTGGAACAGGTGTCTCCCTGTGTTGGGTGCCTTTGTAACAGTCGGGTGTCTGTTATACTTGGTAGTTGGAGGTCACTGGTCACCTTGGCCTGAGCCGTGTTGGGAACAGAATAAGTTGCTGTAGGCGGCAGAGTGATGAGAAGGACAGGAAGCCAAGTGGAAGAGATGACTGTTGTCAGTAATAAATCTGAGCAGATTCTGAAAATGTGTGAGAATGAAACACAATGGCTGAGGAATTAATTGCTGAGTCAAACTTATTTTTATGCATCAGCTTCTTATATCAGCTTCTCATATGAGTGATAATATCATTGATGTGATAGCTAGTAGATCAGCTTTTAGCAGTGATTTTTATGAAGTTTCCTAAAACCACATACACACTTTCTGGCCTGGCCAATATTACTGTACTGCATCTGCTTTCCCCCAGTACTCCAAAGGAAGGAACACGCTGATATAATCTGTTCACTTAGTCAACAGATATTGCAGGCCTACTGTGTGCCACATTATGTTCCAGATGCCGGTAATGAGTTAGTGATAGATATAAAGGTCCCAGCCCTCATGGAAGGTTTATTCCCATTCCTTTAACCTAAATATTCCTAGTTTAATAGAGTGCCATCCCATCAAAGGTCAGAAAACAAACTTTGCTTGCCCATTTGGGTTTGTTATGTGTGCAAGAAATATGCCTTACTCAATAGGTTTGTGTTTGCTCTATTGTACACAGAGAATATTTTTTTTTTAAGATTTTATTTACTTATTTGACAGAGATCACAAGTAGGCAGAGAGGCAGGCAGAGAGACAGAGAGAGGAGGAAACAGGCTCTCTGCTTAGCAGGGAGCCTGATGCAGTGCTCAATCCCAGGACCCTGAGATCATGACCTGAGCTAAAGGCAGAGGTTTAACCCACTGAGCCACCCAGGCGCCCCTGTACACAGAGAATATTTTAAGAAACAAATCATATTTAGGAAATAATTGTTGGTGAATTTAAGAATTAAAATTTCCTTGCTAGAATTAATTTGACTTCTTTTTTGATGGTATGAGTACTGGAGTGAGCTATGTAATTTCTTCAGATTACCTTTCATTGCCTTTTTCTAACTGTGTAAGTAAGACAAGGACATGAGGTCTTCCTGAACTTTTTTTAAAGTCTTAGAAACATATATTTCATGGAAGTTCTTACTAACTCCACAGGACGCAAATATTTCAAGGAGTTGGATAAGTTATGTCGTTTCTTTTAGGCAAGGAGCATTTGAGTTGTAATGGAAGAATTTTCACTTTCTATGTTATTTTCCTGTGTCCAGTAGCTCTGTAATTTTTTTTAATGAATGTGGAAGAAATAAGACTACTTAATCCCGGGGTGCCTGTGTGGCTCAGTGGATTAAAGCCTCTGCCTTCAGCTCAGGTCATGGTCTCGGGGTCCTGGGATCGAGCCCCTCGTCAGGCTCTCTGATCTGCAGGGAGCCTGCTTCCTCCCCTCTCTCTCTCTGTCTGCCTTTCTGCCTACTTGTGATCTCTCTCTCTCTGTCAAATAAATAAAATCTTTAAAAAAAAAAAAAAAGACTGCTTAATCTCTAAGAGGTTCAAATCCTATCAAATGATTAGAGTAATTAGGGAATTCATTGACCCAGAAAGGATTTACAGAACATTTCACAGAGATTTTCACTACTTCCTCTGATCCTAGGAAACAAATATTAGAGGGAGCTAGTGAGAGAGAGATTGAAAGTCCCAGTTGGTTGTGTGCTTGCCCCCCTGTGACAGAGCAGCACAATATGCCAAGCCGTCTGTATAAACCTCTACATATCACCTATTTATAGTCTTTACCTATCATCTATTTAAATTTTGCCTGTCTTGATAAGGTTGTCTTATTGTGTAGAGTTAAATTTGGAGATAGTCGGAACCTTTAAATAACAAATGAGTGTGTTGTAATTCCATTTCAAGTCTCTACATAGATTTTGAAGCTTTCCTTGTAGAAGAGTCCCTTGAAGGTGAGAATGCAGCTGTCTCCACTCTACCCCCAAATCTAACCTGTTTAAAATGACCTTGGTGTTCATACCTTCTGAGCACCTGAAACACCCTCATCTTACACTGCTACCCTTAAAATTTTCAATCACAGTTACGCCTTGCTCTTTCAGTGAGATTCTGTATAGATGTCATGTCTGTACATGGTGTTTGTTTATTGCTGCCAGGATTATCAGAGCATAATCTTGTTCACCTCAGACTCCCACATACATGATGGCAAGGCTGCTCTCCCTTCTGGGGCAAGTTGAATGCTCTCCTAAGACTTGACAGAGCACTTTCAACGTCTCTCACATTGTCTCGTAAGAAGCATGCCTTGCCATTTGATTTTTAAATTGGCTTTTGCACTTAGGCCATGCGGATATAATTATTAGGAATAGACAAGCATTATTCCATTGCACGACTTGCTGAGTTGATTCTAGTGATCCTGAAGGAGAAGCACATTATTCCCTATTAGGAGTTAAATTGAGACATTGGCATTATTGCTGTCTCTGTGGGAAACCATGTGAGAGAGGAAGCAGGGGAAGGAAGCTGGACTGGGACTCTGGAGACTGGTTCTGTCACCAGCTGTGTAACCTTCAGTCAGTGATGGAGGTGGGGCTTGTATCCTAAATATGAACCTAAAGTTCCCGATAACTTGAAATTCAGTAAAAGGGCATAAATTGGATTTTTATGAATTAAATCATATTCTAACCCAGAAGTTCTTATATTTAGAAGAATCTTACAGTGGATAAGTTAGAATGAAATATGAGTTGCATTTCTAAAGTTAATAATTTGCTCTTATTAAATGGTGTCTATGGAAAATTAATAGTTGCAACTTATGACTTTCTTAAATAGAGTGCTACTTTTTAGTGTCCATTTCTAACTTTGCTAAACAAGGACAGGTGAACTTAGAGTACTGTGCCTACATTGCATTTATATGTTATTGTCTTTTTTTTTTTAAGATTTTATTTATTTGAGAGAGAGAGAGGAAGAGAGCTTGCAAGAGTTGGGGAGGGGCAGTGGGAGAGAGGAAGGAATCTCAAGCAGACTCCACAGTGAACACAGCCCAATGTAGGGCTCCATCCCACATCCCTGAGACCATGACATCCCCTGAAACCAAGGGTCAGGCTCTTAACTGAGTGAGCCACCCAGGCACCCTTTGTTGTTGTTGTTTTTAATTCCAGCTACTTGACATACAATGTAATATTAATTTGAGCTGTACAGTATAGTGATTCAACACTTCCATACATCATCCATGCTCATCAGTACAAGTGCGCTCCTTAATCCACACCCTCCCCTCTGATAACCATCAGTTTGTTCTCTATAATTAAGAGTCTGTTTCTTGATTTGACTCTCTCTTTTTTCCACCTTTGCTCTTTTGTTTTGTTTCTTAGATTCCACATATGAGTGAAGCCATATGGTATTTGTCTTTCTCTGACTTATTTCACTTAGCATAATTGCTCCATGTGATTGGAAATGGCAAGATTTTGTTTCCCTTGCCTCTGGAGACATATGTAGAAAAAAGTTGCTTCAGCCGATGTCAAAGAAGTTACTGCTTGTGCTCTTTTCTAGGATTTTTATAGTTTCATGTCTCACATTTAGGTCTTTAATCCGTCCTAAATTTATTTTTGTGTATAGTATAAGAAAGTGGTCCATTTTCATTCTTTTGCACATTCTTGTCCAGTTTTCCCAACACCATTTGTTGAGGAGATTTTGGTTTTCTTTTTCCCCCATTAGATATTCTTTCCTGTTTTATCCAAGATTGACCATAGAATTGCATGTTTGATTTTGGGTTTTCTGTTCTTTTCCATGATCAATGTGTGTTTTTTGTGTATCATTATGTTTTGATCACTGCAACTTTGTAATATAACTTGAAGTTATGCCTTGTTATTTGATTTTTGAAGTGCCTCCAGCTCTGCTTTTCTTTTTCATGATTGCTTTGGCTCTTCAGGTTTTTTTGTGGTTCCATACAAATTTTAGAACTCTTTGTTCTAGATCTGTGAAAAATGTTGATAGGGATTGCATTAAATGCATAGATTGCTTTGGGTAGTATAGTCATTTTAACAGTATTTCTTCTTCCAATCCATGAGGATGGAATGTATTTCCATTTCTTTGTGTCATCTTCAGTTTCTTTCATCAGTGTTTTGTAGTTTTCAGAGTACAGTACTTTTTCCTCTTTGGTTAAGTGTATTCTTAGGTATCTTACTATTTTGGGTGCAGTGTAAGTGGGTTTTTTTTTTCTTAATTTCTCTTTATGCTGCTTCATTATTGGTGTGTACAAATGTAACAGATTTCTGCAGATTGTTTTTATATCCTGCAACTTTACTGAATTTGTTGATCAGTTCTAGCAGTTTTTTGCTGGAGTCTTTTGGGTTCCTTATATATAGAAACATACAATCTGAAAGTTTTTCTTTTTCCTTACCAATTTGGTTGCTTTTTATTTTTACTTTGTTGTCTGGCATTTATGGCTAGAACTTCCAGTTCTGTGTTGAATAAACATGGTGAGATTGAACATCCTTATCTCATTCCTGACCTTAGGAGGAAAACTCAGAGTTTTTGCCCTTTAAGGATGATGGTAGCTGTGGGTTTTTGATAGATAGACTTCATTAGGGCGCCTGGGTGGCTCAGTGGGTTAGGCCGCTGCCTTCGGCTCAGGTCATGATCTCGGGGTCCTGGGATCGAGTCCCGCATCGGGCTCTCTGCTCAGCAGGGAGCCTGCTTCCTCCTCTCTCTCTCTGCCTGCCTCTCTGCCTACTTGTGATCTCTGTCTGTCAAATAAATAAATAAAATCTTAAAAAAAAATTAACTGACTTCATTATGCTAAATTATGTTCTCTCTGAACCTACTTTGTTGAGAGTTTTTATCATGAATGAATGTTATACTTTGTCATAGGCTTTTTTTGGTGTTTATTGAAAAGATCTTATGGGTCTTACCTTTCTCTTATTGATGTGATCATATTGATTGATTTGTGAATATTGAACCATCCCTGAAACCCAGGAATAAATCCTACTTGATCATGGTGAGTGATATTGTTTTTTAAATGAATTGTTGGATCTAGTATTTTGTTGAAGATTTTTGGCATCTGTATTCATTGCAAATATTGGCCTGGAGTTCTTTTTTTGTAGTGGTTTATCCGGTTTTGATATCAGGGTAATGCTGGCCTCATGGAATGAATTTGGAAGTATTCCTTCCTTTTCTACTTTTTATAATAGTTTGAGAATAGGTAGTAAGACTTCTTTTAATGTTTGGTAGAATTCCGTGTGAAGTCACTGGTCCTGGATTTCTGTTTGTTGGGAGTTTTTTTGATTGCTGACTCAGTTTCTTTGCTGGTTATTATCAGTCTGTTCAAATTTTTTATTTCCTCCTGCTTCAGTTTTGGTAGTTTATATGTTTCTAGGAATGTATCCATTTCTTTGAGGTTATCCAATTTGTTGTCATACAGTTTTTCATAATATTCTTTTATAATAGTTTGTATTTCTGTGGTGCTGGTTGTTATTTCTCCCATCTCATTTGTGATTTTATTTGAATTCTTTTATCTTTTTTTCTTGATAAGTCTGGTTAGAGGTTTATTGATTTTATTGATTTTTTTTTCAAAGAACCAGCTCCTGATTTCATTGATACATTGTTTTTGTTTGTTTTTAGTTTTATATTGTTTATTTATCCCCTAATCTTTATTATTTCCTTCTTTCTGTTCCTTTTAGGTTTTGTTTCTTTTTCTAGCTCCTTCAGGTGTAAGGTTAGGTTGTTAGGTTATTTATTTGATATGTTTCTTTCTTCTTGAAGTAGACCTGTATTGCTAAAAACTTCCCTTTTAGAACTGCTTTTCCTGCATTCTAAAAGTTTTGGACCATTCTGTTTACATTTTAATTTGTTTCCATTTACTTTTTGAATTTTCTCTTTTATTTCATGGTTGACCCATTTATTTTTTAGGAGCATGGTATTTAACTCCTGTATATTTGTGCTCTTTGCATATTTTTCTTGTAATTGACTTCTAGTTTCATGGCATTATGGTAGGAAAAGATGCATGGTATGCTTTGATCTTTTTAAATTTGTTGAGGGCTTATTTTATGAGCTAATATATCATCTGTTATGGAAAATGTTTCATGTGCACTTGAAAATGTATATTCTGCTGTTTCAGGGTGGAATGTTCTGAGTATATCTGTTAAATCCATCTGTTCTAGCATGTCATTCCAAGCTATTGTTTACTTGTTGACTTTCTGTTTAGGTGATTCATCCACTGAAGTAAGTACAATGTTAAAGTCCCCTGCCATTCTTGTACTATTTTATTAGTACCTTTGTGTTTTTTATTAGCTGTTTTATGTATTTGGGTGCATAAATATATACAGTTGTTATATCTTCTTGTTGGATTATCCCCTTTATGATTATATAACGTCCTTCTCTGTCTCTTGTTATAGTCTTTCTTTAAACTCTAGTTTGTCTAATATTAGTATTGCTACTCTGGCTTTCTTTTGACATCCATTTGCATGATAGATATTTGTCCATTCCCTGACTTTCAATCTACAGGTGACTTTATGTCTAAAATGAGTCTCTAATAGGCAGTATATAGATGGGTTTTGTTTTTGTTTTTGTTTTTTTGTTCTGTCACCCTGCATCTTTTGATAGAAGTATTTCATCTGTTTACATGCAAAGAAATTATTGATAGATATGTATTGTCACTTTACTACTTGTTTTATATTTGTTTCTCAGGTTTTTCTCTGATCCTTTCTCATGTTTTTCTTTCATGGTTTGCTGATTTTCTTTAGTGATATATTTGGATTTCTTCCTCTTTATTCTTTGCATGTTTATTAGTGGTTTTTGATTTATAATTCCCATTAGGTTTATATATAACCTCCTCTGCATATGCAGTCTATATTAAATGAATGGTCCTTTATGTTGGAATCCATTCATTTCCTCCCCATGTTTTAGGTATATGTTGTTAAATCTTACATCCTTTTATTTTGTGAGTTCCTTGACTGATTTCTTACAGAAATATTCATTTTTACTGCTTTTCTGTTTCCTACCTTTATATTGTCACCTTTGGTCTTTCCTTTCTACTCTAAGAGTCCCTCCTAATACTTCTTGCAGAGCTGGTTTAATGGTCACACTCTTCTTTAGTTTTTGTTTGACTGGGAAATTCTTCATCTCTCCTTCTATTCGGAATGATATGCTTGCTGGAGATAGTATTCTTGGCTACAGATTTTTCCCTTTCAGTGCTTTGAATATATCGTGCTACTTTCTTCTGGGTTGGAAGGTTTCTGAGGAAAAATCTCCTGCTGGCCTTATGGGTTTTCCCTTTTAAGTTACTGTCTTTTTCATCTTCATGTTTTTAAATTTTTTTTCCCCTTATCACTGTATTTTGCCAATTTAATTACAATATTTCCTGGTGTGGATCTGCTTTTCTTGACTTTGATGGGAGTTCTCTGTGCCTTCTGGATTAGGGAAGTTTTTCAGCTGTTATTTCTTCAAATAAGGTTTCTATTCCCTTTTCTCTCTCCTGTTCTTTTAGGAGTCCATTAATATAAATGTTATTACACTTGATGGAGTCACTGAGTTCCCTAAATCTTTTCTCTTATTGCATAATTATTTTGTCTCTTTTTTGTTCATCTTGATTATTTTCCATTACTCTCTCTTCTAGATCACTAATTCATTCGTCTGCTTCTTATCCTGATATTCATTTCATCATTATGTTTGTCATTTCGTTTATTGTACCTTTTCTCTCTGCTCTGTTACTCCTGTGCGTGTTAAGGGTCTCATTCAAATCTTCTACTCCTTTCTCAATTCCAGTGGGTATCCTTATGATCTTACTTTAAATTCTTTACCAAGCATGTTACTTATATGTGTTCAGCTTAGATTTATAGCCGTGTCCATAAATCCTCTCCTTTCATTTGGGATAAGTTTCTCTGTCTTCTCATTTTATTTAAGTCTCAGTGTCTGCTTCTGTATGTTGGGAAAGTCTGCATCTCCTGTTCTTGAAGAAAATGGTCTTACAAAGAAGAGGTCCCGTAGTGTCCTGCCATATAGTGTCCCTTGTTTCCCAGGGCCTGGTGCTTCTGAGAGTGTCTCCACTGTATGTTGCCTGTGCTCTGCTGTTCTGTTCCGGCCCCTTTATCTTTCAGGCCACTTGTCTGCAGAAGCTCTCTTTGCCTGTTGTGGGCATGGTTTGGTTCCTGGATTTTGACTAGGTGTGCTCTGGTCTGTTCGTGACATGAGACTATTGTCACTGCAGCTGGAACAGAAGCTGCAAATTCCCATGTTGGGAGGTACAGTTTGAGCAGGGGTTTGAACTGGTCTTCTGGGGGAAGGGAACTGCTGTGCTAGGACTGAGGCAAGTGTGACTTGGGGAGGGGGGGTTTCCGCTGGGGTACAGGTTTGGGACTTGGTCTAAGCATATTAAGTAGTGAGTGTGGGTACAGCGCTGCTTCCTGCAGCTGACCCTGGGCTTATGCTGATGGGTGTGGGAGGGAAATGGCCAGCCAGTTCCTTTGTTCCTGCAGTGGTCTCTCGTGAATGTTGTCTCTCTGGGATGTGCTCAGAGATGAGCAGATAACCCCCAGGTACTCTCTGGATCGTTATTTCCACACTCTGTGGATTGTTTGCCTGCCTTCGCTCCAGGAGCTACACAGTGCTCTCTGGGCTCTAACCCAGCCAAGTCCTCTGATCTTAAAAACTCCAGGCATTAAGCCCCAGAAGTTTCAGGAAATTATGAAATTTGGCCCTTCTCACTTCTCAAGGCAATTGCTAAGGGGGGGGGGCGGGTGTTCATTTTCCCTTGTACTCCCTGTGTGCTAGTTTGTCTCTTGCCCTTCTCTGAGACCCTGCCTCCCTCCCCACTGCAGCAGTCATGATCTGTTTCCCTCCCATACCGCATCTCTGCACTTCCTACCTTCACGTGGCCTCTTCTCTACCTTTAGTTGTGGAGTTTATTCTACCAGTTTTCAGGTCAATTTCTGAGGTATATAGGATGATTTGATAGTTATCTAATTGTGTTCATAGGATAAAGGGAGCCTACTCCCACTCTGCTACCATCTGTCCTTGTTCTGTATGTTGTTATTTTAAAATAATTTTAGATAATGACAGTTTCAGACACTTAAAAATAATGTCAGAGAATCATTCCTTGAAAATCTCCCCCACAATGTAAATGAAATTATACAATTTTTAAATTCAATGTTTTAAAGCTTATATTGAAGTATGTATAGTTAAAATCAAATTATATAGATAGGCTTATGATGAAAATCAGGTTTCCTACTTCATTCTTTCTACCCCAGTTACCTTTCCCTAGAAGCAAACACTTTTAACTGTACTCAGGTGATAGTCAGCAGAACCTGTGTTTACTATCATACTAGTTGTGTGCAGCTCAGTCTGTTTTAATTAATTAGTGCTTCTGCCATATTGGGGGCTAAAAGTTTTAAGTCACTCCTGGTTATTTTTATGAGTATTATTTTGGTATGTTTATGCTTAATTTGTCTCAATTAATTTTAGGCATTGCTTTCTCTAATACAACAATGATGGATAAGAATTTAGCTTACTTTCAACCATCTTTCCTGCATCTTTTTTTGAAACAGTTTTGAGATGTAACTGATATACAATTCACCCCCTAAAATTAGACAGTTCAATGGCTTCATTATATTCACAGAGTTGTGCAGTCATTTCTCTAATCAGTTTTAGAACATGTTCATGAGCCCCCAAATAAACTTCTTTTCCCTTAGTCTTAACCCTGAAACCTACCCCTCCCCTCGGTAACCACAAATAAACTTTGTCTCTATGGATTTGTTCTTTCTGAACATTTTATGTAAAGAGGATCAAAAGTATGTGGTTCTTTGTGGTTGGCTGCTTTCACTTAGCGTGTTTTCAATGTTCATCCACACTGTAGCATGTAGCCATACTTCATTTCTATTTATGATTGAATAACTTCCATTGTATGCATATACCACATTTTGATCATCCATTTATCAGTTAATGGACATTAAGTTTGTTTCCACTTTTGGTATTGTGAGTAATGATGCTATGAACATTTGTGTTTGTGTACATTTTTTGTGTGGACACGTTTTCATATCTTTTCAGTTTATGACTAGGAACAGAATTGTGGGGTCACATGGTTAACTATATGTTTAACTGAGAAAGCACCAGTTTTCCAAAGCAGCTGCACTATTTTACATTCGCACTAACATTGAATGGAGGTTCCAGTTTCTCCACATCTGTGCTAACACTTATTAATTTTATTATTATTGCCATCTTAGTTGCTGTGAAGTGGTATCTCATTGTGGTTTTGATTTGCATTTCCCTATTGGCAAATTATGTTTGGCATCTTTTCATGTGTTTACTGACTTAAATCTTTGAATAAATGTCTATTCAAATCCTTTGCCTATTTTTAAATTAATTTGTCTTTTTCTTATTGATCTTTAAGATATATATTCTAGATACAGGTCTTTTATCAAACATATGATTTGCTGTTGGCATAAATGTGAGGATTTATTTCTTGGACTCTCAATTCTATTTCACTGATGTGGAATCAAATCAATATTCCAGATATTTCCAAATATTCCAAAAATGTTTGGAAACAAATCTATTCCATTGATTTGTCTTTATGCTGATATTGCAGTGTCTTGTTTACTGTTGCTTTTATAGTAAGTTTCAAATTAGGAGGTGTCAGTCTTCCAACTTTGTTGGTCTTTTTCAAGACTATTTTGACTATTATTTGTTCCTTGAATTGTCATATGAAATTTAGTGTCACTTGACTTTCTGCAGAGAAGCCAGATGGGATTTAAATACGTATTGCATCAAATCTATGGATCATTTGAGTATTGCCATCTTAACAATATTAAGCCTTCTGGCCTATGAACATATATGGCTTCCATTTACTTAGATCTTTAATTTCTTTTTATAGTGTTTTATAATTTACAGTGTACAAGTCTTATACTTCTTTGTTTAAATTTATTACTAAGTATCATATTCTGTTTGATGTTATTTTAAGTAGAACTGTTTCCTTAATTTCATTTTCAGTTTGCTCATTGCTACTGTATAAAATTGATTTTGTACATTGATTATGTATCCTGCAAACTTGCTGAATTCATTTATTATTTTTTAAAGTTTTTAGTGGATTTTTTAGGGCTTCTTTTTTTTTTTTTTAATAAATTATATCATCTGGAAATGAGATAGTTTCTTTTCCAGTTTGGATCCTTTTTGTTTTCTTGCCTAATTGTTCTGGCTAGATACTCTAGCTCATGTGGTACATGTGGACATCCTTGACCCCTCCCACTTTTTTCTCCCTTCTCTTCATTTCTATATCTTTTTACCCTTGCATAGTCAACATCAATAACATAACTGTAATTGAGTCATCAATGATTTTTCTGTATATCTACTTTTAAAAAATGGAAAGAGTAAACACTGTTTAAAGAAGTATGATTTGTAAGTATTGGTTATTGCCCAGTGTGCTGTGACTATATTTCCTTTTCTGTAATTCTAAAGCCACAAATCTAATGACACTGAAAGAATATTCAATATATTTTCTACCACATATTCATATTCATGACACATTTTAGTTTGCTTCATGTTTATATCATGGCATTCTTGTATACAGACCTTTTTCCTCAGAGTTTCTAATTGGTTTCTTTTCATTTTTTGTAATTAGAAGAAGAAACTAAATCTATGCCATCCTGACTGTATTCTTTTTTTGAGAGAAAGAGAGGGGGGCAGAGAGGCCATGTGAGCAGGGGTTGAAGAGAGGGAGAGAGAGAGAGAATCTTAAGAAGACTCCATCCACACTGAGTGCAGAGCCGTACACAGAGCTCGATATCATGACCTTGAGTCATGACCTGAGCTGAAATCAAGAGTTGGGTGCTTAACCAACTGAGCCACCTAGGTGCCCCCATTCTACCTATGTTCTGTATATTATTCAATCTCTGATTTATTCTCTATTTGTTGTGTCCATTTTTAAAACTTACTAAATCCCTAATCTATTTGGGACTAATTTGTTTTTATTTGTACCATATTTTTCTGATACTGCAGTTTCTTCCTGTAGTTTCTAGTTTTCTAGTTTTCTTTTGTTTTCTAGTTTTCTTTTGTTCATAAAGTCTGTGCTTCTCTTGGAGCCTCGAGTTCTTCCAGCCCTTCAACCATACAGTTTATCCTATGGAGTCTCCCTTTTTAGGACACCTGTTTCTTGGTGACTAATGGGAGTGTAATTTCTCAGAGTTCCCTTTACAGTGTATGTTGGAGCCATTGTTTTGGGATCCTGTTCTCTCATACTTGGTTTACTCCCTTGTTTTGCTAGAATATATCTTGAAGTAACTTAAGAAATAATGTGTGGGAGGTACACTTTCTGTGTCCTTGCATTGACTTAAAATCGAAAACTTCATTAAATCCCAAAATTGATCAATGCCTTGACCAGTTAGAAAGTTCTAGTTTGAAATTAATTCCCTGCCAAGGAAATGATGGTGTCACTCTCTTCTGGCATTCATGTAGCTGTTGAGAAGTCTGATGGGAGTGTAATTCTTATTCTTGTATAGGATACCCTCCCCCACCTAGTGCTAGAAGCTTTTTATTTCTTTATGTCTAAAATAGCACAGTAACGTGTCTCACTGAAGGCTCTTTTTTTGTTTTTGTTTTTGTTTTTGTTTTGAGTTATCAGTAGTCCTTTACACTTTAAAATACATCTCCATTCAGCTCTAACAAAATTTCTTCTATTATTTCTTTCATAATTTCCTTCCCTTTATTTTCTGTGCTTTCTCTTTTTGGAAATCCTATTAATTAGATGGTGGATCCTACCTATTAATTTTATAAATTTTTCTATTTTTTTTCCCTACTCTGGTTTATTTTATTATTTTTCCTTTTTCTTTTTTTAATTTAAATTCAATTTAGTTAACATGTATTGGATTATTCTTTTCAGAATGAGAATTTCGTGCTTCATCTGTTGCATATAACACCCAATGATCATGACATCAAGTGCACTTTTTTTTTTTAAGATTTTATTTATTTATTTGACAGACAGAGATCACAAGTAGGCAGCGAGGCAGGCAGAGAGAGAGAGAGGAGAAAGCAGGCTCCCCGCTGAGCAGAGAGCCTGACGTGGGGCTCGATCCCCGGACCCTGGGATCGTGACCTGAGCCGAAGGCAGAGGCTTTAACCCACTGAGCCACCCAGGCACCCCTAGAGTATATTCTAGCTTCCCAAAGATGCCCATGTCCTAATCCTAAGAAGCTGTGAAAATGTTCTTTTTGTGGCAAAGGGGACTTTGCAGATGCAATTTAGTAAAGGAGCTTGAGATGGGGACATTACACTGGATTAACCAGAGAAGCCCAGTATAATTACAGACATCTGTGTAAGAGGGAGGCAGGAGGCTATAGAAGAGAAAAGATGCTGTGCTCCTGGCTTTGAAGCTGGGGGCCACAAGGCAAAGAATGTAGGTGACCTCCAGGAGATGGGAAAGTCAGGGGAATGGATTCTCCCTTAGAGCCCTGGAAGGAACACATCCTGCAGACCCACTTTAGATTCTGACCTCCAGAGCTATAGCATAATAAATTTGTGTTGTTTTAACCCATTACATTTGTGGTAGTTTGTTATAGCAGCCATTGGAAACTAATATAATCAAGTGCTGCCAAATACTATATAAGTCCATGAGCATATGATTTTATTTTTTTTAAAGATTTTATTTATTCATTTGAGAGAGAGAGCCCAAGCAGGGAGGGAGGCAGTGGGAGAGGGCGAAGACTCCCTCTGAGCAGGGAGCCCCACATGGGGCTCAATCCTAGGATCCTGAGATTATGAACTGAGCCGAAGGCAGATGCTTAACGGACTGAGCCAGCCAGAGTCCCTGAACATATGATTTTAAATGACTGTAGGGATGAGGCACTTTCAGTTAATTTTTGGTAGTTAGGTGGTAGCTGCAGGAGTGTTGGCTAATAAGATGAGGTAGAAGCAGCTATTGTGAGGAAGGGAGCTCCCTGAGAGGTTCCTGGCTCAGAGTTGCAGTTATTCTGGAGGGTATTATAAGGACATTAAATGAGGATGAAAGGAGAGTTGAATTGATGGGTCAATAAACAGAAAGTAACCCCATCCTGACCTCTGCATACAAAACTCCATTTGGTATTTACCACTAGGCAGAAAACTAACACACACACAATGTCTTTCTCCTTCTCTTTGTTTCACACGTACACACTACCTCCAAGGGTTTCCCTCTAAAGAAACTGAAAAAGTCATCTAGGAAGAACATGAACACAGGTGTTCATGCTTTCCAGCCGTGGCTGGCACACCTCAGTCAGCAGGCCCAGTACAGCCTGTCACCTGTTTTTGTAAGACCTGCGAGCAAAGAATGGTGTTGATGTTTTTTTTTTAAAGTTGGGAGGGAAAAATCCAAAGATTAATATTTTGTGACATGTAAAAACTACATGGAATTCACATGTCGGTGTCCATCCACAGAGTTGTATTGGAACATCGCCACCGTTACGTATTTGCTTACTGTCTGTGGCTGCCTTGCATTACCATGGTGTTGAGCAGAGCCTGTGTACGGGATCTTGTGGCTTTCCACTGCCGCTCAGCACACTTCAAGTGATAGTTAAGCAATTTTAACTGAACTGCATTTTAAGTGCCACATGTATCAATGTACCATGTTATTTTAATCTTTTAAAAAAAAAGTTATCAGTGCAGACCTATCATGTCACTTTTTGTGAATTTCAAATGTTGAATTTGAAAAGTGAATTTCAAATGTTGCTCTCTCAAGGCAGAGTAGAGTGTGGATTATCTTGGCAGTTAATTAGATGACAGAGCACATCTAGCATTGTGTTGAAGGAATGCAGTACGTGTCAACATGGATTAAGCAGTCATCACAGTATTCCCAACTGTAGGAAAAAATGGTCAGAAAAGTAAGACAACTTAAAACAGAGTATCTCATCACAGAATTTATTTACAAATTTTAAAAAGCAAAATGAGGTTGCAATGGAAAGAAATCTTCAGGTAGTTCATCTGTTAGCAAAGCAGGGAAACTCACTGAGCCAGGGTGAGTTAATGAAATCACATTTGATTGCAGCAGTAGAAGAAATGTATCCTGGGAAAATTTGTTGTGTGCTGTTAACCTTTACATGAGAAGAGCTACCTGGGACTTTGGTAGACATATCCTTATCAGTTGAAGAGTAAGGCAAACCGATTCCCAGTTATTGGTACTGAAGTTATTGATTACTGATCAGTTATTGCTGTTTACTAAAGCACCAGTGCCATGTTTGAGAGTGAAGAATTCATTAGTCTCAGTGAATAGTCTGGTGGAACAGTTACAGGCAAGGATGCTTTCAAAGAACTTGAGAACTGAGTAATTCAGTAAGACCTGAAATGGAATCTGCTATTTTGTGTAACAACTGACAGTGGTAAGAATATGTGTGGAGCAGACAAAAGCTTAGTTGGGCAGATGTACAAAGCTTGTGAAATGCAAGTTGTTTCAAGCTTATGGTTATTAATCATAGTAGTGATTGGCAGGTACTTTGTGGAAAATGTTTGAATCTGTCATGTGTTAAAGAACCAGTAATACCAAGCATGAACTTCTTTACGTCTTATAGATGTAACCGTTATCATTTCTATGAATTTTTTTAAAGAAAGAGATGCTGGGAGTGCCTGGGTGGTTCACTTGGTTAAGTGGCTGCCTTTGGCTCAGGTCGTGATCCCAGAGCGTCCTGGGATCGAGCCCCACATCAGGCTCCCTGCTCGGTGGAGAGCCTGCTTCTCCCTCTCCTTCTGCCTGCCTCTCTGCCGACTTGTACTCTCTCTCTCTGTGTCAAATAAATAAAATCTTAAAAAAAAAAAAAAAAAAGGAAGAAAGAGATGCTGAATATCCAAACTTCTGTATTTCACTGTAGTGAAGTTAGCAGCAGTCAAGTTTTGCTTTGAATTTTAGACTCAGGGGCTGAAATTTTTCCAAACAAGAACCACCTTCAGCCACTGTTACTGAACATTGAAGGACTATGGAGATTAGCCTTTGCTCTCTTGACACTGAATTATCAAATTGTTGCTGTATATAAAGATGTTATATTCTAACATTATTCTAATTCTAATGATTGAATTAGCTTCTGATAATTTTTGGTGCTGTTTATTAGTGAATTCAGTATAAAATTGCAAGGCAAACAGCACTTACATGAGAAACTTATACTGTACTAAAGTTAGATATTTAATGTTTGGATCACAGGTCCGTCATTATACACTTCTTTACTATAAAAAGTTAATACATTGTGGAATGAATAAATCACAGGGGTGAAAATTACAGCATAGAGAGTATAGGTAGTGGTATTATAAAAGCATTGTCTGGAGACAAATGGTGGCTTGTGGTGAGCAGGACATACAGAGTTGGTGGAATCACTGTGTTGTACACTTGAAACTAATGTAACATTGTGTGTCACCTGTACTTCAATTAAAAAAAAAAGTTAAAACAAGATGTTATATCTCTATTCCCACACATACTTGCTGCAGAAATACTTTCTGAGCTCAAACTATAGTTCTAATAGTTTCCTTCCCTATTCCACCTCTTATTGTGGATTTATACTTCTTTCTAAAAAATTATTTTACTTTTTACAATATTGGGTCTACAGAAGGAATGAGATAAACATGCTTGCTATCTTGAACTAGTAATAAAAACATTGTAAATTCATGGGGACTTCTACCATTTTATGTTAAGAACTGGTTTTATTTTGCTACTAAGCTTCAGCAGCTCTCCCTAAAATGTCTCATTCATTCATTCATTCATTCACTTACTGGCCTCAGTGTTGGAAGCCAGGAGATGGAGAGAGAAATAAATAATTAGAATAAGTCATAACTACGGTGATAGACATGTGTACTGGTGCTGGGGAGAGGATGGACAGTATGACTGTTTCCATATGGGAGGTAGAGGAAGACTTCACAAACCACAGTGTTTGAACTGGGTCTTAAAAATTGAAGTAAAAAAAAAAAAAAAAAAAAAAATTGAAGTCCAGGGGCGCCTGGGTGGCTCAGTGGGTTAAGCCGCTGCCTTCGGCTCAGGTCTTGATCTCAGGGTCCTGGGATCGAGTCCCGCATCGGGCTCTCTGCTCAGCAGGGAGCCTGCCCCCCCACTCTCTGCCTTCCTTTCTGCCTACTTGTGATCTCTCTGTGTGTTAAACAAATCTTTCCAAAAAAAAAGAAAAAAAAAATTGAAGTCTAGGGGCACCTGGGTGGCTCATTGGGTTAGACCTCAGCCTTTGGCTCGGGTCATGATCTCAGGGTCCTGGGATCTAGCCCCACATCGGGCTCTGCTCAGCGGGGAGCCTGCTTTTTCCTCTCTCTCCGCCTGCCTTTCTGCCTACTTGTGATCTCACTCTCTCTGTCAAATAAATTAATAAAATATTTTTTTAAAAAATTGAAGTCTGAAGTTCATTAGGTGGAGAAATGGCATTTTAGGTCACTGGAACACTGCGTGCACATATAGGAAAAGGTCAGAGATCAGAGGACATGTTTGCATGTGGCCGTGCGAGATAAGAGGAGTGGCAGGAAAGGAGGCTGGGAAGGTAAAGTATGGCCAGGTTAGGAAGGGCCCTGCATAGTGTGTCCTGAAAATCTGGTTTGGGATGCAGATTTCTGTTGCAATGGAGTTGGTTCATAAATTCAAGTGACATCATATTCTATCAAGATTTAATTTACTGTTAGTGATAAATCAGCCTATCTGACTTAAACATTTCCATTTACCTTCTTAACATTTCCTCTTTATTCAGTGTGTTTGAAATATAGAATCCAAGTTATAGCACTAGTACAAATTGAATTAAGGCTGAAAATGCCCGTAAGTTTGAGATTTTAGACGTTTTCTTGGGAGGAAAAGACGTTTAAGAGGTATCAAAATGATCTAAAAGGGCTAATCATGCTTGATTTTTGTCTACACAGTCTTTAACTGTTTTTGCAAATTGCCTGTTCAGTTTATTATTTTCTGAAATTTAATTTTCTTTGTTTTTTATGTTGTTTTTTTTTTCCAGTGGACAGAAAACTGCAGAAAATCAACCTATCCTCCTTCTGGACCAACGTGAGTAAACATCAGATGTTCAAAACTGACTTTGGCCTTTGTGGAGACTTTTCCGTATGTAATTATCTCATAAAAATGACAATAATGAAGAAAAATTTAAGTCATGTCTTCTATATTTAAACAAATTTTTTTTCTTCTGAGACAGCTCTGTTTTTTTGTTTGGTCAGGTTTGTTTGGCTAAGACCCTGGACAAATATTGAAGTACCCCATGACTAAAATGCCCTCTTCTAGTCTGTCAAAATCAGAGAGAAAAAGAATTTCTGTTTTCCAGCAAATTCTGTCGATTGCCAAGCATTTTTTTATCCTGACAAATGCAGAGCTGAACTGTGACTTCCTGTGGTACCTGAATATAAACCATCAGATTATATTGGAAGAAAGTGTAGGGTTTTATATATGAAACCTTCAAGAAATAAACCCCTAGTGTAATAATCAAAGCTGTTGAGGACAAAACAAGATTAAAAAACATAAGGGAAGGGCCAGTGTCATATTTTAGTGCATTTATGTTAATATTTTTAATATAGGTATATGGCATTTTCAAATCTTTCATGGCTAAATGGGTTTATGAGAAAAGTATAAGAACAGCCCACCAGCCCAGAGGGTTCAGAATGTGGAAAAGAAGAGAAAGGTATAAAGAAGGGTAATCTTTTTTGCCCTGCTTTCTTTCTTTCTAAAAGTAGCCTGGGGTGGGCAGGGGAAAGGAGAATACAGCTTTAACCTGTTAACCTTAGAAATAAAACTGCCAGTTATTGTCCCAGCAAACATGGGTTTACTTGTGAAGAGCAGAGAATTACAATGCAGGACAAGCAAGCTACAGCAAAACCGTAGGGAAGCCAGCAGAACAAAAGAGGAGAATGCTCTTTTACAGAGGAAAGGGGGAGGTTGTGTCTTATTGGCTGTGTTATTGCCAGAAGAGGAGGAAAGCCTTTCTTCCTGCAGGGCTAGTAAAGTAGTATCTAAAGTATTATCAATTTACAAGGCTCCTTTCTTTCTGCAGGGTTGTTAAGTTCAAGCCCCATGTTGGGGGTGAAGCTTCCTTAAAAAAAGAAAGTCTTCAAAAATATAAATTAAAAAAGAAAAATCTTTCTTTGAAAGCATCAGTGATCAAGAGTCAGGTTTTCCACATTTCTGTGCAGGGAGGAAGGTGCAGAGCAGTTGGAAATCACTTAAAGCCCTATTTGAGTTAAAAAGAAGGTTAGGAGAGAACACTAAGGCACTTCCCATCTAAAGACTTTATCTTCTTAAGGACATAAGTGTTGGAGATTTTCTCAGAGCACTGAACCAGCACCTTATTGAGTACATTGTTTTTTTTTAAAAGTTCAATAGAGAGCAAAATACAAAACTTAAAATAATTATACAGAACGGAAGAAGTAACAGAACTCCAAATTGTATGATGGCTCTAAACTAGGACTCTAGACCTGAAAGTAGCTAACTGAAATATTTATTGGCACTGATTGCAATGTAGAAGAAAGGTTTTCCCTGTGGAGGCAAACATGGAGTCATATATGCCTCTGGAAGTCTCTGCTTCAAGAGACAATGGAAGCAGAATAGTGGATATAGCCAAGAGCACACAGAGTACATTTGTAAACATACAGTACAGGTACATACTAACACTTTGTTAGTAGTCCAGTGGTTTAATGCATTTGAGTGGTGGGAGCTTTAGAATTTCTGGTAGGGCCAGACTGTTATTTGGTCCAAACCAGAGTCTCTTTTTATCAAGACAACAATTACTAGATTTTCAGTGTCGTTTTTCCCTCTCTAGAGTCAGTTGTTGGGCATCTCTTGTCAGTTTTTCTAAATAATCATCTGGGAGAACGTCCCTTTGGACTGTGATAGAGGTTTTTCTCTTGGTCTCCTTAAGAACAGCATTTTTGGTTGAAATACCAAAGGTATTATGAGATGGTTTTATTTGGCCCACAGGAAGTGAGTCAAGTCTGGTATGCCGAAGAACCTTATTAGTAGAGCAGCTGGCAAAAGTATGACATCTAGTACATTTTGGACATAAGAGCCGTTTCTAATCTTATCCTCATTGTGGGTAAGGACATCTCGTTGTTTCTATTATATTCCAAAGTGATGAATTGCCCCAAAGGCATACTGACTATTGGTATAAATGTCTGTGGTTTTAGCCTTGGTGGAGGGACAAGTTTGAGCAAGGGCATATATTTCATCCTATTGGGTAGAAATAGCCAAAGGTCAAGGTGCTGCTTCAGTGATGTCAAAAGGAAGTTGTGATGGCACACCCCATTCAGTATGTTCCACGTACATCCTTTAAATAAGAACTTTCAGGAAGTCATGAAAAAGCTTGCCTTGGTTAGAAGAGTTTCTTACAAATTGTCGTGACGGGCCAAAAAGTCATGTCAACAATCATATAGGGTATCATCTGGATCTGAATGTAGTTCTTGTTTGAAGATCAGATGCCCTAAGTATCAAACTTGAATTTGAGCAAACTGCTATTTTTTTTTCTCACTTTGGAGACTTTATTTCCCTTTAAGCCTACAAATTTTAATAGATGGTTGTTGTCTCCTGTAAAGAAGTTTGAGAAGGGTGATAGAGAAGCAAGTCATCTAATACTTTAAGAAAGTAGAGCCTTCCCAAAACTTTCTATCATCCAAATCAGCTTTTAAGGCTTGTGAAAAGTAAGGAGGACTCTGTGAAACCCTAGGGATAAATATTACCATCCAGTTGTATTGCTCTTCTTCCCAAGTGAAGGCAAAAAGATACTGGCTATTCTCATCAGTGAGCGTACTAAAAATGTTCTGCGTAGTTAAATTCTGAAAAATTTGCTTTCAGTAGGAATGGATATCAGTAGCATATGAAGGTTGGAAACAACAGGATACCAAGGGGAAACAGTAGTATTAACTGTTCTTAGGTCTGGGACAGACCTCCGTTTAGCCATTGGGTTTTCTTACAGATAAAATAGAGGTATTACAGGGACTAGTACAGGGGATAGTGAGCCCTGAGCCTTGTAATCTTCTATTATGGGCTTGATGCCTCCAGGGCCTTCTTTATTTATGGAGTATTGATTAATTCTGCAGAGAGGTTTTGAGGGATCTCTTTGAATCTTGTTGGGGAGGTGCACTTGGAATTGTGCCAGTATTAGTTGAGGATTTTGCCTGTTAAGGAGTTGGTAGTTGATCCAGTAGGAGCAAATAATCTGTTCCTAGATGCAGCTGTAGTCAGAGATGGAGCCAATGAAAGATGTGGAAGGTCATTTAATCCCCTTGGTTCGCTCTTTTGATTACTGTTAACAAATTCTAGAATCATTTCCCCTTTGGGGAGAAGGAAATTCTGGCATGATAGTTCTGTGAGAAATCTTGGCCCAGTAAATGAATAGAGATGGAGGAACGCAGAGGGAAAAAAAGGATGCATATCTCTCAATAGGCTTGACAAAAGGGAATAGGTTCAGAGATGGGAACCTGTTGAGGTTTATGAGAGATTACCTCCCTTTTCTCCCACCACCCCTCCCCCCGCTTCACCTCACTCCCCCCACTTCACCTCACCTTAGCTACTTGAGCTTGTGTAGTGCTCTGAGGTGGAGGCTGCTTTAAAGCAGTAGGATTAAGCATGGAGAGTGTAGCTCTAGTGTTGATACAGACATAGATTTTTTTTTTTTTTCCCAGTCTGGAAAGTGGTTTCTGTAGGTCACTGAAGAGGGAGGGTTGGGATGAGCACCTGTAGCTCCTCAGGGCCTTGTGTTTAGGAATTAGATGGTTAGACAGCACCTAGAGCACTTAAGTTTGTCCCAGCTTTTTAGTAATGCCCTGGCTCTTTGCAGTAATAGCACAAACTGGAAGGTTTTTGGTTTAAGCCTTATTTGCCCAAGTTGGAACTTGAGAATTTTAGCAGTCCTTTAGGTGACCCATCTAAGACACAAGCAAGCTGAAATGGTTTTCCATTTCATCCTGGTCCTCTTAAAAGACTCAAGGAGGGGGCGCCTGGGTGGCTTAGTCTGTTAAGCATCTGCCTTCAGCTCAGGTCATGATCCCAGGGTCTGGGATCAAGTCATGAATTGATTTGGCTCCCTGCTCAGCAGGGACTCTGCTTCTCCCTCTGTCCTTGGCCCTGCTCATGCGTGCACTCTCCCTCTCTTCCCATTCCCCAGATAAATAAAATCTTAAAAAAAAAAAAAAAGACTCAAGGAGAAACATCCTAGTTTGGGTCATTGATGAGTATAGAGTTAAATATTACCTGGTGGATTCAGCATTTAAAGGAAAACCAGTACCTTCTTTAAAAACAATTCGGAGTCAATTATAGTAGTTATGAAGAGATTCTTCAGGCTTTTGTGCACAAGCCTGAATTTTTGTTCCCATCGACATGCTTAGGGAAAGCTGCTGTAACTGCCCAGTGGATATTTCTTGGGAGTGTTCTAGTGTCTTACCAAAAGTTAGGAGTCTGTTTCTTTACATGTCCTTCAGGATGTTCCTATTGGACTAGTTTCATCCAGTTTTTGGTCTGGCCTTTGCAAGTAAGCATGTGGATTAATGGATATAAATCTGAGAACTAGAATGGTAAATTTGAATAACTAGAGTAAATTCTAAAGCTTGTGGGGTGGGGGAGAGGTCACCAGTCACTTCAGAAAACTCTTCATGACTTGCATAGTTCCCTTAGTACAGGAGCATAAGAAACTTGGCATTTCTATAGATCATCAGAAGGCTCAGCTTCAAAGGGGCAGGTTTTAGCAGGTTCAGGAGAAGGAGCAAGGAGTACTTCAGAGGGAAAAGGAAGTTCAGCAGTGTAAAAAAACAAAAGTAGCACCTGCCAGGTGTCAGGAAACAAAGGTAGAGGGGGGAGAAAAGGTCTCTGAAGCTATTTTGACTTCTTTCACTTGTCTTGTCAGTTAATTTAGAAATAGTATCTTACAAAGAGGCAAACTCAAAATCCTGAAGGGATTCAGAAGCCTCAAGGTACCATCTAAAACAGGCATCCCATTTAGGTTCGTTTGTTTTTTAGTGGCTGTGCTTTCTAATTTACTTTTGGGTAAGCCAAGTTTGGGGAGATCCGAAGTTCCCCATAATGGGCATTGAAGTTCTGAGTTACTTTTGGTTAACTCAGTCTCTTTAGTTATAAATGCATATGCAGTTTTTAAACATAGGACAGCTGGGGTCCTAGGAGGGGCCGAGTACCCTCGAAGCATTTTGATGACTGAGATCCCATTTCTTAGAAATTTTTCTCTAGGGGACGCCTGGGTGGCTCAGTTGGTTGGACGACTGCCTTCGGCTCAGGTCATGATCCTGGAGTCCCGGGATCGAGTCCCGCATCGGGCTCCCAGCTCCTTGGGGAGTCTGCTTCTCTCTCTGACCTTCTCCTCGTTCATGCTCTCTCTCACTGTCTCTCTCTCAAGTAAATAAACAAAATCTTAAAAAAAAAAAGAAAGAAAAAATAAAAAGAAATTTTTCTCTAGGGTGAAGAGAAAAAATACTAAGTAGCACAGTTTCAACAGGAACAGCCTGTTTCCAGAAGGCATTAGGCCAAAGGCCAGTATCATTCCAGTAGGAACAATCCAGTTCCAAATTGGAGTCATACCAAAAACTAGTACATATCCAGCGGGCACAGTCCAATCCCAAAATGAGTCAGTTCACAGCAGTCTAAACAGGAGTCAGTACAGTTATAACAGAAACGGTCTGATTTTGTAAAGGACTCAATAAGTACTCTCAGATTAAAAAAAGAAACACACAAACAAGGCCTTAAGACAGATCCCAAATAAAGCCTGGAGAGCTCTCAAAAAGAGAGTAGAGCTTGAATCCGAGGGAAAACTTACCCTCCAGCCTAAGGATTGTCAAGAAAGAAGGGAGCCCAGGTGGCTCTGTGGTTAATCCTCACCTGTTTGCTCACCAGCCTTGGAGTCGTTGGGAGCTTTCTCTGTCTTCCACTTCTGATCACCAAGTAATGTTAACCTTAAACGTAAATCTGCCAGTTATTTTACCAGCGAATATAGGTTTATTCAGAAATAGCAGAGAATTATAGTGAGGGACAAGCAACCTAGGGCAAAACCTTAGGGAAGTCTGCAGAACAAAGGAGAGGAACGATGTTTTCTGGAGGAAAAAGGGGAAGTTGAAAAGGCTGTTAAAATAAGTCCAGTGGAGTGAACTGGGAGTTGGAAGAATAGTGGCTTCTCATTGGCCGAGCTGTTGTCAGGGCAACCTTTCTTCCCCTTGCGGGGGTAGTAAAGTAGTAGTTAAGGGTAGTATCAGCTTGAAAGGCAGCTTTCTTCCTGTTGAATCTGCAGTTGGGCCTGACAGCTATCCTGCTGCCCCCGACTCCAGACTAAACGGCATTTACTTTTATTAATTTTCAGAAACCAGCAGTATCAAGATGACATTCTTGATTTTTGTAACATGCCAATTATATATATTGTACACACTTGCCTAAATTATGTAATAGCCTCTGCCCCAGATACAGTGCCACTGTAATACACAAAATTCTTTTGATTTACTCACTTTTCTGTGGAAAAAGGGAAATATTTGACAGGAAGTAATTTAGGAGTAATCAGTTCCTGTGTTCTTCTAAAGCCAGTGTGCTTTCCAGCCCTTGGCTTGCTCTCTGGAGGTCTTCCTTTGTGTCAACACTGGCAACATCTTGCTCTTCAGTGCCTTATTGATTACATGCATCTCTTGATTGGTGTCACTGCCCCAATTCATTTAACACATAATGAACATCTTCCATGTTAAAGACTTTTTTTTCCTACTCCCTTTCATGTCCACCTTACGTGTGTCTATGAACTGATTATCCTGCAAACCTTCCCTCCTTGGGCTTTGAACTGGTTCCAGGCTGCTGAGTGTATGTATGTGTATACACGTGTATAAAGACGGGTACAAAACCCACATGTAGAAATAAACACATTTTTCCCATATTTATCTATCTATACAATGTAATTTTTTTTTAAGATTTTATTTATTTATTTGACAGATCACAAGTAGGCAGAGAGATAGGAGGGAGCAGGCTCCCCGCTGAGCAGAGAGCCTGATGTGGGGCTCGATCCCAGGACCCTGAGATCATGACCTGAGCTGAAGGCAGAGGCTTTAACCCACTGAGCCACCCAGGTGCCCCTACAATGTAAATATTTTTGTCCTGGTATCTCCCCTGGTTCCTTCCTACTTCCTAGCCTGTTCTCTGCAGAAAAATCTTCCATTCTGCTCTGCTGCTTTCCTCTGAACTATAACTGTGCCTTGGGATATGAGAGGGGAGTGTGGTATTCATATACCTTTGAATGACAGCAGAATCCTCCTCTACATTATTTTTGATTGAGTACATCGATTCTAGAGGTATGCATGGGCATCTGTGAGGGAGGAGAGAAATACCTGTTTATCCAGTCTGACCAGTTACATTAGTGCTGGAGATCAAGAGACTGACAGCTAGAGCACCCCTGAATCCAACCAGATCCCATTAGCATTTATTTTCTACTGCTCCCTGGCGCGTAGCAACTGCCTTCTTATTTGCGTGTTCGTGTGTTGTGTCACATGGACTAGTTTCTGAGCCACCTGTGGAGCCAGGTGGGTTCAGACAGTTCTTCATAGTGCCTGTGATGACCTGGGCACAGAAGATGCTATGTCTCAAACACGATTTAATGATGTTTATTGTTTGCAGTAAAGTGGGAAAATATTCTATAGTCATGACTATTGATTGAATACCGATACTGCTGAGTATTTTTTGTGTGTTTCGTGTAATCTTTACTGCCCTCAGTAAGGTAGATAATGTTTATTTTTCTAGGAAACTGAGGTACAGATGTTAAATATGGAGATATTTTAGAAAAATGTTTAATGAGAAGTAAAATGTGGGATCATGGTTAAGCTTTAGTTATTAAAATGATTTTGTTCATCAGTTTCACAGTTCTTTCAAAGGTGGAGGTGTTACTAAAGAGAGATTTGGGGGTCTCCCCATGCCCACTTAATCTAATCCTCTGCTGTACTGAGTTTATCTCTTCCCCATTTCTTCTTTGGAATCCTTGAGCCTACCTAAAGAAGAATCAGGATGGATATAGATTTGGGTTATGTTGATATTCTAAGGGGAAGAGCAGCTGATGGGAATTCAGAAAACCTGTCTTAGGGCAGTACCACCAATGTCCACAGCTCCAGTGGCCACTGCTTTACCATCACTCCTAGACATGGAAATCTGGGTGCTTGCTGGCAGGGAGGGGAGACCACTGGTAGCACCTACCTGTAATGGGATGAACAAGATTTTTTTTTTTTAATTGTGGGACCGAATGTTGCTTATGAAATTATGACCAGTTAGAAGCTGAATTAATTTGTTTTTATGTTAGGCTTTTTTCTAGGAATTAAGTATCAAAGTCTTTAATATAGATATCAGTTACTGTAGCTCACACTAGCATGTACCTTGTGTTTCTCTGGAGCAGAAAAATAATGGTGCACATGCTGGCTGTTTTTAGGCATACCTCTAAGCTGATAAATCACTGAATGGCACACCCTTAGAGGCATAGTAAGAAGATCTGGAAGATAATGTTTCTGTAGCTAAGGAGAAAGGTGGTAGCATTCATCTACCAGAAATAAGCTCCAATGATAAAGGAGTGGACGTTGCTATATCCTCAGAGTAGAACCTGCTATTTCTCAGTTGAAGAGTAGTAAATGCATATGATTGGAACAGTTCTTGGGTGTGCACTGACTACAGAAGAATGCATGGCAGGAAGAGACTCATGGCTGAGTGAGTACTGAAGGTTTCTGAAGCCAGTCATGGGAAGCTAATACATGTTGCCACTTCTGGAGGCTTAAAAGGCAACTGTACGGAAGCCAGTGCTAAGACAATGATTTGGCAGTAGTGTGACTGTCTAACAGGGAATTCTGAGACTGGGAAACCAATCAGAGAAGTGCCCAAAGCCTAGACTAAGTCTCTGCAGAGATCTAGGAGGGCACAAAAGGCAGATATTTTCGAGCACTGAGATTCAGATGACATGTGGCTCTGAGCCAAAATTCTTTCACTTATCTTCAGTTCACTTTAATCTTCCAGAATGTATAACTCTATTCTAAGATTTCTGAAATTGTTTGTGATTGTGTATACAACATAGGGCAGAAACAATAGCTGGGAAAATGAGCTTTTGTGCAAACCTTGGTTTGAGTACTAGCTTCTATGTTATTGTTAAGAATATGCCTCTAACATATCCATCTCAAATGTAACTGTCTAACTCCCGTCAAAAAACTGCTTTTTTCATTTTATGGTTCCACGCCTCTCATTACAGCTATAGGGGTCCAGTTCCATGGTACACCATAAATCTTGACTTACCGCCCTACAAAAGATGGCATGAATTGATGGTTGACAAGGCACCAGCGGTATGCTGATTGTTAAATCTTCTATTTCTGACATTACTGAATATATTGCATTTTTAAAAGAGCATTTCATGAAATTACACACCAAGTATTTTAAGGATATAATTTTGATATTTTTCTCCTGTTAACAATAATAGAAGAAATGATGCCATTTTTCTATAGCTTCCTGATCTTTTTACTCACCTTTGCCTTTGTTTCTATCATCTGTATTTTTCTAATTAATAAATAAAATAGCCTGTTAAAGATGCATTGTGTGTATAGATCAGGTGAAAATATTTTCAAATAGCACTCTCTCTATATATGGATAAATCAAAAGGTCTTTGTCTGTTTTCATATTACCAATATTAATCTTAAGTAGTCAACATTTTTTATGTCTCTTATTAATTAAACAATTTATTTATTTTTCAGCTAAGAATTATAGTGAATTCCCTGAAGGATCTAGTAAATGCATTTGTGCCAAGTGGAAAAATTATGCAGATAGTGGATCAAAAGTTGGTAAGAAATATTATTTCCCACAATAAATTATAAACATACACATATCCACATATACACACAGAGTTCAGAAAAGGCTCTGGTATTTATTTAAAGGCATAAATTGACAACTTCTTCTAAGGAGTTTCGACAAGTTTTCATTTATTCTAGACAACTATCAAAAGTTAGACTTAAAATTCTGGGGTTTGGTAATGTATAAATAATAGGACACAAAATAGCATGACAAATTTTGGCAATTAACTGCCCCTTAATTTTAAGTATGGACTACTTAGACAACAGTGGACACATATGTGTTTATCTGGGAGCATGGTATGCCCTTCCCCTTAGACATACAATTGACCCTTGAACAGCACAGGTTTAAATTGGGAAGGTCCACCCATACATGGATTATTTTTCTTATAAATACAGCAAAGTACCGTAAATGAAATGTATTTTCTTTTCCTTATGATTTTTTTTAAGATTTTCTTTTCTCTAGCTTTTTAAAATGTAAGAATACAGGTTAAAATATTTATATAACATAGAAAATGTGTGTTAATTAACTGTTGATATTATCAGTAAGCTTTCTGGTCAGCAGTAAACCATTAGTGGTTTTGGGAGAGTCAAACATTATACGGGGACTTTCAGCTATTCAGGAGGTGCGCACTCCTAACCCCACTCATCGTTAATTGTACTTGTATTTGCAAGTTCACTATTAAAAATTTGGGTTGTGTGTGGGTTTTTTGCTTTTTGTTGTTGTTGTTGTTTTATTTGAAGTACTTTGCCTCTATAGCTCAGGACACCCAGAGATTTTTCTACATATGACCAAATGACATATTCAACCTGGCTCTGCTCTTTAGGGAGGCCCTCAGTAGCTGTGACCATTGAAACTCACTTGGGTTGAGTGTAGCTTCTAGCAGTGTATTTGCCAAATCAGCTCATTTTCCTCTTGGTCATGCAGGAAGACTCCATTTCTTCAGCTTCTTTTATTTTTTTTTAAGATTTTATTTATTTATTTGACACAGAGAGAGATCACAAGTAGGCAGAGAGGCAGGCAGAGAGAGAGAGAGAGGAGGAAGCAGGCTCCCCACAGAGCAGAGAGCCCGACGCGGAACTCCATCCCAGGACCCTGAGATCATGACCTGAGCCGAAGGCAGCGGCTTAACCCACTGAGCCACCCAGGCGCCCCCTTCAGCTTCTTTTTAATATAGGTGGGACCAATGGAAATTCTAGGGCCTGGCCCTTATTGCTCCCGAGAGATCCTTATCACCCTGTTTTGGTCCTTGCTTTGGGACCCTGTATGTTCTGCAGGGTACAAAGGATTGGGAAGACCACCAAGGGCCTAGGGCAAATGTTTCAGCACTTAGGACATTTGGGATTGGATAATATTTTGTTGTGGGAACTGTCTGTGCATTGTTGGGTGTTTAGCAGCATCTCTAGCCTCTACCCACAGGGTGTACCCCTTCATTTTTGAAAACCAGAAATGCCTGTAGGTATCACCAAATCTGCCCTAGAGGATAAAACCACCCCTAGTTAAGCATCATGGAGTCCTAGAGACTGGATGCTCTATGCATATCATCCCTGAGACACTTGCACCTGCCAGCCGCCAACTCTGTTCTCCCACATACTCATGCTTTCAGAGTCTTTGATTAAGTGACCCCTTCATGTTTACTAACCAGACCTCCCCCACATACAAAGGTTCACAGGAACAACAGACAGGAGGCCCTCCCATTCCCCTCCTCTGCATGTCAGCAGGATGGTACATGTCCAGGATTGCATTCAGACAACATTGGGTTCTTTTCCCTTAATCATTGGACTTAAAGGCTGGATCAGTCCCGTAATAACTATATCCTTTGACACATTTCTTAAGCTGTGAAATGTCAGGTTTCTCATCAGGGAGAACACAACTAATAATAACACGTATTTTATATGTTCGCTGTGAGAATTAAGGGAAATACTGTATATAAAGCACAGTGCCTGAATATGATTAAGTGGTTAATACATGTTCAGTAAGTCATCTTTGTTTGTTACATAGGCAGGAATATTCCACTTGTGTAATGCTTTGAATTCCTAAGGAGTGGAAGTAAAAGTGCTTAGATCACATGATATAAACACCAAGTTGGTGACAAATGAGACTTGCAGATTTTAAGCACTTTATTAGTGAGAGGCTGTGAGCTTAAATTGTAATTTCACTTTTAGTGGAAAGTTGCCTTTGAGAATAAAAATATGTGCCGGCTGGGATTTTGCTCCTGTGTCCTTTGTTTGCTAACAAACTGTGATAATGCATCTAGCCCGGGAAGCCCATTTACCAAGACAGAAGGTTTTGTGAATGAATAGAAGACAGTGTGGATAGGAAGTGTAGTAATTAGGATGCATTGCCAAGGTGAGAGGGTGAGTTTGGGCAGAGATAAGGGGTACTTATGAAGTGTTTGTGGGCCATGTTAGTCATCCAAATGCAGTTATTGCCAGTTATCTCTTTTTTGTGGAGAACGGGGTAAAATACAAGGCAGGAAAAAAGTCATAGGTCTTGGCATAATACCGGAGAACAGTTGAGTTTAAGGGAATAAAAGCGATAGTTAAAGAACGAGGGGCCCAATATTGAGTCTAGAAAGAGTCTCTTAGAAATATAGGATATAAAAGTGCTTTATAGGGGCACCTGGGTGGCTCAGTGGGTTACAGCCTCTGCCTTAGGCTCAAGTAATGATCCCAGGGTCCTGGGATCGAGCCCTACATCAGGCTCTCTCTTCAGCAGAGCCTGCTTCCTCCTCTCTCTCTGCCTGCCTCTCTGCCTACTTGTGATCTCTTTCTGTCAAATACATAAACAAAATCTTAAAAAAAAAAAGTGCTTTATAATGACTTTTATTACTTCTCATGGAAGGAGCATCTAGAACATATTATATGTAAAAGAACCAAATCTCAAAGCAACCCTTTAGGTCGAATGTTTGATAATTTATTTGTTTTCCAGCCTGGCCTACTTGGCAACTTTCCTGGTCCATTTGAGGAGGAAATGAAGGGGATCGCAGCTGTTACTGAGATACCTTTAGGTAAAGTTCACTTTGCAGCTTTTGTAAGATTTAATAAAGCACTTTAAAAATTTTCTATTGAGGTATGGTCTACATACAGTAAAGTGCATAGATCTTAAGTATACAGTTCAATAAAACTTTTAAAATGCATGAATTCATGTAATCACAACTCAGGTCAAGACAAGGAAATTCTAGCAATCCAGAATGCTTCATCATGCCATCTCACAGATAGTACCAAATCCCCAAGTTAACTGCTTATTCTGACTTCACCATACATGAGTTCTGCCTTCTTGAACCTCCGTACACAGTGTGAACTGTTGTGTCAGGTTTCTTGTAGTTATCTAGAGTACTGAAATCTGTCTATCTAGAGTACCTATCTAGAGGTTGTATGCTACTATATAAATAGGATGTTTGGGTGTTTTCTAGACTTTGGATATCAAGAATAAAACAGTTATGAATATTCTTGTATCTGTCTTTGATGGACATGTTCACTCATTTCTGTTGGATATATTGGATTATAGGGTAGCTATGTTTGAGCCTTATAGATTCTGCCAAACAGTTTTCCAAAGTAATTGTATCCACTGACAAATAGTACAAGAGTTTTACTTTCCTCTCCTTAATACGTCTCTACCTGCTAGCATCAGTGTTTTTCATTTGAGCCACTTTGTTGAGTGTGTGGAATCCCATTATTGTGTCATTTGCTTTTTCTTGATGACTGTAAGATTGTACGACTATTGACCTTTTCTTTCAGTGGTTAGCGTTTTGGTGGTTTTTGCTTCTTTAGAAAAATGATTAAAAAAGATAGTCTGTCTCTCTTTCCTTCCTTCCTCCTACAGTTGAAATGTTTGTTACAGTCTTTGCCCATTTTCATTGGTTTTAAAACATTCTTTTTTTTCTAAGTTTTTCTTTTAATTCCACTTAGTTAACATAGTGTTATATAGTTTCAGGTGTATGATGTAGTGATTCAGCAGTTCCATACATACGTCACCTGGTGTTCATCACAAGTGCACTCCATAAATCACCCACCTCCCCTTTGGTAACTATCCGTTTGTTCGTTAAGAGTCTGTTTTTTGATTTGTCCCTCTCTCTGTTTTCCCCTTTGTTCATTTGTTTTGTTTCTTAAATTCCACATATGAGTGAAATCGTATGATATTTGTCTTTCTTTGACTGACTTATTTCACTTGGCATTATACACTCTAGCTCTATCCATGTTGTTGCAGATGGCAAGATTTCATTCTTTTTTATGGCTGTTTAATGTTACATTGTGTATATACATGTATATAGATATAGACACCCCCCCCAAATCTTCTTATCCATTCATCATTCAGTGGACACTTCAGCTTCTTCCATAATTTGGTTATTGTAAATAATGCTGCTGTAAACAGGAATGCATGTATCCCTTTGATTCAGTGTATTTGTGTTCTTTGGCTACATGCCCAGTAGTGTGATTGCTAGATTGTAGGGTAGTTCCTTTTTTTTTTTTTTAAAGACTTTATTTATTGGACAGACAGAGATCACAAGTGGGCAGAGACAAGCAGAGAGAGAGAGAGAGAGAGAGAGAGGGAGAGGGAGAGAAGCAGGTTCCCTGCTGAGCAGAGAGCCCGATGCAGGGCTTGATCCCAGGACCCTGAGATCATGACCTGAGCCAAAGGCAGAGGCTTAACCCACTGAGCCACCCAGGCACCCTGGGTAGTTCTCTTTTTAACTTTGTGAGGAACCTCCATACTGTTTTCCATAGTGGCCATACCAGTTTGCATTCCCACCAGCAGCGCACTTTTTCTCCATATCCTCACCAACACGTGTTGTTTCTTGTGGTGTTGATTTTGCGCATTCTGACAGGTGTGAGGTGATAGCTCATTATAGTTTTAATTTGCATTTCCCTGATGGTAGTGATAATAACCTCTTTTCATGTGTCTGCTGGCCATCTATGTCTTCTTTGGAGAAATGTCTGTTTATGTCTTCTGGATTGTTTGTTTTTTGGGTGTTGAGTTTATGTAAGTTCTTTATCTATTCTGGATACTAACAGTTTATTGGATATGTCATTTGCAGATATCTTCTCCCATTCTGTAGGTTGCCTTTTAGTATGGTTGATTGTTTCCTTTGCTGTGCAGAAGCTTTTTATCTTGAAGTCCCAATAGTTTGTTTTTGCTTTTGTTTCCCTTGCCTCAGGAGACATATGTAGGAAAATGTTCCTATGGCCAATGTCAGAAATTACTGCCTATGCTTTCTTCTAGGGTTTTTAATGGTTTCATGTCTCATGTTTAGGTCTTTAAGCTATTTTGAATTTATTTGGGTGTGTGTTACAAGGAAGTGGTCCAGTTTCATTCTTCTACATGTTGGTATCCAGTTTCCCCAACACTGTTTGTTGAAGAGATTGTCATGTTCCCTTTGGATATTCTTTCCTGTTTTTTCAGAGATTAATTGACCATATAATTGTGGGTTTATTTGTGGGCTTTCCATTCTGTTCCATTGATCTATGTGTGTATTTTTGCTCCAGTACTATACTGGTTTTTTAAATTTTTTTTAATTTAAATTAATTCATATATAATGTATTATTTGTCTCAGAGTTAGAGTTCAATGACTCATCAGTCTCCTATAACATCCAGTGCTCATTACATCATGTACCTTCCTCAGTTTCCATCACACAGTTACACCATCCCTCTACCCTCCCCCAGCAACCCTCAGTTTGTTTCCTAAGGTTAAGAGTCTCCTATGGTTTTTCTCCCTCTCTAGTTTTGTCTTGTTTAATTTTTTTTTCCTTACTGTTTTGATCACTCCAGCTTTGTATTATAACTTGAAGTCCAGAATGGTGATGCCTCCAGCTTTGCTTTTCTTTTTCAAGATTGCTTTGGCTATTCAGGGTGTTTTGTGTTTCCATACTAATGTTAAGATTGTTTGTTCTAGTTCTGTGAAAAATCCCATTGGTATTTTGATGGAGATTGCATTGAATGTGTAGGTTGCTTTGGGTAGTAGATGGTTTTAAGGAATTCTTTATATATTCTGGCTACAAATCAGATTATATGCATTCTGAATATCTTCTCTGTGGCTTCAAGTCCGTGGCTTGCATTTTTACTCCCTTACTGGTGGCTTTTAGTATGTAGAAATCCTTAATTTTAATGAATTCCAATTTAATTTAATGAAAAAGACTTTTCCTGCCACCTCCATTTTATTTTTAAGCTACCATAGTGATAGAGCTCTTTTAAGTAGCCAGTAGTACCTTGTTGTTTTGTTTGTTTGTTTTAACAAGAGAGAGGATTCAGAATTTCTGAAAATCAAAAGTAGTTATCAGTAAAGGTGGCTGTTTTTTTTATTGTTTTTTGCCTCTTTTAAAAAAATGATGTAGGGACGGCTGGGCAACTCAGTCAGTTAAGCATCTGATTTTGGCTTGAGTCATGATCTCAGGGTCCTGGGATCAAGCTCTGTGTTGATCAAGCTCTGTTCAGCAGAGAATCTGCTTGTCCCTCTCCCTCTGCCCCTTCTCACACTCATGCTCCATCTTTCAAATAAATAAATAACATATTTTTTAAATGATGTAAAAAGATGGTCAACATACTGGGAATATATTCTTATAGCCTATATGAAAAACAAGTCTTTAATTTCTTTATTATGTAAAAAGCCCAAAAAATAAAAACCACATATAAATATCTTGAGAGAAAAACAAATTAAAAAGATTAACATGGGGTGCCTGGGTGGCTCACTGGGGTAAAGCCTCTACCTTCGGCTCGGGTCCTGGAATGGAGCCCCACATTGGGCTCTCTGCTCAGCGGGAAACCTGCCTTCCTCCTCTCTCTCTCTTTCTCTGCCTGCCTCTCTGCCTTCTTGTGATCTCTGAATGTCAAATAAATAAATAAAATCTTTAAAAAAGAAAAAAAAAAGATTAACACATGATTTATAATAAAGTAAGAACAGAATCTTATCAAAATAGAAGTAAAATAAACATTAGATTAGGATCGGGAAGACATGTTAAGCTTAACATGTTAACATGACTGTGATAGAGATAGTGTGCTGTATATCTCTATTAAATAAATTTTTTTGTTTGCATTTGGTTGATACACAGAGTTAAGTTTTGGGTATACAACATAGTGTTTCAGCACATCACTCTTGTAGTGTACTATGCTCACCAAAAGTGTAGCTAGAACACTGTAATAGTGTCACTGGCTATATTCCCTATATGCTGTGCCTTTTATTCCCAGGGTGTATGCCTGTTACTTAAATGCTTATTGGTATTATTATACAGTTTTGGAAAAATACTCAAAAATTATAATGTTTTAAAATGGATTTTCTTGGTAGCTCTCCACTAATTTTATTAATAGTTCCTGGATCTCCTTTTTTCACCTCAGAAATATTTGTCACCTCTAAAAATGTGAGCAAAATAACATGTTCAGTATATAATAGAGAGCCAGATGTATTGAGTTAACATATTTTAGGGGCACCTGGGTGGCTCAGTCAGTTAAGTGTCACTCATGATTTTGGTTCAGGTCATGATCTCATGGGTCAGCTCACGTGGTGATCTCATGGGTTGTGGGATCAAGCCCTGCCTGAGGCTCCGTGCTCGTTGGAGAGTCTTCTTGAGATTCTCTCCCTATAACCCCTCCCTCCATTCGCACGCATGATCTCTCGCTCTCTCAAATAAATATTTTTTTAAAAGTTGTCATATGTTCGCACCCCTAAACCAAATTAAAATGATGCACATTAATGAAAAATTTGGACATCATGTTACAGTACAATTCTAGTATGCCTGGGTGTTCAACTTGCCCAAATAGCTGACCCTTTGGGGGCTTGTTTTGTGTCTGTAGAGTATAGGCTGGTGAGATACTTCCACCTGACCAACTGTGCAGGTGTGTTCAGACTGTCTGCAGACTCATATGCCACAGCAAAAATGCACAAGATGACTGTTAAACCTTTTCTTAAAAAAGAATTTTCTAACAATGTCATAGCTCTGTATATTGACCAAGAAATGTCCTTTCTTTTCTCATAGGAGAGATTATTTCATTCAATGTGTTCTATGAATTTTTTACCATTTGCACTTCAATAATAACAGAAGACAAAGAAGGTAAATGTGTGCTGAGGGAGGGTGGGCAGTGCAAAGTACAAAGTAGAAGAAAAATCTAAATAAATAGAATTAGAACTTGTAATATGCAGGCTTACTCTTCAGATTCTCTGTATGTAGCATCTAGTTTGAAGATCTCAGCAAATTTTTAAAAGACTACCGTAATGGCTACTAAAGTTTAATTCAGGGATGCATAACCCTTGGAAGAAGTGTTTCAGGACTGTAAACGTTCTTATCCTTTCTGCTAGTCTGCCTTATACTGTTCATGATTTAGTATAAGTATTCATAGGGGTAAGCGATTATCTTTATATGGATAAGATAGCCTTTCGTTAAAGCCCAGGACAAATCTTGTCCCATCATCTCCCAGCCAAGGGACCCTGTGTAGACCAGCTTCACTTCCCCATTTTTTTTTTTTTCCTGGTAGTTCCCCAGAATGCAGGCACAGGATGATGTATCCTGATTTACTGTTAATTTTTACCTCTCCTCTCAGGAGAAAGTCTGCCTGGTACCTCCCCTTTGAAGTGTTGAGCTGTAGGTAACAATTGCTGAAGGGAAGTGTGTTGGCAAGTCACATTAGGTGACTTAGGTACTTGTCAGTGGACCAAAGAAGGAGCACTGATTCTTTTCCCTTATTATAATTTTACCTGGAACCCTGTGTTCTCAGATAATTAGGAGGGGATCTGGCCATTGTGACAGGCACAACAGTTTGATCTTATTAAGGCTATGATATTAGGATGTTGCTTAATTCTTACTGTTGAACAGTTGTAAATATCAGTAAACCAGAATTAAATGTCCAGCTTTGAGTTAGAATCTGTTATACTATCATATGCATCCATTATGCTTCATGTCTCTCCTTACTTCAAATTAGGTCATCTACTACATGGACGAAACATGGACTTTGGAGTGTTTCTTGGGTAAGTAAAGAACATGGTGAGTGTCAGTCCTTAGGAAGAGTATGTTGTATTACATTGATGAAAAGTAAATCATACATCATGCCCCAAATATGACCAGAAGTGAAGATACTGGATCCCTAGTTTTGAGACAAAGTTGGGGACACTCTTTGGGAGCCCATAACGGAGTTAAACCTAGTAAACAGAAATCTGGAGCATGACTAAAGGCCCCAGCTGCATGTTGGGCTTACTGCTTAGAAGGGAAGAACAGCATTCTTTTTTACATCTTCTTAACATTCCTGGAAAAATACAACAGTGCTTTGTAATTAGAGACATACATTTGAATATGGAGTTTGCTCTTTAGTAGGCTGTGTTGTTTTGAGTTATTTAGCTTCTCTGAGCCTCTAGTTTTATCACATGGAAAATGGAGGGTAAAACCACTCACATTGCAAAGTTCTTGTGAGGCTTGGTCATTAATGGATTAGGGAGATATAATGCCTGGCTGTGATCATTATATATTCATTATTATCATCGTTTTTTTAAAAAAGATTTTTATTTATTTATTTATTTGACAGACAGAGATCACAAGTAGGCAGAGGCAGGCAGAGAGAAAGGGAAGCAGGCTCCCCGCTGAGCAGAGAGCCCGACTCGGGGCTCGTTCCCAGGACCCTGGGATCATGAACCGAGCCAAAGGCAGAGGTTTTAACCCACTGAGCCACCCAGGTACCCTATCATCATTGTTTTTAAATGTCACTGTAATTTGTCTTTTGTAGGTGGAATATAAACAATAATACCTGGGTCGTAACTGAGCAACTCAAACCTTTGACAGTGAACTTGGACTTCCAAAGAAACAATAAAACTGTCTTCAAGGCTTCAAGCTTTGCTGGCTATGTGGGCATGTTAACAGGATTCAAACCAGTAAGGAGTCTACTCTTACATAATTTTACAGGTAGCTCTGTGTCCTGCTTTTACTGCCTGTGAAGGGTGGGGTCTAAGGACCTAAAAAGAATATGAAGCCTCAGTCCATCCCTTTGTACTTTTGTCACCATCACAGGTGTGAGCTCACGTGGTAGAGAAGAGTAGAGAGGGAACACAGGTTTGTTTCTGAACCTCTTCTGAGGAAAAAGCACGTGGCTGGTTGTGGAGGGCTGGGAATGTAATATAAATCTGGCATCTGGCCTTTAATCTGCTACTCAGACAAGTTAGGCATTTATTCTCTACAGTTCGTTTTCCTTCTCAGACAAGTGTGGCCAGTAATATTCTACCTGATCATTTCACACACTACACATGAAGATGCTTTGAACTTTTAAAAGCTGTTAATAGAATGTGATAGTATAGCTTTGACTCAGCTTTAAATTCCCACCTTCACTCCCCACCCCCTGCATTCCAGGATTTGGCATACCAGCATAAATACGAGGGGGCCTTAAAAACAGGATGGTTGAAGTCTTTGACCTCATTGCTTTGTCTTGTTTTCAGGGACTGCTTAGTCTTACATTAAATGAACGTTTCAGTATAAATGGCGGTTATATGGGTGAGTAGAGTTTTTAAATGGGAATTGTATAGATGTTTTAAGAGGAAGGCCAGACTGTGTCTTCTGGTTCATAGTCTAACCTGATTGCAGGCCTGTGACACTGTGTGTTTGATTTCTTCCAGGTGTCATAGAATGGATTTTGGGAAAGAAAGATGCTATGTGGATAGGGTTTATCACTAGATCAGTTCTGGAAAACAGCACAAGGTAATCTGTTTGATTGCTTTATTCGTTTTATTTTATTTATTTATTTTTTTAAAGATTTTTTTAATTTGACAGACAGATTACAACTAGGCAGAGAAGCAGACAAAGAGAGAGGGAGAAGCAGGCTCCCCGCTGAGCAGAGAGCCCAACGTGGGGCTTGATCCCAGGACCCCAAGATCATGGCCTGAGCCGAAGGCAGAGGCTTAACCCACTGAGCCACCCAGGCACCCCTGCTTTATTCATTTTAAAATTTTATTTTTTGTTGGAGATAAAAGTGACATTAAATATTATCTTGGTTTCGGGTATACAACAAAATGTTTTGGGATTTGTATATATTGTGAAATTATCACCACAGTAAGTCTAGCTAACATCCATCACCACATACAGTTACAGAAACTGTTTACTTTGTGTTGAGAACTTTTAAGATTTACTCTCTTAGCAACGGTCAAATATACAGTATAGTATTGTTAACTATTGTTACCTTGCTGTACATTTTATCTCCAGGAATTACTTATTTTAGAACTGGAAGTTTGATCCCCTTCACCCATTTCTCCCACCCTCTATTCCCCACCTCTAGCAACCACCACTCTGTTCTCTGTATTTGTAAGTTTAATTTTGTTAGATTCTGCATTTAAGTGACATAATAAGGTATCTGTCTTGCTCTGTCTGACTTATCTCACTGAACATAATTCCCTTATGGTCCATCCATGTTGTCATAAATGGCAAGATTTCCTTCCTTTTTTTACACCTGAGTAGTATTCCAGTGTGTGTGTGTGTGTGTGTACATGTACACACACATATACCATATCTTCTTTATCCATTCATCAATCAGTGGTCACTTGGGTTGTTTCCGTGTCTTGGCTGTTGTTACTCAGGCTGCAGTCAACACGGTGCTGCAGGTATCTTTTAAAGTTAGTGTTTTTGTTTCCTTTAGATATATTTCCAGAAGTAGAATTGCTGGATCATATGGTACTTTTTTTATTTTTTGAGGAACCTCCGTACTGTTTTCCGTAAACGCTGCACCAGTTTACATTCCCACCAACAGTGTACAAGTGTTCCCGTTCTCTAGTTCCTCACCAACTCTTATCTTTTTTGATAATAGCTATTCCAGCAGATAAGAGGTGATAATTCATTGTGGTTTTGACTTGCATTCCCCTGGTGATTAGTGATGCTGAGCACATTTTCATGTACTTGTTGGCTACCTGAATATCATCTTAGGAAAAATGCCTAGTCAGATCCTCTACCCATTTTTTATAACAGATTTTTTGTGTGTGTGTGCTACTGAGTTGTCTGAGTGTGATATAATTTTTTTTTACAATATGTATTTGGTTTTTGTTTCCATTAACTCCCAAAAGCCTTATAATTTCCTAAGTGTTGAGAATGATAAATGTGTTTTTTGTTATGGTAATGAGACCAGTTATTTAATCAGTCATGCTGATGTAATGAAGCTTCCATAAAAGCCAAAAAGGAGAGGGTTTGAAGAGCTGGGTAGGTTAACACACCATCTGGGGAGAGAGGCATGCTTTGAATGCATGGAAACTCTATGTCCTCACATACCTTGCCCTATGCAGTCTTTATATGGCTGTTGCTTCATATCGTTTATCATATCCTTTAATAAACTGGTAAACATGTTTCCTTGAGTACTATGAGCCCTTCAGGAAATTCACTGAAACTCAAGAGGAGCTTGTTGCAGCTTCCAGTCTCAACCAGTCCGCTAGAAGCTCGGGTAATCAGAACTGGCACAATGGGTCTTAGAACTGGCCTCCCAGGTGGGGGATGGGATGTAATCTTGTTTGTGAGTCTGAATCCTTAACCCGTGGAATACAGTGCTGTCTCAGGGTAGATAGCGTCAGAATTGAGTTTTCTTGGATTCCTGCAGGGTTGGATGTGGCAAGCCCCCTCGCACCCTCCAATGTTAAAGTTGGGTCCAGGAATCATAGAAGAACTAGTTCTTTATATATTTTGTATATTAACTCTATCAGATATATGATTTGCATGTACTTTCTTCCTTTCACTGGATTGTGTTTTCATTTTGTTGATGGTTTTCTTGCTATGCAGCTTTTTAGTTTGATATACTTCCACTTGTTTTTGTTGCCTTTTTGCTTTTGGTGTCAAATTCAAAAACTCCTCACCAAGACTAATGTTAAGGACTTTATACCTTATATTTGCTTCTAGGAATTTTATGGCTTTAGGTCTTATGTCCATATCTTTAGTTCATTTTGAGTTGAGTTTGTGTAGAACGGTGGATTAGTTTCATTCTTTTGCATGTTACTGCCCTTTCCCAATTGTGTATTCTTGGCTCTGTTGTAAATTTGTTAACCATATATAAATGGGTTTGTTTCTGGGCTGTCTGTGTGTGTTATTATGCCAATATCATACTGTCTTAATTTCTAATTATTGTTTTGTAATATAGTTTGAAATCAGGAAATGTAATGCCTCCAGCTTTGTTGTTCTTATGATTGCTTTGGCTATTTGGAACCTTTTGTCGTTCCATTCAAATTTTAGGATTGTTCTATTTCTGTGAAAAGTGCTACTGGAATTTGCACTGAATCTGTAGATTGCTTTGGGTCATATGGACATTTTAACAATATTAATTCTTCCAATTCATGAACACATATATTTGTGTCTTCTTCCATTTTTCTTATCAATGTCTTATAGTGTTCAGTGTAGACACGTCTTTCACCTTCTTGGTTAAATTTATTCCAAGGTACTTTATTCTTTCTAATGCAGTTGTAAATTTCTCTTTCTGGTAGTTCATTATTAGTGTGTAGAAAAGCAGCTGAATTTTGTATATAGATTTGTGCTTCTGAAACTTTACTGCATTTGTTTATCCTCACAGTTTTTCAGTAGAATCTTTAGGGTTTTCTATATAGAGTATCATGTCATCTGCTATTAGTGACAATTTTACCTCTTCCTTTCTGATTTTGATGCTACGTCTTTTTCTTGCCTAATTGCTCTGGCTTATACTGAATAAAAATGGTGAGAGTAGACATCTTCGTCTTGTTCCTAATACTAGAGGAAAGCTTTCAGCTTTTCACCATTCCTTGACTACAATGTTAGGGCTTGTCATATGTGGCCTTTATTATGTTAAGATATGTTCCCTCCTCTATACCCACTTTGTTGACAGTTTTTATCATGAAAGGATGTTGAATTCTGTCAAATGCTTTTTCTGAATCTATTGAGATGATCATATGCTTTTTATTCCTCATTTTGTTAATGTGGTGTATTACATTGACTTGTGGATGTTGATCCATTCTTGCACCCCTGGAATAAATACCACTTGATTATGGTGTATGATCCTTTTAGTGTATTATAGTCTATTTTAAATTACTCATATTAAAATAAAAAAATATTTTCTCGTTAATCTCCCATTGAAGAATTCTTTCAGAGTTTCTAGGTTAACCTTTGACATTCATATGGAATTCATGCTTTGTGTATTTAAATCAAAAAATAAACTGATTTATTTAAAAAGTGCTAGGGATAGTGCCAGTATAAAGGGTACCTGTTAGTTTTTCTTGATTTACAAAAAACCCATCCATACACAGAAGAAAATTTGTACAATAAAATCTTCATTTAAACTGTTAATAACTGTTAAAATAGAAGTTATATTCTGTGCTGGTACAGAAATTTTGTAATAGCCAGCACTACATCCAAGTGACCTAGAATAAATGGGTATCATTCCTATTTTTAATGAGTTCAAGGGAGTAAGATTTAGTGACCTTTCTAATAGCCCAGTTTTCCAAGGTTACTTTCTATTCCCTAAGTCCTAGAAATAGTAATTAGTACTATTTCTTCTTGATCTGTTGTTGAGTAAAAGGCTTAGACAACGAGGGTGGAAGATAATCTCTCGAGACCATTTGGTTTGTCCTTCAGATTAGAGGGAATATTTCAGATCTCAGTGTTTCACCACATGGTGTTGGCGATTGTTCCTCCATGAGCCATTGCTCACCATCCCTTTCTAAAAGAACATGTTTCTCAGATACTTGTGTTCCCTTAGTTTCCACGACGAAAAATTTTTCATTCCAAGTTACTTAAAAACGTTTTTTTTTTTTTTTAATGTTTCTATGTAGTTATGAGGAAGCCAAGAATATATTGACCAAAACCAAGATATTGGCCCCAGCATACTTTATCCTGGGAGGCAACAAGACTGGGGAGGGTTGTGTGATCACACGAGACAGAAAACAATCTTTGGATGTATATGAGTAAGTACACTTGTTCACACAAAATAAATAGGAACTAAAGCCTAGACTGACATATTTACAGGTTTAAGGCAAGAAGCCTAAGCAGAATTTCTCCTTTTGTATCTAGACTTAACACCAAGCAGGACAGATGGTATGTAGTACAAACAAATTATGACCGTTGGAAAAGCCCTTTCTTTCTTGACGATCGCAGAACACCTGCAAAGATGTGTCTAAACCAGACAACCCAAGAGGTACGTTCATAATGTAATTATGTGGAAAGAAATGGTGACCTTTAAAGAGTATCTAAGTTGTGGCATTTTTCTTTGGCCTTCGACGAATTTATAAACTTTGTGATGAGTATCTCTGGACAATTTGTACTGAGTTTTTGTTTTGAATTGAAAGATCAAAATTGTACTGTATTTGCCTTTTTGACTCTAATACTGGACACCACTCTTTAAAGCTGAATGACTAACAGGCAAGAATTAAAAGGGCAAAAGAGAGAGAAAGTGATATATTAATATCATTAACTCTCATTCTAAGAGTGACTCCAAGAGAAATTATTTTAGGGGATTGTGGGGAGATTGACTGAAGAATGTCTTTGTTTCTAATGACCCATTTGTATGGATAAGGCTGCTGATATCTGCATTAACTTAATAACTTATTTTTGTGTTTTAGAATATCTCATTTGCAACCATATATGATGTCCTATCAACAAAACCTGTCCTCAACAAGGTATTTAAAATATATGTGTGTGTGTGTATACTTTTAGGGAAGTAATTTGGTCCTGTTTTTATCTTTCCCTGTTATCTTGGATCAGTCAGAGCGAGGACCCCAAGTCATGTTCTGCTTAAGGTTGATTTTTAAAAATGTTTTTATGTGACAAAACAGTAACTCTTGGGATATGACAAACCAATTAGTGTGGTTCTTTGTCCAAAACTGGTAAAAATACTCTTTCCAATTTGACTTCCATGACATTTGAATCAAATGTAGCCTTTTACTTTTTTGACTTCCCCTGTCAGAAATTTATGCTGTACACTATAACTAACACCTAAAACTCAACAGAGTCTGAAGTGTGTTTATAGATGGAGCTTTGTGCCTGCATAGTTTCCCCCACTGTGTCAGGAACACAGTAAGGATAAGGACAGTCACAGCTAAGCTGGTTATAGTCCGTGGTCTACATAGGCTTTGCAGGACTACTGTTTATACTGTTGAGGAGGGTTGAGTATTAAAGTTTTGTGGTGAAGCAGTGTAGTACTCAGGAGTAAGATCTCATAAGGAGCTGAGGGGATTTTCACCTAGGCCTGTTTATATTCATGACCTGGAATAATGGCACTATTGAAGTTAGTTGTCTTAATTATTTTTTACTTATATTCCTAAATGGTGAACTAGAACTATTGTTATTAACTTAGTAACTATTTACATCTATGTATATTTAATGTCTTTATTTATATACAATTTATATATTAAGTAACTTCATAAAGCAGTTTGACTTGTACCAAAATTAACATAAGTCAGAATTGGAAACATCCTTAAAATAAAAGTAACTTTTCTTTCAGCTGACTGTATTCACAACCCTGATGGATGTTACCAAAGGTCAATATGAAACTTACCTGCGGGATTGCCCAGACCCTTGCATAGGTTGGTGAGCATACACCTGGCCCCTAGAATGCTCTCTGCGTGGCATGAAGATGGAAACTCACATGCATCAAACTAGTGCAGCCGTCTGATCTCCTTCCAAAGACCAAGACTCAGGGCAGTTTCTCGTTGAGGCATGAACTTGTCTTTCTTGTGTTTACAGTTCAGACGATTTTTGCCGTAACAGTTGATTGTTCTGTTTGCAGGTAACTTCTTTATATACAAAAATCAATCATCTAGAATTTGCAGTTTCACTTCACTTTGACTTTTAGGGATAGGGATGGGCAATGAATCTATTAGGGGACCCACCTCCATAGAATAAAAGCAAGATTCTCGGTGGGTGTTGAATCCAGCACATCTGTACATAGTTCAGTTTCTCAATTCAATCCGTAAGCTTTTTAATTTTCTTTTCCTCTGGTTCAAATTACTATTAAAATTAGCACACCATGGTCTTTGCTGTCTATGACAGCAATGTAATTTCACTGATTTTGATTGGAGGGGGATGAGACAGACCTTCAGCTGTGTATTTCTCTTAAGGGGCAGTAATACTCAAGGCTTTGACCCTCAATAGAAGTACTTATTTTGGGTTCATGAAGCAATCCATCTGCAAGACAGCCTTTCATACACAGAACTTACACATTCCCTTTTTCATAATTACTCTACCTCCCAGTAAGTCCAGGCAGTTGTTAACTTCAAACACGGAGTCTCACGTTCTGTGAATTAATAGCCTTATGGAATTGAGAGGTGAACCCGTAAAGTTACATTAGTATCATTCACTTAATAAATGTTTAGTTTGTCTTTCTGATCCCTATGTATTTTTAAAAAAACTTAGTTACTAAAAATGTTTTTCAGAAATCAGTCCTATTTATGGAAAGTGCTAATAATAAAACTTGTTAACCTTTCAGACTTTAACAGTTAACTGTGAAATGCATGCCAGTTGGGTGAGACTGTGTCCACTTTATTTTGTATGTTGTGTTCATGATGCTCAATAAACAGTCATTGGAAGTAGTGTCAGTGGTCATATATGCTGATTCAGTGTACACCCACATGCCAGTTTGGGGGCGGGGCTTATTAGGGAGAAAGTGAAGCTGAACACAGCATCTGAATTAAATTACAGGGGTTACGTAGGCGGGTTCTTCAGTTTATGACTACCTGCTCACCATCTTACATGACTAATCCTTCCACCTCTAAACCCAGTGGTGTCAGCAGTATGCAGGTGTCCAAAGGCTATTTTTCTCCTGGGAGGAGGTGTTTCCACAAAACTATAATGATACTATCTTAGTGAAGCCAGAGGAATTATAAGAGGATTTGTGTTAAAATAGGATTTGAATTAAAAAAAAAAAAAAAAAAAACCTCAGGGGTGCAGCAGCTGGCTCAGTCAGAGGAGCATGCAACTCTGGATCTTGGAGTCATGAGTTGAAGCCCAGTTTTGGGTGTGATTACTTAAAAATATAAATAGAATCTTAAAAAGCCCACAACTTCAGATTTTGTTCCTCTTATAAAAATGAAGTGAGGTAAACTTGTATTTTTTCTAAAGTTGTAACCTTTGATATTCATAAATAGGTGAGATGCTAATTGTTTTAGACCAGTTCCTCAGGACTACCTCAGCGGATAGGGAGGAACTAACACGCATTAAGATTTTAGGTAGCATTGCTTAGTGGTAAAGAAGCAGTTACAAAATAGGATGTGGAGTGTAAGTCTATATATAGAAGTACTTGTGCAAAATTAGATAAAAATCTAGAATATAGAAAGATGACGGACAGGATGTTTACTAAAATGCTGACAGTAGTTCCCACTGAATAGCTGTATTAATTCCTGTATTAATTTGGTTTTTAATTTGGAGAGGACATTAATGAGATTGTAGGTGTACATAGTTTTACAACACTTTGCTTTATTGTGCTTCACAGGTAGTGTTTTTTACAAATACGTTTGTAGCAACCTTGCGTCAAGCACCGTTTTTCCAGTAGCATTTGCTCACTTTGTGCCTGTGTCACATTTTAGTAATTCCCACAAAACTGAAGACTTTTTCATTGTTACTGTATTAGATACAGTGATCTACCCACCACCCATTTTCCCGTCTCTTTCCCTCTCCTTGCGCCTCCCTATTCCTGGAGACACAATGGTATTGAAATCAGGCCAATTAATAACCATACAGTGGCTTCTAAGTGTTTAAATGTCCATTTATCTATTGATGAACACTGTTGTTTCCATGTGTTGGCTATTGTTAATAATACTGATATAAACACAGGAGTACATGTATCTTCCTAAATTCATGCTTTCATTTTCTTTGGGTTAACAGCAAGTAGTGGCATTACTGGATTGTGTATTTGTTTTTAATATTTAAAGGAACCTCCACACTCTTGTCCACAGTGGCTGTACCAGTTTGCATTCCCAGCAGTGCATGAGGGTTTGTTCCCTTTTTTCCATGTCCTCACCTACGCATATGTGTTATCTCTTTGATACTAGCCCTTCTGACAGGTGTGAGGTGGTAGCTCATTGTGGTTTTGATTTGCATTTCCCTGATGAGGGATGCTGAGCATCTTTTAATGTATATGTTGGCCACCTGGATGTCTTTGTTGGAAAATGTCTATTTGGATCTTCTGCCCATTTTTAATGGGATTTTTTGTTTGTTTGTTTTTGTTGCTATTATGTTTTAGGAGTTCTTTATATAGTTTGGATATTAACTCTTTATTGGCTGTGTCACTTGCAAATACCTTCTCCCATTCAGTAGGTTGCCATGTCTCATTTTAAATCAAAAGCTAAAAATGACTAAGCTCAGTGAGGAAAGCGGAGAGAAAGCCAAGAAAGGCCGACAACTAGGACTCTTGTGCCAAACAGGCCAAGTTGTGAATGCAAAGAAAAGTTCTTGAAGGACACTGAAAGTGCTATTCTAGTGAACATATGAATAGTAAGAAAGTACAACAGCCTTATTGCTGATATGGAGAGAATTTTAGTGGTCTGGATAGAAGATCAAGCAAGCCACATTTCCTTAAAGCCTAATCTAGAGCTTTCATCTTGTGAAGGCTAAGAGAGGTGGGAAAGCTGCAGAAGAAAAAGGGGCAAGTTAGCAGAGGTGGGGTCATGAGGTTTGAGGAGAGAAGCCATCTCTGTTAACATTAAAGTGCAGGGTGAAGCAGCGAGTGGGGATGGAGAAGCTGCAGCAGGTTACCCAGATTTAGCTCAGGGTATCAATGCAGGCAGCAACACTAAACAGATTTTCAGTGCAGATGAAGCAGCTTTCTTTTGGAAGATGCCATTTAGGAATTTCATAGCTAGAGAGAAGTCAGTGCCTGGCTTCATAGCTTCAAAGGGCAGGCTGTCTCTATGTTAGGAGCTATTGCAGCTGGTCACCTTAAGTTGAAGCCAATGCTCAATGACCATTCTGTACACAAAGCACATTGGTTTACAACCTGATTTACTGAATATTTTAAGCCCGTGACTGAGACCTTCAGCTCAGAAAATTGACTTCTTTCACAAGACGACTGCTCATTAACAACGTGCCTGGTTACTGAAGAGCTCTGATGTTCATGGACAACGCAACATGACTCCTGCTGTTTTCATGCCTGCGAACACAACATCCACACTGCAGCACCACATGAATCAAGGATTTTTTACTTACTCTATATGAAATATATTGTCTTACTCTATATGAAATATATTTGTAAGGCTATAGCTGTCCTAGACAGTGATTTCTGAGATGATCTGTGCAATGTAAATTAAACCTTCTGGAAAAGATTCACCATTCTAGATGCCATGAACAACATTTGTGATTCATGGGAAGAGGTCAAAATATCAGTGTTGACATGAGTTTGAAAGTTGGTGATTGCAACCTTCAAGGATGCCTTTAAGGGGTTCAAGACTTCAGTGGAGGAATTAACTACAGATGTGGTGGAAATAATTAGAGAACTAGAAGGGAAGCCTAAAGGGGTGCCTGAAGCTCAGAGCATGCAATTCTGGATCTTGGGGTTTTAAGTTCAAGCCTCATGTTGGGTGTAGAGATTGCTTAAAAATAAAATCTTTAGGAAAAAAAGAAGAGGAGCCTAAAGATGTGACAGAACTGCTGGCATCTCATCAAACTTGAATGGATGAGGAGTTGCTTCTTATGGATGAGCAGAGAAAGTGGTTTCTTTAGATGGAGTCTACTACTGGGGAAGATGCTGTGAAGACTGTTGAAATGACAAGAAAAGACTAAGAAAATTACATCAACTTAATTGATAAAGAGGCATCAGGGTATGAGAGGACTGACTCCTATTTTGGAATAAGTTCTGTGGGTAAAATGCTATCGAACAGCACAGTATACAGGAGAGAAAGGAAGTCCATTGATGCGGGCAAACTTCATTGTTGTTTTAAGAAACTGCCATGGCCAAACCATCCTTCAACAGCCACCACCCTTGATCAGTCGGCAGCCATCAGCATCCAGGCAAGACCCTCTACCAGCAAAATGATTATAACTTGCTGAAAGCTCAGATGATGGTTGGCATTTTTTTCGTTTTTTGAAGATGTTATTTATTTGACAGAGAGTAGAGCAGGGGGACTGGGAGAGGGAGAAGCAGGTTCCCCGCTGAACAGGGAGCCTGATGGCAGGGCTCAATCCCAGGGCCCTGTAGTCAACAGACTACAGGGTAAACATACTATGAACTATATACTATAAACTGTAAACTATAGGGTAAACATAAACTTTTATATGCCCTGGGAAACCAAAAAAATTTACTTGACTCACTTTATTTCAGTGGTCTGGAACTGAACTTATAATATCTCCAGTGTATGCCTATACTACTTTCACACCATCATCAGTTGGAAAATCATAATTCCAACCTGTCAGTACATTAATTAGGTATGTAGGAGAGAACTCAAACTCAAGCTTTATAATGCGATTTGTTTTCAAAATATCCAAATCAATAACTTTCTGTAAATTGCTGGCCCAGGGTTATTCTAAGTCTGGGCAGATGAACTAATAATTAAAACTATATTATAAATCAAAGTTACTTAAAGGCATTCTATTCCTTAGTGGAAAATGAGCCAAGCAGAGACACCAGTGACTCTGAGGGAGCAACCAGATGTATGAAGGTGGCCAATATTAAAGCAGCAATTAGTTATGTGGCAAGAACAAGAAATGATGGCTTCTCCAGGCAAGGCGACTGGGCAGCTGTGTTTGCACAGTGAAATATGTGACATCCAGAGCCAATTATTTTTTACAGGTAAAGAATAAACGGTTTATATTAAGTAACACTGGGACAATAAACAAGAAACAAGCCAGGCTAACTTTGAGTAAGTATGAGAATGTTCTCTACATAGTATATGAAATAGATACAATTAAGAAATAATAGAATACACCTACCTACAGTGGAAGAAAAGTGGTCTTGAATTTGAGAAGTCTCCTCCCTGGCTAGTTGTTATGCCACTATTTTTTATGTCTTTGATTTTTTTTTGTTTGGTTCTATTTTTTTGTTGTTTTTTTACATTTAAAATTGTCAAGCCATAATTCTGGAATAATTTCTAAATCATAAATAAGGATGTCAGCTTAAATGAAAATGCAGTTCATGTTTGGATGGAGGATAGATATTTATTCACAGTGAAAACGCATGTACCCAGAGTTAATGTCACAAAATACAAAGATTATCTGCCCAGTCTGGTAAGCTCACTATTGTAAGCATTCTCTCAACCTGCACAGGTTCTCTCTCACTCACTTTCACCTTTTCTCCCTCTTTTATCTATAACCCGAATTTCACCTTAAAAATTAATGAACATGAATATTTAATGCTTAACCTTTGAGCAGTATTTATTAAGAATAAAGCAAATTATCTGATCTTCAGCCCCAGGTATTTTAAAGTGGAATTATCTTCTAAAACAGAAAACAATAGTAGGTGACAGCAGCTCTAACACAAGTTAGTGAAATAAGGTTCATAGGTGCTGGGAAAAGAACTCAGAAGTACAGGTCTTCACTGGACTGAACTTTAATCTGCATGTAGAGACACACGGCCGTTATATATGTAAGGCTCGGCTTGAGTGCCAACACATGAAATTCTCCTCTTTCTTTTCAGAGTCTAGAAAATATACAGGTATAGAACTTAAATATACATATAATCTAATTTATTGTTTTAGTTTCCTGGGAGTCAGGCCAACTGGGTAAGAATTCCTGATTCTGAATGATAGTCTTCTGAATGGGTTTTTTAATTAATGCTGGAGATCTATACCTCACGTAAATTTAAATTAATTAGCAATACAGTGAATGTCCTCATAGGGAAATCTTCATTTAACACTCCCTGAAGAGGCATTATTATTTTACACTGAAGTATAATGCAACTAAGACTTTTAAAGGAATACCAACCAACTTCTTTTCTAATGGGGTATTTCAGTAAATTGTTAATAAGTTTCATATACCACTAACTGAAACTAATTCTGTATATTTTATTCAAACAAAAACAAAAACAACCTCTAAGACTAACAGACTGACTTCACCATTAACTGGCTCTGTGAAGCCTTACTTAGGTATATGGCAAGTTTGCGATCTAAAGGTAATTCACCTTTGAAAAATTGATCAGCCTGGTAGTGAAGACATCCCATAGATGTTCCCTACTTAATACTTCATCTACATATCTGCTTCTCTCACCACACACAGAATCAACTGCTATCTCAAAACGCAAGTTCGTCTGAAGGCATATAGAGCCTTAATGTTCTGGTACATAAAATTCAGTTTTACAATCCCTACCTGAAAGGGTTTGGTTTTTCATGTAAAATTAATCACAGTGTTACTTGTTTGTGAAGAAAAACTTCCTACTTACGTAACACTTTTTTTTTTTTTTTTTAAAAGACCGTGGCAACACAGATAGGAATTGAATTCTGGAAAATATTTATCTGATAATTAATACTTACATTTTATAATAACTTCACCAATAACCTGAATACCTTTATAATTTTCCCTAATCCTGCACAGAATAAGACATGCAGGTATCTAGACTGAAAAGCAGTAATACTGTCATTACTTGGAAGCCTGATCTAACAGCCGGCTAAAATTCTGTATTTCTTCAAATTCTTGCTCTCCTCTAAATATCCTAGTCATACAGAACAGTGACTTACTGTATAGAATTCAACATAATTTCAAAAAAAGGTACTTTACAGGTAAGTCCAAACTTTATTTAAAACTACATCTTAAATTTAACGATGCCAAACATCACAAGAAAGGAAAAAGAAAACCAAAATGAAGACCAAAAAAAGGAAAGAAAGAAGAAAAACAAACAACCCCACAGTGTATCAAGGCTTCAATCTGTCCAGAATTCAGTTTCTGATGTTTTAAACTGCCACGGGCAGAAATTAGCACACCTATCAAGAATGCAGTGTCAAACTAATTTACATTTTTATACAGATCAAAACAGATGTTTATTTAGTGCCACGTTCATATATGCATTGACTAACGTAAAGCGAGTTAGATGAGTCTCAGAAGACATCTCATACGCTTTGGGCTCCCACTGTTTCTGAAAAACAGAATAATGTGCTATAAATTACTGAATTAAGACATTACTAGAATTTATTATTGTTCTCTTACATTAAAACTTTCAGCATGAAGTTACTATAAAGGAAATACTAATTTAGTTTATAAAAATAGATGAGGATTTCTGTTTGAAGATGGTAGATGAGTGGATACTTCCTGTCTCTTAAAGCTCCATCAGGAAAAAAACCCCAACAAAATAAAACCTATAAAACTGACTAAATCCGGACCACTAAGAGTGGCTAAGAGGGAGAGCAGGGCCTGGGACGACAACAAAGCCCTGGAATGCTGAAGCAGAAGGAGGTGCAAGGAGGCGGGGCGGGGCGGAGCACAGATAAGAGTCTCACAAGTAAAACTGGGCTCAATACTGGGAAATTAGCTGAAAGTTTGATAGTGAGTCTGTCCTTCTCTTCACCTAGGAAAAGCAAAAATTGATGAACTGACAGAATAACAAAAAGAAAATCCTTTGATTTTTGATGCAAGACAGTCTCCTCTGAGTGGCCCAGAGGTTGTGCTATTAGATCCATGAAGAAGGAAATATGGGATTATCACTTGGCTCTGCAATCAGTCATATTTACACAGAATGGTCTTCAGAAAAAGTAAAGAAGTTTTTTTGTTTTTGTTTTAAAAGACTTTATTTATTTAGACAGAGACAGAGATCACAAGTAGGCAGACAGAGAAAGAGACGGGGAAGCAGTCTCCCTGCTGAGCAGAGAACCCGATGAGGGGCTCGACCCCAGGACCCTGAGGTCATGACCTGAGCCGAAGGCAGAGGCCTAACCCACTCAGCCACCCAAGCACCCCAAAGTAAAGAAGTTCTAACTATTATAGTTACAAAAATGTGTGTTTGTTTTTATAACCTTAATGTAAGAAGAGGAGTAAAACTGAATAGAGAAAGCGGAAGGGTAAGGGAGTAGCAGCTAAGTAATGACCAAAGTTGATGGGACTAGAAAACATATATTTAAAATAACGAAGGTAACAAACAGAAAAACCAAATAGTGAAAGAAGGAGAGAGAAGTCCAAATGCTCACTTTTCATAGGGAAGATAAGAGATGTCTGAATTTTAAATTAAGAAAAGTTACAAGAATATTATTTAGATGGGTTATGGACATTGGGAAAGGTATGTGCTATGGTGAGTGCTGTGAAGTGTGTAAACCTGGCGATTCAAAAACCTGTACCCCTGGGGCTAATAATACATTATTTGTCAATAAATAAATAAACAAATTTTGAAAAAGAATATTATTTAGAGATAAAGAGGGTCTCATTCAAAAGAACTAAAAACCAATATTTAAAAGAAATGGGCTCCTGCCTGTTTATCACGAATTCTTTTGTACCTTTCCTTCTTAAAATTGTTGCTTCTACTACCTTGCTAAAACTCAGGATTTTAAAAATGGAAAAAAATTATCTGTTAATATCACTTTATAAATCAGGTAACAGATCAAGACTTTTTACAGAATTATGCTTCCCTTCCAATATTTGTCTTAAATCTTCCAAGTCCTAGTAGTGGATTTAAAAAACAAACTGATGGTATCAAGGTTCATTAATTTTTCAATACGATATGGTTCAAAGTGGTTAACTTACCAGGTTCCTTTAGTGTCTGAGAATTCCCAGCTAATTCTTCAGTCTGCATTTCACAAAGTATTTCACCAGATAAATGGTTTTTCTGTTCTTCTTCTACCATTTTCTTCCTTAGATCTGCCTTTGGAATGAAAAAAAAAAAAAGAAAGAAAATCAGTTTCCATCCCAGCAGTATTTGTCATATAAAGACAAGTTTAATTAAAGAGAGCAGAATACCTCTGAATATATTGTCAGTTTAAGTGGTAAATCTTCAACTTTCACAAAGTCTTCTTCATCAGATTTTTGACTTATGTTACCAGATTCTGCTTCCTGTGAGATAAATTGTATTGAATGAAGGCAAAGCACTCCATCTCTGGATCTAAACCTTTAAAGTAATCCATGCCAAGGATAAAATGGATTCTTATATACATCAGTAATTCTATCCTATTTCGGTTTTCTTCTGTGTTCAGCTCTATGAATTAAAGCAAAGCTGGAGTGCACGGGAAGGGCCATGCACTTGAAGCTGTGGGCCATACTGTCGAACGTTCCATCCCCATTTGCAAAAACAAAGAGCCAGCTTATACAGGTTAAAGGAAGAAATGGTAGTTACACTGAGGCCTAAAACAATTAAAAGAACAACTCTGGTTTCTTGATAATGTTTATAGAACGCATCAGAATGTATCCAGCAGAATTAAGTAAACATTTACATACAGACTTTCAGTATCAACTCTGGAAGCTGAGAAAGATAAAGCATGAATCTAGTGACTTACTTTTATTATCACTTCAGTGTCTCTCTGAAACTTAAATTCTTTTATTCTCCTGTTTCTCCTTTCTCATTTTTAATAGTATCATTTTACTAATACCCAAGTGGAAACCTTAGATTTTTCCTCTTCTTTCAACATTTCTCATCCAGCTCTAAGTTAGTACTTGGTTCCTACCATAAGGGAGCCTCCTAAAGTAGCATCCTTGACAACACTCATCAGTCATCGGATTCCTCTTCAAAAACCATGACGTTGGCCACTTGACTTTTGTCCCCTGCCTAAATTTCAAATTTAAATCCTTCTATAATCAAACTTTAATTTCAATTGCCTCCTAGAACAACTCTATGCACTCATTAAATTACAGTCAAAATAAGTCTAACAGGTAACTTCCAGAGTTATAAATGTTAATTTCACTGTTGTCGAAGCCATCAAAACAGGTTACTAGTTCTAGTAATGTTTTTGAAATAATTATACGCTTCCTGAGAAATTAGGATATCATAATTTTAACTATATCTTTAGTAAGAAAACTGATGTTAATTAAAAAAAATATATGTAACACATTCCTTAGACCTCAAAGTTTATTGTTATAAATTCCTTAATGTTTTTGAACAAGAGAAAGGATATAAAACACAATCCAAGGTCCAAAAAATAACCCACATGTTATAAAATTATAGCATGAAACAAAACTGTCCAGAGTAAAACAACTTACCTACCTACATCTTAAGTACAGATTTGCTACCATATATTTCTGTCATTTACCATAAGGAATCTACTGCTGTCAAACTGTAAACTTTAAGGTTTACCAAACCTGATACAGTTTTATCAAACTGTAAATCTTCAGGTTTATCAAATGTTTTTAAAACATTTCTGAAATGTTTTAAAACTGTTGAGATGTCAGGCCTGGGTACTGTAAGAGATTAATGATGATTCACATATCGTGTTCAGATCTGAACCTGAACTCTCTCAAGGTTGCTACCTAAAACTCAAAATACGGGTCATAAACTTATAAGAAAGTAGAACAGCTTTTAGATTTTGATATCTGATCATCTTAATTCACTATCACCCTTCTATTCAAGTTTAAACTAAGTTTGAGTAAGAAATACCTTTTGGCAGTTTCTAAACCTAAACACGAACACAAACCTCAACACAGTCTGTTTACAGACAGAAAATGTTAACCCGAAAAGGAAGAAATATGCATAGAAATGAAACGTAGATGATACATACATAGTCATTCACTAACACCGGAGATTCAGTATCAGGACTTCCAGCCAGAGAGCTCTCGGGAGTTTCCTGAGCAGATTTAACTTCTTTGACTGTAGGCACCAAGGTTTCGATTTCAGTTAAAGGTAAAGGCAAAGGATTAGGCTGTTTAGATGAATCAATGGTAGTGAGAGTGTCCTGTTGAACAGCGCTATTTAAAGGTTCCTCGTTTTCCAAGATATTGAGGTAACAGGGTTTCACAGGAGTGCTATCGTGGTCATCTGTCATCAGAACAAAGTCTTAATATTAGTGTAATGCAACAGTTATTAAATTTCAGTATTATACCAAAAAGACAGTATGTATGAAGGAGTAATCAAGACATTTAAGACTCAAAAGAAGGGACAACTGCAAGTTTTCCTTATCAATGATTCCTAAAATTAGTTGATCATATCCTGGAGATGTTTTAAAAATTAGATTCCTGAAGTCACCCAATTTCTAACGATATTCATGAGTAATACCCAGGAATGGGTATTAGATCCCTCAAGTTTGTATCTAAAGATGTTTTCTTTGAAGGTTTTTTCTGTGTGTTTGTCAACTTTTCTTGACAAAGAACTAAGGGAAATAAAAAAGACATACCTCAGGTCCAAAATACCTTCAAACTTACATAGCTAAGAATTTAATTTTTTTTTCTTAGCTTTTAAAAGTACATAAAGGGCACTTTAAATCTTAAAATTGAACACTTTAGATTTCTTGCCTTTACTAGTAGTGGGTTCTTGTTCTGATGGGACATTTTTGCTTTCTCCTGATTTTTCAAAGTCATGCTGTAGTACCTAGAAGGAAAAAGTGACGTCTTAATAGCAGGGCCTAAAATATATGGCCATTATATACAGGAGATGGTTAGGAGTTTATGGTGTTCGTCCAACCTGAGAGCTTCATACAAGTGAATTTAAAAATGTCTTCTGAAAATGTTTCAGGAAGGATGCTGTAGTTGAAACTTTAAGAGGGTTAAGTAGAACGTTTCATTTTCTTCTTAACCTCAAAATAATAGAGAACTAGAGTATTATGGATTCCACTATTTTTTTTTAAGATTTTATTTATTTATTTGACAGACAGAGATCACAAGTAGGCAGAGAGGCAGACAGAGAGAGAGGAGGAAGCAGGCTCCCTGCTGAGCAGAGAGCCCGATGTGGGACTCGATCTCAGGACCCTGAGATCATGACCTGTGCCGAAGGCAGCGGCTTAACCCACTGAGCCACCCAGGCGCCCCGGATTCCACTATTTTAAAATTGTTCTTTTTTTTTTTTCAAATCAGACTCAATCTTGAATGAAACTAAAAGATCACTTATTTGTGGAGCATAACAAATAGCATGGAGGACATGGGGAGTTAGAGAGGAGAAGGGAGTTGGGGGAAATTGGAAGGGGAAGTGAACCATGAGAGACTATGGACTCTGAAAAACAATCTGAGGGTTTTGAAGGGGCGGGGGGTGGGAGGTCGGGGTACCAGATGGTGGGTATTATAGAGGGCACGGATTGCATGGAGCACTAGGTGTGGTGCAAAAATAATGAATACTGTTAAGCTAAAAATAAAAAATAAATTAAAAAAAAAAGATACCCATTTATATGTTAAATGAATGGAAGAATTGACCAGGAGGGAAGAAAGATAAAGCCAAGTGCCTTCAGCAGGAGGAGAGAACAAAATCAGATTCATCTCATGCTTGGAGAAAGGAATACAGTGGTGGGTGAGAAGAGGGCAGTGGTGGTGGTTCTCGGAAGCTGTTAAAAGAAAATGCAAACATCAAGGTTCTTTCCCCCAACTTTAACAGAAAATGGGAGATTATATTTTGGATAAATTGAACTAGTAAGCCTCAGACCAGGGGGCTGCCTGGGGTAAGGGTGGGGTACAGAAAGCACAAATGAGGACAGGATAAAAAATCATGCTGAAAATAGGATTAAGCACAAATCTGTAGAGTGATGGGACCCCCAGCAGCATTCCCACATCTAGCTCCTGAACACGGGCACCCAAAGAGGTATGACTCCCAGGCAGAGAAGAAAGGAAGACCCTTCTTTGGAAAAACAAAGCACCTCAGAGAAAAGACCAATAGGTATTAACATTTGGGATTTTCTATCAAAAAGCTGTCTACCCAAATGTCCTACAGTGAAGCCCAGAATAACCCCAACCAGCTTCCTGGTGTATCATTTTTTAGTATGAACACCGAAGGTACCACAGACATTTGAAGAAACCGCCAGGTGGTAAGAGATGATAGCACTTCTTTGAACTAACAGCATGCTATAAAAAAGTAATCAGAAAATAAAAGTATTTAGAAATTAAAAATATGACATTCATATAAGTATTAAAGTCAAAGAAATCTCCCAGGAAGTAAAACAAAAAGAGCAAGGGAACGATAAAAGGGAGAGAGGAGAAAATTAGAAAATCAACACATGAGGGCTAATAATGTCTGATAATATTAATTCCAAGAGGAATTAAAAGAGAAAATGGAGGGGAAGCAATGCAAAAAAAGAAAATTTAATAAAATAAAGGACATGGTTATTGATTGCTTACAGACCCACTGAGTATGCAGTACAGGGAATGAAAAAAGACATAACAAGGGTATCAGTATAAAACTTCAGAACTCCGGGGAGTGGGGGCAGGGAGCTCTAGGGTGGGAAAGAAAAAAGAATACAAAGAGTCAGAACTGAAAAAGGCATCAGCCTTCTCAACAGAGGCACTGAACACTGGAAGACAAAGGAGGCACTGAAATGATGTTTCAACATGGAAGAATTTAAGATTTCCTTAGACCCATAATGTCTCAAAATGTTTCTTTTATGCACTCTTTCTCAGAGAGGTACTAGAAATGTGCTCTACCAAAAATGAGGCAAAAAGAGGACAAAACTGGATTCCACAAACAGATGGAATAAAGAATGACAAAGGAACTCCCAGGCTGCTAGCTAAGGAGCAGGTCTAATGAAGAGCCAAAGCCAGGACGGAGCGGGAAGGATGAAACGACAAACTGGTACATGCAGAGGAGTCCACTGAGAAGTTCATACAGCTGTTGCTGGGCAGAACAAAGACTTGGGTATGGAGTCAAAGAAAATCAGGCAAACAAAAAATGGAGACAATTATTAATTTCAAGTGAAAAAATGTATAAGAATAAGCAACAAACAGTATTTGCTTAATTGAGCAAGTCGGTAATATTTATGTGGTTTTGGTTAGATCTCTGGCTAAATGTAGATTTAAGCAAAAGATACAAATGAATGAGGAGGACAGGATTAATATAATTAAATGAGGAGTCTTAAGTGACCTCAAAGTCTTCATCTACTAGAATAGGAAGTCAATGGAGAATGTCTAACACATAACTAAATAAATATACACACATACTATTCAAAAATAGAGTTAAATAACGAAAGAAATCATACAAAATGCTGCCTATGGGACAGGATGAGGTGGAGGTAGGAAAGGGGATGATTTTATCATATACTGTTTCCATGTATAACTAGGAAGTAAAGATACATGAAAAATCCAGATCTTCTAGTAATGTCACAGTTTTTAGGACCTGTTAGCCCCACATCCCCCAAAATAAAAGCGCTTTAAGTATAAGCATTCCTAAATGTAAAAATAAACTAGTATTTGATTGAGATTTCTGTAAGGATGTTAAAAAGATTTGTTTATTCATGAAAATGAGAATAGGGAAACTGTAAATTCTGACATCCTTAAAAAGGATCTGCCTTCAGTAGTTAAAGACGACTGGGGGAAGGTGCGTTTGTCTGGACTGGAATACCTGATCATCGTGTTCCATTTCTTCTGTAGCTTCGGTGTTAGCCTGAAGTGAAGTCTGGACATCCACAGGCCCCTCTTCAAATTCTTCTATTTCTTCATCCTCATTCTCATCTTCTCCACTTCCATAATTAGTCAAAGCCTGAGTTTCAGCCTTGGACAAGTCTAAATTGATTAATACAGTTTTTAGGAAATTTTCAGCACTAAACCTTAAGAGTAGCTACCATGTACTGCATTCCTACACTGCCCAAGTCCTTTACATAGGATATCTGAAATCTTCCAAACAGTAAGCAGCGGAACACTGTGGTGCAGAAAGGACAGGGCATCTGGTCAGGGCCACACCAGATCATTCAGAGTTGTTGGGACACCTAATTCGACATTCACTACACTCTGCCCAACTGTCTGGATAAGTGACCTGTAAGGAGCTAACATACAAACCCAGTACAGAGCCTTCACACTTACTAATGGACACCGGACATTCTTCAGTTTCTTCATCTTCCTCTTGATCAGAAACATCCGACCTCACATTTTTGGGACCATCAGCACCATACATCTCAGATGTCTGAGTCTGCTTAACTGTTTCAGTTTCATCCTTGTCCTAGCCACAAATACATGTAATGAATTCCTTAAAATGCATTTTAAAAGGTATATACTAATAAGCGCATCACAAAAATTAGTCATGATCTAATAAAAAAATACAAGAAGTTGTTTTTAAGAGAAAATAAAGTTTTTTGGAAGAAAGGCTATTTGATGATAAAGTTTTCTCTCAAACATTAAGTTAAAGCTCTTAAAGTTATTTAATCTTTTGTCTCAAAAACATTGTTTTTAGGCACAAATTAGCCACTTACTTTGTCTTCATCATCAATTTCTCCAGCAGGTGAGCCATGATCTCCTTCAAGAATCCTTTTGGCCTATAAGCAAATTAAACAGAATTTAGGGGTGACCTTTCAGCATTATACTCAGATATTCAGTAACTTTAATATATGCTGTTTTTGACCACAATCCAAAGAGCTGAATGCTTTCTTAGAAATGTACATTCAACTATTTCAATGAAGTCTTTTAAATTAGCCAAACAAAAATCAACACTGCCTACCAGGAATAATGAGCATCTCAAATTCACTAATTCCAGAACAAAAACCTTTGACTCCCTCCCCAAGCCCCAGCCTCCTTCACAGCCTTCTGAATCTCAGTGAACGGCCCTTCACGTACCAATGCAGAAGTCAGACACCAGGAAGCTGCCTGTGCTCTACTTGTATTACTCACATCTGAACTGTAAGAATGCCTCACTGACTCAGCTGTCAAAATGGATCTGCTAGTGTGCACTCAGAGCTTAGTCACACCGTTCCCTACCTGCAGTACTACAACAGCCTTCCAACTGGTCTCTGCTTCTATCTCTTCCTTCCTACGATTCCTATGCAATGTGATATCTAAACCAGTCTTTTTAATTGCACATGTGATTATGTCCCTCCTCTATTTCAAAGTTTCCCATGGGTTTCCATCATGTTTAGAATAAAATCAAACAGAAGACCCTTAGCTGCCATTGTTAAGGTCCCATAATTTGGCTTTACACACCTAGGTAACCTCATCTACACTCTCGCTTCCTGTGAGGTATTCCCGCTACCCCGGCCATCTACAAGTTCTCCAAACTGCTCAATCCAGCCTCAGTCTTTTAACTTATAGTTTTCACTGCCTGGAATGTCCTTCCCTTTCATCTTCTTAATAAACGCCTTGTCTTTCTTGCCCTAGTTTATACTTCACCCACTTAAACAGCCTCACGAGACTGCCTATCTTTAAGTAGTCTTTACAAGCATTTATTATGGTTTTATCCTGTTTTATTTTCTTCAAGCACTTGGCAATGACTGAAATGATCTGAAACTTACCTATGTCTGGAGTGAAAACACTAAGAAAAGTGTGAAACAGGTGGCTTGACTTTTTCTACTTTAGATTTCAGGGAGAAGGGTGGCCTCTTTCCAGTTTGGGGCCTGATGTGCTTTCCTTCTTGTGATTATAGAGTCAAGAGGAGGGAGAGGTCTAAGGAAGAAACCTTCTGGTATCCCTCAAGTTGAGGAGAAAAATCCCATCCAATTTCATATGTGATCAAACTAATTTAATGAAGTATAAGAAGCTACAGAGATGTGCAGCCGAAGTCCTAACTTGTAAACAAGCATGTGTGCTGGTTGGGGTGACAGATATCCCTAGTAGCTCTAAGCTCTATCAAGGCTGGAACAGCTACTACAGACAGCTGGTCAAGAACTGGATCCCAGTAATCCTCTCTTTTTGGAGACTTGAGCGACAATTTTGTAAGACAGCTGATAACTCTTATCACCAATTCCTGTCTGCATTCCTAATCTTTTAGCCACTGAGGTCACATTTGAGATCCAGTATGTGCCTACCATCTGTACTGATTTAGATAATCTAATTAACTGCTTTTACTTAGAAAATATGTTAGCTGAGGTCAAGTATGCATTTAGTTAATAATGATCAAGAACTGTATTTTTATGCTAATTATAACTACTCCCAAAATCAAAATGAATGTTATTTACCTCTTTGGCATAAGACTGTATCACTCCAGCTGCTTCTATTTTCCTTTTGCACCTCTGTTTAACAGTTATACTATTATTATCCAAATCCTGCATCAGCTTAAAGAAAGCCAATTCATTAAACAACACTTCAGATATCTCTACAAGAAGATCTTCTCCACAGTCTTTCAGTTTTCTGCCGGCAAATTTTGCCAGTGAATCCTATTACAAAGATAAACCAAGTGATTTTAAGATTAAAATAAACTTCAATTGTGGGTAGAGCAATACAGAGGATTAAGAAGTTTAAATTACAATACTCACCTAGAGAAAAAAAAATTGTATTACTTTTTAATACAGAAAAGGCTAAAATTAATGGCTGAGATTACTACACAGATTACTTTTTTTAAGATTTACTTATTTATTTAGAGAGAGAGACAGACATGCAGGAGCAGGGGGAGGGGCAGAGGGAGAAGGAGAGAATCTCAAGCAGACTCCCCACTGAGCATCGAGCCCTACACAAGGCTTGATCTCAGGACCCTGAGACCAAGACCTGAGCAGAAACCAAGAGCTGGACATTTAACCGACTGAGCCACCCAGGTGCCCAACATGGTAATATTCTTTAGTGATATTAACCTAAGTAGGAATCATGCTAGTCTCCTCTAAAGAGTATATGAAAGGAAAAGAACAGGACATGTAATCATCAATAGATTGTCCCTAATTAATAGAACTGGTGGCCACAAATGAGTAAACCAGAGGATACATATTTACCATAGTAAGAAGCTGAGGTGCCCAGAGAGGAAAATACGAAGTCCTCCCTTTCTCAATGTTAACATCAGAGTACTTTTCAAGTTCCCCTGTTTTATATAAGCCAGGCAGTCATTCTAATTTAAACTTCTTCTTCAGAATCAGTTTAAAAGTAAACTTTAGCTCTATTCAAGTTGAAATAAAGCATCATCAAATGAGTAAATCAGCTATATTCTGGACATTTTTTCTAAAACTGCATTTCCTTTTCTTCCCAAAAATAAGGACTACGCCATTTAGAAAACAGGCAAACAACTATATTCTGTGTCTCCTCCCTCCAAAAAACCATCTCATCTAGCAAAATTGTAGAAGTATAAATGTGGCTGTGGAAAAAAAAAAAAAAAAAAAACCTCACTGAATAGGTTTCATAGAAAAAAGTAGATTTTAAGTTCTATCTCATGAAAAATTTTCAATAGTCTGGGCAAGATTTACTGTAAACCAGTCTTTATTCTTTTCTAGGTCCCTTTGTGGAAAAAAAAAAAAAAATCAGGTATGGGTTAAAAGAAAAGCAGCCAGGTTTTCTTAGGAAAAAAATCTTATTTCCAAATTAATATGCTGGCATCTGTCTCAATTATGTAACAGCAAACAAAACTGAAGAAGGACTGCATGGATCTTGATAATTATAAAGGATTTCTCTTTGAGCCTGATTCTAGAATGGAGTTATTTCTTTCTGTAGGAATAAACTACTTAATTTTATAAAAACATATTTATCTAAAATTATCCTAAACATTTTTAAACCATGTAACAACAGAGATGCCTAATATATTCCTTATATATTATGTGTTAGTACAATTCGGTTAAATAGAGCCATCATGACTTAAAACCTATTACTGAATTTGTACTTTGGTCTTAATAAAACAAAATGGAAAATTATAGTGATGGAAATTTACATCAAGCCTCAGGTTTTAAAAGTTATTGATAGACAAAGTGATAATACTTTCTTTAAAACCAATTTAAACACATAGGAAGTAAGGAATAGTTTTATGGGAAATTTCTGTAATAAAGTTGAAAAGATAAACATATTTCCTAGTTTAGAGTAATTATACACATCACTGAACTACCTCTATGGGAAAACTTACCTGCATATTGAACTGGAAAGATGTTTACTATATGAAGTAAGGTATCCTTACTTAACAAGGGGATTCTCAACCTTAGCACTGCTAACATGCCACCAGATATTAGTACCAGCCACTTTCTGCCTGTATGATGAATGTCTGCAGGCATTGCAAAACTGCCACCAGTTTAGAATCATGACCTTAACATTAAAGTTACTATTACAGCCTAAGAAGTCTCTATAATCAACAAGTGGTTTCTGGTTTCTAAAATTTCCCACACTGGAAAAATTTTAGAAAATAGCATAGAATACTTCCTAAACAACAACCCTGAAATGTTCTTACTGGATAGGAGAAGAATCAAAACAAAATTTTATTCAAGTTTGGCTAGGCCTTAGATGATCGAGTCAAAGAAAGACACAGGTCCTACTACCTTTTTTTTTTTTTTTTAAGATTTTATTTATTTATTTGAGAGAGACAGAGTGAGCAGGGGGACTGTGAGAAGGGGAAGCAGGCTCCTCACTGAGAAGGGAACCTGATGCAGGGCTGGATCCCAGGACCTTGAGATCATGACCTAAGCTGAAGGCAGACACTTAACCAACGGAGCCACCCAGGTGTCCCATAATACAATTTTTTTTTCAAATATTTTTTTATTTATTTGACACAGAGAGAGAGAGAGATCACAAGTAGGCAGAGAGGCAGGCAGAGAGAGGGGGAAGCAGGCTCCCCGCTAAGCAGAGAGCCCCATGTGGAACTCGATCCCAGGACCCTGAGATCATGACCTGAGCCGAAGGCAGAGGCTTAACCCATTCAGCCACCCAGGCGCCCCTACAATTTTGTTTTTAAACCACATAAAGGAATAACCTAAAAAGGTATTGAAATGTCATGCCCAGTGGATACCAGAATGGACGTTTATCTAAATAAATTGCATATTGCCAAAAAATGGCAAAAAAGTAATAATAATCCCAACTAGAGGGTATATATATTGTTGTCATACAAGTATAAACTCTTACCTGTAATATACTTCCCAGTTGTTTATGAAAGAACTTTACAAATTCTTTGCTCTCATCATTTTGCTGGGTGAGAGTCAAAACCATACGTCTTACTGAAGTTAGAAGTTGAGAAGAGCATACTTCATCCATGTGCTCCTGAGAAAAATCCTAGTTGGTTAGGACCATTATTTAAGAAATATTAATTCACATGAGACTTTTTTTTCTTGCACAGATGCTTCTCAACTGTCAGATATATGTTCAGAAATATCTATTCATAAGAAGAGCCAAATTCCTGCATTACACATGTCAAGGGGTTTGTACATTTTGACCCACCATAGCAGGTAACAGCCAGTAAAAGAAATGGGCTGATTCAATACTTCTCATTCCTTCCCTCCTGTATCTTAAGGAGAACTCTTTATGCCCTAGTCTCCATACTGCCTGTCTCCCCATTTGCAGTTCAGTTCATTTCAACCACACTCTTAAAACTCACCTCATGCATCTTCTACCCGAGCTTTCTCAGCCTCGCTTGGCATTACAAAGACTGCACGGCACAGGAGCTTCAGCAGCACTCTGACCTCTACCCACGAGATGCCAATAGCACCCTCTACTCTCCTATGTCCTGAGAGCTAAAACTGTATGTAGACATTGCAATATGCTTCTAGGGTCAAAACACCCCCAGTTGTCCTAACTTTCCAAACAAAGCCTTTTTGGGCAAGTCTCTTCTCCTTCATCTTCCTTCAGAAGCACGTGCAAACCACCTAATAATCCAAATCTTGGATCACTTTTGAAGGTGAGTCCATAAAACATCCACATCAAGTACCTCAAGGTTCTCATTCTTCTTCTGCCACTACACTCATTTGGGCAGGTCTTCCAACCTTTATTCAGGTGAGTTCATGTTTTGTTTGTTTTTTTCCTATAGAAATGTGTAAAGTGAGGTGGCTAAACTAGATGATTTCTAAGGTTTCTTAAATTGAAGGAATTATGATCATTTTTTAAAAAAATCATGTGACAGAGCAGGCAGTTTGGGAGGGGGGGGACCAACCGTCCCTTGTCTTCAATGGATCAAATACCAGAGGAGAAAGTCAGATACAGGAATAATCAATCACTACATGCTGTGCACTGTCCAACAGATGATACTTCTTAACTCCGGGATCTGTTTCTTATTTATCACCTAGCACAGTGGCCAGCTCACAGGAGACACTCATTACTTGCTGAATACACAGATATAATAAAAGCAGCACACACCAGGTCTATAAGGAGCTATGGTAGTATATAAGAAACAACAATTATCTCTGAAGAAAGGATATTTCTGCCAAGCAGAAAAGAGTGAAGGAATTTTGTATTTTTGGTAATGACGACTTGTACACAGGGCTGATAGAGGAAAACGCAATGACAGGAACAGGAAATGTTGAGTAACCTGGAGTGAGTGAGTGAGTGAGTGAGGGGACCAGATGGAGAGTGGGGCCAGATGAAGGTAGGGAAATGTACCACGTCCAGCAGCGAAATCTCTTGAAGGAGGGGGAGTCTGCTTAGTCAGCATTCATTTCATGCCTATTATGACAGGATGTCTAGGCAAAACATGAAGATCTCAATTAAGGTTATGCCTCTGGAAAGAAGGAAAGAAAAGTGACGGCTCTTAAGGAGAAAATCAATTTCTGACTCACTGGTGATAGAAGATATGAGTGAAGAAGCCCAGCTTAGGTGACAGGATATAATGTTGACTTTAATAAAGAAGTTCTATAACTCTACCAAGAAAGTCAAGATTTGAAGTGAAATGAGACATAACAAAATAGTTAAAATCAGATCGTTAGTTCTACTCATTTTGCTGGCCTCAAAAACTTTTTGAAATGCTAAGTTTAGTAAGTGAATATTTATGAGGGACTATCAATTAAATTAGACACAAAATGGGAAAAGCAATAAAATTTCCTAACTATAGATGACTGCATTCTCTAAGCGTAAAGCTAAATCAGTTAGATTTTTTAAACCTTAGAAGTAATTGTACATATTAAATATTGCTAGCCATATACCTAATTTTACCAAAAAAGACAACCTTAAAACTTATTTATTGGATCACTCATGATAAAACAAAAATGTGAAACAAAAAAGGCAACACTTACCTATGCCTAATGAAAGCAAGTAACCGCTTGCATAGTTTAAGTCAACTCACCTGAAGGAATGGTTTCAAATTCTCAAATCAATCTACCCATCTATCTCCATGAACATATGCACATTCTTACAACTTGCAGGAATAGAAATATTCTTCTCTGGGAAGTGAGTACATACATTACAAATAACGGGAGATAAATTTACAGAATAACTGATGAAACTGATGTGTTTTTAGCTTTCTTTTGTTTACCTGTCATTTTCTGAATTTACTACAATGCAATCTTTTTTAAGAATTAAAGAACAAAACACAAAGTATTTATTTTAAGAAATTATTGCCTACCTTCAAGAAAGGAATGACTTCTTTCATAATGGCTTTAATTTGCCGGTCCAGCTGCTGAGTATCAATTCTAGGGCATGGGACAGTAGAAACTTCACTTACAGGTTGTTGTGGACCATGATTTTCAAGAGGAGTTTCTATACATTTTTAAAAGGAAAATGATTCGTTAGCAAAATAAAGCTTGTGACATTATACATACACATTTATTGAAAATTTTCAATATTAAAATCTGATGATTTTACACCAATACAATGGAGCATTTATGTAATTTTAGCACCCTTAACAAAAAGAAAATAGTCATAAAACTATTAAATATCAGATGGGGCCACACATTTTCTTTACATATGGAACTATAGCTTCTGTACTTTTACGCATCAGGAGAACACACCTTCCGAGTTAGTAACCGCATTTGTGGCAGCAGCACCATCCTCATTCTCAAGAATCCTGCAGGTGCATCTCACATTTGTGCTACTTTCGGCCTCAATCTTCATACGCTCATATTCCCTCATTCTGGCTAATGCCTGGTCTAAGTGAATCACAGTGTTACCTACATAGGAAATAAACATTTTGAGAATATATAAAAGCAAACTTCATCATGTATTCCTCACAACATATTAGTAAAAAAAAAAATCTCTAACTATTGGTAAGGAAAAGGAGATTTAACAAGTTCCAGACTCTAGTTTGGTGACGGCTTATGTTACTCTCTCTGACTCTGAAGTCCATACTGATTGCAGTAGTCATCATGTTGCTTCAGGTAAAAATAAATTCCAAGATGTCACCCAAATTCTAATGAAAAGGATTCAACTGAATACAAGGAAATAAGGTAAGAAAGAGATTTCTCGGTTTTCCTTTCTCCACTTCAGACAAAGTTAGTGGAGGATTTTGAGGAAACAATCAGTAAATGAAAAAAAACAGATAGGAATCTAAGCCATTTGGTAACTCAAGAAAGGGGGAATAAACTAAAGGTGAAAGGAAAATTTTTCTCTAAAATGGATTGAGATCAGTTCAGACTTGACAGGTATTTTACAAGGAAGGGGGCTAGGCTTGGAGTCCATAATAGGATAAGGCAAAAGGAAGACATTGCTTTGGTAAAAAGTGTGTATCTAGTAACAGGGCCAGGCTTAACCCTTTTCTTTGTAGGCGGGCTTTGGAATTATCTAAATCTTGTTCTCATCATATGAACAAACACTAGAATAATAGGACTTAGATCATTTTATCAACTAAGTGCTCTGGAGATCTGAATGACTGAATCTCAGGTATCTCTTGACAGGCTACAACCAGGAAAATGAATACAGCACCTATACATTTTTCTTTTCCCTACTCTGCTTTCCAAGTCTGGGAATCTGGGTTTTCTTCTTCCCTTTGAGTTATACAATTCTCCAAACTTCTGTTTTATTAATGATGAAAAAAAGTGCAATGCTTCATACAGATTCAGAGTTACCTGGGTTTCTCATTAAAGATTATCTATGCTAAGAATTTTCAGTTATTGCAAATTAAGTGAATAGTTATTGAAAATGTGATTGATGGGGCTCTGGTATCTCTGAATTTTTCCCATTAACTAGAAATCCTTAAAGGATGACCCTTCCCTTATAGAAAGGAAATCAACATTTCTTCAACTTCTATTATACATGCTAGAAAATTCTATATATTTTTCAAAGAACATAGAGCAAGTTAAGTAAGACTCCATTTTCTTAGAACGTGCAATCAGAATGATGAGATGATTTACCAAAGGCTAAAGAGTTAACACAGAGGATTCTTGACTTTACACTGAGAGACTGTTAAGTCCACAGTCTTTCCACCACATCATGCCTTTTTTGGACTTTTCTTTTCTTTTTTTTTTTTTTAAAGATTTTATTTATTTATTTGACAGGCAGAGATCACAAGTAGGCAGAGAGGCAGGCAGATAGAGAGGTGGAAGGAGGTTCCCTGCTGAGCAGAGAGCCCGTTGCAGGGCTTGATCCCAGGACCCTGGGATCATGACCTGAGCCAAAGGCAGAGGCTTTAACCCACTGAGCCACCCAGGCGCCCCTGGACTTTTGTTTCTTAATGTAATTCAAAGCCTGTATTAAAGTCATGTCATGTTCTAAGATGATAAAAAATTCTGCTTACCTAGATCATCTGTTGCAAAAGGCTCAAAATTTGAAGATACAGACATGACACTAGCATTATCAGCATCATTTTGCTCACTTATTTTATGTGTTTCTCTCTCAAAGTTCTTCTCAAAAGTTTCCTAGGTTACAGTTTAAAAAAACAAATAAAAATCACTAATATTTCTTTTAAAAATTTTATGATGAATATTAAAAATTAACATAGAAACTAAGTATTTGCATATAACTATATTCTTAAAATTGGGATATAACCAAAGTTATTAAAGGTTGAACAGTCACAGAGAACATCAAAACATTAAGTAATCTTGCAGAACATACGTCATTAAGTAGATAAAAATACACAAAGCTACTAATTAAATTGTAACTTGGAAAAGTAAACATTTTATATTATTTCTACACCCTCAGGAAAATTTTCTCATCTCCAAAGCCTAACAATTACTAGGACCTTACTATATCTGGTTTTATCAGAAGAAAAACATGACAGCATCATTCATATTTTTAAAATTAACTTTATTGAAATATAATTTACATACAACAGTGTACCATTAAGTGTACAGTTTGAAGAGTTCTAAAATATATATATATATATATACACATGTATGTATATATATACATACACCCATGTAACCATCTTCCCTAAATATAAAGACCATTTCCATAAGCCCAGAAAGTTCCTTTGTATCCCTCTGTAATCAGTCTCCACTACACCCCACTCATTATATTTCTATTGCCACAAACAGGTTTTGCTGACTCTAGAACTTGATATATAAATGGAACCATTCAGAATATACTCTTCAGTGTATGTCTTCTTTTCTTTTGCTCAATAGGTTTCTGAAATTAATCCATGTTGTCATATGTTTCAGAAGTTCATTATTTTTGAATGGCTGAATAGTATTTCATTGTAAGGATATACCATATTTTGTTTATCCATTTATCTGCTGATGTTCTGGTTTGAGGCTATCATGACTAAAGATACTATGAACATTAGAATACAAGTGGTTTTTGTGGACATATGTTTTCATTTCTCTTGGATGAATACCTAGAAGAAAAATTCCTTGGTCACATGCCAAGTTTAACGTTTTTTAAGAAACAGCCAGACTACTTTGCAAAGTGGCTGTACACTTTTATAATCCCGTAAGAAGTGTGAAAGTTCCAATCACTCTACATTCACACCAACACTTCTTATTGTCAATCTTTTTAATTTCAGCCTTTCTAGTGCATGTGAGGAAATTTCTCATGTGGTTTTAATGTCCACATTGGCCACCATTTACAGATCTTCTTTCATGTAGTGCCTGCTCAAATCTCTTGCCCGTAACTTACTGAGTTCTTGATCTTAAAAGCAAATTGTCAAAGTCTTTATGTTAGCATGAATTTGTCATTCATATAGTCATTATCAGACATGTGTACTAATATTATGTTCTCCTAATGGTGTCTTTTGAAAAGCAGGATTTTATTCTTAAATCAAGTCTTAATTCATCAGTTTTTTCTTTTATAGTTAAAGTTTTGTGTACCCTAAGAAACCTTTGCTTATGTTAAATCATGGAGATTTTCTTTTAGACATTTTTAAGTTTTCAAAATAATTTTTCTGTATAGTGTGATTAAGGGCAATCGCACATTCTAAAACTCATTTCACAATTACATTCTTTCCTAGCTAGAAATCTTTTAAATATTTCTCTTCAATTATGAAATGAAAGCTCTGTCTCTGATTAAAGGAAATTCAGGCATTACAGAATATGTTTTGGAAATGGAACCATTTTGTTGCTCCTTCAATTAAAACTGGAAGGTAGGGGTGCCTGGGTGGCTCAGTGGGTTAAAACCTCTGCCTTCGGCTCAGGTCATGATCCCAGAGTCCTGGGATCGAGCCCCACATCAGACTCTCTGCTCAGCAGGGAGCCTGCTTCCACCTCTCTCTCTGCCTACCTCTGCCTACTTGTGATCTCTCTCTGTCAAATAAATAAATAAAATATAAAAAAAAAAAAAAACTGGAAGGTAGATATGCTTTTGCCATTTTTATGGCACATGGAATAGAAGATACAAAGTGTTTCTTCCTCTTCCTAAATTTCAATTTTCATTCCCCCTTTGACTTACAATTCCAGGATGCCTACTTTTACTTCTCTCTCTCTTGGCCATGAAAGCTCTTACACACTCTCAATTGTGCCAATGCAAGCTCCATAAATGGAGTTCAAATGACCTTGGCCTGGGGCACCTGGGTGGCTCAGCTGGTTAAGTGCCTGCCTTCAGCTCAGGTCATGATCCAGGGTCCTGGGATAGTGCCCTGCATCAGGCTGCCTACTCAGTGAAGAGTCTGTTTCTCCCTGTCCCTCTCAGATCTCTCTTGCTCTCTTCTCAAAAAAAAAAAAAAAAAAAGACCTTGGCCTAGAAAACATGGAGAATCAGAATCTGTATCTGTCCAATATGGAAACCACTAGCCATGTGGCTTTTTTTTTTTTTTAATATTTTGTTTATTTATTTGATAGACAGAAATCACAAGTAGGCAGAGAGGCAGGCAGGGGGGTGGGGGGGAAGCAGGTTCCCCGTTGAGCAGAGAGCCCTGTGCGGGGCTCAATCTCAGGACCCTGGGATCATGACCTGAGCCGAAGGCAGAGGCTTTAACCCACTGAGCCACCCAGGCACCCCTTCATGTGGCTATTTATTAAAACTTAAAATTTAGTTCCTCAGTCCCATTAAGCCACATTTCAAGAGCTTGATAGCCCCATGTGGCTAATGGCTACCATATTAGAAAATGCAGTGGGTTAAAGCCTCTGCCTTCGGCTCAGGTCATGATCTCAGGGTCCTGGGATCAAGCCCCACGCCCCAGATCGGGCTCTCTGCTCAGCAGGGAGCCTGCTTCCTCCTCTCTCTCTGCCTGCTTCTCTGCCTACCTGTGATCTCTGTCTGTCAAATAAATAAATAAAATCTAAAAAAAAAAAATGCATATATAAAACATTTCCATCACTGTAGCAAGTTCTACTGGACAGCACTGGTCTAGATCTGTGGGTAGGAACACTGGATGTTGTGCTGCTACTGATTAAATAGCATCAATAAAGGAAGGAATTAATATTAATGACAAATTTAAGTTTTAGAAGAAAAACTAAAGAACTAATGTATTTAAAAATAATACTAAGTAGAGTTATTTGTGTCAAGTCTACATGGTTACAAATTGAATCTCTGTGTTCCCTCCCCCCAACCCAAATTCATGTGTTGAAGCCTTAATTCCCAATGTATTAGGAGGTGGGGCCTCTGAGAGGTAATCAAGGTTTTAGATGAGGTACTGAGGGTGGAGCCCCATGGTTACATTCATGCCCTTTAAAAAAAAAAAAGACACCAGAGCCATGTGAGGACACACAAAGAAGATGGCCATGTGCAAGCCAAGAAGAGGGCCTTAACAAAGTACCAAATCTGCTGGCACCATGATCTTGGACTCTCCCACCTCCAGAACAATGAGGAAAAAAATAGCTATTGTTTAAGCCACCCAGTCTACAGTACCAAACCCAAGTAAGACACCTACTTATTAAGCAGGTCAGTATCTTTAAATTTTATTTAAGTCTGCAGCCGTTATAAGGAAAAACCTTTAAAATCCTATCAGGTTAACTATATCTCATATAGCTCAATTTCCAATTTTCAGCTTGCTATTGATGGTAAAGGCCAATGTGCTCAAATGTTTTAAATGAACGAAGTAATACCATCTACATGAAATCTGGATTAAAAGGGAGGCAACAGAGTTACAGGAGGCAGAGAAACCATTGATGCGCTCAGCAAGTTATTTCAGTGCCTAATAAACTTTAATGTAACCGCATATCCCTTATTTATCTATATAGCTGTACCACTCTCGTCATTGTCCACAAAAAGGAGTATGCAATTTTCAATTAGTTATAATAACAGTCCCAAGAAACAATTACTTACATTAATTTATATTTGACATTATAAAGTGAATTAAAACCATATCGTTTTTAGCTTGTGCTCAGAGTGGTAGAGGAGTTGGAGCCTAAAGTTTTAAACAGAAAAAATGACTTGGGGAAGTACTATTTTAAATCTGAGCATAAGCTGAAGCGCAAGAATTCAGGAAAAGTCCTCAACAGTTTTAAGGAAATTACTATATGTGGGGGGAAAAAAACACACAAATCATTTGAGGAAATAGTATCTTTTCAAAAAAACTTAAAATCCTAGTATATCATCAATGGGCAGAAACACAGGAATACTGCTTCCAACTCTCTACACAGAGCAAATATCTGCTTATTAGTTATGGCACTCTTATCCACAAAAATCCACGGAGTTTCCACTGGAGTTAGCACAGAAAATCCACTGGAGTTGGCATAGAAAAGAAATGTATTTACTATCCGAGGACCCCAGAATATCTTTAAAATGATTCTGAGTCAGGTCCTTTAAGTAGTGAATTCCAAATACCTAGCAAATTACCTCCTAACTATCCTAGCAGTTTGCCATCCAGTCATTCACTGGCTTATGTTCTACGTGGGGGCTATCTGGAGAACACGGAGTACTGAAAATGCACCATTTTCCTCACTACTCTTTCCCATTCCCCAAGTTCCTTTAATTTATTCAGAATTTTCTTCCTAAACTTGAATACATTAAATTACATTTTTTTCCCCCTGGACAACTTTTTTCCAGGCTTCTCTTCTAACCCAAAGACCTGATTTATCATGTATTTATTTATTTATTTTAGGGCTCTGTGATCTGACTGCAGTCTGGTTTACTGAATGTCTTGAATAAACACAATAAATTTTACTAGATGTCTGTTGTGAGTCAATTCCTAAGATGGACACTGGAAATATAAATATAAGCTATTTTACACCTTATAATCTATCATTTATACATAATTTCCAGTGTTTGTGGACATGGTTTAATGGAGTTTTATACCTCACCTCAAAATAACACGTTACATTTAGCTTTTTAAGAAGCTAAAAACCAACTATCAGGTAAACTCACAATTTATAACTACTCATTTAACTTCTGTTTACTACATACTGAAGTAATAGTTCAGTATGTTCATTAATCATTATGATAATGTTCATTAGTCATTATCAGCTTACATCATCAGTGGTAGCAAGGCTTTCACTGGGGGTAAGTTCTGAGTTTGATGCTATCCAAGTACCAGAATTCACTGATTTTACATTTTCTCCTTCTTTTTCATGGTTCTCAGAAATATGTCTGGATACTATGTCCTAAATAAGAAAATAAGAACGTTACTTAAGTAAAACATTTATTTTTTATCACCAATTTAAACAACAAGCAGACAGAAGAGCAAATGAATGCTTCTCACCTAGTATATTATGAGAAAGAAATAACATTAACGATAAAACACTAAAAAACTGCTCAGAGAAAGACTTTATCTAAAGGCTACTGAAGCTGTATAAGAAGTTGTAAATAAAATGCCAAGAAAGCACACGAAAAACAGGTAATACATATGGAACAGAACGTACTTCAGTCTAAGAAAGCAACCAGATACACTCATGAAGAAAATCGGTACCAGATAGGGTGGGAAAAAAAAACGTTAGGTACCAGATACCTGCAATGCATATAAAGCCCTTTGTCTCAAGTAGTCTGTATTAAGTAGCTGAAGTTCATGGAAGAGTTCAATTAGAAAATGTGGACGAGATTCGTTCTGAGAAATTAATGTAGCCACTTCAGAATAAATAGTATCCCGCAAAGCTTCGAACATGGAAAAATCACTCCCAGTTTCTGGAAGATACAAAAGATCAGGTTAAAGTTAACAATGATAAAATACATTCCTGGCAATTTCTATTAGCTTGTATCATTACTCAGGTTTAAATTACTTAAAAATCAAAACATACTTAATTCTATTTTAGAACTTTCAAAGTAGCAAAAGAATCTTAAAAATTGCCAAGATAAAAATAATCTCAAAATACCAAGATATATACTATATATTAGAGAAATACTTAAATGCATAGATAACATTACCTAGCATCACATTACTCAGACCATATTTATTTCTCAAAAAAATTATTTGGAAAATTTTACACATTTCATAGGAATCATCAGTAGAAATCTTTCAGAACTTGAATGAAATAAACTGCAAATTTTATTTATTTATTTGGCTAAAAGAACTTTGTTACAGAAAAGGAAATTTATTTAATGTTTAGAATAAACTGAACACTCACAATAAAAGCTACTATTTTTTTTAAATTTTATTTATTTATTTGGCAGAGAGAGATCACAAGTAGGCAGAGGCAGGCAGAGAGAGAGAGGAGGAAGCAGGCTCCCTGCTGAGCAGAGAGCCCAATGCGGGACTCGATCCCAGGACCCTGAGATCATGACCCGAGCCGAAGGCAGCGGCTTAACCCACTGAGCCACCCAGGCGCCCCTAAAAGCTACTATTTTAAGGTCTAATTAGGTCTACTAATTTTCAAATCTCAGCTAACATCCTGTATTGATGGAAAATTTTTGAATGTAACACGATAAAGGTCAACTTCGCTAGTGTCTTACTGCCACGCTCAGCAGAAGCTGGACCAGGCATGACCCAATGCACATTTTCAGTTTCACAGAATCTAGGCATCACTCAACAATTCTGCTACATCTATTTGTTGGTAACACAGAATTATCACTCCTAGAAGTATACAGTCATACCTTTTATCTTAAGAGTGAAAATCAGAAACTGTTCCATTTTGAGTTCTCTATTTAAAAAAATCTCGGGGGCACCTGGGTGGCTTAATCAGTTAAGCATCTGACTCCTGATTTAGGCTCAGGTCATGATCTTGGGGTCATGAGATTGAGCCCCACATAAGGCTCCACACTCAGTGTGGAATCTGCTTGAAATCTTCTCTCTCCCTCATCCCTTACCCACTCCCCCACCCCGCTCTTACACGTGTGCGCACACTCTCACTCCCTAAAATAACTAATTTCTTAAAAAAAAAAACCTCCAAGTAGTTCTTCTAGCTACTAAACTCTGTACCCTTTCTAGAGTAATAATAGAACCATGGGTACTTAAATATTCAAGTTCCACAAATATCTGTGACAAGTTTCTAAAAAAGAAAATATAAATGTTGAAAGTGTTAATATATGTTGCTTTTAAATAAATACACAAAAATCATAAAGATTTAATTCACTTTTTGTAAGAGAGGGTAACGGTAATGAGGCCTAATGAAAAAACTTCCGACTTATATCTTAACATTTTCAGGCCATAATTTCTACAAGTATAATATAATAACAAATATGCAACTTCCCTATCTTGCCTCATTTATGACTATAAAATAAAATAAAATACTAAAGTTCTCTTACTAGTTTTAAAATGTTCAAATGTGATATTATAAGCAGGAACTGAAACTATCTCTGTAGGAAATCTCTACTTAAAGGAAAAACACAGAGAAGATACGATTTAATACACAGCTTCCAGTTTATATTGTAGTTTGACCAGGTAAATTAGAAAATGTTTATTATTTCAAAGAACAAAGCATACTTAATGACATCTGCCATTCCTCTATATGTGATAAAATTATCATTCCAAATTACATATCATAAAAGATTAAATTATCCCCGAATAATGAATGATGCTGAACACATGCTTACTGCCCACCCTCCCCCCAGCCCTGCAATAGACATGTGGAAAGTTTTTGCCAGTTTCTCCTCCTGAACTAAAATCCATTAATGTAGGCTAGAAAAATCCTTGATCTCAATCAGGTTTCTCTGAATCCATCTTATTTTTATCCTATTTTTCAGAGTTCTTTAGGAAGTATCACAGATATAATTCGAACTTTGTGCTAGATCCTTATTTTTTTCTTTAGATTCTCCTAAAGATTCATAACAAGCTTTTGTTTTTCACTTACATATAGTGCAGGAGGTGTTAAAGAATATCTCTAATTCTAAATCGCACAGAACCGTGTTTAAATAGTGTACAGACAAAAACAGTATTTTGGAATCTTTGTAATTTTCCATGCATTTTTATTTATCATGGTCTTTGCGTGTCACTGATTTTATTTAATGGTTTATTGACTTTTTTTTGGTAGATGTTGACTAGTAATGAAAAATAAGCAAGTACAACAGAAGTTATAATACTTAACACTGTAAATCAAAGCTAGGAAAAAGTTAACTTTTTATTTCAAAAAATATTAATGCTTTTATGCACTGAAGAATTATAAAATAAGTAACTTCAAATAAAACAATCAACTATAAAAAGATGTTCTATTATCCTTATGAATGTGTTGGTTATGTTACATATAGTAACTAAAAATGAAACAAGAAAAGCAGCTAATTTTACCACCCAAGTAAAGAATTCAAGTGAAAGCCTTCAGTATTTTATGAATATGAATTCTCTTTTACAGCCAAATGACATATATACACTAAGCTATATCTAAAAAAATAATAATAAGAGCTATAAAACTAAGGATATTTAAGACTAATGGAAAAAAATTAACAAAAAGTGGACACCAAAACTAAGCAGATTGTTACCTGGCGCTTCATTGCATGCATTTCTGTTAGACTGCTGTAGTATTCTCCTAGCATGTGCTGTAGGAAAGGGCAGACATAAGGATGAACATAAAATGTGTATGAATAGTTAAGACAGGGTCCATAATATGAGTAAGTGAATTTAAAAAAAAAAAAAAAAAAAAGCAAGTTTCTTTAAAATTGTTTGCCTGAACTGAACTGTTATCACAAGGTATGGTTTATATTTTATTTAAAAAATAATCTTATTAGGGAAAATATCAAAAGATTTGCTATAAACGTACAAAAACTTAATGTGACTGATGACTGTCATAATAAACTTCTGCCACTCACTCTTAGAAGCAAATACATCAAGGTGAACCTCCCACACTCCTGAGGGAGGAGAGCACTGTACAATTCAGTACTAGCAGTCATATATCTACTCTCTGGTAGTCATGTAACAAAAGCTACTAGTCCATGCTATAAACAATTTTAGAGTAATGATTAAAACTAAGTCTTTTTAGAAAGCGAATATGTAAATACACAAAGGGTAAATATACACAATTTAGGCATTTTTTAGCGCACCAAAATTCAATCATTGTATTTTTTCTAAGTAACAGTAATAAGGTCTTAAGTCCTATAACTGACTATCCATTATTTAGGTAACTCAATAATCCAATTAATAAGCCTTTCAATTTAGTGCCCCCTTCCTGAACCTCCCCTGAACCTCCACCAACTATTTACTCCTTGAAGATCTCACTATTTGATAAAGACAGTAAAAGGAGATAAAATTGTAAAATTTTGGTAAAATGGTAGGGTCACATCAGGAAAATTGACAGTTTTGCCAAAATGATCTAGACTTAAGAGAAAGCCAGGATTAAAACTTCCACCCTGCCATTTCTTAGCAATATGACCTTGAGAAGTCAGTTCAAAACACAAACAAATGTGCTGTTCCTGATTACAAAAGCAATAAATATTCGTTATAAAGCTTTAGAAAATACAGAAGTCTAAAGATGATAAAATCACTATTAACATTTTGATGCATTTTCTTCTAGTCTTTATTCATTCTGGTTTTTTGTTTAAACATAGTTGGAATCATAGTTCAGACAACACTAAATCCCAGTTACTTTTTCCATTTTTGTTTCCTTAGCATAGATAAGTACAATTACTGGGATAAGGCCATGCGATTTGAAGCTTTCCAGAAAAACTGCACCAGTTTATGTCACTAGCTCTTTCTGATGCTGGGAAAAAAAAAGGGATATTCTCTGACCATGTTTCCTCATCTGCAAAATGGAAATAAAACCAATTCTCAAATGAGACGAATAATTTAATTTGTAAATAGTAAAGTATAATACAAATGGTAGCTGCTACTCTCACTTTTCACCAAGGATCTTACTGACACCTGACAACTGAGGGTTTCTATTTACTGCCTCCCTCTCCATGTTTTTTTGAGATGTACTTGTTCTTTATAAATCAGGAAAGTACCAGTACTTTAAACAGTGGCATAATGTAACTCTGTTCATTCATTCAATTAACACCTAGTAAGTGCCTACCATGTGTCCGGTACCATGGCAACATTCAAGGTATCATCTGCTGCCAAGGAATCCAAAAAAGGTGACGAAGACACTTAAGTAAATACTATATAAATGTGATATGGGCAACAGAAGAGATTTACACAGGCTACAAAAGAAACAAAAAAGGAGAAAGGGAAAATTCTCTGAGCTTTGATTTGATGCAAATTCAGAGTTGCAGAATTAATAGTTTAAAACTCCAATAGAGGAAAAAGGTTTACAAAGAGCAAAAGACAGAAAAGACACCTGCTGAGGTGAGAAACAGCAAGACAGCTATAGGAAAAAACTTTAGTACAGTGCCAAGAAAGAGGCGACTTCAAGGCAGAGAGGGTGGGGAGAAAGAGTCTAGGGATGCAAAAAAAGGAGCCAAACTCTGCTGGCCAGATGATGCATTAAAGCACTTGGACGCTATCCTGTAAGCATGGTAAAGCCAAAGATTTTAAACAGGGAATGATTTTATATCAAATTCTTATTCAGAGAAGATTTTTAAAATTTCAAATCAGCTCCAAATTAATGTCAACTATACTTTTTTCCTTAAAATTTCATCAAGAAGTGTCAAAAGCTACTATCAGAATACTAAAAAATATTTCCAGTTTACATTTCTTGAAATCAAGGAATGTATACTGTAATCTTCTAGTACATATAACCTTGCACATGACAGAAAAGTGTGACAGACTAATTGGTTTTCAAATCTAAGATGAAGTCCTTAGATTAAAGCAAACCAAAAAAGAACATACCTGAAGATATTTCTGTAGACCTACTACATTTTATTATTTTTTCCAGCTGCTCATGATTCTTTCTGCTGAATACTTTTGCTTGAACAGGCTCTTCAGTCTGGGCTGAATGTCTGTTCCTACTTTTGCAAGGTTCACATGTGCTAGACATACTGGCACTTTCATACCCTTGAGTAAAAAAAGTGACAGCTGTTACCAGTTGCAACTAACTCAAACTGAAAGGGAAACTGATTTCCATAGTGAAATAGCACAGGTACTCAATTTAGAATGCTGTATAAATAGAAAACAGTAAATACAATGTCTTATGACAACCTCTGGAAGGATGGGGTAACAGTTAAAATATTCTAACAATTCATCATCCTTTGAAACCACCTTCATGAGTACATCCCAACTCAAATTATACTGTAGACCTTATATGATCCAAATTCTCTACTAGTCTCCAAGTTAACCATTTTTCAGTATTAGGAAATACAAGAAAGAATCACATCCAATCTATGTAAAACGTAAATAACAGAGAGAAGAGTAATGGGCATTAATCAGGTATGTCTGCCTTCTTATAACCTGTATGCAATATGACTTGATTTAAAAGGTCTTACCCACTCATAGGTTTTATATATATATATAAAACCTATATATATTTAGACTATATATTTTTCTATATATATTTAGACTATATATATATATAGTCTAAATATATATAGGTTTTATATATAAACTATATTTTTTATATATAGACTATATTTAGACTATATATTAGTCTAATTCTCCTTGCTATATGGCACAAGTTTGGAATTCAACTTTATTTTGTTTCACATGGATACTTGGTTATACCTACCCTATTCCCAATGAAATAAAATGCAGTCTTGGTCAATATATTCAGTCTCTGTATTTATTGAGGTTTATTTCTGGGCATTCTATCTGTTTAATTTATCTATTCCAATGCCATCTTCATTCTTTTAGCCAAAGAAGTTTTACAGAATGTTTAAACACCTGGTAAGGCAAGTCCTATGTAGGTAGTTTCTTTTCTTGGCTATTATTAGACATTTACCCTTCCTTCCCAATAAGATTTGAGATTTTTTTTTCCAATTTCAAAAACAGTCCACAAAGATTCAAAACAGAATCACATTAAAAGCACTTATTAACTCAAGGAGAACTGGTATTTAATAATTTTACACAATTTTTAAAAACACAGTTTTGTTTTTCATACTTGCTCAATCTTGCTTTGTATTCTTCAAAAATGTTTATAATTTTTTATAGATCTGGTACTTTCCTTGTTAAATTTATTCCTAAGAATTTCCTCCCCAATAGCTTTGGATACTACTATGGGAAGACTATTTCCCCCCACTTCCATTCTACTGAGTGTTACTAGGATAGAGAAAAATATTTGCAAACTTATTTCATAACCAGCTGCTTTACCAATTTACTTTGTTAACTTTAGTAGCTATTTTCCAGTGTTTCTTGGGCTTTCTCAGAAAAAGTAAAAATTTGTTTTTCCTCCTTCTTCAATATTTATGCCAATTATTTAATTTCTTGTCATAATATTTTCCAAACAATGTTAGATAACAATGGTGGTGCAGAGGGAATCCCTGATTAATTTCTAATTTTGATGTAGATTATATTTGGAGTATTTTCATTTACAATGTCATTTGTGACTGGCATTAGCTAACAGCTTTCATTATTTTAATTATTAAGTAACTGTCTACTTAGATGCATTTTACTTGTGATTTTTATTAGAAATGACTTCAAATTTTATCTCATCTACTGCTAGATGAGATAATATAAGTCCTGTTATAGGACTTCTGTCCTCCAATTTCTTGACATGAAAATTATGTTGACAGATTTCCTGATAATGAACCATGACTACATTTCTGTAATAAACCCTATTGACAACAGTCTGATACTCTTTTTGATATACTGGGAGATTAAATTGGCTAATATTTTACTTTCGAATTTATATTAGTAACTGAGATTGATCTACTGTTTTTTTTTTTTAATTATTTATTTGATAGAGAGACAGTGAGAGAAGGAGCACAAGCAGGGGGAGTAGGAGAGGGGGAAGCAGGCCTCCCGCCGAGCAGGGAGCCCGATGTGGGGCTTGATCCCAGAACCCTGGGATGGTGACCTGAGCCAAAGCCAGATGCTTAACGACTGAGCCACCCAGGCACCCACGAAAGTTAATTCTTTTTTTTTAAATATAATTTTTTACTTTTTATTAACATATAATGTATCATTAGCCCCAGGGGTACAGGTCTGTGAATCGCCAGGTTTAAACACTTCATAGCACACAACTTACCCCCCTCCTCCATAGCACATAACTTACCTCCCTCTCCTTACCCCCCTCCCCTTGGCAACCCTCAGTTTGTTTTGTGAGATGAAGCGTCTCTCATGGTTCGTCTCCCTGATCTACTATTTTCTTTACTGAACTATTATCTCCCCTTTTCACCTTTCCCTATAAAGGTGTCTAATCTTGATTCATATGTTGTTTCTGTTGTTTTCCTCAGGTAAGATGCACCAAGATCTTTTCACTATGACAAGTGAAGGCTCTAGTTTGAATATAGGATTCTTGAGTTGCAGTACTTTTTTTGGACATTATTTCACTTTCTTCTATTTCTTCTCTTGTCTGATGTCAGTTTGGTTCTTTCTCATTGTATGAAATTTGTTCTTGCAGTCTGGAAGCTTACTAGATTTTTACTTTTTCCTTGGAATTAAGCAATTTTGTCAGAATATACATGGAGGTATGTGTATCTTTTACCCCTTGCCTCCTGGCTGGACAACAGTTAGGTGTTTTGATCTGCAGTCATCAGTCTTTCTTCATTAAAGATTCCCCTTTATTATTATTTATTTAATTAGTGCCTTTCCACCTGTTTTTTCTCCTCCTTTAGTATTCCCTATATATCTCCAAAATTTGTCATCGAGCCTCTAATCATTTTCCTCTTGATCTTATCTTAGTATTTTCTGCTCTGTACAATAGCATTAATTCTTTCCCTCAATTTTCTAGGCCAGTAATTTGGGACTTAATACCATCCTCTTTTTTGAACAGTCTAAACATTAAATGTTTTTAGTTCTACAGAACTAAAAATGTTTTTAGTTCTACAGAATTTGTTACAACTCAATCTGCCTGTTTTTTTATGATTTTGTTCAAGGGTGTATATCCTTCAATAACTGCTTTTACTTGCTTTTACCTGTTCTAGTGTTCTGCTTTCTGTCTTCTCTCTGGCTATTGGTCCCTTTTACATGCATTCTTACATTCACTGGGCTAGTCAGGACTCATATCTGCCCTTAAGGCTGGACCCAACTGCTGGATAGCTGCCCTGGCATGCTGACAGTACTCTTGGAAGTCTCACTCCTATGGTAAAGCAGTGTTTTTGCTAGCAAGTTGTCAGACATCGAGATAGTAAGAAGAAGCTTCTCTATTCAGTCTCCTCGGCTGCAAAGGCAAATGCTCTCCCAGATGCAAGGTAGGGGGAATGCCACCTACTTGTACTTTCCCATTAGTACCTTGAAGTGACAAAAGCCTGCTATTCTTGGAAGGAAGGGAGGTGTCAAGAATAGGAGGGGCCTGGATGTTGGCCCGCCAACCAAGTTTTCTCCGGGAACGGTAGAGCTCTGATCTTCGCCCCTGACATTCACTGAATGAGCCAACAGAATCTAAAGCCTTGCTATTACAGTCCCCAGACCACAACAGCTGCTCTACGAATAACAAGTAAGTTCCCAATATACTGTCAGTTTACTCTCTGTCATATCCAATCTGGAGTTAACCTTCCCTTTTTATTTTTAAGAACGTCATTCAAGTTAGGACATTATCATCTCATATTTGGGTTCCTGATTTCTTTTTTGCTCTCTCAGAAAAGGAGCCCTCTTGGGTTACTTTTGACCTTACCATAAACAGGTTCACCAAATAAGGGTACATAACTGCCAAAAGTAATAGATAAATAGGAATTAATGAAGGTTAATGATACCTCAGAGTTACACTGGCTAGGCCAGCTAGTCTACCACCACCACCACCACCACATAACGGTCATTAGCGGAAAGGTGTGACCTCCTATCCCATTTGTCACTCTGTACCTTGCAAACAATCTGTTTTTCTCAGCACCAGTGGCGAGACAGTCAGAAAAAAGAGTACTTCAAGCTATGTCTCCACTTTAGGGACACAGCTCAGCCATGTCCTCTGGTGGCACCCTGGAGACCTTACACATATCCACACAGGCCACAAAGGTAAAGACTGAACTGCAGCTGAGCCTAAGTCTTGGCAGAAGGCCTGATGATCCTCCTGGAGCACGGAACACAAGAACACAGGAGGCTTGTGAGGAACTGCTACTTGGCCATCTGTAAATCTGTCATGAAGAGGTTCTCATCTCCTCCTCATTTCTGAGGAAAGAGGAGACCTTTCTTTCTCACACTCTGAGGACACACCTCCAGACTACAGAGTGGTCAGTAGCAGCTGCAGCACAATACTGGCTCCTCAACAACAGGGGTCCCACCACTCAGGCTGTAATGGTCACCTGGCCTCTTCGGTTTCAGTCTTCCCCTTGTGGCCCACAGGACAAGAACACAGGGAGTGGGGACTTCCAGCTACCCTTACTTTCTCTGCCTATGTAAATAATCAGCTCTCTGAATCTAAAAAGGATTGTTTCTTTCCTGGCCACATCTGTCAGGCCTTGCCCTTCCTAACAACTGGCATCCATTTCATCTCAATCTTCATTCATAAACAAAGGAAAGGGAAGAGAAGAGAAATGAAAAGACTCAGGGATGGTTACAGTATATTAACACTTCTATCCAATTTTCAAAGAAAAGAATGAAGAAGATCTAGATTATATGATCCCACTGCTCTCTGATAGCATCAAAAAAGGAAATGGACCTGGTAGTGTGTAGCCAGATTACAGGTCTGATACCTGAAGCACACAGAAAGGCAAGGAAACATGCTCAACTCAGAAAGTCTGAATTGGAATTTAAGTTTAAAAGATGATTATCACTATCACATAATTTGTAAAACCTTACTTCACATGCAGTGATATGTAACTTTACATATAAAGACCTTCTAAAGATTAATATATGTTACCATCAGTAGAAACTAAGTTCAATGAAGATTTAGCATGCTACCTCTGAAAACTGTCCCCAAGTGCAAAAACATATATAAACAGTTCAATCTAGTAGATCTGGTACAGCATAACTTGCTGTGCTGCCTCTCTCAAGAGAGCAACTCCTGTCCCACCACACTGGTCTATTTCTCATATCCTATTGCCTTCCCCAACTGCTCTCATCTTCTTTTCCCGCCTCTAAACTTTTTTTCATTGTTACTACAGTTTAGAATGCCTTCCAATATTCTCTACATCCACCTATATTAAAGACTAGTAAATATCCCATTTTCTAAGAAATCATGGCTATTCTTATCCCATAAAATAGCAGTGGTCTAGATCAGTGCCTCCCAGACTTCAATGAGCACATTTTCATATTGAAAACATCTAGAATCTTGCTAAAATGCACACTGAAAAGCAATGTGTATTAATTCAGTTGGTATAAGGTGGGACCCAAGCATGCATTTTTATTAAGCTCCAGACAGATACTGATGCTACTTGTCCATAGTTCCCACTTTGGATAGCAAGGGTTTAGCTGACTGATTTGATTTTGCTCCATATTAGCTTGACTCTGCATATATTAGTTAGATTCTATCAAGTCTTTGATTTTTGTGTGTGTCTTAAAGTAGGGCTTTCACTGACAGATCATCTTGAATGCCTGTCGAACAAATGTGTATATTGTGTTTCTGGCAGGTATTTTTACACTTGTAATGGAAGAGGGCACATAGATCAGAACATCAGTCTTTGCCTTGAAAGAAAAAAGCTGAATTATATATACGGAACCGTAATTCCTCAAAATAAAGGGGTTTCAAAAATAAATATGCCAATTATTTCTAGGTTTAGGTAGATATGGCCATTTGCTGGCTTAAGGGTTCCCTAAGACCCTGCTACTTAGGATGAAATTCACAAACCAAGATCAACAAGACATGGAAACTTGTTAGAAATATAGACCTTTGGGTCCCTACCCAGACAGAATCAGTCTGCCTTTAAACAAGATTCTCATGGAGAAAAATTAAAATTTAAGAATCACTGTCCTAGCACATTTAACTGGCTGAATGAGAAAATGCTATAAAATAAGTTATTAGTGCTTCTTCATTTATTCATATGGCCAAAAAAAAAGCATTTCTGTTGGGGTAAGGTAACAGAGATAGGAAGTTCAATGAGTTATCCAAAGGGCCACTCTCTAAACATGGCCATGGTTCATTATCTACTTAAGTGTTCTCTGGTGGCACCAAGAGCCATCTTGGAGAAAGCAGAGTAGTTGGATTTTCATTCATTTGTATCACTAATCTGCTACATAAAATCAGCTCCTCCCAAACCTATAATGATAAAATATTTTCAAAGATAATAACATGTGTGCTGAGAAAATTATCATCCCTGCTCAAATCTGCTTGTTTCACCATCAAATCAGACTCTTTAGATGGGAGCAGCAGTAGGAGCCAAGGACATGAAGGTTATAAGAACTGAAATGAAATAAAAGAGTAGGTAGTCTTTCTTACACCCAGGTTTCATCAGATTTTTCAAATGTTTCACTAACCAAAAATGGCTACTATGAAGGCTGCAAATATTTACAAGTGGATTTTTTACCATAGGGTTTCCTAGGACCTCATATCCTTGCATATATTGGGAGCTTCCAAGAGAGTGAGCTGTATATGGTGACTTTTCAAAGTTTTCTGATTGTAAGTCTTAAATACGTTGTCCTTAAGCACTAAGTACAATCTCCTTGAACGCAGAACAACCTCTCAAAAAGCTGAAAAGCATCCCTAGCAAACTTAAAGGAGGATCCTTTAATTCTAATATTTCAGATTCTAGTTAATAAAACTATTTCTACCTAGCATCAGACTTGAATAAATCCTTCAAAATTCGAAAAGCCTATTTTTTTTTAAATGGCATGTAGTTAACACTATTAAAAGAACTTTGATAGGCTATCCAATGAGAAGATTCAATAAAACAAGGGTTAATGTTTCATCTTATTAATTTAACTTCCGTAAGGACTAAGAGCAAACTTGTTTTAGAAGTGGTTTCACCAGAAATCATAACAAAGTGTTGGATGTAGGATAAGATGTAAAAAGAATGTAAAATAGAATGTGAAAAGAATGAACAACAGTAAAAATTCAGCCCTCTGGCAACCTTTAGTAACCTACAAGATTTACAAAACATCTTCTAAGCTTGTAGTAACCACACACACAGGAAATACAAGAATATCTACAACATTAAACCCTATTTGATAAATTTTATATAAAAACTTATGAAGGTGACTAAAAGTAACTTTATTCAACTAGGCCTAGAACAGTGCTTCTCCATTTAGCCACAATGAAATGAAGTAAGTCAACGTGCCAAAATAAAGTTATCAACATTTACACCGATCAATATTCAACAAATTTTGACACTTACCAATATTTTTAACTCTGCTTTTCAGCTGAGTAGAATGCCTTTTCTTACTCTTTGATTTAGGAGTTTTATCTTTAGATGCCAGGCTGGCCTGTGCAGATGCTTTCCTTGTCTTGAATGTTTTGGTTACTGTTGTTGGATCCACTGGATCAGGCATACTGCTAAAGCTTTCTAATGACTCTTCATCAAACTGGCGTCTTCTCCGGCTGGTATCTAATTGATTTTTGCGATTACTATTTGTAGTTTTCTCTACAGACACTGGAAATCCAGTCTTGATAAATGGTTTTTCTACATCACCTTCTTGGTCATATAACCATGGTGTCCTACTGTTTTCCACCTCCTCTTCGGGCTGTTTTTGATTCCTTACCAATGAAAATAAATTTTTACAGATATGATGACAGAGTTCTATGTTTACTGGAAAACTGCAGATATAGTAAATAGATTTAGGCAAATAAAAACATTAACAGGCTCTAAAAACATTTTCATAAAATATACATTAAATATGTAAATATTATACAGGTTAATGTCCTTAAATATTTTCCTGAGAGGGAGAATCTTTTTTTTTTTTAAGATTTTATTTATTTGAGAGAGAGAAACAGAGTACAAACAGGGGAAAGGACAAAGGGACAAGCACGCTCCCCACTGAGTGTGGAGCCCAACAGAGGACTCAATCTCAGGACCCTGAGATCATGACCTGAAGTCTGAAACTTAACTGACTGAGCTACCCAGACACCCCAGAGAGAGAATCTTAAGCAGGTTCCACACCCAGCGTGGAGCCCAAAACGGGGCTCGATCTCACAACACTAAGATATGACCTGAGCTAAAATTAAGAGTTGAATGCTTAACTTAGTGACCCAGGGGCCCCTTTAAACTTTAGTATCAGACCCTTCTCACTAAACCATTTTCACTGGCAAAAGCTGCAATCAAAAGATCTAGCACTCATGATGAAAAAGAGTGGGAAAGAAAAATTTTAAAAAACAATGGAATATACAAGAAAAAAAAACACTTGGAGAAAGAGCTGAGAAAGAGTTGTATGTTGTAGACGGGAGGCAATATACACAAATTTGTGTCACCAAAAGCAGTTCAAAATAGAACTGGAATTGGTGAAAACAACTGTCCATGCAACTCATAATTTATTCCTCCATTCATTAAGTACAGTTTAGTTCTATTGGTCTCGTGTCATTTTCCAAATTTTATCTGCTAAACACTGACATCATTTAATATGTTAAAAGGTATTTGCTGACCATCTAAATTTGGCAAACAAGAGACAAAGTTAAACATATCTGCAAGGTTTCTCAAAACTTTAAACATGCCAATGTCCTATACAAATGTCTTAGAAGTGAACATAGTGAGCAAAATGTCCAAAATTTTTATCACAGAATCTGACATGAACAATAGTGTTCTGAAGAACATGATTTAGGAGACACTGACCTCCAGGTTTCAAATTAACACAAGATTAGCAAACCTATAGTCGGCAGGCCAAATTCAGCCTGCTAGCTATTTCTGTATGGCCTGAGAGCTAAAATGATTCTTTCTTTTGAAAGGAAAAAAAAGGATTTTTAAATTTATTTTAGGAGAAGGGGGAGGGCAGAGGGAGAGGGAGAGAAAGAATCTCAAGCAGATTTAGCACAAAGCCCAACCTGAGGCTTGCCTGGTCCCACCCACGAGATCATGACCCAAGCCGAAATCAAGAGTTGGGACACTCAGTTGACTGAGCGACCCAGGTGCCCCTAAAATGATTCTTACAAAAAGTAAAATAAAATATTCTTATATTCTTAAATGGTTGAAAAAAATCAAAGGAAGAAAAATTGTTTGTGACAGAAATTATGTAAAATTCACATTTCAGTACTCATAGATAAGGTGTTATTGGAACACAGCTGCTTGTTCACATATTGTTTATGGCTGCTTTCATGCAAAAATGGCAGAAATAAATGGTCTGCAATATTTATCATCAAGCCCTTTCCAATATAAGTTTTCTGACCCCAGCTCACTACAATGTTTCATCTGACCTCTTGTTATCTCTAGCCATTAAAGTCAGCTGACATTTGGGGGAAATGATGTCTAATCTGAAGTAGGTCAAATATCTCAATATTAATAATCCAAATCCACCCTTTTTTACTATTAATTATATATAAAATGTGGATAATAATAAAGTAGGGACCTTACAACAGCAAAGCTATTTACTAAAGCTTTGAACAAATGTTTATTGCTTATGATGGAAATTCACTCAAACATCATTTCTGAATGGCAACTGAGCCCTAAACACCGTTAGGCTCTGACAACGGAGTACTTTTAAAGAGCAATAGGATGTTTAATTGAAAGAAGTGGTTAGTAGATCTAAGAAAAAGTCAGGGAGGTCAACCATAGGATTCCTAGAGTCAAATACAGTTGAATTCTAAGAGGTTTTGTTTAATCAGGTTAAAAAAAAAAATCCATGATTTAATAATTAAATAGAGCCAAAATGATTACTTAAGTGCTCCAACACATGCCCAATCATACAACTAAAGAGAAAAGTGATGTGACTTTTATATTTGTAAAGGTCTGCAAAGACAAAATCAAAGAGATACTTCTCACAGAAGTATAGGCTGAACTGACCTCTAATTTTTCATCCTAAAAAGTTTTTTTCTTAAGTAAGTACGAGTAACAATAAAAAGACTATAGTTTTACCAGCTGGCTATCAAAATCATTTTCTGGATTAGCACAATCATTAAGAATGTTATTTATTTAGCTATAAATATATAGAATGATTGACCTGACTCAACCAACTAGTCTTACACTATCTGAGTCAAAAATTTTATGTGGGAAGACTATCATATTAAAAAATAATAACACTGAGGAAAAAAATATGTTAACACTGAGAAACAGAGAAAGAAATCCTGACTATGACTGAGAGCATCTATCAATAATGTAATAGTGCTCAACATTACATTCAGAAAGGCCTTAAGAACGTATTCTAATCAGAAGCTATGAATCAAGGAGCCATCACTTTAAAACTATCACCTAGTAGTTAATATTAGTTTCTAGCCCTAACGTGAACTTAAGGACAGATATCAAATCAAGACAAGAGACATTTTATGGGTCAGAGACATTTTATAGGTCAGGTCTTATCCTTCACTCTGATCAAAACAATGAATTATTCCTATTATCAGGATTAGTGGCAGATGTATGCCTGAGACACCTGGTAAAGTATCAGTTTAATATTCTTAATGCTAACAAGCCAAACAATAACAAGTATCCTTCCTGTGTTTGCAAATTAAATATAATTAGATATAATCATATAAGTAACATTTAAGAAAATAATGGATTAGGTTCACAGTCAAGTACCTTTGTTTTTCTGCTCCAACAGAAGAACTGCTTTCAAAAGGTTTTGGAAAAGCCATATATTCTGTTTTCCCTGAAGAATTCTGGGCTAATGGTTGCTGCTGTTCAGTGGGTGTAGAAATATTCTGAGAAAAATCTCCAAAATTAGAAGGAAATAAAGGGCTGAAATTCATACCTAATAAAGAAATAGGTAAGACAACAATAAAAGAAGTACCTAAAGGCCTTAATACAAAATTAAAACACAGTTTTAATTAAATGTGTCACTCTAATCCACCAAAACAAGTAACTGTTAAAATAAACTAATATTCATTTGTTCAATCATGGTTTACAGTTCAGCCCACTAGCTTTTTGGCACTGATGACTAAACAAAGTTAACAGGTAAATACCTATAAGCGTCTGGTACCGGGTAAGCTAATGAATGTCAAGTACTATTACTTCTAACTTTTTAGCTCTGAAGGGATGAGGATTATTTATTTACATGTTATTTCGTTTAATGCTCAAACAACACTATGACATAGGTATTAAATTAATTTTACCAGGAAGAAAACCGCCTCAAAGATTAAACAGCTGGTAAATGCAAGAGGAGGTCAGATCTCAGGTCTGCACAACTCCAAAGCTTATATTCTTCCTACTCTACTTTAACTGGGAAGCTAGAATAGAACTAAGTTCTTACCACACAGTGCGTATGAGATATATTTGCAAGGGGCTACTAACAACTTGGTGGGGGAAAAGGGGTGGAAAAGGCTTCACAATATTAGTTTGTGAAGAATGAATAGTCTTTGCCCAGGGCTGCCACAGGCATGAGGCATATTGGTGTAAAGGAACTGCCTGAGCTATTTTTAATATTATCTGTTACCTAGAAAGCCACACAAAAAACGTTTGCTGCCGATATTGATCAGTGCTCAAGAACTAAAACGCTTGTTAAATGTGTTAATGCTATTATTTTTATAATCCTGCTAAGAAAATACACTGCTATTTTTATTGATTTATATTCACAAAGCCCTCCAGCCCTTCCAACCCTTTTTCTCCTCCTATATTCCCTGGCAAACACCTTCAATTCCACTTCCTTCATGACTCACCTCATCTAACTGATCACTTAATTTATTCTACCTTTAGAAAGTCTTTTGATTTACTCCTAGTTCTTACCTCTCCTGCCAATGGCTTAGATCAAGCTGTCCTTTCTCTGGTATTACTACAACAAACAGCCTTTGGTTTCCTATTCACCAAAGGATACTCTTGGCTCCTCTCTCAAATCTCTGCAACACTATTACTAATGTGATATGCCTAAAACAGAAATCTCATGCTATCCCCCTGCCCCAAATCCTTCAGTGACCCCTCTGGAAGGCAAAAGAAAGTCTAAGCTCCTTTGAATTGCACAGAAAGTCTCTGCTGCTCTCTAGCTGTATCAATTACTCTTCCCCTGCTAAGGCCCTGGACACTAGCCATACTTAATGACCTCTAAATTCCCTATGTGATACACTCTTTCACTGCTTTGTAACTCTCAGCGGATCCACTGATTAGGAAGTCCTTTCTCCTCTAATATCCCTGGAAATAAATTTTCTTCATTCTTTAAATAACATGCTTTCCGGAGGGAGTGGGGGGAGAGACCTGCTGATAATTTCCTGCCCTAAGGAAAGGCAACTTCCCTCATTTGTACCATTGCTACCATCCCTATGGCACTGCACAGAGCACCTACTGACATCCTTAGCTTCCTCACTAGATTCTAAATGACTTTAAGCGTTCATTTTACTCATGTGAATCCCAGTCATTTATGTGGTATCTGAGACATAACAGGTGCAGAAAAAATAAAAGCCAAAGCTAAATAAAATTAAATTTAAGCCTAAGCTAAACCTTAGTCTATAACGTATCCTCCCTAACCACACAGTGCCCGATGTGCAGCGGCCACAGGATAGGTTAATACCCTTCTTCCTTTATAAATAGTTGCTAAATTAATTCAAAGTTATAAGACTAAGCAGCCTCTCGTAAGTAGTTGATTTAATTTTATTAGCAACCACTGCAAGCTTAAGTTTTCACCACAAAGAATCAATGTAGAAAAGTTCATAACTTTCTTTGCATATACCTCCTACCATTCCAGAAGAGACCAATTAAACTCCATGCAATAGACATGGAGTTTATTATAGACATGGAGAATATTGTCAAGCACTTTGCATTTATTTATTTCCTCTTAAGTTTGTAGTCACTTACTTGGTGTAAATGATGAAATATTAGTAAATCCGGGTAGGTTAAACAGATTTACAGGCTGTGGTGGAAAGCTGAAAGGACAAAATAAACTGGGAGAAGAAGGGTGTGATGCACTGCTGCCTCTTTCCTTGCTTCCAGGTTTTTCTGGGTGCTGATTTTGTTGGCGCATAAGTTCATTTAGCATTTGTTTCAACCTACAAATATTTAAGAAGTTAGTAACTTACAAATCAGTTATATTACGGTCTATTTACAATACCTTCATAGAAAAGTACATGGAAAAAGTGATTCAAGAGCATGCCAAAGAGATGGACTGTTTTAATATTTACTACAACAAACATCTGCTTGTCCTGCCGGCTTACTTCGATAACTTGGCCTTTGGAACAAGAACCGCACTTACCACTTTGACCAGATAAAAAGCATAACTATAAGAAACTCATATATTTTTGTTATTAAGAATTTTACCAAGATATAATTTACATACCATACAGATCACCTGATATAAGTGTTAAGTTGAACACTGAAAAAAAATTTTTTTTAAAGATTTTATTTATTTGACAGAGAGAGAGGTCACAAGTAGGCAGAGAGAGAGGGAAGCAGGCTCCCTGCGGAGCAGAGAGCCTGATGCAGGGCTCGATCCCAGGACCCTGAGATCATGACCTGAGCTGAAGGCGGAGGCTTAATCCACTGAGCCACCCAGGTGCCCCGAACACTGAAAATTTTTAAAAACTAAAGTCTACAGTATTAAAAGGGAACATCGGGCAAATCATTGTTAGTAAAATTTTCAAACGTTTGAATATTCAATTCTGCTCATGTCCTTTTCCCCCCAGAAGATAACTATAAAACACATGCTCAGTTTTAGCATTTACTACACAGTTTTACTGCTCCTAAGAAACACATTACCTTTGCACATTATTCTGTTGCCATGTTAGCTGAGTATAGCACTGGTTCAACTGGTGCATGATAAGGTGTACCTGGGGGGAGGCAACATTGCTTGGCATCACACTGTAAGGACCCGTGAGAAGAGTTTGTAGCAGACAAGATAGCGTCTGTGGAAAGACAAATTGTCGTAACAGTTATTGATGACTTGAGAAAAATGTTCCTGCTTCAGAAACAAGATACAAAAAATGCACTTTCATAGTAAACTTTACCTGCTGGTCCTGCATCAAAGTCTGACAAATATTGACACTGAAATCAAGCTGTTTCTTTAGCTGATTAATTTGTTCTTGCCATTGTTCTTTCTCCTCTACATAAGAGAGTTCTGACACCCAACGAAGGTTTTCCTGACGCTGCATGCTGATATTCTGCTGTCTTGTCTTAGCTAAAGGACGATAATTTCCATCTGCTGAAAAAGGGCGATTGTTCTTCCACCTAACACAGATTTAAAGAGCTAGGTCATTAAATGTAATTATTTGGTTTTTAAAATCTGGCACTAAGTCCTGATACCACGGTTCATAGACCAACATTTTCTTAAGATCAAAGTTTAAGTTCAAAGGACTTCAAAAGTACGGAAATGAGGGGGAGGTGGTGAGGAAAAGGGAATTCTAGATTTCTAGCCTTATGAATTATCATTTTTTTCTACTCTTTTTTAATGTCTTATACAGACAAATCCATGTAATTCTATATTCTACAAAATGAAAATATTTTATTATATCACAAGCATTTTTCCCTTCTTCATGCTTTAAACTTAGCCACCTGAAATTCCATCATCAAGTGGAACTACTTAACCATCTTCCATAACAAAGTAATGAATATTATGTTGCTAGGTCTTTTTCAGTATCTATGATTTTCAGTTTTGCTTAACTCTCCAAAAAAGAAGCCAAGATCAAAGCTTATGAATCTTGATCCAGTCTAGTTGGGATTTATCTTGACAAAACTCTATGATACAATTAAAAGTGTATTTGGTCTTTGTCCCAAATTCCCAACATAGCTCCCAAAACTCCTCGCATCTCCTGAGACCTAGAAGTGTCTTTTGTTATTCACAATGGACCCCCTTGAACCACAGCTAAGTTCAGTTGAACCATAGCTAATGACTCTTGGAGGCCCTAGATAGCTTCATGGACAGGGACTGGTCACTAAAAAAACCAACCAAGTATTTAGAGGGTTGGAACTTTTAGCCCCACTGCCAACTTCAAGAGGAAGAGGGTCTGGAGTGAGTTGAATGTCAATGGCCAATGATTTAATCAGGTGTGCCTAGGGAATGAAACTTCCACAAAAACTCCTTATCAAGCTGGTTAGGAGAGCTTCTGGGTTGGTGAACACACTGAAATGCTGGGAGGATGGCACACTCAGAGAGAACATGAAAGCTCTGTGCCCCTTCCCCCACCCATCCCTTGTCCTAAGCATCTCTTCCATTTGCCTACTGCTGAGCTGCATCCTTTATAATAGGCAGTATTCATTAGCTGTTCCAGCAAATTATGAAACCTGAGGGCAGCTTGTGGGAACCCCCACATTTTTAGCAAAGCCAAACAGAAGTGTGAGTACATGGAGACTTGGACTTGCAACTGACATCTGAAGTGAGGGCAATCTTGTGGGACTGAGCCCTTCACTTGTGGTATCTGCCCTAATTCCAAGTAGTGTCAGAACTGAATTAAATTATGACACCCAGTTAGTTCAAAGCATCAGAGAAGTGCTTAGTGTCACAAAGACCTGAGACTTCAGGAATCAAACAAAAAGTTGGAACAGTGAAACTAACCTATTCTTAGTTTCTTTTACGTTGTAAGAGTTATGATTCGCACTGTTAGGAGGATACACAGAAAAGTTATCATTGGAACTGGCATCTTGCTCTTCTTCTTCCTCCTCTTCATCCGTCCGAACAACTCCTTCAGAAAGATAACCATCTTCATCTCCTTCCTCATCCAGTGCACACTGAGTAGAACCGCCCCAAGTTGCCATTGTTCTAGAGATTAAGAGATAAAAAAGAGGAGATCATTTTGGCAATTGGCTAAATACTTTACCAACTACTGTGCCAGACACTGTACCATGTACATATGTATACATGTGAAAAGTTTTGTTTATAAAATTTCACTGAATTATAGTACCAACATAGATGGTTGGTACTCTCTCCACTGCTGATATATGAAATAGTTGATTCTGCCTTCCACAAAACAATTCTTCAAATAAAAAACTGTATCCCCTAGAAGTTTTTCCCTAAACTAAACCCCCTTAATTTTTAACTTTACCTTGAGCGACAGTTTTCCAGAGCAGAGCTGTCCAAAAGAACTTTCTGCAATAGTAGTAATGATCTATACACATGTATCCAATCAGTAACCACTAGGTACACATGGCTAATGAGCACTTAGAATGTGGCTGGTGTGACTGAGAAAATGAGTTATTAATTTTATTTAATTTAAATAGGTACAGGTAGGTAATGTAATGGCTGCCATATTGGAAAGCATAATTCTAGAGCCATGGTTCCCAAACCCAGATGCTTATTACGAAAAATGATAATTTGACTTCTTCTTTGCCGATAAATTCAGACTGTGGTACTCCAAACAAAAAAAAAAATACTACAGATATAATTTGATAAATAAAGTACATTTGGGACTTCAAAACAGAACAAGTTCTTCTATGAGGAACAGAAGTTTGGTGCAATGTTCCAGGAATGCCATCTGAGGATATCAAAAGGTAAGGTCACAACAAATCTGAATTTCAAGATGTTAGCTCTGAAAACTCCCATACAGATAATTAAGCAACCTTACAGATGGCCAATTTTTTGGAAATATTCTAAATACAGAAATTTCAAATGTAAATGCTAAAAACTAAATGTTTTAAAGCAATTACTTTATCTTTTAATTATTTTTAAATCTTTTTATTTTTGAGAGAGCACAAACACGCAAGGAAGGTGTGGGAGTGGGAAGAGCAAAGGGAGAGGGGCAGAGAGAATCTTAGGCAGGCTCCATGCTCAGTGTGGAGCCCAATGCAGGGCTCAATTTCACAACCCTGAGATCACAACCTGAGCTGAAATCAAGAGCTGGATGCTTAACCAACTGAGCTAACCAGGCACCCCAAAAGTGAATTTCCTAATCCTTAGGGAATTTACAAATATGCGATTCCTCATTTAAGTAAAAATGTCCTTATTTTTGGCCTGATAGGGAAGTACTACAAAGTAACTTTTTTATAAAACTTAACTAAGAACATAAGGCTTTTATACACTCAAAGAAAATCTGTATCACCATCTGATCAAGCACCTTGAGAAGTCAGAAAAGAAAATAGCTGGATTTAGTTAAATTGAACCACAAAGGTGATGCCTGAACAGTAGCCTCAGTGAAAGAGCAGACTTGAGCTGAGAGGGGAAATGAAGCTACCCACCCTCCATGCCTTTAGTAGGTGATGTTAAAAAAAAAAAAAAAAAAAAAAAAGATTTAAACACCTCTCTTACTTTTCTGTTCTACTCTGCTGAGGTGTACACAGGTTCTCAGATCCATCACTTCTCAATGACACAGCCATAGGAGATGTAGTTTCGGCTAGACCTTGCCTCCTCTGATGTTCCGCCATGAGCGCTTCAAGCTGCTTTCGCCTCTGTCGTAGCTCTTCCCTTAACATCTCATGTCTTCGCATTTCTGACCACAGCTATTATTTTAAATGTCAGAGTTGAGTCAGTAAAAATATATGGATTTGTTTTATCCTTAAAGAATAAAACACAAAGACTTCTATTCTCACTCTATTCTTTTTACACTAAGATATGGTTAAAACAGTATTTTCACAGTAAGAAAAAATTAGGCATGAATTTTTTAATGAAAGTACTGGCCAAATACACTTCATCAACTATTTAGAGAAAGGTATAATGTCTTCTACAAATCACATATAAACAAAAGGCCAAAGAACAGATCTTCCTAACTGAAATGATTACTGTTTGCTGCAACTATTCCTTAAATACAATTCTGCCAAATATTTGCTAGTAATTTTGAAATTATTTTGAAAAGATCCCAACTTAATAACTTTTTTGAAAAAATTATTTCCTCTCAGCTAAAAGACACAAAACATGCTGCATTTAAAAACACGTTTCACAGGTATTCAGTTTTCCTTCTTTAAGATGTGACATAAGACTCGGAACAACAAGTACAACATACAATACCTCGTTATCTACTACTGAAGAATCTTCAGGCTCAAAACCGGATTTGCTTGTACTAGTTTCATTTCCGTTAACAGCTGGGGTTGAAGTAACAGCTGGGATATATTTTTTTGTGGGACAATTACCCGCACTAGTGGCTGACAGCTAAAAAAGTATTAGTAAAAACCATTATGAGGAATTAAAGCAATTATGTTAATTTCATAAAAGCAGTTATTTTACCATTTCTCTGGGGCTCTAGTACCATACTGAATTAGTTATTATCAGACCTCAACTGCCATCATGATCCAAAGAAAGCCTGATTTAAGAAAATAAAAATGAAAACACAGGGTGAAGTGGATGAGTAGCAGCCAAGCCTCAGGAACAACAGAGACAAGAGGGAGAAAATGCTACTGTGGACCATTTCATATACTCAAACCAAACTCTTCTATCTATTCCTCTGGACATTACACTAGGGAGAAGGAAAAAGGATTAGATAAAATAGAAAAGGTTAGAAGTCTAGGACAACAAAAAAAAGGGTACAGAAAATTATCATGGATGTGTTTCCCTTTCTTTGAAAACAAAACCTGAGGAATAAAGCTAACCAAAACATTTTAAGAAAAATCTCAAAAAGAATTGCTGTTCACTTCCTGTATTAACTATACTCTTATTCCTGATTACCTGAAATGTTCAAATATTACTCATTCTTCGTTCAGTCTCAAAGAGTACTACTTAATAAGCAAACTACAAATATTTTAATTCATTTCTTTAGGTAATTTATGATGGTTTAAGGGCTTTATTATGTAATTTTAGGCCAATAAAAGATGGAAATGCAAAGCTGAAATCAGAGTATTTTAAGGTTTTTTTTTTTTTTTAATTTATTTGACAGAGATCACAAGTTGGCAGAGGGGCAGGCAGTGAGGAGGGTAGGCAGGCCCCCTCTTTGATCAGAGAGCCCGACACTGGGCTCGATCCCAGGACCCCAGGATCATGACCCAAACCAAAGGCAGAGGCCCTAACCCACTGAGCCACCCAGGTGCCCCCGAAATCAGAATATTTTAAGTTAATAGTTACGAATACTCAGGTTCTGAATCTAAAGTAGCCCAACAAGTGAAAAACAGAAGTAATCAAATTCAAATCCTATGTGCTATCTCTTTCATAGTATAAACTCAAATCCCTAACCCCTTTCATTAGTTCATTAGTTTTATTAATCATAATACTGACATAAATGTGTCACCTCAGTACTAGAAAAAGCAAGGGTACTTTCCAATGACATTAGATTTTAAACATCTTTTTTCATATAAATGTAAAGTAGTAACGTTCCCAGTTACCTGTAAGTCAGGACATGCCTTCTGCAATGCTTGAATTTTCTCTTGAATCTCAATCAGTTTCTTTCTTTCTTCCTGCAATTGTCTGAGTTCTCTCTGTTGCTGCTGTAGTTTAGCCTCATAAAATTTCTCTCTATAATTAAATTGACATTATATTTACAGATTCCAATAAATCTGATGATAGCATTAAGCATGACCTAATAGAGAACCTAGTCAAATTAAGTACCTTCTCTATAATAAGCACTAAATTTTTATTTAATGAAGTCCATGAGTTTAACATACCGTGCCTTCTCATTTATTCCGGCATCTTTCTGTGTTTTATTGGCATTTCCTCTAGTGTTATTTGCATTTTGTTTATTGTCTTCTTCTGCTGGGTAGAAATCATCCAAATTTGAAGTATTGGTAGAGATAACGCCATGATCTGCTGCATCATCATCCTAAAAAGCATCATTAAATTAAAATAATCTTGAAATCTAAAGACATTATCCAATTCATACCTTAAATACCACTGTTCAATAAAATTTACACAACATAAAAATTAAAGTAGTACATTAAGTACATGATGATTTTTAGAGAATACTGAAGTTCAACCTCCTACCAATGACATAAAACGAAGTACTAAAACAACAAAAAAGTTCATTTATAATCTGAGCTGCCAATTACCCACTAATGGCTAACATTAAGTTGCCTTTTCTTATCTTGACCAGACACTGAGCTATCAAAGAAAAGCTTCCTAGAGAATACAAAAAAGATTAAAAACATACCATCAGATATGGGAACCCTTGATACTAGATAATTTTACTTAGAATTTAACCTTTTAAAAATATTTTATTTATTTGAAAGAGAGAGAGAGAAAGGAAACACTTGAGTGGGGGAACAGCGGAGGGAGAGGGAGAGAATCTCAGGCAGACACTGCACTGAGCAGAGCCTGACACAGAGCTTGATCTCACAACCCTGAGATCACAACCTGAGCTGAAACCAAGTCAGATGCTTAACCAACTGAGCCACCCAGGTGTCCCTTAAACTGTAACTTTTATTTTAATGATTTCAAATAATCGATGTCCACTCCACTGTCACTTGCTTACGATTTTCTATTCTCTCACTTTGGTCTTTAGTTTGCCAAACTAGTGCCAATGGCTCATAATACAAAAACAAATGAGAGTATCTTACGTCTGTAATGACTACTGGAAAAACAACTAAGTTCTTAGCTTCCTAAAGGTAGGTCCACACCTTCTGTTAAAAATCAATACACTTACTAAGATGGGAGGAGGGAAGGCTGCTGGGATGAACTACTGCATTTAAAAAAAAAAAACATTTAACTCTACATAACTTTATATTTACTTATGCTTTCTCTGAGAACCTCAAATGAAATTTTAACTTTTGGCAATATCATTCTAATAAAACGTTAAACTCAATTACAAAACTGGGTAGGCAATTTTAAGTTGGTAGATGGGCATTATTTGGTATTCTTATTCATCTAAAAACTGGCCTAATTCATTCCTATAAAGGATAAGAAGATAGAAAAGAAACTGAGTTGGGATTCAAGAATAGAAAAGCTGCATTATGAAGCCTTTTCACATAATAAAAAGTGGAAAAATTAAAGTACAAGAGAAAAATGCAAAACAAATCTGCCTAATGTTTCAGAAGGCAGTGAGAAGGTACCTGAACAACTGAATACCAACTCTAACACTAAAAGAAAGTAAGTGACTCAAGAATTACTGTTTTAACAGTCTTTTGAAAAAAAAAATCAAGCAATATTTACCTGTACCATAGCAACAAGATCTTGTAACTGTCTCAGTTTCTGTTTTGCAGCCATAAGTCTATTGATCTTCTGTTCAAATTCAGCATCTTCTGGAGCTTCATCAACCAGACTGCTCCTGTGACTAGTTAATGAAGCCCCACTGACTCCCTCATCTTCTGCTTCATCCTCTTCTTCCTCATCATCCTCACCTTGTGCACCATGAATCCCCTGTTCTCCTTCTCTATTATAGTGACAATCTGCTAAAAGCATGTATGAAATCAGTAATTTAATAAACTTAAGAAGAATACTAATGAAAGAAAATCCATTTCAAAAAAACAATATGGCAAAATTATCCATCAACAGTCAATCATACCTAAAGATGGAGGCATGTTCAGAGCCCTTATGTTGGCAGCAGATCTGTTGTTAATTTCACAATTAGAATTAACTGATCTCCCCTCTCTGTTATTAGAAACACACTGTGCATTAGAATTACTATTTACTTCATTCCAGGTTGCAGCTACTTGTGGATTTCTAAAAGAAAGAAAACAGCCTGAAGTTATATAAAGTAAAAAAAGAAAAAAAAAAAAAACCTAAGAATTAAAAATAAAATCAAAGTTTTTAGAGCTGCTGATAAAATAATTTCAAACAATGAACATCACCAGCTGTTTCTCTATTTAAATTCCTACTGTGAATAATTGACTCTTGCTTTTCAAAAACTTCTGCTATTTAGAAATTTAAGAAAAACATCCAAAAAAATCCAAGTTATATCTAAAAACAAAGAGGCAGGAAAATGTTGTTAGATACTTATGATTTACTTGCATTTTATCTAACAAAGAGCAAATTTACTAAACTACTGCACTCAGTGCTTCTCCGTTTGTTTTTCTTTACAGACCAACTGACATTTACACTGGCCAAAATAGTAGACTTAAGAAGACTTACAGGAGAAAAGCTTAAATAAAAAGCACGCAGCATTCTATTGAAGTTTTCCTGTTCCATAATAGAAGCATTCAATTAGAAGGAACATGTTAGAAAAACAAACTTCAAATTCTTACCGAATGTTAGTAACAGGTTCAGAGTTTTCATGTTCAGAATCATAATCTGACTCTTCAGTTTCTTCATCTTTTGTGTTTTCATTGACAGCATCTGTCATCATATCTGATGTTTGTTCATAATAATGGACTAATTCTCTTAGTTCATTCAATCTCTTTCGAACTTCATTTAACTTCCTGATAAACAACAAAGATGTATATATCATACTCATTTCAGCAAAATAAAGGATTCAGTATTTCCAAATAAAAGCAGACAGCAAAGACAAAATTCAGACGTAGTGCAATATCCAGGGGGTGTGACTATAAAGCAATGAATTCAATTTCAAGAATAGCTTACTCAATATCTCATCACCAATTTTCTTGTATCCTTCCTACTACAGACAAAAAGTATTAAAAAAAAAAAGTTTCATGTGTTCATTTGAAGCCAACTTGGTGTCTTAATAGTGAAGTACTAAATATTCAACTTAAATACTACCTCTCAGGCATATCAGTGATGCAGACATTATTAGGCATTTACAGAACGTTCCTGATCTTAACACACAGAGATCTATAAAGTGTATAATACATTTACCCAAAACATTAAGTTTTTTTGTTTTCTATTAAGTGCCAGAAATTATGCCAATGTTTCTAAATCTGTAAAATACCTTTATGAACAGGTATATCATTATCCCTATCTTGCAGATGAAGAAACAAAGGTAAAGTGAGAATAAGTTATTTGTCCATGGTCACACAGCCTTGTGAGATACAGTTTCCAGGTTTTGTGACTCTAGGGCCTGGGCTCTGAATTTAGAATCATTTGAATATAAAAATCTTCTAATGCAATCCCAGCTATTTCTAATCCTTTAGCTGGAAAATGAGAATGCATTAGCTTACAAAAGTTACCTATATTATAATGTCACATTTCTCCTGGACAACTCAAAGAAGGCAGATATAACACACATATACTTCTTCTACACATACACTTCTAATACACATATTCTTAGAAGAATACGGTATGATATGTTACATGATATGATAAAGATATTTATATTACGTAAATTCAGTTTTTCCAGAATTTTCAACAAAGGAAAAAAAAACCATAATTTATCCCCATTATTCAATTCTATTCTATGTAAGCAATGTTTGTAAAAATATTTTACTGGAGTTTTTCAGTTGGATTCAGATGTCCTTCATTTTCACTCTCATTCTGAGAAACTAGAGAAGCAGCAGGATAAGGAACAGATGACGTGAAGCTATTGGATTCTCCATTGACAACTGGTGCTAAGCCTAAAGGCGCAGAGGGAGCTGAAGGTGTACTTCTCTGATCCACAGTTCTTTGTGGAGAGGATGAAGAAGGCACAACTACAAAACAAAACAAAGACCAGCTACTATAAATAAACAAGTATGGCCTCAAACAACACTTACTCAGTTTGCTTACATAAAAATAAAAAGTAAAAATCAGTAACATCTTAAATTCTGCAGCTTTAAATTTCAGAAACTTAAGTATCCAATAGCCAGGCTGCTTATTCAACAAACAGACTTAAAACAGAAAGACAAAAATAAGGAAAAACAAGGCTGAAATTGACAAGAACTATTAAATTCTATCTTAAAGAGTAACCAGTATACTTCCCTGATAAACCCAATTCTAGGTTAAGTTAAACAGGGCAAAATGTGGGGCACCTGGGTGGCTCAGTTGGTTAAGTTGCTAACTTTGCTAACTCATGTCATGATCCCAGGATCCTGTCATCAAGCCCCACACCGGTTTCCCTGCTCACTGGGGAGTCTGCTTCTCCCTCTCCCCCTGTCGGCTGCTCTTCCTGCTTGTGCTCTGTCAAATAAATAAATAAAATCTTTAAAAAACAAAAACAAAACAAAACAAAAAACTCAGGGCGAATGTGTATGATGTTCAATACACCATCAACAATGCTTTACAACTGTAGGGGATTAAGCCCCAAAGAGTGTTTCAAATCCACAGCTCAGAGTAATTTTATCTTGTCTCCCAGATGGAATTTTCCTTGTTCCAAAAGATATAAAACAAACTTAAAGTGACTGCAGTACATTCATACCATGAAATAAAACTCAACAATAAAATTTTCTAATTAGATGATGGCTTATCTTCTATAGTCTTAAATTGTATGTTAACTACTTTTCTGTCCACATGGATCAGACAAAAATACCTTATGCCTTCAAGGGCAATGAATAAAGATTAAGAATCTTTGCTCTTCTCCATTTCCATCACTTTAAAACTACAGTCATTTATCTCTTTCTCACAGGGACAACCATCATTATTTGTTGTTCACATTATCAATTGCTACAACTGGTTTCCAGCAGTCTCTTTGCTCTATTCCTTGACTGTTCTACCTTTTGGTGCTGCTTTCACACTATTTCCCAGTATGAAAAAAATCTTTTCTTAGAGTCATCAGTAGGCAGAGTGCTACTTTATCATGTATATAAAACTGACCATGGGTCAGTACCACTCTCGAATTTTAAGTTTTCCTTAGTTGTGTCATCTGTGTAAAATAAGCATGATGGGGGGAGCATCTGGGTGGCTCAATTGGTTAAGCATTTGCCTTCAGCTCAGGTCATGACACCAGGGTCCTGGGATCGAGCCCCGCACTGGGCTCCCTGTTCAGTGGGTAGCCTGCTTCTCCTTCTTCCTCTTCCCACTGCTTGTGCTCTCACTCACTTTCTAATAAGTAAATAAAATCTTAAAAAAAAAAAATTAGCATTGGGACTAGATTACACTCTAGAGACTAACAGAGGTCTTGGGAAAAGAAAGGAGAATGTTTCAGTAGGAAATATTAAGGTTTATTGGGGGGACAGCAGAGAAAAAGAGATGGGTAAAGAATAAGGAACAGGAAAAAAAAAAAAAAAAAAAAAAAGAATAAGGAACAGGGACTCCAGAGATGTTTTTTCTATCCCTTGTCTTCTCTTTAGTAAGACAACAGCTGGGATGTTGAAAAATTATGACCAGCTGGGGCTGACCTTACTGATCAGTTTTCCATCTAGAGCTCCTACTACAAGAGGCAAGGACCAGGCTTGAGAAGGTGTGAAGACAGCAAATGAGGACCAGTAACTGGATCTCAATCAGACAGAAGCAATAAAACATCTGTGCTGCAGAAAAGGTGGTTCCTAAAGTGTAACTAGTACGACTATGCTTTTCCTACTCCTCCTAAAATGACAATTCATTTCAAAAAAGTTATAAACTTTTCAGTTTATATAGTCTACAAGTTATAAACGGTACAAGTTATAAATTTTTTGCACTAAGCCATATGTACTATATGCCTTTCATGTCTTATTTTAAATAAATACTTTCTAAATCTGTTTGATAGTTTTTCTTAAATCAAAGTATAAATTTGGATTAGTTTTCTTTTTAAGGGAAAATCTGAATATGCTAAAAGAAAATCCAGTAATGTGTGTTGAAGTACCTAATAGTTTACCTTATCTTTTTCTTTCCCCTGAATTAAAATCCAACCAATTTTTCGAGTCTTAAGTTTATTCTTTCCCTTTACTGAATTACAGATCTCCGATCTATTTGGTTATCAACATATATTGCCTTGTAAGTCCTATTTCCCCTGAAATATTATAATTTACTTGAGGGACTATGAGTTCATTCATTCACCAGATATTTACTAAGTCAAATTAACTACTACATGCCAGCACATATACTCATGTGTCCCCTATCTAATACTGCTGAGCCAGCTTTACTTACACGATGAATTGTTCAGATGTTGATCTCGAAGTGTATGAAGTTCTCCAAGCAGTTTGTCCATTTTTTGTTTCTTTTCCTGTAATACTCTCATTTTGCTAAAAAGCTGTACTTTCTCATCAGGTAAGTGTTCTGAAACTGAAGGATTCCGGCTCTGAGAAACCTCCCTAGTTAATGAAAGACTTTCTGCTTGTCTTCTATTGTCTGGAACAGTTGGAGGCTTATTTAAAATAAAAAAAAGAAGACGACCAAGGCAATGAAAGATTTGATTCTCATTTTAAAAACACATAAATATTCCTTATAAAAAGCAATAAATATTTGCCTAGGTTGTGCTGGTGGGTAAGCATATGCCTTTCCAATTCCCATATTACCTATTTCCTGATGTGCCAATATAACATCTATATGGTTTTATGGACACACATTACTACACAGTGGTCTAGAATTCACTGGACTGAATTACTATCTGGCTCTAAATTAAGGGCTAAAAATGTCATACCTTATATAAACTTTGAAAAATACCATTATCTCTCTTGCCATCTTTTTAGAATCATCATCATTAACTTCTTAATCAGTTTTTCCTACCATTTCTTTCCTATGGTTCTCTATTCAAAAAATTTTTCAAAAATCCACTACAGCTTAGGAAATCATAAAATGAATAAACACCACTGAGCTTAAACCTTAACACCCCTCCACATTTGCATCAATTCTTTTTTTTTTTTTTTTAAGAAAAATATAACAATACAGATATAACTAAAGCTCTATACATACCAACCCCCAATCTCATTCCTCTCTCCAGAGATAAACACAATCTGGAACTAGGTGTCTACCATCACATATGTTTCCATTATTATTGTACCTACATAAGATACACATCCTTCATGAATTTTTAAACATCAACCAAGTGGTATCCTCCTTAAACTCATGCTTTTCATTTATTGTAACTCTGGCTCATTTACTCTAACTGACTATAAGATTTTACTCTATGCATGTATCATAGTTTATTAATCCATTTTCCTGTTTATGGACATTTAGATTGCTTCTAAATTTTTGCTACTGACCAAACCTGCCACAAAAATTCATATATCTCCCCTCATGAACATGTAAAGAATTTCTCTAAGATGGGACATTTGCTGGGTCACCACAAAAAAGTGCTAGATATTGCTAAGTTAATTCTACAACGTGGTAGACAATATTCATTCATTTTTACCTAGTCCGCAGACAGGAGACATTGACTCTTCATACTAATTTCCAGTGAAGAGGTTAGTATTGCACCCTTTCTTATTCAAGGCCCATAGATTGAAATTTTGCATTTAAATCATTACTTACAAAGGTTATAAAATTGTAACACTTATTTACTCTGAAATTAAACTTAAGAACTTTCTCAAAATTGTCAGTAAACTACTTAAGGACACAGATTCAAATATAACTTAAGCTTTAGAGTTTATGACCATAAAGAATCTTTGAGAGGAAAAAAGATCATACTATCTACTAGCAGACAAGGAGAAAGTTTCAATTATCACTGCATTCAACGCAGATTTTCCTCTAATTAAGTGTTTCTCCAAGAATAGTCCCCAGACTACCAGCAGCATAATCATACATGTATGACATATGTATCATACATACTTTGGGAGTGAGGGGATCCCAATGATCAGGAAACTACTCCCCCCCACCTTTTTTTTTTTTTAAACAAAATGCCAGGTGATATTTATGCTACAGTAAAGTTTGGGAACAACTGGCTTAGGTAATATGATTTTAAGCTTAACTACATTAAAATAATTAAATTACCTGAGAATCACGAAGCTGATTATGAAAACGCTGAATTAAATCATTCAATTCTTCATTTAGTTCAGAGGTGATACTAACTCCAGATAGGCTACCTGTAGTTTCTGTTACAACTGGAAAGAAAATTAATAACTATTCATTAAAGCAGACAAATCAATACACTTTTCAATTTCTGAGAAGCTAAAAATAAACTTGGGGGGTGTTAAAAAAATCTTACCTAACATAATTTAAAACTAGTTAATCCTCAGATTTACCTCCCAAACAAACGTTTTAATAGAAATGTCTAACCAACCTGAAAACAAAGGGACAGAAAACTCTAGTACAGTGATTCATCTTTTCTCTGTCCCATCATTTGAGGGGGGACACTGCGACACTCCAATTAAGAATAATGACTCAATGGAGCAGGGAGAGGACAGGCCCATCAGGCTGGATTGGGGCAGTGGCAGGCAAAGTGGTTAATCTGAAAAAGCACAGTGATACTGACAGGTCTCAATCCCTACCTTCCCCCAATAGAATCAATGCTCTAATACAGGGATTGGCAAATTGTTTATAAAGATTCAGAGAGTACATTAGTCAGGCTTTGTGGAAATAGTTTTTGTATCAACCACTCAACTCTGCCATTGCAGGAAAAAAGCAACCACAAATGATACATTAACAAACAGGCATAGATATGTTCCATAAAACTTTATTTTACGCCGTGGGCCAAATCCAACTGGCCACAGCTTGCCAGCCCTGTCAGTAGAACAAATTATTTACTAAAGTAGTTGCCTGTGATAAAAGCATACTACAAGACCATCGCTTTTATCTTCCTATGGCAGTATTCCTGAGGCAGTATTCCAAAGATAATTCTGACAACAGGTCACTGCTCTACTATCCAACCACCCCAATGCTTATCCTTTCCAGCTCTAAGAGTCACTAGCTATAAACTGCTTCTGTTTTAAGGAAAAATACTACCTTTTTCAAAGAGAAATTAGAATTTCAGGGCTAAACAGAATCCCAAGTAACAGCGCAAACCCCACTTTGAAAAGAAAGAAATTACAGTGCAGATTACCAACACATAATGCCAGCTCAGTAAAGTACAACTCTTTACCATGACTATTTTTTTGCCTCACTTACATACCAGAAGATTAAACATCAGCCTGGTTTTTCATCAGAAATCTCATAAATACAAGAGAAAATGCTTTAAAATTACTGACCTAAAATTCTTTTTAAAATCATATAAAAAATAAATTTAATCTTAAACCTTTGCTCATTCTACTCCTGGTGTCTGCCTTCATAGTATACTTTAAAGAAAAATAAGAAAGTTCATATTCAGGAAAAGAGCTCTGACCTGGAATTCAAGAAATCTGATTTTACTAATATATCATATAAGTATTGGCTAGTCACAAATTCTATGTTTGAGCTCCTTCCCTCCCACATGCGATTAAGAGAAAAAGCTCTGGTGACTAACCTACAATTTTGTGATAATCAAATGAGATGATGTAAACATTAAGTATCTGAAATATCATCACCACCACAGGCAAATCTCTGAAATCTAGAACTTGAAAAATACTTAAAATACTTAAGTCATTAGCCATTAACTAGTATGTCATTGTTTAAATATTTTGTTTTGTTCCAAATTATCGATTTCCTAAATATAAATGTAAAAGCTAATGAAAACTGGACTTTACAAGGGAAGAATGTGTTGAAATGTATCTAATTATTACTACATATATTATATATATAAAATATACAATTATATAATTATTACAAAAGAGTAAGTTACTTGCAGGTAACACAGTTCCATATGAAAACACAAAATTAAATTATGTATAACAGTGATCAGAGGGCTAAGCCATTTGGCTAGGTATGGACAGCAGCATAAATTCAGTAATAACAAGGTAACCTCAGTGAGGACCTAAAATAGCCCACAGGAAATAAATTATCATTAGACTAGGATAACAGTCTAGAAAATATACCTTAGTTTTTACTGAGTTTTACTAGGTAACAAGTTGTTTTCAGCTTAATGAGAAATTAAACAAGTTTTGACCCGGTTTGAAGATGTTGAAACAAGCTATAAAATTAGACTCCATACTAAAGAATTCAGTATAATTTCCACTTAAATAATACATGGCTAAGAAGGAAGAAGGAAAAATGAAAAAAACGTTTCTTAGTCTCAGGAAGACTATATACAGAATATAAATACAGTTCAAAGGAACTAACATGTACAACTGGGCACCTAATTGAAATAAAAGAGCTACTACCAACATGAGAAGCTAAAGGAGCTCTACAAATTCATGTATTTTCTCCCTTAAGGTTTTGACCTTTCCTTGGTAGCAAGAAAAGTATGGCAATCCCAGGTAAATAAAAGTGGGGGGAAAAAAACCATGAAGAGCCCTATCAGTGTGAGGTACAAAAACAGAACTATAGCCTGTTCCTTTTACCTCTTAAGGGTACTCTCTGATGAAAAGGAGAGCGAGATGGCTGTCTGCCCGGTACAGAATGTTGGCCAGAAGTTGTCCCTGCAACCTTTTCTGCATAACCAGAGAAAAGCACAGGACAGGGTAAGCCTCATATGTAGGTTTCTAAACTAGTCAACAATCAAGATCTGATCATATAATAACCAGTATCCACCTTGCAATACCACTACCAATTGAGCCTTACTTATAACAACATGCTACACTGCCGCATACCAGAATCATCCATCACAGCAATAGCTTGCTCTGCTTTGTGCTGCAGAGCAAGAAGCGCAGCCTGTCGTCCCTGCAGAGCTCTCAGCTGTTCCTGCTGTTGTAACATCCTTTTTAATAAGTCATGCTGTTTCTTCAAATTTTCTATCTCTTCCATAGGCTCCTGCGGAGGATCTCTGGCCTGGAAAATAAAACCAACAATACTTATATATGATTATTAAAATTCATGTTCCTGTTTCAACTACCAATGGCACAGTACAGACACAGATGATAAATTAGTATTAAAAACACAATGGTAAGTAGTTTCAGTAGACTTGAAGAAAAAAAGAGTAAGAATAAAATGACGAAACAGAGATACAGAGATAGCCTACCATGTTGAGTTAGGTAGTTAGGTAATTCACAGTAAAAGATCATAACCAATGGCTTAGCCTGAAGAGGCATTAAGAAAAAAAAAAAAAAAAAGCATACAAAACAGGACAAAAGGTCAAAAAGAGCTACACACACAAACGAAGGATCCAGACCTTATCGAAAAGGAAGAACAGAGTACCAGGTTAATATCCTAAATAATACCAGGTTAATATCCTAAAAATATCCTTGAAGATCAGACTAAAAAACATTCTGCCCCACTTCTAGAAGGGATGTTAAAAAACACTAATAAAACAAAAACAAACCCACTATTTTCTAACCAAGGACAAAAATTATAGAAACACTTTTATTTAATAATTTGATGTAAACAGCTTTCATTTACTTACATCTCATTTCATAAACATAAAATAAAGGAGAAAACTTTATATTTTGTATCGAAGATAGCAATATTATGTTTTCTTTTAAATTATGCTTATTTAGCTATATCTGAGAAATTAAATACTCTGAATTCCCTCCAAAAGCTATCATTTTACCTAGAAGTAGAGGAACTAGATTAAATAGATGTGACTTTAAAAAATTATAAGATGTTAAGTATTAACCTTAAAACCAGTGAAATTTAACCCAACAAGAAAAAAATAAAAATCAAGCAAAGAAACTAATTTAAATATAACCTGGAAAAAATAAAGTATAAGCCAAATTACATAAGAAATGTATATATACCATACTGGAATTTTTCATCAATAATTTACCTTTTTAAAAACCTCCTATTTTGGAAGTCTAAAGATTTTACCGAATATTTCACAGAATATTCCTATTAACTTAGAAACATTTAGTCAATTTTAAACTTGCATTGCTACCAAATTTTGGTTGGGGTTATGCATATTTTAAGTGAATAATCTCAACTGCCAAAGTTATTAAGGACAATAAAGAAGTTCAATAATTTCATTTCAAGGTAAAAATGCACTGATCTACTTTATGTATGTACATGTGATTCCTGGAGAAATTATGGAAACACAGATGGCTCCAGAGATTCCTTCCTGGGTGAATCCTTTCTCGATACTCTGCAAAAATCCCTTCTCTTTACCTTCCCAAGTGAGTAAGTATACAGCTCTAAATTAAATACTGGAAGAAAGTAAGGTCAAATAAAGAAGTACAAAGACTGTGGTAGGAATATCTGATGTACAAATCAGAGAAACTCAGTCAGTGCTGCCTCTATCCTGTACTGACTGACTAGATTTCATGAACATGGAAGAGAAGCAACTATCTTGGTCAAATCAGTACTTACTAAAGATTTTCTGTTGTCTCAAAATTCCAAAAAACTAAAGCCTTTTTCAAATTAACTAGTGTACTCAGTTTTCTCCTCACCTATACAAATGGAGTTAAGTTGCTAACACTAACATTCATTCATTCTGTCAGAATTCATCTTCTTAGTTCTGGCTTATTTCTATTTATAATCCTCCCATCTCTCACAAATATGTAGTTCAACCTTCAATGAAACCTTAAAGATCTCTAATTTTAAATAGTTGACTGACTAACATTCTGGGTTTTTACCCTTTAAGAAGCAAACTTTTAAAAAGAACTTTAATCCTTGTTAGTCACATTTTCTTTTAGATTGTATTTACTTATTTGAAAGGGAGAGAAAGACAGCAATGGGGGGAAGGGGGACGGGGCACAGGGAGAGGGAGAAGTAGGCTCCCTGCTAAGCGGGGCAGGGGGACGGGCACACAGCAGGAGCCTTGATCCCAGGATCATGACCTGAGCAGAAGGCAGGAAGGCAGAGGCTTTACCAAATGAGCCACCCAGGTGCCAGTTGTTACACATTTATTTGCAAAATTCTGATACTCAAATTATAAAGAATTCTGAACTATTTATTAAAGGAAACACAATTACCTCCAGACTTTTCACTAATCCAAAAATGAATTCCCAATAATTTTGAAATTAGGAGAGTTTATTACTTCTTAATAACTTTTGCATCCATATAATTAACATTTCAAACTAATACTCAGAAAATCTGAGCTGAGGGAGGCAAGAAGGGATTACAAATATAAAGAAAGGGAAAATGAGAAACTGGAAATAAAAATACCAAGGGATTAGAACATGTCAAGTGGACAGTGCACAGAACAGGAATCCAAAAAGGAAGTGAAGAATATATTCATCTTTCAAACACTATTTTCACTTAAACTTTTTGAGTCACCTCCAATAAGCACATTTTTAGTTTACAGATAAAAAACTTAACTTAGACATGAACTCCAAAGCTACATACAATTTCAGAATTGAAATTTCAATTTCAGAAAACTCTGTCTTCCTTTTCTGTAGTCAAATGAGATTCCTCCAATAATTTTTCATGGATCCAAATTTATTTTTTTGGCTGAAAAGTACTTCAGATTATATATACTCCGTTTTTTTCATGTGAAAAGTGAGAGTAAGCCCAGCGAAGATACAGCTGTGATTTATCCAATATCACAGGGGAAGTCAGGTTCCTAAGTTCTAGGTTGGGTGTTTTCCACACCATACTGCCTGCCTCAAAATTACGTGCTCAGGTAGTATTAAATACAAAAGTCTGAGATATCATGTCTGAGAAACATAGGCTGGTTTGGGAGACAAACTTAGCCCACAGGAAATAACTAGAAATGATGGAAATAATATCAAAAAAAAAAAGAGTAGATAATATTTTTAAAAGCTTAAAAAAGTCTCTAAAAGCTGTTCGTGAATGTGCAGGAAAGAGGAGTACGGGAAAATAACGAGTGCCCGGGTACTTGCGGAAGGCTTCTTTTTAAAAAGTATGCAAAGTGTCATCATGTCTATGAAATATTCCAGAAAATGGACTCTGTCCTTGTAAGCAGCTGCAGAGTATCAACCATTTCCTATCAAGCTACAACTCAGAAGGTTGTTTTAAGCTCTAAATCAGAACTTTTTTCCTACGGCCCTAAAAGAGTATGACGTCTTGAAAAGATGGTACGTAGGGAATGAAGACGAGGTAGGGAGAATACAATTCTGCAGAGCAGAGGAAAAATAAAGTCAGTTGGTGAGAATGAGGAGTTTTTTCTAATAAAATAATATTATGAATAGAGTACTGACAAAACTACTACCCTAGGATGGCCCTAAGAATCAAAAGATTAAAGAGAATCAATTGGAATGAACTCCAAGAATGAAGTTCAATAGACAGTAATATTCACACATACAGCTATTTTTTAAGGAAACTGAAAAACAGAAAAATGGTTTTTAAAAGTAAATATATCAGCTTCAGAAAAAAAAGAAACACTGACAGATTTTCCTGTTTGTCACTGTTCAGAAAACAGTAAGTTCCAAAGGATATTTATTGAGTCTCACACATTCTCTTCTCTAATGTTACTAGTTTTAAAAATAATCAGCTACTCAATTTACTCTTCTGTTGTACTGGGCACCTTTTGCTTAATATTTCATAGTAAGATCATCTTAGCTGATTTCAAACTGTATCCTTAAATTCTTGTGGGAGCCAGGAAAAACAAAACAAAGCAAAACAAAAACAAAACCTGCCAAAATATTTAGAGGTTTTGTCATTTTTAAGCAGCCAAAAAAAAAAAAAAAAGAGCATAACAAAATAAAGACCACCCCTAGTTAGTATAAGCTACTAATAAAACATAAGAAATTAGTCTAATCTCTACTTATTAAAATGGGATTTTTTTTCTTGCCAATAGGAATGGGTACTTTCTTACAAACGCTTTTACTGAAACTTATTTTAAGTGTAACCACACAAAGAGCTGTCTTTAAACCTTTCCTGAGTGCCTTTATGGAAATCATGAAAAATTTAGAGCAAACAGTGGAGGAAAAAAAACCAGGAGAAACATTACCAACAAGTCAACTTTCTTGCTTTAGTATTTTTCTTTAAAAAAAAAAAGAAAAATGGAAGGGGTTTTCAAAAAAAGAAAATATAAACCACAAGAGAGAAAAAAGGGGAAAAAAGCACTATAAAAATACATCATTCTTAGAAAGGAAAGCTAACAGCTTATTCCATTTTCTTTCTCTTTAATGAATGACTGCAAGAATTAAGACAAAACTCAAAAGCACCATGTTCATCCATGAATACAAATATCAGGGAAAAAAAGGCAACTAATGGTTAAGGTTTAAGAATGTTCTGAGTTCTCAACAGCAAAAAAGAAAATGAATTAAGTTCTTTGTTAATACAAATTAAATACAGCTGCCACATATAATCCATAGGAAAGTATAAGAAAGCAGAGAAGAATAAAAACACTAAAGAATAGTATTTTACTAAGGCAAATTACAGTATAATTAGCCATGTTAATAGCTTACATATTTAAGAATAATAGCAACAGAAAGGCAAATAAGGAAGAGGAAATGTGAACAAAAGAGGTGCTCATTTAGCGACTTCCCAAAATAATATTGTGAAATATACCTTTGAGGGAAATCCACGTTTTCGGCTATATTTCCTATTAGGCCTCAGTTCCCTGTCATTCTGAGGAGGTCTGTCACCTTTCCCTTTTGGACTTGTGGTAACGTCAATGTCTGAAACCTGTTCTTGTGAAGCTGAATTCCCTAGTTTGTCCTCAATGCACGGCCGAATTCTCAGACTAAAAGATGCCTCCTTTATTAAATAGTGTAGCATATTAATTTCTTAATACAAACTCCTGTTCAATATACAAGCCAGCCTTGTGAATAAATACAAAAAATTTACCAGTCCACCTCTTTAAAAATCAATCCACCCTCCCCCAAGTGGCAATAAACTTAAAAGACTTTTAAATTTCTGTAGACTAGACTAACGCTTACTATAATCAAGTATCATATCATATCCTAGGCAATTGCCGAATTATACAACTGGAGCACATTTTAACATTTATTCTGCTGTTATTATCAACTTTCATTATATCATTTTATGTTATGAAAAAAATTCTCATCACAATGAACACTATATATGCTAGTATACGAATCAAAATCATCAACTATACCATTTCCCACCCCTCCCCAACAGAATTCCTTTACTCACATTCCCCAATTCCTCCATTTCTGCTGGAATGAAATGTGAGGAAAAAAATTATTCCCGGCACCACTGTAAACAGAAAAACAATTTCCCCACAACAGAATCTATTTTCAACAGTTGTTTGGATCACACCCTGCGAATATCTATCTCCTGGTGAAAATAATGTAGGAAAAAAATTCAAATTTCCTCTTCAAATTAGGAAGGGCAGGGAAGAGAAAGAGGCAAGTAAGAAACTATGCAGGTCAACATGGAATGGAAACAAACCCTCAAATTTCTCATGCTGAATGGTATTTCGGAACATTTCTCAGAAACAAAAGATGGACATACATGGTTATCATTTCATAAGAAAAGCTTTACTGATAACAAGTTTTCAAGTTTACTAATGCATGGCTATAGATGTACCTGCTAAAATAAAAATGCTTAAAAGCACAGTAGTTCTGAAGCACACTACCTTCTATGAGTTTATTTTACAAAGTTTTCCTCAAAAGTTCTGTGAATTCCTGATTTTTCTTCCAAAAGACAGTATTTTGATAAATTTCATCCCAATTTCATCTTGATGTTTTCAGTCATCTGGTTTTGCTACAGTTCAAAGCTAGCCCAAGGTATTAAAAAGTCCTAGCAGCCTTCAAATGAGTCCTCAATAGCAAAAGAACCTGAAGATTTTTCCAAGACACAATACACTTAGTAATGATATTTTGTACTCCTAGCTTTTATACTCATGATGAATTTTAACTTTCCCAATGCTTCGTAAAATGAGTAAAGCTGTGCTTAATGAACCCAACAGAAAAACTGTGTTTCTGCAAGCAGATCACAAATCGTATTTTTAAATCAACCATGTAAGTGTTTGCTAGTAAGTAAAACTTTTGTACTCCCATGTTTTGAAATAATATATACAGCATTAACAATTTGAGGGTTTCTTCCCTGAAACATACTTTTCATTAAGGAATGCCTATAAAAAATATCATCTTGAAAAATGGGGGGAAAGTTTAAATCTTCATTTCTAGCACTTTTAATTACCAAAAAGCCGCTTACCGTGGTATCTGAAGCCTCAGACTGCACATCTATGTTTAGCGATGTGCTCTCAGCTACAGAACCAGATCCCACAGCTGAATCTATAGTCCGAACATCCTCCTCCTCATTTTCTCTAGCCTGAAATATTTTAGTGGTATAAATCATACAACTATAAAAAAGGGCAATAAAATGTTATAATGGATGGCACGATTTTTTGAAAATATATTAACTCCTCTGGGGTGGAATCAGATTGTCATCAGTATATGCACACTAATATACCACAAAAATAAATCAACACATTACTGAAAAGGTCCAAAACTTACAAGGATTTTTTGGAGAAATTTCATATATGACTTTTCTTGCTCTTTAAGGTGATCTATTAGATGAGTAAGGCGCTCAACATTAGCAGATCTTTCATTTTTCTCTACAAGATCTTCCCGCATGGAACTAGCTTTAGTAATATAATCACGAATCTGAACAAGCCTGCTTACAATCTGCATTAAAAAATTTGGGAAAAAAAAGCATGAAAATAAACCATATGTAAAACTGAGAATAATGCATTCCATAGCAACACTTATACATATTTTTTATTTCAAATATAGTAACTAAAGATATGTCTACGTTTATCATTTGAATTCATACATGCAAAAGATCTGAATCAAATTTATAATTTAACCAAAACATAAATGGCAATACTAACAGCCCCAATTACTATGAATATAAGAATTTCAAAACTAGTTTTAATTTACATTACCCGAAACATTTTACTTACAGAACTGCATGCCTTTAAACTACTATTTATGCAAATTTTTTCTAATGTTTATATATTACTTCCTTCTAAGTAAAAGTATTAGACTTTTTAAAGTACTTCTCAAAAGAATTATAGAACCATTTAAAAAAATTATTACAATCTACTAATCACATTTCAAACTCCTCTTGACTAAAAAATTAGCATACAGCCTTTGGCAGGTAAACAGAAGCCTTAATTTACAATATGCCATTTATACAATCATTTTGGATAAGAAGAAATTTATACTATTGAATGAACCTGAGATTAATGAGGTAAGTCTAGAAGTACTTAGCTAAAATTCCTTATACATAACCCAATAAAACTTTCTTAATCTTAATATTTCTGTTTTGAAGCTCCTAAAAGCAAAGAACAAAACAAACATTTTTCACCTGGCTGCTTTCCATAGCAGGCTCTCCTCTTCCATCTTCTTCAGAGACTTGACAGTTTTGCAAAAGGTCATTACTTAAGGCAGAGGCGAACAACTCTTTACACTGTGCTGAACCAACCATTTCTCTCTTTGGAGGACTTATAGCAGCATCTTTGCTCTTGTTAGTATTAATCTGCATAGGCAAAAAGTTGAAGGGCTTTCGGTTTTCACTAAGCTGACGTTTGTTGTTAGCAGCTGTTGCTCTACCTTGAGAATCACTTCCAATGCTTCTCTACGTATGAAAAAGAAGCCAAATGCCACAAATATTAATTTTTCAATAATTAAAAAAAAATTCCAATGTTCTTAATCAGCTTTACCATCAGAAATTAAGTGAGAAAGTATACATAAATAGCTCTGTAAGATTTAAAAAAGATTCAAATCTACAAAAAAATCTTCTACTAAAATATCAAAATTTGATCAACTTGTCCTATTCCTCATTTTGTCTGACATAAATCAACTGATGAATATGAGCAAGATCAGTCTAAATGATGTACCAAGACGACAAACCCTATCTATAACTCACATTCCTAATCATACTTGCTCACCGAATATTGTATGGGCTTTGGATCCAATGAGTAGATCTTAATTAATATAAACATCAGCATTAAGATGTGTCCAGATGAAACATTGCCTGAAAAGTGCTCAGCTCAGTGTCGGATATATAGTAAATGTTCAGTAATTATAACTAGATGACTAAATGACATGTGATCACCACCACCACCGTATCAGACTTGAATATACTTTTATGCAAATCTGGTAAACTGTTTCTCTCTCTAAAGCACAGATGTGACAATAAAGCATCTGTTAAGAGTTCATTATCATTTCCATTTACTTTTAGTTCCAAATTTTATTTCAGTGATTATAATACCATCCACAGTTTTATTTTAAACTTGAGGTAATCCAGAACACCCCACACTTAGCCAATGATAAATATTCTAAACTGGATCTTCCCTTTTGCTTAATAGCAATCTTACTCAGTTACTAACATGTAAAATTTAGTTCCATGACGAAATGATTTATATCAGTCATAGAGTATTAGTAATAAAGCTACAAAAGACCTGACCTTAGCAAGTTTAGAAAGTTTTGCCCTCCAAAGAACATAATACCACCAATTAAAATTCTTTCCATATACACAGAAACAAAGAAAAAGGAAATAAAGAGCTTACTTTTCATTCTTAAAACAACTATTTAATCCATTCTAAGTATTTCCCATAGTTATAACTTGATTTTTTAAAATAATTCACAAACCTGATCTAAATCACTGAAGTTTATCCGCTGTTTAAGTTTCTCTAATTCTGCCTGCTCTGGAACAGACATCTGAGTCACATATCTACTATGTGGAAACGAATGTGGAGTCTTTGTTCTTCGCCTTCCAACTCCTGGTGAGGACTCCGGAGAAATATCATTAGTTACCCTTTTATCACTTTCGACACCAAGCTTTTTCTTATTCTTTTCTGATGGTTTATTTGCTTTCTTCTGTTGGCCACCCCAATCCTTTAAAAAAGTGAGGGCAAAAGTTAATCTGGCCTCTATCGAACTAGGGAAGTAATTTGATATGCTTAAAAATTTTTAGTGAGTCTTAAAGTTAAAAATTACAAAACATTTTTTGCATAAACATACAGCCTTAAAGACAATTATTTACTTCTAGTAATGTGTCCCCCCCACCATTACATCTAGTCTACATTTCATAGAGAGTCCTTCAGAAAATAGATTAATTTCCTCTCACAGATCTTTAACAAACATAAATGCCAAAGTCCAACCTAGAGTCAGTCTGAATATTTTCAAGAGCATTTTAGAAATTGGTTCCCTACTATTTATAAATTGGATAGTGAAATAAATTATAGATACCTTTACTGGCCTCCTTTAAAATCAATGTATGTAAGACAGATTCCAAATCAACCTGGATTCTAAGATAATTATTGTTATCTGAAGAAATGCTCACTGTGTGACCCTATGCAATTTACTTAACTTCCCACCCTCTCAGTTTCCTAATCTCTAAGATAGTGTCACCTTTAAAACATGATTAAAGATAACATTCATAAAGCATCTGGCACAGTGCCTACCATATAGTAAGCAATAAACAATTATTCTTACTTTTCACAGGCAATAATGTATTACATAGTAAGACCTGACACGAAATGACAAAAATGATTCATGTTTTAATGGGAGATCATTTTTATTTACTTAGTTATATCCACATAACCTAAGTCATTCAACAAAAGTCTATAAATTCCTACCTTATTCAAACTGGAAAAATCATTTAGTTTTACTATAGTAAAACCTTCTGGGATACTTCCTCATTTATAACACAACTCCCTTCTCTATAATCTGTCCCTCCACCCCAATCCTTGTATGGGTGTTCTTGCCAACCTGTTGTTCTACTTACCCTATCCCTTCCTGGCCACAGCTGATTGGAAAAGAGATGCATATCTAATCCAAACAGGGATAATCGTACTTTAAAATTTCAAATTGGAACTAAAAGATAACTAGTCAGTACATAATTGTAGTGATAACATAAAACTTTAGAATGAAGGGTCAGCCATAGTACACCACATGAACCAGAGAAGAGAGAAAGCTGGTCTGCGAAAAGAGTTGTGTTAAGCAAAGGCACGCAGAAGCAGAGAGTCAGGGCAGTGAAAAAGCAATTCTTGACAATCTTCTAGTTCCTTTTTCTAGTCCCTTCCTAAAACCCACCTATAATGTTTTGGTTTAACTTGTTTTCCATAAAACATCTTTATAAACTTATAATAACTCTTTTTGGGTTAAGTTAACTCAGGTTGATATCTGTTACCTGCAAACAAAAGCATCTTCAACTAACATAACAAACAGGCAGGGATTTAATGTCTTGGCCAGCAACAAAACCATGTGCTTACACAGAATCTCAATGAGTTTGATTTGGCTAAGTCAAGAGAAAGTTTCATTTTATCATTAGTAGTTAATGATACACCATCAATAGTAAGTTATCATACCATATTGTTGAGTCGGTCATCAACACCCTCAGTGCTCCAGTTTGGTAAATCCTGATCATTCATGCCTTCTTCAAAAGGACCTCCTCCTGTGGCCATCTTGGTTTTACCAATTAATTTTCTGCAAAACAAGTGAAAACTAACATTTTAACACATAAAAACAAACTCTTAATGATTTTTAAATCATTCCATGAAGCTTAGTGACATGAAAGAAATCTCAGAAAAGTTGATTTTATGAAATAAGAAGAGGTAGTGTCAACCACACATCATAGACAAACTGATTCAGCAGCCATACAGATATTAAATAAACATGAGTTAAGGAGCTGGAGTGACAGGAAAGGGAAGGAAAACTTCAAAATATCCACTATGTGTACTGGCCTACATGCTTTCAGGTCACTTTATTTAATTAGCTGAACACAGTCCTAAAAGGTAAAGGAGTGAAAGGAAAAAGTTATTAATGGCTAGAACCAAAACCACTCTTAGGAGAAAAAAACCAATATTCCCAAAGACCTGAGAATTTGTTTGGTGTCAAAGTTTCAAAGAGGATGGAACTTCTCTGGATGCAGAAACGTTTGGTTTTAACAGGAAGGTAGTGTTAAGCAAGGTAGAGAGAAGACAAGAGAAAGAGGCAGGCCTAGGTCAGTGAATGAGCAATAAAAGTCAAAAATACAGTGGCCTGAAACATTTAAGAAGAGTGATGCCTATTGCTTTACACTAAATTATATTGCTGCTACCTCAGAGTTGTCCCTAAATCTCGACTCGTCTACCAAAGTCGCAAATTCTCCCTACTACAATAAAAAACTTAGGATTTTTGTGAATATCCAGGGAAGTACTGAATTTCATACCCAGGTCAAAGAGATGAGTAAAGAAAGAGCAATGTTAAAAGCAGACATTCAGAAGCAGAGATGATCAGCAGAAAATGAGATTTCTACATAACCTTGTGGAGGACTCTCGCTTTCCACAGGGTATGGAACTACACAAGCTGGAGAAGGACAGAGTGAAAGAGATGGGCAGATAATTTTATCTAGAATTCAAAGGGCAGAGAAAGCCATTAGACAGGAGCGTTATAATAGGTTCCTGATTTTACAAATAACTCTAACACTCAAAGAAGTCAGATAATTTCTCCAAGGTCACTCAGCTAAAAATGGCAAAAAGGAATATATATCCAAGTTGCTTTGACTGTAAGATCCCAACTTATCCCATTCACTAGAGCAAAAAATTAAAAACATTATCATCCATGACAAAGTAATCTCACAGATGTTTTAATGCTAGAATATCTACTAGAATAATATATTAATAGATCACAAAGAGGTTAAATTTTATCACTTAAAGAAATGGTGATAAAATTCAACACTTAATTTGAAAAAAATCTTAGTGGCGCCTGGGTGACTAGCTCAGTTGGATATCAGCTTTCGGCTCAGGTTGCAATCCTGGAGTCCCAGGATCAAGCCCTGCATCAGGCCTCCTGCTGAGAGAGGGTCTGCTTCTCCCTCTGCCCCTCATCCCACTCATGTTCTCTCTCTCTCACTCTCTCGGTCTCTCTCACAAATGAGTAAAATCTTTGAAGAAAAAAAAAAAAAAGAAATCTTAAGAAGTACAAATACACTGATGATTCCTTACAGTTATATGTACTATTATACTATTTTTTTTTCAGTAAGCACGTATTACTTTAATAATTTTCTAAGGAGTTGAAAGAAGTATATACTTTAAACCAATAGCCAACAATATTAAAATAAGAAATGAAGGGACGCCTGGGTGGCTCAGTGGGTTAAGCCTCTGCCTTCGGCTCCGGTCATGATCCCAGGAGGTCATGATCCCAAGGTCCTGGGATTGAGTCCCACATGGGGCTCCTTGCTCAGCAGGGAGTCTGCTTCTCCTTCCGCCTCTGCCAGCCACTCTGTCTGCCTGTGCTCACTCTCTCTGACAAATACATAAATAAAATCTTTTAAAAAATAAAAAATAAGAAACGAAGGACATCCCTATTAAAATAAAGATCAAAATAAAAAGGTACATACCAGTTATTTAGCATTGTTTTTAAAGTCTACAAAATGGAAAAACATGAAACATAAATATTAACCCTAAGAAGACAAAAGGTGATATTCTTAAATTATGCATTAAAAAACATACAGAACTTCAAAATATCACCAATAACCACACAGAAAATATACTGGAGAGAAATGATGCCCTTGTAATTGTGACCAAAAAAAACCCATCTAGAAATAATGCAAATTTTGCCCTAAATTACGAAGCACCAGTAGACTATAAAACAATGTAAGAGAAAATTTACAAAGTAGAAAAACAATCTTCCCTCATGGAAAGACAAATTTTATAAGCACACCATTTTTTTCTAAATATACACTTAATGAATTCCCAGTGGAGTTCTTCTTAGAATCTGACAAAACAAGTCAGTACAAAAAATTTAAATATATGAAAAATAAAAGCAAAAGTAGCAACAGAGGTTGGGAGAGTAGAAAACTAGTCCCAAGACATATTCATTCATACTGAGTACCTATATGACTAAATTAGTATTAGCCAATTACCCCTTGCAAAATCCTAAAATACACCCAATTAGAAAAATATAATGAAGAAAATTAATCACAGCTAACAACTATTTTAACAACTATTTTACTATATTTTATAAACATCCTATCATTTAATCTTCATAAAAATAACATGATATAAGATGATAAAGGATTATTCACTTGATGGGAATATTTGCTACTAATTTTGAAAAAGATTATTTAGAAATTTAATAGCATTTCTCAACTAGAATCCTTCATCTCAAATACAGAACACAGAAAAATGACCTGAGTAATACTTTTTTCAATTCTCCCAAGGATGGTACATACCCAGTACCATTCCAGACACAGAAGAAGAATTTATTCACAGTAAACAATAGATGCCTTAGAGCTTAATTCTCTCCCAATTGAAAAAGGCCATCTTATACCATAACACCAAGATAGTAAGTAGATTAAAAATAGATTGAGAAGATTAAAAAAAAAAACAGACAGAAAATCAAGAAAACAGGATGGGCTCTAAAAATAAAGATCCTACAAATATGGAATGCAGAAATAAAAGAGAAAAAGTGTAACAGATTGTATTCACATAAAATAAAATCCCAAGTTTATAGAGAATAAATAGTAAATGACAAACCAGGGGGAAAATTTCAAAGAAATATGAAGCACACAGTGAATATCTTTATAAAGAATTAATGGGGATAAACAAGAAAAATAAAAACACTAAAAATAAAACAATAAAAGTCAGTATAAACAGGTAACTTAAAGTCAGTGAACATAAAATGATAAAAATATTAACAATAAAATTTAGCAGCAAATTAAAATGAGGGACTACTAAATTTGCTGTATTTCCTAATCCTGATGACAGCAAAAGGAAACTAGAACTCTCAGTCACTATCTTGAGAGCTAAACTTGCATAACCTTTCTACAAAGCATTTTTGCAATATTGTATCAAGAACTAAAACTGAATTTTGACCCAGTAATTCTACCTCTCCCGAGTGAATGTAAGAAAATAAACTTAAATAAGGGAGAGGGAACTATAATGCAGAAAATAGTTTATTATGCTAGAACTGTGATAAATTGTAAACTGAATGTTAAACCATAGGCTGGATGCTATTAGGAAACAGTACCCTTCAAAACATATATAATTATGAAGGCTGAACGATACTGCCTGTGTTTATAAAATCAGAGAGTATAAAAGAGGAAAAAAGCAATATGCAAAACTGCATACAGATTAGAAAAAACTAAAACTAAGAATATATACTAAAGTGTTGCATGAAAGCAACTGCTGGTTGTGCAGGTAGGAATGTGATCGTTTTCCCTGTCTTCTCATATATTTTCAGCAATACTTTGCACTGTTTTTTACACTAGAAATATATTTTAGAACTTACAAAATAACTAATACTCATATAGAAATATGTCCAATGAGCTGAAATGACATTTAGATGAATCATTTAGCACCTATTATTTCCTAGATGTACCAATATAATTTACAATGTTAAATAATGGGCACTCCAAAAACTACATATGCAGTAGAGGCAACACTATCTTCAAAAGTACTAGAAACTAACCATAAAACATAAATTAGCATGGAAACTTATTAAGGTATTCAAGTAAAAACTCTTACATACCGATTTTTTTCCTAAAATAGTGTATGCTATGATTTCTATTAGTAGAATAATAAAACTTACTTAGAGATAAATTAAAAATATATTTGGAGATATGACATTTTATATTTTATCTTTATATTATGATAAACTCCCCCTAAAATGAAGAGCTAATTCATTCCCCATAAAATGAAATAGGTTCTTCTAAGAACCTATTTATGGGCTATATGAATTCAAACACTATTAAGGTTAAGTTTTTAAAACAATTCAAAAACTAAATATTAAAATTAGTTTGGGAAAAATTGGCCAAATTTTTTAAAAATCTTTTTAAAGACCACTTACTATATAGTCTACTGAATTTACAAAAGAAACAACTTTGTCTATAGTTATATTGTGATGAGATAAACACCCATGAGGGTAGATTAATAATAATGATGCTAAATGTGTTTAAATACATACTCCTATACAAGTATTATTATGAAGCTTAAGAAATAATGTCATGTAAATCAATTTTCAACATCTTAACAGCTGATTTATCTAAGAGGGTTAAAATCTCCCCCTATAAAATGTAGAAAATATAGGCAAGTATTTTCCTCTTCTTCATGCCAATCTCTTTACCCACCTCCAAGTCATCATTAGAAATAGGTGCCTGCCTTCTAAATTGTTTTGTAGACACACTGTTATTATTCATATAATTTTATCATTATTTTAAACTATTATATGAAAAGAATTCTTATAATAAAATACTAGGTATGTAGACAAGAAGATCAATTCAAGCAGGCTTCCAATAGTGGAATCAATAGGGCTTGGTGACTATTATGACATGGAAGATGAAAGATGAGGCAGTGAGAAAGCTGTTCAAGGATGAGTCCTACGTTTCGAGCTTGAACAACTGGGTTTATGGTAATACATTCACAGTGACTGGAAAAGGAACAGATTTTTGTTGAGAGATGATTAATTTGGTGTTAGCAATGCTGGGTTTGAGGTGAAATCTAGGCTGCAGAGATTTGCAAATCATCTGCCCAGAAAAGTACTCAAAATGGCACAGAAGTCATCGGGAGAAGAGGAAGAGATCAAGACTGAGCCTGGAGGGACACGGATATTTAAGAGACAGGAAAAGAACACTGAAGAAGATAGACAGGAGAGAAACCAGGAGAGTGTGCTAGAAAAGGTGCAAGTGTATAAAGGAGGAGATCAGTAAGAATGCCAGATGTTATTCTGTCACATAATACTAAGAAGTGCCCACTTGGATTTAGCAACAAGAAGGTTACTGAGGACCCTGGTACTAGCCATTACAGCGGGGTGGGGAGGATCAATCCCATAACTGGAATGCTTTTATTGATAGGAAGAGGCAAAAATAAGTCATTAGGTAATTTTTTCAAGGAATCAGTCTATGAAGGGAAGCAAACAGAGATAGGCATGGAGGAAGTTTTGTTAAAAGCATGTTTAAAATTTGTTAGCCAAGAGCTAGTAGAGGAAGATACTGAAGATGCAGAAAAGAAAGGAGATAGTGTATGGTCTCTGAAAAAGAGGTAGCAACTGGGACCCAGGGTGTTAAGAGAAATGACTAGCTATAGGTAGAGGAACACCTCTTTCTTCGAACAAAGGGGAAGGATGGAAGTAGACTGAGGCTAATGGCATCTATTCGTAGGAGACTGAGGGAGTCTGTAAGTGATGCGAAGCGGAAAGGACTGATCCTAAAACATGAGGGTGAGACAGCGGTGTCTGAGAGATGAGAAAAGGAGAATGACTGTGGGAAGCCCTGAGGATTCAGGTGAGAGCTAGAGAACATCCACAGATATCAGTCATCTGCAATGTGAATTTTTTTTCCCAGCAGTGCTCATTAGCCCTGGTAGAATATTCCACTGAATCCATCCAAGGTGGGAGATATGGCAGGCAGGTTATTAGAAAGACAATAAAATGGAGAAGCTGAAGCCACTGGAAAACAAACAGCGCAAGTCATGGATGACTATCTGGGAATAACAGGGATAAAAGTAAAATTTTTCTACTTTAAACAAGCACTTCTATGACCTACTAAACTAAGTTGAAACTAATTAAAAGCTTCATATAGCTATTTCCAACAGCCCTATCTGGCTCCCTCGTCTTGCAAAGATACAAAATACAAAAGTACTATAGCAATTTATAAACTTTCTGTGACTGATCTTTTTGAAGAAAATCCTGTCATAAGATTCTTACTACAGAGAAGTATTTATATGCATATAAAATTACAGTATTGTCACAGAAATACCGATGATTGACCCAAGGTTAATCTTTGAAATAAAAATATAAAGAAAAATTAAACAAGTTAAGAAAAAACACTATTTTTCTAAAATTTTTTAATTCAGATATTATCTCTGAAATGGCATTAAATTACTCCTAACCATCCCTGGAAATGCCACCTTGACAATGTAAATAAAGGTTTTAGAAATACTCAACCTAATAAAATAATGTAGGAAGTAGTTTTTTCCTAAGTATTTACTTATGGTCACAAAATACACAAAGGTGGTACTTTATTGATCTGTACAAGTTTTCTAAAGGCTGTATTGTTTACAGTATTTCTCTTACTAATTATAAAAATACCTGGTACACTGTTTTGAAAGTCTTCATACAGTGTTCAAATGTACTAAGCACTTCTAATGGAAACTGAGAAGAAAATGCACAAGTATCTGGTTTTATGTTTTGTTTAGTCAGTTTCATTTGAGGAACTTCCCAATTTCTTCTCTGTACTTAAGATAGTCAAGTACCTAAAAAAAAAAAAAAAAAAAAAATTCACAAAGGATTTTTCCCATAGCGCTTTCAATTTGAGACTTTCTAAAAATTTCAAAATTTTTTTAGAACTTAAGATATCTCTGTAATTACCCTCTTCAAATAATAAAAAAAACAACCTGTTAAGACATTGGTGGGAGGGGGATAAAAAGACTGCAACAAAACATAACCCTCTATCTAAATCAACAAAAATTTTATTAGACCTATTAAAAAAAAAAAAACAAAACCCCATAAACAGCAATAACATATATAATGATGACAAATTACCTGTTTAAAAACTAGTTTTACAGCTCAGAAACGGCTCCTTTCCTGCTTCACACTTCAAAGTTGTTGCCTGCTTGTGATTAAAAACAACAAAAACACTTATGAAGTACAGAATAACAAATATTATATATATATACACACACACATGCCCTAAAATGTTTAGAAAAATGAACAAAAAAGGAAATATCCAACTTACAATATTTTAGACTGGTTACTTTAATCCTTTTGGAAAACAATGTGATATACTTAAATGTTTAAATCCTCCAAACTTGTAAGATTCTACCAAACAACAGGATCCGTTAATATAGCTACTTCGGTAGGTAATACAAATCAATAACCCCAATTACCGTGTAAAGATTCATGCCGAAGTTTACTCCTCATATTGTCATTAACTTTCTGCCAAACTAATCAAAAACTTTGTATATTCAATGATTAAAAAAAAAAAGATTTCTTTACTTGAAAGCTAACTACTTAAAAACAACAACAACAACAACAAAAACCCTTGTCACTATATACACACAAGGTTTACCTTCAGTTCAAAAACCCAGCATTATAATGGTTTCCAGGACTCGCACCAAGAAGGTAAGAGGCAAAGAAAAGAGCAGGTGCACCCGAAGCTCTACAACACCCACTCCGGTAACCAGAGAATACCAGGAGGCGGAGTCTTGGAAAGCAGTTATGGGGCGGGGGTGCCCAGAAAGCCCGGTTCTTCCAGCGCCAAAATACGATCCCTCACTCATACGGCACAGAACGCAAACCTCAAACCGGTCAAAAAAGAAAAGGAAAAAAAAACAAACAAAAAACAAAAAACAACGAACAAGGCGAGATCCTCAGGAATCGGCCCCAGGATGTGAAAAGTTTGGATGACCCGCCCCCCCTAACAGGGCCTACCATCCAATCCCCAAACACCAGTTTCTGCAAAGCAAGCAATGTTTCCCTAATCCCAGTTGGCATTTAGTTTTCCCCATCTTCGGCCCTTTCTTACTGGACCTACAGTAGGACACGAAGAAGCGGAGCAATGGGAGGGGGGAGAGAAGAGCTGTTAAATTATCATTCCTCGCCCGAGTATAAACCACCCCGTCTCCAAAGTCAGGAACGCCCTCCCCGCCCCCCACCCCGCCCGCCCCCACCCCGCGCCCGGCCTTTCAGCTCTAAGAATACCCGAGACAGCAAAAATCCGCTGCTCACAGCCCAACGCAAAAGTCGCGTCGCTCCTCACCCGGCCTTCACCTAAAATTCTGGACACCGAGAGCGCCACAGAATGGAATCTGAGAGGGGGTGGGAGCGGGCGCAGTCACGTACACTAAGGCCATTAAGGCCCCGTGCTGTGGAGAACCAGAGCCCCATCCCTGGTAACCAAACCACAGCCCCCGCTCCACTCCCTCCACTTGCAAGGGGCATTCCCCTGGAGCGCCCGAGACGCAGGGCGGCCTCCTCCTCGGGGCCAGAAAATGAAGGGGGGGGCGGGCAACAAGGGGGTTCTGCCGCCGCTAACGCGTCCCTAAATGCTCACCCGGAGACTGCGTCCTTCGACCCGAGGTAAGGGGCGGACTGTCTGGCTAGGGGGGACCTGAAGCTGGCAACAAGACGACCCAGAAGCCCACGGAGAGGCGTGAGCCCGAGGCCAGGCCCGATAGGGTCAAGTGTCCCAAAGCCGTTGCTCTCCCGCCCCTGCGCCGCGCTGCCCTCGGTTGCCAAGGGCTGGGGACGCGCAGCATTACCTGTAAACGAAGCAGCCTCTCCTGCCAAGGGTGGAGTAGCGGTCAGGCCCTACGATCCGCCACTGGCAGCGGTCCTCCCTTAGAGACTGCAGCTGGGAGCGCCCACAAGCTCCCTGGCTGCCTAGGGCCCAATGGCCGCCTTCTCTACCTTAGCTACTCGGCGCCAACCGCCGCAGCCACCGCCATCTTAGGATCTCATTGTGGTGGGAGAAGAGGGCGGTGGGGGGGGGCTACTGCAGAGGGGGCAACGCGGCGTGAGACTGCGCCGTCTCCTCGGCAACGGCCGCGCGGGGGCGAGAACTCGCCGAGGCGGGAGCCGCAGTGCGATCGGCGCTCTAGACTGGAGTCATGTGACCGCCGGAGTCTGTGGTGTCACTTCGGGCCCTTTGGCCTGGAGCGGCTAACGCAAACGAACAACCGGAGACTACATATCCCAGAATGCCAATTCGACCCTGGTTTATAAGCGTCCGTCCGTCGGTCAGGAGAGGGTTAACCGCAAATCCCGGCATGCCGTGAACCTCGCGGCGCTCCTCTGCGAGCTCGTGGCTCAGGGCCTGTGCGGAAGTGCCGTGAGCTTCCTCTTCAGCTGGAAAAACTGAGGAGAGTCCTAATGGTTTGCTGGGCGGCTGTCCGCTCCAGACCCTGCGGGGGGCCGGAAGTGGGGGGAGAAAGACCGAAGTCGCTCTTCTGGTTCTTGCCCACCCGCATCCGGAATTAGGAAGAGATGGAACGAGAAGGGTGTTTACCATCTAGTCCTGATTTTACACGGTGGAGATTAATCATGGGAAGTTAATTGGCTAAACCAATTAACCATAGAGTCAGTGGGAGAATTCTAAATGTTAATCATGAACACCACCACCTTGGATTCATGTCCTACTTCTCCCTTGGAAGAACCAGACGATTTTAATCAAAATTTAGGGAAATTTTCTTTTTAAAACTAGTCCCTGGATTCTGTTTTGATGTATGCTCCCGTCTCAGCAGAAGCTCTATCAAGGATGGTAAATTGACAGGTTCTCTCTTAGTTAAAAAAAAAAAAAAAAAAAATTCAAGTGAGTGAATGCTAAGATCTAATTGGCTTTGTTTGGCAATTCATGAATTGAGCGGCATTCCAACCAACGCATAGAAAGGAGATCCTTGGAGCTGTAGAAAGGGCAATGTTTTTAAAGTCAGGAAGGGGTTAGCATACTTAGCAAAGCCTGCGTTGTTTCTGGCAAGGTTGCCTACCTCAGTAGAAAGGAAAGCCCTGCCAGATGGATTGCTGACCTACCGATAACCAAGTCCGGGGTGACTAGTTAAAGGTTCTATTCCTGGGGTGTTGAAACTGCAGTTGGGTTAGGTATGAAGCCTTAGTTGGCTGAGGTGAGGTTTAGCACACGTGACTCCATTTGGGGCCTGCTGTTTCCTTGTTATCACTCCTGACACACGGGGGGAAAAGGTGATCATGACTTTCAAGGCCTTTAGTGTGCCTCCCTGAAAAGTTAAAACACCTTCAATTTTACTTGAATGCAGGGGCATTCTATTTTTAGGCAGTTTGTGAGATGAGTTCGTTTTCAACAAAAGACGAGTAGAGTGAATAAAGGACATTTAGGTTCCAACAACAAATTGTTTTCCATCACCAACAGATATTGTTCAAAACAAGTAAAAGAATCCTATCTCAATACATAATTCAGGGAAATAAAACTCTTCCTGAAACTATGGTCAGATTCAGTCTTATTGCAATGATACATTTTTGAGTACATTCTGTGTATCTCACGTTGGTAATTTACTCGGTAACAAAAACAGTCCCTGCCCCTGAAGGGTTCATCTCACCCTCTGATTCCCTACCCCTCCTCCGTTCTCCCTTGAAGGGCTGATATTTTAGTGAACCATGGAGAAATAGAATGTGATGTAAATAAATTCTGTTTTGTAAGAAAACAAAGTGCTGTGGGAATCCAAAGCACAGAGTGCTCCAGGCCCCATTCTAATTCCACCACTCCATAGCTCTAAAATTTTGGTCAAGTTTCTTAACTTCTCTGTCTCAGTTGTCCCATCTACAAAATGAAGGGGAGAGAATCCTAATATTGCCACCCTTGCGGGAATTTTTTTTTTTTAAGTAATATTTATTTTGAAGAAGGCACAAGCTAAGCATTTTATCTGTTGTGATTTTCTTAATTCTCCCAACTCCCCTGAAGAGATTGATCCTGCATTTGTTCCATTTTAGAAACGAAAGTTTAAATAACTCATCAAAATTCTGACATCTCCAAGTGGTAGAGCCTATGTGAAATAGGTCTACTGAACTTGTTGGAGGGATTTTTGGATTAAATAAAAGAATGAGTGGAAAAAATTACTAGTATATGGGAAGGCTCCAAAATATTAGCTATCTCTATTATCACCATAATCATCATTTTGTTTATGTATATATGTATATATATAATTTTCAAATATGTAGAGGCTATTGTCATTCAAATAATTCAAATGATTCAAAGCATTACTTAATATGGTCTTTATGCTTTTTAAATTTATGACCTCTAAAAAATGTTAATACTATTATGTCTGTTTGGGGGGGGGGAGGAGTCTGAGATATTTTTACATTAAAAAGAGATCCTCAAACTCAAATATGAGCATTATTGATCTAAAGCAAAAGGCAAAGAAAAAAAACCTGAAAAAGTATAAAATTATTCCAGATCTCCAAAACCTTAATGTCTAATTCAGAAAATAAACCTTAAGCAAACGAATCCATTTAGTATCAGTAGTGTATGAATATGGCAAATAAATGATACAGACAGTAAGTGCTTTAGGAATTCGGAGAAAGAATACTGATATATTGCCTCAAAAATAATTATAGTTCCAATTTCTGCTTGGAATGAAATTAGGGGCAACAGCCTAGTGGAAATGTAGATGGGGAATGAGTGGTCTCTCAGAGACGTGTGTTGAAACTACCTCTCAGTTTCCTACATTTAAGAACAACATAAAACATGTATTAAACATGAGGGAGGAGGCCCAAATGGAAACAAGCACACTTCAAACACACAGTACATCCAGAATTAGTGAAGGATAATGCAGAAACCAGACTGGGCGAAGCAGAGGATTCACATGGGATGGGGAACGGGGAGGCAAGAGAAGAATAGGTTTCTATATGTTTGGTACAAACTGTAGAAAATCTTAAATGTTGATCTGAAGAGATTGGGCTTTGTTCTGTGGATAGTGTAAAATCACATTGAGTCTTTAGAAGAAGCAATGATATAATGAAATAGTTATTTTAAGACTTTAACAGCAAGGTTTAGAACAAGCTAGGGAGAGCGGGAGATGAGAACAGGTGGTAATTGGCATGAAGTAATTAAAGCCCGGACTAAGGTAGTAGCAGGATGAATCAAGTCAAGGAGTTGGATTCTGATTGGTTGTCATGCTGTGTAAAATAGCATTTTCATATTTAAGATAACACTGACCAGAGAGTGCTGACAGTAGAACATTTTGTACTATATTATGTATCTCTTTAATGTGTTCTGTGTTCTTTTTCCACAGGATTTAAGTAGAGTGTGAGCAGAAACCCTGACTTTTGTAGTTCTTTATTATCACAAATGCCTCACAGAGTTCATTTACTATATTTTGAGATTCACAAATTTGGTCTTTACAAAAACAGTTTTTTGCAGTACCTAGTTTTACCTGCAGGTGGTGATAGAACTTAAAGGAAAAATCTGTATGCCCCCCCCATTACAACTGAATTTTATGATTGTTTTTATATATGATTTTTTTATAAACCCTAGAGAAAAATAGACATTTGTGTAAATTATAAAGCACAATTATAAGAGAACCCCTCAATAACCCACCACCTAAGCTCAAACAGAATATAATCAACTTAAGGACACCTTGTGCTTTTCTCCAAGCTCATTCCCTTTTGCAAACATAAATACTATCCTGTATGATCTTGGTGCTATCATCCTTTCATTTTTCTCAAATAACTATATGTATATATCCCAAAATAATGTATTATTTGGTTTCACTTTTTTTCAAGCTTTATATAAAACTCTTTTTTTTTTTTTTAAGATTTAATTTATTTATTTGACAGAGAGAGATCACAAGCAGGCAGAGAGGCAGGCAGAGAGAGAGGAGGAAGCAGGCTCCCTGCTGAGCAGAGAGCCCGATGCGGGCCTCGATCCCAGGACCCTGAGATCATGACCTGAGCCGACGGCAGCGGCTTAACCCACTGAGCCACCCAGGTGCCCTCAAGCTTTATATAAATGACATCATACTGAGTATATTTTTGCTTGACTTGTTTTTTCATTCAGCATTGTTTCTGAGATTCATCTATGTTGATGGGTAGAAACACAAAGTCTTAAAAGCATAAATAAAATTAATTTTAGAATATTTCTAGAGTTGAATATAAATGATATTATCTTTATTCTTCATATTAGCTTTGTGACTAACTTAATGGAGGAAGGAACTGATTATATAAACAAGGGATAGTTGAAGAACTCTGACCTAGTTCTTATATTTTTTGGTTAAATTTAAGCATTTTATTTCTCTCCCTTCATCTAGCCCAGAGTTTCTCAGTCATGGCATGATTGACATTTTGGGCTGGCTGATTCTTTGTTTCAGGGGGCTGTCCTGTGTGTTACAACATATTTATGTGCATGCCTGACCTTCTTCCATTAGATGCCTATAACACCCTGTCTCCCCATCTGTGACTACCAGAAGTGTCTCCTGGCATTGTTAAATACTGTCCATCCAAGGAGGGTAGGGTGGGGGGTGAGGGCAAAATCACTCCTGAGAAACACTGATCTAAACTTTGCATTGAGAAAATCATGTTATTGTGAATTTTTCTAATGCGCCTCTTTTGCTCAGAAACCTAAACTTTTGAATAATTAAATCATGTATTATATAAAGTTATAACAACTAATTATTTTTAATATTTCAAGGCTTTTTTTTACCCTCCTCTGTTTTCCCCATATCTAATTACTTGACATCTCTCATTACTGCCTAGTTCAGAATTTCTAATTAGATTCCAAATAGCTAATTACTGCTCTCTAGACATACAATGTTAATGTTTATACCACTCTGAACTGCCTTTTCCTCCATAACCAGTTTATGTTCTTTTCTTCCAAAAATCACTCATTCGATAAATGTACCCTTATAGTTCTGACAATTCTAACTGTATTTGCATTTCATCAGTCTTAACATGGCTCAGCTCCTATGCTTGTGATATGCTGTTTCTTATATATTCTTCTGTATATATTCTTGGGGGTCTATGTATTTTTACTGCACTTTCTCTGATCATCATAAACCAGATCAGAGGTGCAATAGTGTAGTCCTGTGTGGAATGCTTGCTTCCCAGGACATATCAAGTCAGAGGGACTTAAATAAAGGGATATAATAAAAAACTACAAAGAAAATCATCTATACCTTATTTCCTAGCTTCCCATTACCCCTACATTATATGATATTGAAAGTACTAGATATACACAGATGTAGGTTAATTAAGTAGAGACATCAGGCAATTAGGTGGAAGGGTTCCCAAAATAGAAAAATATAGGCTGATACAGATTTTGTTTTCTAATTCATATGAAAAATACTGGAAAAGTATGACAATTAGGGGCTCCTGGTTGGGCTCATTCAGCTAAGTATCTGACTCATAGTTTCAACTCAGGTCATGAACTGAGGATCCGGGGATCAAGCCCCAAGCTGGCTCCCAGATAAGTGGGGAGTCTGCTTGAGATTCTCTTTCTCCCTCTCCCACTCTGTCTCTCTCTCAAATAAATAAAACTTTAAAAAAATGGAAAGTATGAAAATTACTCCTCGGCTTTTACTTTAATAATGCTGTTATTGAAAATAAAATTATATGAAGTGAAAACACAACAATTGCCATGGTTATAAGGGAGTAAAGTCTGGAATGACTTTGTAAAAGATGAACTGTTAGCCAGAAAAGTGTCTTTTCTCACATAAATAAGGAGATCTGTAGGTGACGACTAGATCTGGTATATGCTTGCAAATAAGCATGGGCTGTGAAGAAGTCCCAATGTGACTGAGGTACAATGATCTATATTAAATCCACTGCATTATATAGGGAAGCAACAGCTGTTTGTGTTATAATTTTTTCTCTTTTACCATAAAAAAGGGCCTCCCGCACTGCATTTTTCCTTCTGTAAGAAAGATTCTAAGGTGAGGGAAAAAATGGCAAAGCATGTGTGAACTCAGATTAACCAGGAAAGAGGTTAGAATGCCTTTCTTTACCACCAGAGCACTAAATAATTTCAGGGTTACAAAGATACAGATGCAGTGAAAAGAAGGGCCATATGCATCCCAATGTCCATAGCAGTAATGGCCACAATCGTCAGACTGTGGAAGGAGCCGAGATGTCCTTCAGTAGACAAATGGATAAAGAAGATGTAGTCCATATATACAATGGAATATTACTCAGCCATCAGAAAGGATGAATATCCAACTTTTGCATCAACATGGACGGGACTGGAGGAGATTAAGCTGAGTGAAATAAATCAAGCAGAGAAAGTCAATTAACATATGGTTTCACTTACTTATGGAACATAAGGCATAGCATGGAGGACATTAGAAAAAGGAAGAGGAAAATGAAGAAGGGGTAGGGAATCAGAGGGATAGATGAACCTTGAGAGACTGTGGACTCTGAGAAACAAACTGAGGGTTTTAGACAAAGGCAGGTGGAGGGATGGGTGAGCCCAGTGGTGGGCATGAAGGAGGGGACGTATTGCATGGAGCACTGGGTGTTACATGTAAACAATGAATCTCGGAACACTACATCAAAAACTAATGACATATTGTATGGTGACTAACATAACATAATAAAAAATAATTTTAAGACATTAAAACCCTGATGATTTCCAGGGTTAAAAACTGGGGAATGTTGGGAGGCAGGATAGACAATCCAGTCTAGAAAAGGAAAAGTGTAAATCCCTCACAACAGGTCCAACAGAATGATGTAGAGCAGGGACTGACAAACATATTCTGTAAAAGGCCAGATATTAAATATTTTAAGTACTGTGGGCCACACAGTCTCTGTCTCAACTACTTAGTTGTGTGTTTGTCAAGTGAAAGCAGCCAGGCAATACATAATGGAGGGGCGTGGCTGTGTTACAACAAGACATTATTTTTGGATACTGAAATTTAAATTGTATGTGATTTTCCCATGGCACAAAATATTAATCATCTGCTGGGTTTTTCCAACTATTTAAAAATATTAAAATAGGGGATGCCTGGGTGGCTCAGTTAAGTGGCTGCCTTCCGCTCAGGTCATGATCCCCGGGTCCTGGGATGGAGTCCCGCATCAGGCTCCTTGCTCTATGGGGCGCCTACTTCTCCCTCTGTCTGTCTCTCCCCTGCTTGTGTGCTCGCTCGTTCTCCCTCTTTCTGACAAATAAAATAAATAAAAGTCTTTTAAAATAAGTAAATAAATAAATAAAAATATTAAAACAGGCAGTGGGGGGGCACCTGGGTGGCTCAGTGGGTTAAAGCCTCTGCCTTCGGCTCAGGTCGTGATCCCAGGGTTCTGGGATGGAGCCCCGCATCAGGCTCTCTGCTCAGCAGTGAGCCTGCTCCCCGCCCCCCGCCCCCTGGCTCTCTCTGTCTGCCTCTCTACTTGCGATCTCTGTCTGTCAAATAAATAAAATCTTTTAAAAAAATAATAATAAACAGGCAGTGGGCCCAATTTAACCCATGGGCCATAGTTTGCTGACACCTGATGTAGAGTACTCAACATGGGAAGTTTTTAGATAATTAGTGAAAGATCGAAGGAGAGATTAGCAATGAAGGAAAATGTAATTTCCTTACTTTGCAGGAGGATTATTTTACAAAGAGTAGTTTCAACTAATAAGAAAGGGAGGCTATAAAGCAAATGTAACTGAACAACATTTGCAGGTTTATACTATTTTCTTACATATTCTGTTCCCTACCACACCCCACCCCACCCCTATCCTGGCTAGTTGCAGCCCTGTGTTGCCTCCACCAAGGATTGTCGCAGCCGCTAATACCAGGAACAAAGGATACAACCTTCAGAAAATCAGTCAGAGCAGTTCCCACTCCTCACAATTGGTGGTAAGAGGAAGAACTGATGAAAAATTCAAAGAATTTTATGCTTTTGGGTGCATCTCTGAAAGGGAAGAGGAGGAAGGTGCAAGCTGTGGGGCTCTATGACGGGGAGCCTAGAAGGCTCCATGGCTGCAGTAGGGATGGGTGCTTACGGGGCACTCCGCAAGCCTCACCCACCACAAGCCCGGGAAGTCACATGGTGCCCTGGGAGGAGAGAGACTGTAACCATCTGACCTAGCGCATCAAGAGAGAGATGAGGTCTCTCCAAGCCTATCAAATAGAGTCTTGAAATCCAATCAGAAAAACAAGAGTTACATTCATCTTCCACAGGTAAGTTTGGGGCACAAGAAACATATCCCACTTTACTTACGTAGCTCAAATGTCAGCTACCTGAGTGCTTCCAAGTCCTCAGAGCTGTTGGGGTAGCCATGCCTCTATCACATACAGAGCAGGAAACAATTTCATATGCTGACATCTTCTAGAATGTGTCAAGTTATTGTTTTTCTATTATTTCTGGCTTCTGCTGAATTCTTGATTTCTCTCAAGTCTAGCTTCTTTCGGCTGTTCTTTTTCTCCATCCCACATCATTCCCAAGGCAGAACACAACCTCTTTCCCTTTATTTTCTCAAAATACCATGGAAACAAGGCCCCTCTGTGTGGTATACTGCTTTCCACTGAAAATTCACAGTTAATGGTATAAGATGGGGGAGGAGGAAGAAGAATTGATACCACAGCTATTCGGACACCCCTGTTCTTTAAAGATCTTTGGCCACAATATGGCACTTCTCTCTGGCTGCCTCTTCCCCAACTCCCTGTCATTTGGATGCATTTTTTCGCCAGATCCTACTCCCCATTCTCATCTCATTCACTCCCCCCCTTTTGTCCTTTTCCTTTGGGGTTACCCATGGAAACTCTAAATTCTTCATTAATTCTTCATTAACAGAACAATTTTGTTCTCTTGCTCTTGCCTCTAGCTTATCCTGGCGCTACCCACTATTAAAATAATGCCCTTCCTCTTCTACACTGATTAATAGGACCCATTTCCTTAGCATGGAACTCTGAGAGAGTTATGTCTTCTTTGAATGCTATAATCAATCTTCACTCTCCTGCTTAGCACAAATGATAAGAAGAAATACCTCTATTCCCCTGACATCTCCACCCCCAATTATCAAGAATGAGTGGAGGGAGGGCTGCCTGAGTGACTCAGTTGCTTAGGCAACTGCCTTAGGTTCAGGTCATGATCTCAGGGTCTTGGGATCCAGCCCCACATGGGGCTCCCTGCTGAACAAGGAGTTTGCTTCTCCCTTTCCCTCTGCCCGTCCTGTCTCTTTCTCATGCGTGCACGTGCTGTCTTTCTGTCTCTCTCTCAAGTAAATAAATAAATATAATGGAGGGGGGATGGCTAAGTTAGTTCGTAGGAGCCAGTCTTTAGTCTAATCCCATAGTGGTGAGAGGTACAGAGACCCTATCCCGTTCTACCGATAGGTCCTGTTTGTTGTTGTTCTTTGCCACACCGCCCTCGTCTTGTCATTTTTTAAAACATTCCCACATGATCTGGGGCCTTTATCGTCCTCGGCAGCAGTGATTCTGTTTCTGGTCTCTCAGAAGCTTCTCATGGACTCCTGGGCTGTGTGTGTGTGTGTGTGTGTGTGTGTGTGTTAGATGGAATAGTTGTAGGGCACTGGGAAGATAGGGAGACAAGGATTCTCCTTCTAATGTTTTGGTCCAGGTTTAGGTTATCCTCAGTCCCTGCTAGCTTGGGTTTGCTGACTCTCTGACTCTAATTAGCAAAATCTCAGCACAGGCTGCAATCCTGTACTAAAGCCGGACAACCCCACTGCTTCTTGTACAGCTAATGAAACACTGTAGCAAGTGGATAAGAGCATGTTTCTAGGGTCAGACTACTTTAGGTCAAATCCTGTTGTACGTGACCTTGAGCAAGTTGTCACCCTCTTTATGTCTCAGTTACCTCGTTGACAAAATGGAAATAAAAATATCTCTAAGGGCTGTTGTGAGGATTAAATGAATTAATACATGGCTCAGATAGTACCTGGCTCACAGTAAATGATTTGTAAATGTTTATACTTATTAAGTTTACAAAGAAACCTTTGTGCTAATGTTAACTTGGGCCTCCATGTTTTTGGAATCCCATTCTGTCCTCCCATTTTAGCATAGATTTCAAAACATTCACACCATACTCCACTGGCTTTAAACACAGGGACTACGTGACTGCCTCTGGAAACCCACACTGAGGTTGGCTCACCACAGGAAAGAAACTGGATTTTATCTTATCGATTATGGAGCACCACCAAACCTTTTTAAGTAGGAGAATGTTGGAATGTTGTAGTCACATTTGCTTTTTTTTTTTTTTTTTGAACTGTGCAGGAGTTAGTCTGCATGGAAAAAAAAAAACTGGAAGCAGATTAATCAAGTAGAAGTTACCAGTGGATTACACTAAGGTGATGAAGACATAAATTAAGTGTCAGTGGCAATGAGGCTGATGAAAAGTTTGGCATTTAGGAGGTAGAATCAATAGGACTTATTGAAGAAGAAAATGAGGGATGAGAGAGAGGAATGGTGTCTGATAAAGCTTTGAAACAGGTTAAATGAATAAATAGTAGTTTTACCAACTCCTTCTGTCCTTTCCAAGGGAAGAGGGGGAGGGAAGACGAAGCCATCGTAATGACTTCAGTTGGAAGCTAGTGGGCTCTTGGACAAACACATTCTGAAGTTACAGAGACAAGTAAGAGTTGGAGTTAAATATTTGGGAATTGTAGACAGTAGCATTCAATGGACTAGCAGAGCAAGAATAGTCCACAAAGGAAAGATGAAAAGCTTGGGAAGACACCCAATGGAAGAATAAGTTTTGAGCAAGAAGGAGGGCCTGAGAATCAATGAGAAACTTCTATGAGGAAACACGCAGCCTTGTTATGAGCAGTCGCAGTCAAAGGAAGGGTCAGGAGTCACTGGCTTTGGCTGAGAAGTTAATAGGAAATGAGACCCTGGAATCCATGAGTGTAGATTGTCTTCTTTACAAAGCTTAGTGGAAAGAGAAAGAGAGAAATTGGAGGGTAGATAGAGGCAGGAATAAGGGAAGTTTTCATTTTCTAGAATTTAAAAGAATTAAGCTTACCGGGTGAAAGGGGGGCAAGACTAGAAGGACAGGGGGACATTAAAAGTGAGAAAGGGGAAGGTACTTAAAGCAATGCTGTTCTCAAGAAGAAAGGGGGGATTAAGAGCCCAGGTGGAAGGAACAGACTAAAACATGAGGAGTTAATATGTACAGAAGCAACTCTCCAGCAATGGGGGGCTGGCCCTGGTAGATATATACCCCAGGGCTCTGATCACAGGAAGGGGAAATTCTGACGTGGATTTCTCAGAGGCCACTTGTCTACCATAGCCCACTCACAAGACAGCCTTTCTTGGCCGTTCTCCCTGTTCCTACTCACTTCACTGTTTTCTCCCTTACGCTTTCTGGAATCACCACGCAAATTACTTGCATCCAAATTTTTGTGTCATTCTCTGTTTCTGGGGAACCCCAATTTCAATAGATTGTGAGTTAGAACATTATCTCAGGCTTTCTGCTTCCAGGTCTTGGGATTTTTCAGCCAAGTCATACTTTATCGTTGCCCAAATGCAAGTTGTGCATTTTGCTTCTCTTTGTCTACTCCAGTCATGCTATGTCATCAAATGAGTAGTCTAGCATAAGGACCTTCTCAGGAGAGATCTATGGAAACTGTAGAAGCTAACTGTCGATGTGTGTCGCTCTCCTTCGCTTCCATTGTTTTTGAGTCTGACCCTTCATTTTGGGAAAGAGGTAGATACATTATATCTATGTCTACTCCTTCATCTATGTCTAATGTGCCACCTACATTTTCATCTACATATATGTCTCTATCTCCGTGTCTAGATCTATGTCCTCTACAAATATGTCTCTCTCTATATATATATTAATATATATGTTAAATGTGGATATATATATATATTTAATGAAATAGATACCACATACACACAGGTGGTATATTTAATGAAATAGATACCACATATATACATGTGTATACCATATATACACATTTAATGAAAATAGATACCAGCCAAGACAGGAAAGGAAGTTGAGTTATGAATAGGAACAAGGAGGTAGTAATGTTTTAGAGTTCTTTGTTGGTTTCTGGATTCTAACTTAGGCAAAAGTGAATTTCTTGGAATTTACTGGAGAATGTGGGACTCAGAGAATCAAAAGACATCCTGGGACATCAGGCTTCAGAACAAATAGGAATTAAGATAGCTATAGAAAGCCAAGTAACAGAAAGCAAGGAGGAAAGCTAGCATGTCACTACCTGAAGTGTCCGCCCAATATGCTGATGCCTTGGCTCTTTCTGGAATGAATGGCCTTCCTTGGGTTTCTCCTGAAGGTGCAAATTCTCTGGAGAAAGCACTGACCTTCCTTATCCCACTGCCCACCAGTGTCCCTGATGGGGTGAGAAAAGATCTAGCCATTTTGGCTCCTGCTATGGAAGTGCTGAATTATTTTTCCCAAAAGTTATGGAGAAGGCTCAGCTAGAAATAGAGCTGCTATTGGAAAGGAGGAATTTAAGCCAGGAGACAAAAGAATAACAAACGTTAGCTGCAAATCTCATCAGGTAATGAGACAGGGCCATTGGCTGGAGCTGCTACTGACTGCAGATGACATAGGACTGGTCATTGATAAGCGAATAACCATAAGAACCTCGTAATCTAGAATGCACAAGTATCCTTGGCTATAATATGTATAATGTAATATTCAAAGGACAAACTGAGAAATATGGAGAAATATTGAAATAAGCTTTAGTAGTGGAATAAAATGATGCTAAATAAAACGATCTCAGAACAGGAACATACTTATTGACATTTTGCTGTGCTTGGACCTGCAGGTCAAAGTTGACTCTCACAGATCTGAGAAAAGCTTTCTGCGGCTGAATGAGCACCATGGCCAAAGGCACAGAAGCAGAAAGTACAGCTTGTGTTTGGGAAATGGCATATATCCAGTCTGGCTGGAGTGCAGGGAACATGAGATTGTTCAGATATTTTCTTGTAGACTTTAATTCTTTTAGAAGCTGAACAAATCTTTTTAAGACAATTACCTGCTTTGCAAAACAGTTTTTTTAATTCTCACTTAGCCTGTATGATCAAATACCAAAATCTGTCTCTGGATCTCAGCAATTGAAGTTCATAGCTCATATTTTGGCCTCTTGTTCTCTTTTATTTTCTAGTAGTCACTCAAAGGAATTAAAGGGCAACTGACATATCTATACACCAGTGTTCATAGACATTATTAACAATAGCTAAAAGGTAGAAACAACTCAAATGTCTGTAGATGGATGAACAGACAAAATGCAGTCTCTCCATACAATGACATATTATTCCTCCTTAAAATAAGAGAAATTATGACACATGCAACACCATCAGTGAACCTGGAAGACATTGTGTAAAGTAAAATTAAGCACAGCAAGACATATACTGAATGATTCCCCTTGTATGAGGTAGCTAGTGTTGTCCAATTCCCAGAGAAAAAGAATCAAATGTGGTGGCCAGTGTCTGCAGGTGAGGAGAAGGGGAGTTAATATTTAACAGGGACAGATTTTCAGTCTGGGAAGATGAAAAAATTCTAGAAATGGATAATAGTGATGGTTGAACAATTTAAATGTGCTAATGCCACTGATCTGTACACTTAAAAATTATTACAATGGGAAAAAATGCTTAGAATGATAAATTTTATGCTGTGTATATTTTATCACAGCTTTTTAAAAAGGCAACCAATAGTCTTTCTCACTGTTTCACCAGAAAGGTTCAGCAATAGGCACTCTTTAGAGTGTCTGGACTCTGCTTTCCTCCCCAAAGCCAATGAATAACTCCTGCAATTGTATCCTCAGATGTAGAGGAAATGGTGAAATACCACCTCCAGATCCACCCTTCATGGGAGAAATTGTTGCCCTGTTACTTGGTGTGGGCAGTCATGCCCTTTAGGGATCCTCTCAGCTGTGGACAGCCATCTCCTGCCAAGGTCTCTCTTTGGTTTCTTGGGCAGCCCACACATAATGATCCATCCAACTGGCGGGAAGGCCAAGCCATTTGGTCCCAAAGCAGGAAACCTGTAATGGATCATTTTAGTTCTGATGGACCATTTTAACTCCACATAGGTTCTTCCTTCCTCCAGTCCTTTTTCCTTCCTCTCCCTCCCACAGGGAGCGATCAGGGACCACTCTCTCCTGAACATCCTGTGCGCAACAGTCTATCTCAGAGTCAGCTTGCTGGAAAACAGAACCTGAATGGACAGATGAAGTTCCATTAAAAACAGAAAGAGAAAATGATGTACAAAGGAATGAGGATGACAATGGATTTCTGGTTGGGAACAATGTAAGTGAGAGGACAGTGGAGTAACCAGGATGAAACATGCAGCAAAACCCCTTTCAGAATCTCAGGCACAAATATTTTCAGATACACAAAAAACTAAAAAAAAAAAAAAAAAAAAAAAAAAAATCAATCACCAGCATGTAAACACTACAGAAAAAGTTAGTTTGAGGAAATTCATGAAGCTGTATGCTAATGATTTGTGCACTTTTCCATGTTTTTTGCCTTGATGTATAGTTTCTTTAAAAAAAAGAGAGAGAGGCAGGAAGAGTAATGCACATTTGTTGTGTGATGAGTAAGGGTAGCTTTCTTCTCTACACAGTCTGACCCCTTGGGTCCTGGCTGCCTTAGTAACTCCCTGATGCTTCAGGTACTGAAAGTACTTCAGTATCTGTCTAATCAATTAAATTATTTTTTTAAAATGTTATCCAAATTTTCAAGTTTTTCTTAGTAACAATGCTGTGCTGCTTCAAGTTCTTCTTTCATTATAGATTAAAGTAGAGGTTTCTGTTACCTTTCTTTATTAGAATGTGAAATTCTTGTTCTGCTAAAACCATGAGTGAATTTGGAAATGTTAGAAAATGATTTTAGGAGCAGAGTATTGTTTCCAACTGTATTCATTGCTTCTCTATCTCCCGAATAATTACATATTATTTAAAAATCACTTTCTTCCTTCCCACCTAAATTAGTAATTTTTTTTAAAGATTTTATTTATTTATTTGACAGAGAGAGATCACAAGTAGGCAGAGAGGCAGGCAGAGAGAGGGGGAAGCAGGCTCCCCACTGAGCAGAGAGCCTGATGCGGGGCTCCATCCCAGGACCCTGAGATCATGACCTGAGCCGAAGGCAGAGGCTTAACCCACTGAGCCACCCAGGTGCCCCTAAATTAGTAATCTTTATAAGCAATCTTTAGAAAACTATTAATTATCTGTGTGTCTCTATTGCTGCCTCACAGTCCTGATCTTGTTTCAAGACAGAAGGAAACAAAAATTTATTGCATGTCTTCTGTGTATTAAGACCTATAGTAAGCAGTACATGTAAATTATGAAGTTTGATCAAATTATCAAGTTTGAATATTTATATTATATGCCGCTACAGATTTTTATTGCAGGAATTTTGTTGTTCCACGAATAATAAATGTTCCTGAACTGCTATTGTATGGTATGTATATGCTGGGTGCTGTTGGTATAGAAACAGGAAAACAAGTCCCTGATCTCTCTTAGCACAGAGAGAAACTCCAGTACACGATATAGTTATGCACGGTGTAAGACAGCGAAACACACAGGGGAACATGCAGTCTAGGTGGATGGGGCTGGGGAACCACAGGTCCCCAGGGGAGTCCTATGTCCTTCTGACAGGGTACATAGAAATTATTGGAGTAGGCAAAGAGAGGACTGGAATATGCATATACACCCCTATATATATACATACATGCATACATACATATATACACTCTCAATGATAACAAATGGGTACGTATAATGTGGTTAATTCATTGGTGAAAATAGTCAAGGGACAGTAGACATTAGGCTTGTCTGGCACCTTCATTGAACAAGACAATCTTCTACCAAACTGGGTGGATCCTCCTCTCTTTATTCTTTAAATTCCCTAATTGGGTAACAGAATAGTGCATACTGGGAGCTTTCCTTACTTAGGAAATTTACAACAGTCATGTTTGGCAAGAATCTCAACCCCTTGACCCATCATCTGCCGACAAGAGAGTAGAGATATAGCCTGGATGCGTGGGTGTTATATGTCTACACGTAATCTGAAATATAGGTGACTGGGCTAATTGGATTCTTTCTCCTAAGGAGGTGGAATTTGTATGGAAAGACACAGAGGCTAAATTTCCATTGAAACTAAAACATTTTAAGGGCTGTCTGCTACAGAGTAAACTGAAGAACTCCTGTTGTTGTTGAGGTTTTTAGAGCTGTCCTTATTCTGTCATCCCTCAACTTGTTTGCAGCAGCCTGTTCTTGATTCTGTAACTTAATTCAGCATCCCTCTAATAAATCCATTTTTTTTTCTTGAGATGGCTGGATAAAGTTTATTTCTTTAGCTTAAAAGCAAAAACAAAACAAAAACCAGTATAAGTGAATCACTCTGAAATTGACCCTTAATGTATCATAACCTTTCATTGCTGGAGGTAGAAACAAGGGGTCTACTCTAAAAGTTCTAGAATTTTCCCTCAATATCTCTAAGAGGGAAGCAGGGAAAAAGCACTTTAATATTAGAGGATCACGTTAGTGTACACTCTTGTGTCATGCACATGTGAGTCAGGTCCCTATCCTTTTTTTTTTCACCAATCTAATATTTATTCGCTGATATGGGGAATTCTGTATGATAAAGAAAACATTATTTTCCAAGATTTATTCATTAGGTAGTTTTTTCTTTAATTTTTTTATTTTTTAATAAACATAAAATGTATTTTTAGCCCCAGGGGTACAGGTCTGTCAATCGCCAGGTTTACACTTTGCAGCATTCACCACAGAACACACCCACCCCAATGTCCATAACCCCACTACCCTCTCCCGATCCCCCTCCCCCCAGCAACCCTCAATTTGTTCTGAGAGATTGAGAGTCTCTTATGGTTAGTCTCCCTCCCTATCCCATCTTGTTTCATTTATTCTTTTCCTACCCCCCAAACCCCCACGTTGCATCTCCACCTCCTCATATCAGGGAGATCATGTGATAGTTGTCTTTCTCCGATTGACTTATTTCGCTAAGCATGATACCCTCTAGTTCCATCCACATCGTTGCAAATAGTAAGATTTCATTTCTTCTGATGGCTTCATAGTATTCCATTGTGTATATATACCACATCTTCTTTATCCATTCATCAGTCGATGGACATCTAGGTTCTTTCTGTAATTTGGCTATTGTAGACATTGCTGCTATAAACTTCAGGTGCACGTGCCACTTCGGATCACTACGTTTGTATCTGGAGGGTAAATACCCAATAGTGCAATTGCTGGGTCATAGAGTAGCTCTATTTTCAACTTTTTGAGGACCTCCATGCTGTTTTCCAGAGTGGTTGCACCAGCTTGCTTCTCACCAACAGTGTAGGAGGGTTCCCCTTTCTCTGCATCCTCGCCAGCATCTGTCATTTCCTGACTTGTTAATTTTAGCCATCCTGACTGGTGTGAGGTGGTATCTCATGTGGTTTTGATTTGTATTTCCCTGATGCCAAGTGATGTGGAGCATTTTTTCATGTGTCTGTTGGCCATCTGGATGTCCTCTTTGCAGAAATGCCTGTTCATGTCCTCTGCCCATTTCTTAATTGGATTATTTGTTCTTTGGGTGTTGAGTTTGCTAAGCTCTTTATAGATTTTGGATACTAGCCCTTTATCTGATATGTCATTTGCAAATATTTTCTCCCACTCTGTCAGTAGTCTTTAGTTTTGTTAACTGTTTCCTTTGCTGTGCAAAAGCTTTTGATCTTAATGAAATCCCAGTAGTTCATTTTTGCCCTTGCTTCCCTTGCCTTTGGCAATGTTCTAGGAAGAAGTTGCTGCAGGTCTAAGAGGCTGCTGCCTGTGTTCTCCTTGAGGATATTGATGGATTTCTTTCTCACATTGAGGTTTTTCATCCATTTTGAGTATATTTTCATGTGTGGTGTAAGGAAATGGTCCAATTTCATTTTTCTACATGTGGCTGTCCAATTTTCCCAACATCATTTGTTGAAGAGACTGTCTTTTTTCCATTGGACATTCTTTCCTGCTTTGTTGAAGATTATTTGACCATAGAGCTGAGGGTCTATTTCTGGGCTCTCTATTCTGTTCCATTGATCTATATGTCTGTTTTTGTGCCCGTACCATACTGGTATCAAGCTGTCTTGATGATGACAGTTTTGTAATAGAGCTTGAAGTCTGAAATTGTGATGCCACCAACTTTGGCTTTCTTTTTCAATATTCCTCTGGCTATTCGAGGTATTTTCTGGTTCCATATAAAAAAATTTTTTAAAAATACAGAAAAAATACAAAAAGAAAAAAATATATATATTAGACTGGTGACTAGAACAGGGTCGCCCACTTAATTTTGTGAGTATTTTGGTCTCTTAGAAGAAACTATCTCCCAAAATTTTAAAGAATGAAAAACATATATAAGGGTAAACACAATGAAGGGATGGAATATGCCTATAAAGATGAGAAAAAATTTTTTTAATTTGTAAAAATGGAGTTGATAAAGTAAGTTAGTTTGGAGAATAAAGAAAAAGAAACTGGAGAGAATTTTCTCGGGCTGGAGACTAGAACAAGCCCGGAGCTAGATTTAGGGTATATTTTGATCTATTAAAGAAGTTGTACCCCAAGTTTTCTAGAAGGAAAAACCCTATGTGTATAAAAAAAATAAAGTTAGATACAACGAAGGATAAAATGTGACTATAATAATGAAGATCCAAAGAAGATTTTTTTTTTTATGAAAGGTATTGTTAAGATAAACTAGTTAAAAAAACGTTAAAAGAGGAAAGGGTAAAAGTTAAAAAAAATTAGCAGAAGAAAAAATAAAAATAAAATAAATAAAAGAAAAATAAAATTAAAAAAAAATTAATTGCAAGACTAAAGAATCATGGGGAGAAAGCCATGAATTCCATGGTTTGCCTTTTACTCCTCTGGAATTCTGCTATTCTCCTTGGTAAGTGAACTTGGTCTTGGCTGGATTTCTTGTTGGTCATCTGGGGGAGGGGCCTGTTATATTGATTCTCAAGTGTCTTTGCCTGAGGCAGAATTGCACCAGCCTTACCAGGAGCCAGGCTAAGTAATGCACTTGGGTTCGCATTCGGGAGCTTTTGTTCCCTGAACGCTTTCCGTAGAGTTCTGGAGGACAGGAATGAAAATGGCAGCCTCCCAGTCTTGGTCCTGGAGGAGCCGAGAGCTCAGGGCCCCACTCCTCAGTGCACCCTCAGAGAAAATCACTCAATCACTCCTGTTTCCCTGGCCTCTGGCTGCTCCGAGGTCACCCAGCCTGTGACCAGTTCAAGGTAACCCTGAATTGAGAGCTCACTCCTCAGCTCTGTCTCTGTAGCCAGCTTCCCCATTCTAATACCTGCAAGCTCTGAGACACTCAGACACCCCCCATCCTTCTGTGACCCCGCGGGACCTGGGGCCACGCTGACCCCGTGTGGGCTTCACCCTGGTTTAGCCTCTGGAGCAATGTCCCCTCAGTGGAGCAGACTTTTAAAAGTCCTGATTTTGTGCTCCATTGCTCCAGGGCTTGCCAGGAGCTAACCCCTCTCCCCGCGGTCTATCTTCCCATCGCTTTGGATACACTTCTCCGCTGGTCCTACCTTTCGGAAAGTAGTCAATTTTCTGTTTTTAGAATTGTTGCTCTTCTTCTCTTCGATCTCCTATTGGATTTGTAGGTGTTTGGAATGGTTTGATAAGCTATGTAGCTGATCTCCTGCTACCTGATGTCGTCTCAGCCAGCTACTTCTCCGCTATCTTGACTCCTCTTCCTTTGTTTTTGATGTAGTCCTGGTGAGTGGTAAAGTAATCCAAGTATAAAATGTAAACTTTTTAAGTGTAAAAATTTAAAATTTTAATATGCCAGCTTCTGATCTCAAATATACATACAGAAACATAAGTTCTCTGTAATCAGCTATGTGTGGGCTAACAAAAAAATGGATCAGAATGTGTGTAATTGTGCACAATGGACTTTTCTTTCTCCTTAGCAGATGTACAGTTATTTTGAAGTGAAAGCAAGGAACTATATCTCAGGGCATTATATTTAGGTGGTCTTATTTTTTCTAAGAAAAAATAAGAAAAAGTGAGTAAAAAATGAGGACATATTTTAAATTCAAATATGCAAATACATTTTTGTCAAATGTATATTTTTAAATTCTCTGCTAGTGTCCAGAAAGTTTGTCAGAATAGTTAACAACCCTGGGAATTCCACTTTTAGATGTGGTCATACAAGTATGGATGATCATGTGTTTTCCAATTAATGGGAGAATGTTTTAAGAGGAGATAATATTTAAAGAATCTAAAACCTAGGGGATAAAAACAGCACACATCAAGATCAGATTTATGTGGATGAGTGAAAGAGATTTACAGCAAATTTATCAAAGAAAGCAGAGAAGTCCTACTGTGGAGCAGAATGAAAGACATCTTGTGTTAGTGCCCATGTCTCCCATATGGAAAAGCATATTTTAAAATATGACTTTACTTAACATCAACTTCTGTTTTCTTTTTTTCTCCTACATATTTTTCACAACAAAGCTGAATTTCTTCTACATGTGTTAAGTGTAAAAAAATGTTTTCTGTTAGAATTTAACATTTATTTGGTTGCAGTTCTTTAATGATGTGTAATCTTATAAGAAGGTTCTTCTTTAATAAGAAGATGTTATTTTAAGAGGTATATAATATATGCAATTCTGAAGTTCTTGCATACATGTTGAAAGAAAAACAAGCATTCCTTAATCAGAGCTCTTTTTATTCTTTGCAGGGGAAAAAATTGAATAAGAAACATGTTTTGCACTTTTCTGTGTTAGGAACCAATTTAAATTTGGTTAGATACCAGAGGGAAAAAATTTCAGGTAGACAAGAAACCTCTGAAAAGGTGAGTCAAGAATAAGCATTTCATTTTATCTTAACTAGCGTGCAAGGAAGGATACAATCTGAAGCTACACATTTTCAGGGACCTGTTAAATGTCTGCCAATATTAGTTTTTACATGCTTTGTGTAACAGGCCTAGGGAGTGAGCAGGTTTGAGCAAAAAAACACAGGATTCTGGGACAGAGTTATTCAGGAGACAAATGTATTTGGAAAATTCCTTCTCAGGACTTTGAGTTTCCTAACTGGGATCCTGTAACAGCTGGAGTTCAATCAGAAAAGCAGAGGCTCTAAAATATATAAGGGACAATCTTATGCAATTTGTGGGGGCTTGGTGAAGAAATCTCTAAAAGCCCCTTTTTCCACATATGATGCTGAAGCTTAAAGTGTACAGGGCAGGTAAGTGAGAAGGACAGATGACTGGGCCCAAGAGGTGGAGCTCAGGAGAATGGACTGAAACCTGTATCAGTTCTTAGCGTCTCTGACCTTGGTGATGTGTGTGTCCCATAGGAGCTGAATGCTTTGTCCTGAGCTAAAGGAAGATTCAGGGGAAGTCAGAGCACTTGTTGGCCTGACTAAAATCTTTTGCCAACAAGATGACCCAACGGGTAGGCAACAGCACAGGAGAGCCATGAAGACAGCTGCCTTCATTTCTGCCCTCCAAAGCTACCATGAGAATCTCAAGTGTGGCCAACCCTAGGGAAACAAAGGAAAAGGAGTTCTGGGAAATGTTTAGCCTAGCCAAGCTGACACATTACAAAGCCTCCCCCACATTTTTCTTGGTTCCCTTTCCTTGTCTTACTCTTGCTCTTTGCCCTTATTTTTCTAGATATTGTCCGAGTCTTTCTCAGACAGACTGTGTAAAGGTAGGGTTTTTGTTTGTTTTATTTCTTGCTTGTCTAAATTGTCTTTATTCTGTCTTCACACTTGATTGCTAGCTTGACCTTGTGGGGTCCTGTTTGGGAAAGTATAAACTCCCTCAGAATTCTAAAGGCATTCTTTCTATGGAAAAGCATGATGCTACTATGAGTCTTAGTTCTTTTTATGTGACTTTGTTCTTTCTGGAAGCTTTTCATAACTTTTCACTATCACTGTTCAAAATTCCATCATGAACAAGGAACTAAGACCCCACAATTGCATGTTCATGTCCATTCCCTCATGAACACCCATGCCAAAGGAATGGGTGCTTTTTGTCATTTTTAAAAAATTCACTGTGCTAGACACTAAATAGGCTCTTTCAACTTCAACTCTTTCATATATGGGAAGCATTTCTCTATTTATTTCATCACTTCTGTCACCCTCTCCCCCGTTTCAGCCTTTACAATTACCCTTGAATTTTGTGGTTCCTCTAAAACCTCTTCTATTGGGCGCCTGGGTGGCTCAGTGGGTTAAGCCGCTGCCTTCGGCTCAGGTCATGATCTCAGGGTCCTGGGATCGAGTCCCACATCGGGCTCTCTGCTCAGCAGGGAGTCTGCTTCCTCCTCTCTCTCTCTGCCTGCCTCTCTGCCTACTTGTGATCTCTCTGTGTCAAATAAATAAATAAAATCTTTAAAAAAAAAAAAATAAAAAATAAATAAAACCTCTTCTAATAAGTTGTAATCTCTTATCTTCTCATGTATCATTTCTATTTGCATAGACATTGTAGGTTTATGCCTTTTTATTTCTTCTCTGTCATTTTAAAAGTGGAGAGAGCACAGATAAAGTGTATGGTCAACCCATCCTTTTTTTACAAGGTTTTGGTAAAAATTTTCTGTTTAGGTAGGGGCAGACCCATATTGATCTTTGGGAGAAAACTTCTTTGTCTTGGTGGGTGACACCTTAATGAGCTATTATTATACAAACTACAGCCTATGTTATATTCTAGAAGGGGAAATTTGTTGATTTAAAAAGCAAAATTTCTCTGCATAATCCTATAAATGGTTTTCTTTAATGTGGGCGTAGCTGTATCACCAGTGATTATGACTTGATTGGCTGGGAAGAGAGAAATCCCCCCCCCCTTCTTATGACAAAGTAGAGGAGGGGCTCCTGGGTGGCTCAGTGGGTTAAGGCTTCGGCCTTCAGCTCAGGTCGTGATCCCAGGGTCCTGGGATCGAGCCCCAAGTCAGGCTCTCTGCTCAGCGGCGAGCCTGCTTCCCTTCCTCTCTCTCTGCCTGCCTCTCTGCCTGCTTGTGATCTCTCTCTCTGTCAAATAAATAAATAAAATATTAAAAAAAAAAAAAGAAGAAGAGGAGTTAGGATAGGCTATGGTCAAGGATACTTCTGTAATGGGAGATTACATAGCCCCTTTAATATGGGAGTAGTTTGAGTCCGTGGGTAAAATGAGAGAAGATTCATGGGGGAGTTCTGTGGAGAAGAGAATAGTCATAGTTATTATCCCTGTTTACATGTGCCTCCTCTGCATTGAAATTTCCTTCCATTATCCCCAACTTTCAGAACAGTTTTGCAAACATCGCAGGCTGTTAAAGGCTTGTGTTGGGGCTTCAGAAAGGGGCTTATGACCAAGTCTAGTATAGATTAGGGAAGGAGAAGGACAAAGTCGTCTTTTCCCACAACCACCACCTCCATTTTGAAATCTACCTGGTGGCAACAGCAGTATTTCAAGACTCCACCATGGTCCCAGAATGGACAATGGTCCCAGAACATTAGGAGCTGGCCAGGAACAGAGCAACAATATTTTTACATGATAAAAAGGGTTTTCCATTGTATAATGTTATGTATCAATTATATTTCAATTTTAAAAAAGGTTTTACTAGATTAAAAAAAATACTATTTTTGGGTTTTCCAACTTGATAATTATAGTAGCTCTGTCACTGTCTGCTCAGAGCCACAGAGGAGCTGTGAAAGGGTCCCTAACTTAGAGGACTTTGTATCCAAGTCTCAACTCCAACCTAGTTGACTCACCCATTACATGTATTTGTCAATATTGCCTAGTTATACATGAACTCCCCTAACTTTGATATAAAACTTCAATCCCCATTATGTTCTAGAGAGTTTCCTTGTAGATAATAACAAATGGGCAAAAGAGAAGAATTTAGGGGTACCAGGGTGGTGCAGTTAAGCTCTGACTCTTGATTTTTGCTCAGGTCATGATCTCAGGGTTGTGGGATTGAGTCTTGAGGCAGGCTCTGAGCTCAGTGCAAGATAGCTAGTCCCTTTCCCTATGCTTACCTCCCCTCCCCGGCCACCACCACTGCCACCCCCCAACCCCGCCACACTCCCACCACTCACTCCCATGCACGCACTCTCTCGCTCTCTCTCTCTCAAATAAATAAATAAAATCATAAAAAGAAAGAAGATTTAAAAGTGGAAGTAGGTTTTAGGGACTATTTGATCTAATAGCTTTGTTTTACAAATAAGAAAACTGAAGTCGAAAGAGCCATGACAGAGAATGAATATCAATGCAGTTCTCTCAATTTTCAGTAAATTGTTTCCGCTCTTTTGACTATACCATACATACTGAATGGCGTGGAATAATTAATTCAGGAGCTATTTACTTAGTATCCATTAATTTTAAGTTTTCACTAGTTATATAGATAAAATTAGTTTTACTAATTTTAAAATGCTTTTCTATGGAAATTTCTCAGACCAATGCTCTGTGTGAATAAGTTTTGTATTCTTTGAAGACTCTGTCTGAGATGACACCTAAACGAACATTTTAGGAAGTTTTACTACCTTCCCCAGAGAATGCTCTGTTAGTTGCCTGAATGAAGACAGTTCTTGACAACCTTTTTCCTTGATATGCTCCACTCTAAATATTTCAGTAAAAGGCATGCTTTGAGTTTAAGAAGTCATCATTGTATTGAGAGCACACAGTTTTGAAAGTTCCATAAAGGTTACATCTCCCTGAGTTGGGAGTAAGGTTGGAAAATGTAACCAACAGAAATATATGCTGGTAGCACCCATGTAAGATCAGTTGTCTGAGTAAGATCAGTTGTCTGAGTTTAGCTCCTAATGGGGCTAGAACAGACATGTTCACTGCTCCAGCCTTGAGTGGACTGGAGATGGGGAGAGCTGGAATTAAACCTTCCCTCTGGGACTGGGTCAGGTATCAGGTAGTGGGCAGGTGTCCAATTCAGCAGACACAATCCAGGGTTCAGAGAGTTTGGATGACAATTATGCTATAACTGATGTATGAATTCAGAGAGTTCTCTGAATAAGGTCTTCCAAAAGACGAAGGAGAGAACTTGTCAATGCTCATCTAATCCTGTCCAGGAGCCAGAGTGACCTGATCTTGCTGCAACTGTACCTGTTGTCCAGTGGAAATATTCTCAGGCCAGAGAAGAAAAGTATATCTAATTACTTTACTTTGAAAAACAAAACAAAACAAAAAAGCCTCTGAGATTATCCAATAGCCTTTATCCATATTCTTTGTGCACCCAAACTACTTTTGACTTGCTCTCCAGAGAGATTTTGCCCATCTATGAGGAATCTTCTGTGCAAATTACTAAGCAGATCATCTTACTAAACAATTCTCTTTTTCTAAATTAATGTGTTAGCTTTTCTGTTCTATATATCCCTTGGGAAACTGTTGAATGTAAGTTAGTTCCCAGGAAACTAATCATATTTAGGGTAAGTGCATAAAATCCAACTTTTAGACAAGAGAATTTAAGATGTCAACCTTAATAACACCACTATTCTGTTCAGTGAAGCTGTGTTAAGCAAAATTTAAAACTGTGCCTAACGTCTGCATGCCAACCTTTTCTGTTTTGGTCCATCTCCAACACTGAATCCAACCTGCTCCTCTTACAGCGTTTTCTCACACATCTTCCAGCCAGTGATCTCAGGTCCCACTCTCATTTTATAGGTTTGGTACAGTTGTGCCAGTTCCCAAATTTGATTTTTCCTATTTACAATTCTTCCCCTGTGTTCTATCAATGCATCTGTGCACTAAAGAAATAATATTTCTCCTAGCAAGCTCAGTGACTGTCATGCTTCTAGAGAACATTGACCCTAGATTCTGTCCTTATTGTCTGATTTGCTTTTTCGAGCTGTTTCTTGAGGCAATGAGTCTAGCCAACTCCTCAACAGGCAGCATTATCCATCTTTAATGGTGAAGAGCACAGATTCTCAGCCCAAGTGTCTTTGAATCCTGGCTCCCCCATGTGCTACTTGTGTGACCTTGGACAACTTACTTAAACCTTTGTGCCTTGGTTTCCTCATTTGTAAAAGGGAGATGATAACAATGTCTGCTCATAAGGCTGTTGTGGCTGAATGGGTTTCTGTATTTCCCATGTCTGATACATAAGTGTGCTACATGTGAGACCCATTGTTACGGCTACTACAGTCCCTTCTCTGATGATGTGAGCACAAGGCTTATTAAATGCCTGACTGGGAAGACAGTAAAAGGGATAAAAGGAGGAAAGAATTGGTTTGTATTTCAAAATATTTCATTTTACCACTGGGGTAATTATCAAATCAGCCAAATAATCCCATACTTTTGTTTTTGACATTTAATGCCAGCAGCTTGAATTCTCTACAATTATGAATGTATAATTTCCTCTCCTGTGTGTGTAAATCACTTTGGCAGGGAGGAAGACTTTTCCTTTCAACTCTTCTATGTTCTTTGACTATTCTAATAATTAAATTAACATACGACAGAATAGCAGGAGAGAAACAAACTTTGTGTGTATAAGAACCCCAAAGACAGAGACCCGAAAGGCAGACAGGCAGTTGATAGCAGATGGTGGTTTCTTGCTTCAAAAGGAGAGGAAGAAAAGCCACTGGAAGATGAAGAGGGCAAAAGTTTGATAAAGAAATGTTTGCCATGCCATGCAGATATGTCTTTCTTTTCTTTCTTCTTCTTTTCTTTTCTTTTTCTTTTTTTTAAGATTTTATTTATTTATTTGAGAGAGAGAGAGAGCACATGCACAACCCAGGTGGGTGGGGGAGGGGCAGAGGGAGAGGGAGAAGCAGATACTCCCACTGAGCAGGGAGCATGACGTGAGACAGGCAGATGCTTAGCCAACTGAGCTGCCCAGGAGCCCCCAGTTATGTCTTTTTGACAAAAAGTTCTCTTTGGTATTAAGTCTCTCCTGGTACAGACCCTCTTTTTAAATTCTTTTAAGCAGTTAAAGGGAAGGTGAATAGTTCTTCTTGAGTCTTTTGAGCCTTGATTGTCTTCAGCTCAATATGAGCCACACCTCTAAATGGCTTCCCCCTCAACTTTAACCTGTTTTTCTTTCCAGTTAATCATCAGGATTAGCTTTTTCTTCATAAACTTACAATTTCTGAGTGAGTGGCAGGAAAATGTTTAATGGGAAGGTCAAACACTGGCAATATTTGAGTGCAGAAATCAACAAACAACAGAAAGAAAACACAACTTCCATATTTTACTGGAATCTGAGTTAATAAATAAGGATCACAGAACGAATAGCAAACAAAAGCTTCCGTTACATCAGAACAAAAAAAGAAGTGATAAACCTGGATTTCCAGTCTGAAACTATTACTCAACCAGTGGAACTAACAAGTTGAGTGTTACACATTCGAAAATCCTCTAGAGTTTACAACAAAAGGAACAACTCATTGGGGGTGTAATTGATGCATACACATAAATTTTGTAATTTTGCACCTCAGGGAATTTTTGTTTTTCTTAAAGATTAACTAAACTGGCCATTTCATCTTGGCAATTATTAGCTTGCCACATTTTTTATAATTAAAAATATTAGGCTTTTCTCCATATTGTAGTAGAAATGACATTTTAACCCATATCTTTATAGGTACAACTTTATTATCATTAGTACTATAAAGCAAATCTTCAACTAAACTTTGGTTTTACTTAGTCTTCAAGTGAGCATTACCAAGTTCAAGTACAGATAAGCACAAATATAAGAGTTTTTAAAAACCAGAGATGTATTTTCATGAAGATACATTATTAGATCTTTCATGAACATTCATACAAACGGGAGGGAAAAAAGGAAAATATCTGGTACTGTGTCATTGAATCTCTGTTCTTAGCTTTCTTTCCAGTTAAACTGATTTCCTCATTTATTTGTTTCTGGATTAAAGCCAGAATCAACATTGTCCCTATTTCTAATCAAATAACAGAGAAGTAATTACAAATTCTGAACGCGGTTAGAGGATCCTGGGAGGCAGAGTGACAACACCTCGACTGAGCTGTGTCTCCGACTCATTTTTCACCTCAGCAAGGTATTTAACATCTCTGTACTTTTGATATAATTGTAATAATGCTAATTGATTATGTATGATATTAAGCATAACTCAGGAAACAATCATAGGCTTTTAGGAAAAGTCGGTTTAACTTGGGAGAAAACCACCTCTGTAACTTAGAAAGTAAACTTAGAATTATATCTCCTTTCTGCTCCTCGCACATTTTGAATGAATTGGATGAGAATTTGATGTAAATAATAGGATTTGCAGTTTTAATATGCAAGATAGAAAATTAAATGGAAAATGTTAAAATTTCCATTCCAGAAGTAAAATCTTCAGAAATGCTTTTATTTTTTTTTCTACCTTTTGGGAATCAAACTTATTTAGCTTTTTAGGCTTTCACTGAGTGTAAATGCTTAAAATAAATAACAAAGATAATGTTATATTCCATTTTCAGAAAAATGATAAAAAATTTGGAAGAAAATGCCTAAAAAGAGTCTCTAAATCTGTGTTTATGGGTAAATTTTTAAGTAACTGTCTTACATTAAGGGTGTAGTCCATTTGTAAATGCTAACTTACTAAACATGGTTCTTTCAATAGCTCTTTCTCCTTATTTCTTTTATCTTGCATCCTTTCATGATAGCTTGCTTAAAACACCATTTTTAAAATTTTTTACATTAGTATATATTTTTGTTTTGTAATTGTTTTTAAAAGTTATATATTAGCTATACAACTTTCCAGTTTAAAACAATATTTTTGCCTTTACATTTACTCCTCTATCAAGAAAGTTTAAAAATTTTTGCTGAGGAGGAAATTGGATTTTAGAGACTTAGAATAATTTATATCAAATAATATAGTACTCAAAAAAGAGCCATTTGAAAACTATTTTAGTTTTATAAAAATTCAAAGTTTTGAAACAGCCTAAAGCAAAAACATTATAAAAGAAATACAACTGTATAGTGAGGAATTAAATAATCTGATACCACTTTATCATGAACCAGATTTACAAAATAACAAGATTTACTATGATGAATGACAGAGACCAGACTTTCAAAGCACTTGAAATACCTAATATCTAAGCATTTCTTCAACATTGTAGAAGATGTTTAGAATTATGATTACAATGGGTGGGGGCTTGCCTGGGGGTTTTAGACCATCAATTCACCTCAGGTCATGATCTCAGGGTCCCACGATGGAGGCCTATGTCAGGCTCTGGGCTCAGCATGGGGTCTGCTTAAGACTCTCTCTTTCTCCCCCCAGCTGCCCTGCCCTGCCTCACGCATGTGTGCACACTCTCTCCCTCTCTCTCTCTCAAATACATAAATAAATCTTTAAAAAAAGGGGGGGCACTGAAGAATTTTCAATAACTTGAAATATTCTCAGGAATTATTCTAAAGATTATCAAATTAATATGATGACTTTAAAATATATATTATATATAATATATATTTATTTGTATATATTATATATAAATATATATTTATTTATATGTATTATATATTATATATAATATATTTATATATTATAAATATATATACTTATATATATTTATAATGACAGATTGAAAGGCCTTATTATTGAAGGAATTGCCAGACTAGAGGTTTTGTCCTTTCTCTGGGAAAGATCAGATTTGATGATTTTAATGGAGATGAAATGGAAATTTCAGGACACCAAGAGACAGAGCCTGCCAAAATGTTTTACTGGACCTTTATTTTCTACCAAGTCTCATGTGTAGCACTATGTATACGTGTTATACAATCTTCTAGCATCTCCCAGAGCTCTTTCAATATACACTGTCTCTTATACAAGAGCCAAAAGCAGACACAGATATAAGACCATAATTTGTTTTGAAGCTCTTTAAGTTTTTAAGCTAATTTATTCATTTCTTTTTTAAAAATTTTATTTTATTTATTTTTGTTTGTTTGTTTGTTTAAAGATTTTATTTATTTATTTGATAAAGAGAGAGATCACAAGTAGGCAGAGAGGCAGGCAGAGAGAAAGAGGGAAGCAGATGCGGGGCTCAATTCCAGGACCCCGAGACCACGACCTGAGTGGAAGGCAGAGGCCCAGCCCACTGAGCCACCCAGGTGCCCCTATTTTATTTTTTTCAGTGTTCCAAGATGCATTGTTTATGCACCATACCCAGTGCTCCATGCAATATGTGCCTTCCTTAATACCCACTACCAGGCCCTCCCAACCCCCACCCCCTTCCCCTCCAAAACCCTCAGTTTGTTTCTCAGAGTCCACAGTCTGTCATGGTTTGTCTCCCACTCCGATTTCCCCCAACTCACTTCTCCTCTCCTTCACCCAATGTTCTCTGTATGATTCCTTATGCTCCACAAGTAAGTGAAACCATATGATAATTGACTCTGCTTGACTTATTTCACATTTATTCATTTCTGAAATAAAGTACTTGACCCCACAAATACAAAAGGGAACTTGATGAACCAAAGAAAATATATTAAATTCAGCAGATAGCATAAACGCAAAGTCTGGAAGGCACAAAAATTTCATAACTCTGAATTATGGACTCCTCAGTATTTTATCTGATAGCTGGTAGTGGATTAAAACAATGAAGATCTGATTACTATCACATAAGAAAAATGAGACGTTATTTTCACCACTGGAAAGAAAAAGAAAAAGTCGCCATCAATAATTCAGGAAAATATATTGGTTTCTTTTCAGTCAGGAGAACAATCTGAATCAGAGTCACAAATAAATGGTATCACATCATACGGTTATACTCATCTCCCCGGTTAATATAACTATATTTAGTGAAAGTTTATTTTCTTCCTTTAGCTAAATAATTTACCCTTTCTGAGGCTTATTTTCTTGAGTGATGATGATGTTTGAATGACCTCACTTACTTTTATTATAGTTTGACCCCATGTATTAACCTCATAAGAGAATGCTTTCTACTTCCAAAATCTCTCTATGTGTTTTTTAAAAATATTTTTATTTTCCATCTTTATTTTCTTTTGCTTGCTTATAATAAACAATTATTCTTATTTCTTATTTCCTGTAACATTGGAAAACTTCACGTGAGGGGTAACTTTTACTTTTTAATTACTTGAACTTTATGACTAATTTAAAAATTAAATGATAAATAACCATAAAAGTACAAATGGTATTTTTAAAAAAATAACAGCAGAGCTGTTGTAATTCTGCTTGGGAAATATGTTTATTACCAAATGAAAAGTATGAGTCAAACTAATAATTTATTATGATAGTTATGATAATAGCTTTAGCCCATTAAGATGGCCTAATTTTAATTATATTAGGTTTTAAGTTTAAAGTATTCCAGTTATTTATTTTCTCTTGGGATTTTATAAATTCAAATATCTCTTCAAAACTGAGATAAGCTGCACACACCACAATGTCATATGTGCAAATCAATAAAAACTTTACAAAAGCCACAGTTTATGAAATATTCTCAGTTACTGCTGAAGGAGGGGAGATGATGGAGGGAATCCGATAGAGACATCTAATAAATTCAGCAGACAAAAAGAATTTGGTCTCAGGCACCTGGTTGGCTCAGTTGGTTAAGCATCTCCCTTTGGCTCAGGTCATGATCCTACATTGGGCTCCCTGCTCAGTGAGGAGTCTGCTTCTCCCTCTTCCTCTGCCACTCCCCCTGCTTGTGCTCTCTGTTGCTCTCTTTTTCTCAAATAAATGAAAATCTTAAAAAAAAAATTTGTTTCTAATAAACAACTGTAAAATTATAATAGCAGATGCTGAGAACTTCTAAAATTCATAAATTTTCTTCTCTTCAACTCACCAAATATTTTGTCGAATACCTGAACCAAGGTGAATTGCACCCCCAGAAAGTGATACATTCAATGCTAATTCCCATTACCTGTGAATGTAACTTTATTTGGAAATAGCGTTTTTGTAGATGGAATCAAGTTAAGGTAAGGTCATATTGAATTAGGACAAACCCTAATCCAGTGGTCTGGTGTCCTAGTATGAAGAGGGAAATTTAGAGGGACACGCAGAGGCAAGATAGCCATGTTGTTCACATGGCAAACGGAGAGTCGAGTGTTGCTGCCACACACACCAAGGATGCCAACAATGGCTGGCAGCAACCAGATGCTAGAAGAGGCAAAGAAGCATTCTTTCATAGAGGCTTACAGAGGGAGCATGGCCACAGTGACTCCTGAATTTCACACTCCTATCCCCCAGACATGTGACAGAATCAACTTCTGTTGCTTTAAGCCACCCGCTGTGTGGTAATTAGCTACAGCAGCCCTTCAAAACTGATATGGTACCTAACTACCTACCAAGCAGTGGGATACAGCAGAAACAAAAAGAATCAAGTCCTTATGCCCATTTTTTGATATGTTTGCCTGTTTCTTGTGTGTTGAGTTTGAGGAGTTCATTATAGATCCTGGATATCAACCTTTTGTCTGTACTGTCATTTGCAAATATCTTCTCCCATTCCATGGGTTGCCTCTTTGTTTTTTTGACTGTTTCCTTTGCTGTGCAGAAGCTTTTGATTTTGATGAAGTCCCAAAAGTTTATTTTTGCTTTTGTTTCCTTTGCCTTTGGAGACATATCTTGAAAGAAGTTGCTGTGGCTGATATCGAAGAGATTACTGCCTATGTTCTCCTCTAGGATTCTGATGGATTCCTGTCTCACGTTGAGGTCTTTTATCCATTTTGAGTTTATCTTTGCATACGGTGTAAGAGAATGGTCGAGTTTCATTCTTCTACATATAGCTGTGCAGTTTTCCCAGCACCATTTATTGAAGAGACTGTCTTTTTTCCACTGTATATTTTTTCCTGTTTTGTCGAAGATTAATTGACCATAGAGTTGAGGGTCCATGTCTGGGCTCTCTACTCTGATCCATTGGTCTATGTGTCTGTTTTTATGCCAGTACCATGCTGTCTTGGTGATCACAGCTTTGTAATAAAGCTTGAAATCAGGTAACGTGATGCCCCCAGCTTTATTTTTGTTTTTCAACATTTCCTTAGCGATTCAGGGTCTCTTCTGATTCCATACAAATTTTAGGATTATTTGCTCCAGCTCTTTGAAGAGTACCTTCATTTCATGGCACTTATATAACATAAACATATATATAATATTTCTTTATATTTGAATATATTTTTCAATTTCTTTAATGATGAGGTGTTCCTTTCTTTACATATTAGGTTGAACTGGAAGAAATGGTATACATTTGGATGTTTTTGACCTTCCAAAATGGCAATTTCATATACTTCAAATTAATACACATAATACATCTCTAGGCATTTGATTACTCCAGGTACTTTGTATGAAAGGAAACATACAACATTTGTCCTTTTGTGTCTGGCTTGTTTAACTTGGCATAAAGTCTTCAAGGTTAACATTTCATTGTGTGTATATATCTCATTCTGATCATCCATTCATCTGTGGATGGACATTTGGATTGTTGTCCACACCCTTTTTGTCTGTCGTGAATAATGCTGCTATAAACATTGATGTACAAATAATGGTTCATATCCCAATTTTCAATTATATCTGTTTTTTATGTATGGAGTGTTATTTATTTTTCTTTTTACAATGAGAATTTTTAAAAATATATTCATTTACGTAAGTAATCTCTGCACCTAACGTGGAACTCAAACTCATGACCCTGAAGTCAAGCGTCCTATACTCTTCCGAATGAGCCAGCCAGGCAACCCTAAAATTAAAATTTTTACATTATTATTTTTTTAATAAGTAGTAGTAATTTATTTCTCACAGTTGTAGGGGTGGAAAGTCAAGATCAGGGTACCAGTATGATTGGGTTCTGGTAAGAACCTTCTCCCAGGTTGCACACAGCCATTTTCTCCCCTTATATTTTTAAAATAATTTTTAAATTTTGACATACTATCTGTTGGCTAAATGAACATAATTAAATCTTAATTTTATCACAATCTTATTTAGTACTGAAAAATATGTTAACTGAGAGAATTAGGAATAATATTAAAGTCTAAGGACAGTTACCTCTCTATTTTGCAAAAAGGTAACTCAGAAGATAAGCATTGTAGCAGAAAACACTGCCCTTGAAGTATTTATGATTCAAGCATGGAAATATTACATATATTTTATAAACAACTAAGACAAGCTCAAGTCTTGCATGGAGAGCCTTTCCTTTTTGATGATCTTTAGAGAGCACCACTCACCATCTCAGCTTTTCTTAAGAAAGATCAGTCTTGTTTCCAATGAAATATTATACTATTAATATTCTAATATATATATATTTATTAATACTTTTATTAATAAATTTACCTTATATAATACATAATAAATTAGTATATAGTGTTTTGTTTAATGGTATAATTATTTATTAATACTTATTAATAATTAATTGGTTGATAATTATTGAAATTTAATACAGACAACAGTAGATACATTGACAACCTATATTGTTTTCCCAAGTGATTTATGGAGTATAGTCATTGAAAATAATTTGATTATTTTTTTCATCCCATTTTTTTCCATCTTTTATTTTGATGGGTGAAAGGAAGAAACATGTTTTAGGGACAGTGGTATTTTATAGGGCCTTAATTGCATATAATTAACATTTAAATGAACAAGAGTATACCACTGGCATAGCTAAAGCTATAAGAAAGTAAATCTTACTATAACAGTGTTGGACTGCTCTGCCTAATTTGAAAGGTAGAAATGTCTCCATACCTAAATATATACAATATATCTGGAGTAAATTGTTAAAATTGTAGTAAGATTTTATGCTTCTGTTGGCTTTTTTTTCCCCCCACAAACTGACTGTTGACAGATAGACCAATGGTAATGACAGATCCCTCCAAGAACTCCCAAAAGAAACATGAGACTACCCTCACGATGGGAAAAAAATGTGTTTGTTTATAACATCAGATGCCCTTGGTTAGGGTATTCATTTTATCTGAATTTTGCTAAATTTGCAAATATCTCAATATCTGCAATGCAAAGTTGAGGACAGTGCTGTATTGTAAATAAGGCTCTTTAGTGTAGTTGGTGTTGGCATCCGGAAGGAGATGATTTTGTCTTTCATGAAAAATGGAAAAGCCATCTAGAAAAGTTTTAAAAATATAATTCCAAGATTATCTTATCAGTTGGAAAATATTAATTGATAGCAAACTTATTCATCTTCCCAATTGCTCATTATTCTGTTCCTTGGCAATTCTTTTCTCACTTCTCTCCCCTCTAAAAGCTCTGGGGGGGCGGGGCGGGGGGTGACTTATTTATTTTTTTTACATTGGAAGCCATTTTAATGCCATAATTAAATCTAATTTCCTGTATATTTTAATCTAAGCTAATATTTTATTGAGAGAGAGAGAAAGAGCGTGTGTGCACGCATGAGTGGGGGTGTGGGGGAGGGACAGAGAGAGAGAATCTTGACACCCACTACAGAGCTGACATGGGCTCAATATCACCACCCCGAAACCCCGATTTGGGTCAGGTCCTGACCTGACCCCAAATCAAGAGTGGAACCCTTAACTGACTGAGCCACCCAGGTGCCCCAATACAAACTAATATTTTAAATGTAATTCAATATATTTAATATAAGTTATATATAAAAGCTTTTCGTGTACATAGCACCTGACATTAAACAGGTACCCCACAAATGTTTGGATTTTAAATGGTTACTAAGATCACAGAGTAATATATCAGTTCTCCTAAATTAAGTTACTATAAATGATATCATATGAATGAATAAAAGGAATGACTCACTGAAAACACTGGATCTCCAAATGCTTAGGAGAGCTTTTCTGCAATGAGTTATTCATGTGTTCTTGTATTTTGTCTGACTTCTTTGCCCACTTAGCAGTGTGATTTATACAGCACTCCACTTCTTTCTGTATATTTTGGTTACAATGTTAGATAGAAGGCTTAAGTTATAACAGGTAAATTACACATCTTCATGGAAAATTGATTGCCATTGTTTCTCTCTCTCAAATTAAAAAAAGGAGAGAGGGAAAAATGAGTGGGGGCAGGGTAGTAGAGAGGATAGAGAGAGACAGAATTTTAAGCAGGCTCCTCACTCTGTGCAGAGCTCGACGTAGGACTTGGATATCATGACCTTGAGATCATGACCGGAGCCAAAATAAGGAGCTGGATGCTTCACCGACTGAACCCCACCCCCGCAGGGACCCCTTTAAGTGTTTCTTTTTAGACTGTGACGTAAACGCAGATACAGAAAGAAACTTAATATATACCTCCCTTCAGAGAGAACTCCTTTGAAAGAAATAGGCAAAATTTAAGCCTCTGCCTCTCTGGTGTGCATGAATGAGGCTTGCCAACCCGTGGGCTTCTCTGGAGAATGATCAGGCAAGGACAAGGCGCTTCTGTTGGAGAATCACCCAATGTTAGCCTCTGATGATCTTTCCCGTGAGCCTATTCATTCCTCCAGAGAGGAACCCCCATGCTCTCTGGCCTGGAAAGTGGCGGGAGGAATAGAGAGTGGGCTGCCTGGCTGCCAGGAGAGAAATATCCTGGTGGGGTGTGTGTGTGTGTAGGTCGGGGGCTATTTCAACCTGTAGAACAAAGTACTCTCCCCTGACCTCCCTCGTGCCTGTGGTTATGCTACCCAGAGCCTCTCTGGTTCAACCTTAGTGCAAAGTAAGACTTGTTGTCTGATGGGGTGAGAGAAACAGTATTCATGGGCTACTCAAGGTTTTGGTGAGAATCTGAGGGTCAACCTGTCTCCTCCAACCCTGCCTTTGAAGCAAACTGATATCTTTAGCCCTGAACCTGGCTGGGGAATCGCAGGGCAAGTTATCCTGCTTCTTGTGATGGTCCCTTCTGCTGCTGCTTGTCCCCCAGTGTTAGGAGCTTTGTCATGTGCTTTTGACAGCCACAGATGTGCTGACATTGCATGCCTGGAGTTTCCTCTGCTCCCTTTCTCTATGATCTTGTCTGTTCATATCTTCTCCATTGTGAGAAAGAGTAAATAAATTCATGTGTTCAATCCAACCAAAAGTCTCTACGCTCTTCCTAAGGCTTACTTTCACAAATGCACAACCCATTGTTTTCCCCCTGACCAGGATAAACATAGAGAAGGAAGGAGGAAGTATTGTCACTGCAAACAGACCAGTTTTATGGAAAGGAAAGGACATTTTCCCCTCTGAGAAGGATTTTTCCTTCCTGGAGAAAATTTTCTGCAAAGGCAACTAAACTTTTATCTGGTTCATTGCATTAAGTTACATGCTAGGGATACAACAATGAGCAAGGTGGGGACTTTGCCTTCAAAATTCTTATACTCTTTTTTTTTTTTTTTTAAGATTTTATTTATTTATTTATTTATTTGACACAGAGAGAGACACAGTGTGAGAGGTGAACACAGGCAGGAGAAGTGGGAGAGGGAGAAGCAGGCATTCTGCTGAGCTGGGAGCCCTAGGCCCGCTGCATCCCAGGACTCTGGGATCATGACCTGAGCCAAGGGCAGACCCTTAACAACTGAGCCACCCAGGCGCCTCCAAAAATCTAATTCTAAGCAGTTAAAAACATGCAAAAAACTGACCACATGAGAATTCCATCACCTGGCACAGTGCCTGGAGCAGAGCAGGCATGCAAACAATGTTTATTGAGTGGATAACTGCTATTTTGGTCTGTAAATATAGCATGGGTCACAGTGGCGGAAGTAATTAATTTTGTCTTGAGGGGTGGTCTGGGAATGTTTGGTTTCTATATTTAATTACATATGGTTTCACATAGACTTCATTTGTATTGTCCTTAATTTCCATTTTAATAGTTATTTTCATTCCTTGCTTGAAACATGGCCCCTCCAAGGCTGCCATGTTTAGTCTTCCACAGGGTGTAGCGCAGGGCGGAGCCCAGAGCTGATAATCAGTAAAGGCTTTCGAATACTGCCATTCCCTCAGATTGCCCCTGCTACGGGGCAGCTGTCTCCTCTCCTGTCAGATTCACCTGATGTTCCTTTGGAGAAGTGCATGTCTGAGGAACAAATGAGTCACAGCCACGCTCAGGAGCAAAGCTGATGTTCACCGCAGAAGAGCACACAGGAACGCCCCCATTCGCCCATGCAGCCTGTTCCCCTGTGTGTTGCAGGCATATGTGGATCATAAGGCAGGTCCTGTGGAGTTCAGGTTAAGGGCATGGGCCGTCAAGGTGGAACGCCTTCAGCTCGATTGCTGGGTCTTCCATAAACTGGTTGTGTGATCTTAGAAAAGTGACTTAACCTCTCTGATCTTTTCATTTGTATGATGAGGTTAATAGTACTTGCCTTAGAGAGTTATTTAAGAATTAAAGTAGATGTTTATATACACAGCACAGTTCTAGACTTAGAGTAAAAAAAAGCCAGAAGTAAAAGTATACAGTTAAATCTAGCAGACTATTACTCTCTGTAATGCATGAATTTCACATACTCTAAAAATTCACATTCTAATTTACTTCCCAAGTGCTTCCCAAGGTGGCCATGTTAATTGTCTTTCCCATTCCTTAACTGTTTTTGTTGGCGTCTTAGCAGTGTGATTTATACAGCACTCCACTTCTTTCTGTATATTTTGGTTATTTTGGTTACAATGTTAGATAGAAGGATTAAGTTATAACAGGTAATAATAGACTTTGTTATAATAGACTTAAAGTTTTTTATATATTAAGTTCATAAATCATTGTTTCTCCAACTTTGCTAAACATTGGAATCAACAGTGTTTTAAAAATTCCATGTACCTGTCACCTTTAGACATTTGATTGAATTCCTGGGCATGGAGATTTTTTTCAAGCTCCCCAAGTGATCCTAGTGGGCAGTAACGTTAGGCATCACCTTTATAATTACATAAAAATTGAGAAAGAGATACATGAAAAGACCTAGTGGTCATAGGTTCTATAGGATAAAAATAGGCTAACAAATAATTCAGTTGATTCCAATTCTTTTCTGGAAACCATAGTTATAAAATCTGTTTGAAGATTATGCAAACATTTCTGCCCTTCTAGGCTCCTTAGCTTCTAAAATTTATGAAAAATCACTGGCAGCACACATAACTTATTTTGAGGATGAACAAAATTTTTCATCAATACTCATGACTTCAAAAGTGATGGTATTGTATTGTATTGTATTGTATTTTTGAAAGAGAGAGAGCGTGCACATGAGGAGGGTGGGGGAGTGTTCAGTGGGGAGAGAGGCTCTCAAGCATGTTCCATGCTCAGCACAGAACCCAACGTGGGGCTTGATCTCATGACCCTGAGATTGTGGCCTGAGCCAGAATCAAGAGTTGGACCCTTTAACAACTGAGCCACACAGGTGCCCCTCAAGAGGGATTTAAAAAAATATATATCAGGAAGTGGTAAAGTGAGGTTTCCTCTACAACTTTAAACAGAGCTTAAAGATTTATATCCCCTTGGTAGCTTGACTATCCATTAAAACATCAAGAAAAACAATGCATATCACCCCCTCTAGTTGTCATTTTTTCCTCTTCTTTTAAAAATAAAAGCAGGGGCGCCTGGGTGGCTCAGTGGGTTAAGCCTCTGCCTTCAGCTCAGGTCATGATCCCAGGGTCCTTGGGTCGAGCCCCACATCGGGCTCTCTGCTCAGCGGGGAGCCTGCTTCCCTCTCTCTCTCTCTCTGTGCCTCTCTGTGCCTACCTCTCTGTGCCTGCCTCTCTGACTACTTGTGATCTCTGTCAAATAAATAAAAATCTTTATTAAAAAAAATATAAATAAATAAAAATAAAAGTTTTCTATATACAAAAAAATTACTGTTCCTTAGGCACTTATCCTATGACAGAATATCTAAAAGTATTTCGTCAAGATTGCCACAGTCCTGTCAGGTAGAAATTAAGATTTCCATTTATAAGTCAGGAGCATTTTAGTTGGTTGCTTGAGGGCACACAGCTAGGAAGTGGCTCAGCCAAAACATGGAGCCAGGTCTCTGTGTTTAAAGAGCCTTTGCTTTGTCTGCACAAGCAGCCCATTAACCACTGGACATTCAAAGAGAGGCAGGGTCCCTTCTCTGTTTCTGCAATTGAAAAGAATCTATCCTACTTAAGGTGACAGAGAGCATCATTCTGTATGAGGGAAGGGTGGGAAGTCCAGGAGAATTTCCTTGAAGACTCTCAGACTAGAGCTGGAGCCACATTTGACCTCATGGATCATGTTGAACCTGAACCCAACACTGGGCTTGTGAAAAATTCACAGTAAAGATGTTTATGAAATTTCTTTTGTTCTTGTAGCTGTTTCAGTGGGGAAGATGGTGAAGATGGTCAGTTTCATTCTTGTCACCACCTTTCTGGTCCTGGGCATGGAAAGCTGGGTAAGTGCATTTATTTACATATTTATAAAACCTGCTTTGACTTGAATTTTCTTTTACTTTGCAGAGAACCTTAGTAATTTGTCATTGAAAAAATTAACTAATGGGAAAATATGAAGAAATTTTTTGTGAAAGCACCTGTCACATCATAGGCACTTACCAAGTGATGTAATTTTTTTTTTCTCAAAGTAAAGGGGCGCCTGGGTGGCTCAGTGGGTTGAGCCGCTGCCTTCGGCTCAGGTCATGATCTCAGGGTCCTGGGATTGAGCCCCGCATCGGGCTCTCTGCTCCGCAGGGAGCCTGCTTCCCTCTCTCTCTCTCTCTGCTTGCCTCTCTGCCTACTTGTGATCTCTGGCAAATAAATAAATAAAATCTTTAAAAAAAAAAAAAAGTAAAAACTAGTATTCACAATAAATAAATAAAATCTTTCTGAATTTACTGGGGCTATTTGGGTAGTTAAATAATGTTAGAAACTTGGGGAGCTTGGGCAGAGGGTTAAGCTTCTGCCTTCGGCTCAGGTCCTGATCTCAGAGTCCTGGGATCGAGTCCCACATTGGGCTCTCTGCTCAGCAGGGAGCCTGCTTCCCCATCTCTCTCTGCCGCCTCTCTGCCTACTTGTGATCTGTCAAAATTAAGTAAAATCTTAAAAAAAAAGTTAAAAAAAATGTTAGAAACTTAAAACTATCCATAATAATTAAAACTGACCTGGGGCTTTCCCAATATTGAGCTTTCCCATATTGAACAATATTATTGTAAACTAAGCAAATTATTTGAAAGAAATTACAATAAACTCATGCCTTCCTCCATTCACAAATAAATAAAAGGAGAAAATACACATTTAAATACCCAAAGAATGGATAAAGAAGATGTGGTCCATATATACTATGGAGTGTTATACCTCCATCAGAAAGGATGAATGCCCAACTTTTGTATCAGCATGGATGGGACTGGAAGAGATTATGCTGAGTGAAATAAGTCAAGCAGAGAGAGCCAATTATCATATGGTTCTGCTTATTTGTGGAGCATAAGGAATAATATGGAGGACATGGGGAGATGGAGAGGAGAAGGGAGTTGGGGGAAATTGGAAGGGTAGACAAACCATGAGAGACTGTGGACTCTGAGGAACTAAATGAGGGTTTTGGAAGGGAAGGAGGTGGGGGGTTGAGTAAGCCTGGTGGTGGGTATTATGGAGGCACACATTGCATGGAGAACTGGGTGTGGTGCATAAACAATGAATTCTGGAACACTGAAAAGAAATTAAAAATAAATAAATAAAAATTTTTTAAAAATTTAAAATAAAAAATAAAATAAGTACCCAAAGTTCTCGGAAAGAGAAAATTCCTAAATTTTAAATAAGCTCACTAAAACCATCCATGCAGTCTCATAATGAGATGTCAAGGTAAAAATGGCAAAATGGCAAAAACTGGTGTTTTGTCCTTTTTTCCCCACTCTATGTCCAGTAACTCTAATAACATCGAGTATTCAAGAGCCTTTATTGAAGATTCTAGTCTCTCTGACTCTTCCAGAAGCCGCATCCCTGCAGCTCATCTTCCCAAGTAATTCCCCACTGTGGTCACTTTCTTTTTGGAAAGTTCTCAGTCAGACACCAGTTTAGAAGGGTGCTGATAAACTCTTTTGCATCCAATATTCTTGGTTTTTTGCCCTTTTAGAGAAGATAAATGCTTAACTGGAAAACTCAGTCTCCTCCCTCCCCTTTCTGAAGTAATTGAGGGAAAAACAAAAAAATAAGCAACAGGTTAAAGTGACTTCACTAGAATTTGCCCAGGCGAGTGGGTGAGATACTCACGGATATGAGTCTAAACTAGCATCCCTTATAAAGGTGACAGCACGTCATCAGATTGTAAGTATTCCATTAATTAAAACATTAATACCCAAAGGTCATTCAAATGCCTTGTTTATTTTAGGGATTGACACACTAACAATGTGCAACGGTGCCATAAAAACTGTACTGTCAGGAAAGCATTTAGGTGGCATCCCGAAGACAGACTGCAAGCAGGGCTCTGGAACTGGATTTGCATACTGACTCCTCCTACCTGCGGGAAAATTCCTGAGCAAGTTGCCTCACTAGGTAGGGTTGAGCCAAGTCCTCCCTCCTGGAATCATTACGAAGTTCAAAAGAGATGAGTCTAAAGCTCTTAGTATAGTCACTCAGATCGTTTCATATTAATAAATAATTTTTTGGTTCAAGCAATTTACCGTACAAATAGTATCAGAGCTTTCAAACCACTTTCTGGTTGGAATAATATTCTGAAATGGGAGTTGGGGACAAAACTGGTTCATTAATTTGTCCAACTTGTTAGGAGCATTTATTTCCCAATGAGAATGAGATGCACATTGCTTTGCAGGCCCTTGAGAACTGTCTCCAGGAGCAGGCGCGGCTCAGAGCCCAGGTGCGCTTGCTTGAGACCCGGGTCAAGCAGCAACAAGTCAAGATCACGCGGCTTTTGCATGAGAAGGAAATCCAGTTCCTTGATAAAGGAGAGGAGAATACTGTCATTGACCTTGGAGGCAGGAGGCAATACGCAGGTCAGAACCTCTTTTTCTTACGTGCTTCAGGAACTTATAGTATACATCCATGTGCAATGTGGTCCTCATTATTTGGTACTTTGGGTTTTGCTAAAGAGTTTTTCCTATTCCAATAATAAGCATCATGAAGCATGATTCTAAATTTAAATATCTTCTACCATATTTTATCCTTTCTCTCTATAATCTCTGCAGGGGATGTTTAATACCAATGCTAAATATCTCAGAATTTCTATAGTTTAATGAGAGATCAAAGACAATAGATTGTTTACATATCGGTGTGCAAATAACATGATATTTGTGAAATTTTGTAGTTGAGTTTTGTTTTTATTTGTGCATCATTTCTTGTTATATTTATACAGTTGCCCTTCTGAAACCACTATGTGCTTTAGCATAGTAAAGAAGTTAATAGAATAAAAGGGCGGGGAAAGAAAAAGAATTACAATTATTTAGGGAAATGCATGAGTTTTGTTTACATGTATATTTTATGGTTTGGTAATTTTTCCTTTTGATTGGGTCGGTGTTTCCACCCAGAAACTAAATGATCTTAGACTGTCAAGGCATTGCACATATCACTACCTGTAGCATTATTCCTTATAGAAAATTATTCACTTGACTTCCTCCAGGCATCTTTTATAGTAAACAAACCATAGTTGTCAGAAGTGATAATGCCAACTAGAGCACTTTGTTCCTACATCTGCTCTAGCTTCTGTCATGATGTACTATAATTTCTTTGTCTATGCATCTGTCCTGATCAATTAACCTGACACTTTGTAAGATCTGGGATGATGTTTCATCATTCTTTCTTCCCTCTTGCCTATTCGAGTCCCTAGAATATAATAGAGCTTCACGTTTATGAATGAAAGCAAGGTATAAGTACATCAAGATAGGAAGCCCAGATAAGCAAATACAAGTTGGAAAATAGATCTGACCATAATTGAAAAACTGTAGAGGCTGAAGAGATTTCCGGGCTGATAGAATAAAGACATCTTTATTTTGTGTTTCTAAATATACTCATCAGTGTAGGATATAAGAATTGTGAGAATTTTAGAAACTATGCTGAAACAAAATGCTCCCTTTTTCTTTCTTTACCAAGAACCTAATCTGCTTCTGGTCTGACTTTCATCCAGTGGCTACTGACCCTCTGCTGTCCAGCCCCTTGATCTCCTACCCTTGATTCTTGGAGTCCAATGGCCCCTCCCCCTTTTAGGGATCAGAAGGAGGTCTGCGGAACAGGGATTGGAGGTAGCATTAGGATGGCCCGTGGCTCTGTGCCATTGAACAAGGAGGAACCAAGGCTGGCTGGGGTAAAAATAGGCTTGGGAAACAAAGGTACCGTCTGGGGCAGTCTCGGAGGCAAAGAACCAGGAAGTAGAAGCTAAGAAGAGACCCATGGGGGTGATTAGGCAAGACAGTGAAAGAAGGCTCAGGAAAGCAATCAAACAAAAAGCAGAATCAGTAGAAACTCCTTGAAGAGCGTGATTCTGAGCCAGGGCTACCCAGTAGAATCATGTGGCGACCTTGTAAAATGCTGATGCCAATAACAGAGCCATGAAGGCTCTGGGGTTTTACTCTCTTTGCAGCCTGGCAAATTAGCTACCACTGTTTCATGGATGCCGGTAGAAGAAAAGAGACTCCTGGGTCAGGACTTCATGTTCGTACCAATATCCCTTGTTGCAAATACTAAGGGAGCAAAATGGGGTAATCCAGGTGCAGAATGTGCAGGCAGCGGGCAGTGTCGCAGCTGAGGAACCCTGAGCTTAGGAAATGTCAGGAGATGTTATTGTTATGAAAGTGGACAGAAATTAACCTGTCATATGCTCTAGAGGGAGACACTGTCTCTGTCTTCTAAGGCTGTTGACTATACAAACATCCCTGAAAAAATGAGTCTAGAACATGAACTCTGCTTACAAAATGTGCAGAAAGGCAATGACCTGTGGGGAACCTGTGTATATGCGGTGCCTTAGGCTCCACTCCAATTAAATAAGAATTTAAGTTGCAATTAAATGAGAACCCCTACAGGACTGAAAAGGGTTTGTGCTTTTGCTGGTGGGTGCAGATGAGATTGTTCAAGACCAGAATCAGGTCAGGCTTCTCCCAGAATTTCTTCTCACAGGCTGAGGTCACCTAGTAGAAGACTTTGCTTCTTTTCAGGTAAGAGGTATTGTGGCAGTTTAATACCATTTTCATTCAATGATGTTCGGGGCCTAATGGTAATGCAGTCAGTTATCCACTTAGCAGGCTTTAGCTACCCATCTGAGACCAGAAAATGTAAGATACAGACGTGAGGGTAGGATCTCAGTGAGCTAATTAGGCCAATCATTGTTGATAACAGGTTGATTCAGAGAAGGGGGGGTAACCAGAAAGCCAAATGGCCATTAGATCGATGACTTAGGGGCTGAGTTGTCCCCTCCCCATTCATATGTTGAAGTTCTAACCCCTAATACCTATGAATATGACTATTTGGAGATAGAGCCTTAACAGAAGAGATTAAGTTAAAATAAGGCAATTAGGATGGGCTCCGCCAATCTGACTAGTATCCCTTTTTTAAAAAAAGAGACACCAGGGACCCTGGCACACAGAGGAAAGACCATATGAAGAGACAGCAAGAAGGCAGCCATCTGTAAGCCAAGGATAGAGGGTTCAGAAGAAACCAACCCTGCTGGCACCTTATATGAGTCCAAAAGTGGTACACAGCCAATCTCAAGGTCAAGGAACTTGTAGGTGCAAGAGAAATACCATTATTCCAAATTCTAAACTAAGCTCAAACCCCAGGGTATCCATTCAGATACAATCTGAGCAGATTGTAAACGCAGATTCAAGGATCCAGTCATGTCAGGAGGCAGGGGGATTGAATGTTTGTTCCCAGCACTGTGCAACCAGTCATGGGAAGAATGAGGTTTAGGAGCTAAAACTCCAATCCCTACATCGTCAGAGACCTTGGGCAGAGACCTTGGGAAACAAGAAATCACCAAAGAATAAGGCAGAAATCAGTTACTAGGGAATGGAAATACCAAGGTCAGAGGAGGACTGACTGTATAAGCAGAAGTGGGAGGGGAGAGTCTCTTGGACAAACCAAGGGGAGGGTCTAGACAAACCACTGTAGTGTGTGTATGTGTTTGTCTTATAACATTACAACACATATAATAGACCTTTTCTGGTTTGGGATATAACATTAAAAAAAAAAAAAACCTCAGAAGTTAGTAGATCTATGTCATAGAAGCATTGAAGCCTGGTTTCAATTCCAGCCCCCCATCTTGCTACCTGTATGTAGCCTTCGGGCAAGTTACTTAACCTTTACAGCCCTCATATTCCTCATCTGTAAAAGGGGAATGGTAAGAATGTTTCTTTGTTGTAAAGATTAAGAGTTAACACATGTAACATGATTACAATAGCATTCAGTGCAAAAGAAGCACTCAATGAATGTCAGCCTTCTATCCACATTATTATAAACTCTCTCCCTTTTCACAGGAGCAAGCCTACACACCCCACCCCCCTCAAGAATCCTGTCCTCTCCAAGGGACCAACATCCTTTCTTCTTTTAAGTTTCCTTCTTAATGTTGCCTGGGGGGTGGAGAATGACTATAGCAGGACCAACTAGCATTTCCTAGCATGCCCTTGGGTGGCAGTGGAGCTCCTGCTCTGGCCTTTCTTTGAGCTTAGAATGACTTTGGTTCTCAGCTTTGAGCTCAGCCACGGTTCTGGGCCAAGAGGGAAGTCCATTTGGCAGGCTGTCATATCACTTTGTGAAGTTTAAACATTCAACCTTCCAACATGGCTTGCTTTCTGCATGATCAGAGAAAGTGTTCACCTCGTCCAGTTCAGTGCAGTGTTTGTCAGAGGGCAGGAGATCTTGGCTTCAGTCTAGTATTATGTAAGTATCCAAAAATCCCTTTTTGTTTTTTAGCCTCCCATGAGCACAGAACTTTCTAACCCTGCCCTTGCCTGACTATTCTCCAGAGAGCTGCGTGGGTCAAAACATTTTGAAAATCATAGTTTTAAATACCTAGTTAATGTTTTACACCCTACGCTGCTTGAACTTCCTGCTGTCATAGTGTAAGTAAGTTACATTTCCCCAAGGCAGGCTTCTTATGTCTAACTTACTTCTTATGAAGAGTTTTGCTACAGGTGCTTTTTTGATGTTTTGTTTTTTACTTGTTGAGTGTTTTTTGTTTTTGTTTTTTTGGTTTTTGAAAGTTGAAAGCTTTCCTCAATTCAAGTTGTGTTTGGTTTTTTCCTCTGGGAAGAAGGAAAAAAAATTTAGAAACACAAACAAACTTGCAGTTGGCATAAAATAGAAACAAATAGAAAATGTTGGCTGCAAATGTTATATTCACAAAGTTTTCCAGAGGAAAAAGTTATAGCTAATCATTTCCATCTTTGCCTGGAAAATAGTCTGAATCTTTGGAGTCTTTACTATTAAGATCTTTGGTAGGAGATTGTACATAAGCAAAGCACTCCTTCCTTAACAAGGTTAAATCTGCTTACTTTAATGAAAAGTGTACAACTTACTTGACCACAAAATGTAAGCTTTTGAACAACACTGAACTAATTTTAGGTAGTGCTTTTCATCTTGTTTAATTGCCAAAAAAGGATTTTTTTTTTTTAAGAATCCAGCATGCATAAAGAATGGGCTTCAGAATCTCATAAATTAACATATAAATAAAGCCTATATTATTACAAAGATGAGCATCTCACCAAAGCAGTAGTATATGATTGATCTTAACCTGGAGAGGGTTCTTGAAAGTGATAAAGGTTCTTTATTCTCTTTTCTCTCCAAATTTATATTGCCTATTCCACGAATTTAATGTGTAGTATGTTTTATTTGTAACAAAACAGAGTTATAGAAAATTTGTCATCAAAGCAATGAAAATAATGATAAAGTATGATAATAGGATAGAATCCTCCCATCAGGAACAGAATTTTTAAAAAAAGGAAAGAAACTAACAAAATTATAAGGGTAAAATGTGAAAGTTAACTATAATGTTAAGTTACAGTATTTTTACTCAAAAATCGATAACTAGGTATTTTTGAGACCATCTCTTTCTAGTGGCCACTACTTCAACCAACTTTTAAACAATGACATTGTTTAAAATGACATTGAAACAATAGTGAAGTCCATCCTTGCCATATTCTCTAAGTTTGTACCTATCAGCCTAGATGAGACCCAGTGGGCTATTAATTGATCTTGTCCTCAAGTAATTTAAGAAATAGCTACTACTTTTTGCTGACAAATGGATACATATGTTTGCTTTAATATCAAAGAAATATGGCAAAGAAGAACATAGGAATAAAAGGAATAACAGAAGCTTACAGGTTTTCACAAAAACATCTAAGAATGTATGGACTGTTAGAAATTTCAGTGGGTTAGTAAAAAAGAAAAATCTGTTGAGACTGGGAAGTTATAAGAATCTAACAAGAAGATTACTATTTTGAAATAACCTCAAGTTGTTCAGAATGATATCTAATCCTCTGAGTCAAGATAACCCATATTAAATTATTTGTTTGAGGTTATATTTCTACTTTCATTTCAGCTTCCTAGGAGAGAGATAACTTCTACTATGCTGTCAGATAAAGCTCTAAGTTCCAATTAAATACACTGTAATTAACTGAACATACATAATTTTTTAATTGTTTTCCATAAAAATCAGAAATGAGAAACCAAATCCCTCTTTTATTTTCATGATCATGTCAAGGAGTCAGATGATAATTAAATAGTAGGAAAGGAAATAAGACTTTCCTAATATCTACTGGAATATGTCCAAGATGCAATTTTAAAAAGCTGATTATCTACACCATGTGTTTATCTGTCTCCATTAGTATTGAGTAATCTTATCCAGAGGCTCTCGTGGGGGGCATGGAGGAAGACACATAACAAATTATTATATTACCTTGTTTTGCAAACAGACTGTTCAGAGATTTTTAATGATGGTTATAAGCGCAGTGGATTTTACAAAATCAAACCCCTCCAGAGCCCAACAATATTCTCCGTTTACTGTGACATGTCTGATGGAGGAGGATGGACTGTAATTCAAAGACGATCTGATGGCAGTGAGAACTTCAACAGGTGTGCTAATTATGACATAGGATTTATTTGGACTAGCATATGTGAGATTCATAAAAAGTTAAGCCTTTTAAAAATTACATCCTGAGGTCTATAATTAGTATTTCACTCTCTAAATAGAATATTGAGGGGTGCCTGGGTGGCTCGGTGGGTTAAAGCCTCTGCCTTCGGCTCAGGTCATGATCCCAGGGTTCTGGGATCGAGCCCCATATCAGGCTCTCTGCTCCCCAGGGAGCCTGCTTCTCTTCCTCTTTCTCTGCCTGCCTCTCTGCCTACTCGTGATCTCTGTCAAATAAATAAATAAAATCTTTAAAGAAAAAAAAAAGAATATTGAAAGTGCATTTACTAATTGAAAAAATGCTGGGGGTGGTAGTGGTAGTTTGGGAGGGGTGAGCGCCTCGGTTGCTACAAAGGTCCTTTTGGGTTTTGCTAAAATCAGCTTTCACTTTAAATTTTTTAGAGGCTGGAATGACTATGAAAATGGCTTTGGAAATTTTGTTCGGGAAAATGGTGAATATTGGCTGGGAAATAAAAATCTTCACTTATTGACCACACAAGGTAAGGTTTGCCTGTTATCAAATTCACCTGAAGTACAATTTAAAAAAAAAAACAATAAAATGTTTTTCACTAAATGACAGGCAACGGAACCAATTCAGTAACTGTTGTGTTTTGCAGGCAATCATCCCTTTTGGGCAATCATCCCTTTTATGCAACATGGCCACTGAAAACTAGGTCCAGAGGCAAAGAAACTAGATCTGCATTGGGGGTGGGAGATTTCTCATATATTTATTTTCTATTTCCAGAAAAGAAATGGAATGTCATCATCCTTCCTTGCCTTGAGTTCCTCAAAATATCTATACTGGGTCAGCTATCTATTGCCACAGTAACAGTATATAACAAACCACTTCAAGATTTACTGGTTTGAAGCCACAGCCATTGCTCACAAATGTACAAGTTGGCTGGGCAGTTTTGCTCATCAGGGCCGCCGATGTTGGCTGGACTTGCTCGTGGGTCTAGGACCAATTCCCTGGTCTGTGGGATGCTGGCTGCTATAGGTTGCCCTCAGATGGAATGATTGGGCTCTGCTCTATACAGTCTCTCTTCCAGGTAGCCGGCCTGAACTTGTTCCTGTAGCTCAGGCAGAGTTCCAAAAAAGAGAGGGCAAGTACGAAAGTTGCCTGAGATCTAGCCTCAGAACTGGCACATGGTCATTTTCACTGCCTTCTTCTGGTAAAAGCAAGTCACGGGACTGGCACATTTTAAGGGGAAAGAAATGGACTTAATGGAAGGAGTTACAAAGTCATATCGCAAAGGTTGAGACAAACAACTGGGGCATTGGCGCTGTTTTTGCAAATAAATACCGTAATAAATGTCCCTGTCTCCACCGCCCTCAGCTCTCATTTTTGAGAATTTCGAAGATCCAGCAAAACTGAAAGAAGAGTCAAATTACCACATAGTTTCTACACTAACATTTTACTGTTTTTATTAGTTTAATCACATATCTATCCCTCCATTGAGCCATTTTATTGACACATTTCAAATTGAAGATACTTGTGCAATTCCCCTCATGTCTTATGTACTGCCTGGGTATCTTCTACTAGGGTTCAATACTTGTCTAGAATATCATTTGTGTGATGAATTTTCTGAGCCTCTCATTTCCATGATCATTTACTCTACCTCATTCCCTTCCTTGCCTCGAGTGTAAATCCGAGATTGTTCTGAGTCCCACTCAAGTCTGATTCAGAATGTTTTATAAAAGGCAATTGTATTGTTCAAGAAGGCGTGCTCTATCCCACTGGTGGTGCGTTAAACATGAAAGCAAGTGTTTGGGGCGCCTGGGTGGCTCAGTGGGTTAAGCCGCTGCCTTCGGCTCAGGTCATGATCTCAGGGTCCTGGGATCCAGTCCCACATTGGGCTCTCTGCTCAGCAGGGAGCCTGCTTCCTCCTCTCTCTCTGCCTGCCTCTCTGCCTACTTGTGATCTCTCTCTGTCAAATAAATAAATAAAATCTTAAAAAAAAAAAAAAAGCAAGTGCTTGCTTCCTTCATCCAAGTTAAGGAAAGTGATTGTTTTTTCTATATTCATAATTCATAAGTTGGATTCTAATGATAGGGATCTTTGAGACACCAGAATAATAGAAAGGATAGATAATCCTAGAAGCCCGATACCTTTCTTTGCTTGCCCTTCTTGTGATCAATGCTCTCTAAATTTACATAAGATTTCCCTTGCTTCGTTGTATTTATTTTCCTACTTTGGAGTGTTTTATGATAGGTATATAACACTTACCATACCTGCTTTTTTTTGCGCGTTAATATTTATCTGGTTTCTTACTGAAAGTTTGAAAAACTTAAGAAGTAACTCCTGGCTCCTTCTAAAGTTCAAAATCATTTGTCAGATTATTACTAAATGCTTATTTACCCAGAGACACATTACCAGCACATCTCCTTCCCCTTCATGTTTTCACTGATATTCAGGTTCCTACTCCCACGACAATAAAAATGAATTTAGCAATTTTAGACTTTACAACCACATATCACATCATCCCAAGGAAAACCCAAGCTTTTGCAATTCTTTAATTGTGAGAGCACTTAAGGCTAGTGAACTTCCTCTGAAAATAGCTTTATGCCCATTACATAAGTTTTGACTGGAAACGTTTGCAATAACATTAATTTAGGAATGGCCTGTAATTGCATTTATATTTACTTATCGACCATAAAGATATTAAGATGGTTACCTGAAACATTGAGTCTGACGTCATATCTCTTAGACAATGCAGAAGTATTTTTTTCGGAGAGTTAACTTAGCCTGCCTTACTGTTCTCATCCACTTCACAGTCTTGGCTCAGATAAACTTTATTGTCTTTGATGAGATTAGAGGGTCTCTCTCAGAATCCCACATTAGAGAGCTGCATGGGAGGAAGGGTCTGTGTGGCTAGACTGCCAAGGCCAACAAGAGCCCACACTTCTCCCCACTCAGTAAGGGTTAATCCAGCAATCCCTGCCCAAAAAGCCCTGAGCTTGCTTCCAGGACCTGTGCAAGCCTCCTTTATCTATCCCCCTTGAAAAGATTGTCCTGCTGGTGAGTACACCCTTAAGCCTGAGGGGAGGCAAAACAAAAGCTTTTAGTGTGGGTATAAACAGAGCTTTCCCGTGCAGCCTGGAACAGCCACAAATGTGGACAAGGTCCCTTTCTGTGAGTGATGGGGATAGAGATAAGAAAAGAGGAGGCAGACCAGACAGGAGACCTGTGTGATGGGGTCCAGAGGGTCCTTATCCCTGGGCCTCCACATTCTGGCTTGGAAACCCAAAAAGACTAAGATACGAAATTCAAACCCAGTCTTCTAGGTCATTGTGAAATTTTAGTTGTCAAAGTAGAAGGATAGAATATATATGATCTAACAATTAGTTTGATTTATAAATTTCTGGTTCCTGACAATAGTTCTGTTTTTCAAAAAAAGAATAGTCTTTGTGATTTACAAATGATGGTAAAATGTAGAAGAGAAGATCACTAAGAGGATACCAATTAGTTCAATTATTATTTACTTTTAAGAAAATAATGAAAATAAGAAAAAGAAGATAAATGTTTGAACTTCTTAAAACTTCTATTCTTTCGGGGCGCCTGGGTGGCTCAGTGGGTTAAGCCGCTGCCTTCGGCTCAGGTCATGATCTCAGGGTCCTGGGATCGAGTCCCGCATCAGGCTCTCTGCTCAGCAGGGAGCCTGCTTCCTTCTCTCTCTCTCTGCCTGCCTCTCAGTGTACTTGTAATTTCTCTCTGTCAAATAAATAAATAAAATCTTTAAAAAAAAAAAAAAAACTTCTATTCTTTCATTGTTAGGTTTTTTGGTTTTTTTTTTTTTTTTCCTAGAGAGAGAAAGAGAGAGAGAGGGCATGTGTGTGAGCAGGAGGAGGGCCAGAGGGTGAGGGAGAGAGACAATCCTAAGCAGGCTCCATACCCAGGGTGGATCCTGATGCAGGACTTGATCTCACAACCCTGAGATCATGAACGGAGCCAAAATCAAGAGTCGGATGCTTAACCCACTGGGCCACCACGGCACTGCTCATTGTTATATTTCTTAATCTATTAACTAAATAATGGCTTATTTTCTGTTGTTCTTTGTCAAGTGAATTGCACAGCTTTTACCCGTGATAGATCTCTAGAAAACTCCCACTTTTAATATTGTGTCTCTAGCTATTTTCAAGTAAAATATCACAATAAAACGTTCATGTTGTAAACACACTGGAATCACTGTTCATTCTTTGAAAACTGACTCATGGCAGAAGGAAATGGTTTAAGTAAATTAGAGCCAGGAGTTGTTTTAAAACCTGAATAAATCAATGTCATCTCACACATCAGAAATATCCTCTAATTTCTTGCTTATTTGTTTTTGTTTTTGTTTTTGTTTTTGCAGGAGACTACACTTTAAAAATTGACCTTGCAGATTTTGAAAAAAATAGCCGTTATGCACAATATAAACTTTTCAAAGTTGGAGATGAAAAGGTACTGAAATTTTCAGATAAGTAACATCATGAATTAATGTGTAAAATATAAACCCTGAAGTCAGGGGAAACAAAGATATGTAATAGGACCTGTTCTTTTGGTTATTAAATAAATATATTATTAACATTAATATTAATTCTTAACATTAATTTAACACATTATCATGACAATTGATAGTGGAAGTTGCCTCTTTTCCTTTAGAATTCCTATGAGTTGAATATTGGGGAATATTCGGGGACAGCCGGAGACTCGCTTGGAGGGAATCTTCATCCTGAGGTGCAATGGTGGGGTAGTCATCAAAGAATGAAGTTCAGCACACGGGACAGAGATAATGACAACTATGAAGGGAATTGTGCAGAAGAAGATCGGTCTGGCTGGTGGTTTAACAGGTTTGCATTTTATAAACATAGTTGTGATGGTGTTGATGATATTTCACTGGTGAGCATTAATTATAACATGAGGTAATGTTGTCTCCTTTGTAGTACTGACATTATTAAGTAATCATCCTTATTAGAATTCTTCAGTGATGAAGTATTTTTGAAGATTTGTTCATTGTGTGCATTAATAAAGCTTGAGAGGTGTTATAGAAATAGATCAAATTACGACTTATGCCAAAATTGCTTGCAAAACAAAAATGGGTGAGTTATAAACAGTTGACCACAAAAAACATGAAGATATAGAGAACATTTATATAGGAGAAATATTTTCAGTGTTCTAATAACCAGTTTGGTCTTCACCTTCTCCTATCATATGAAATGGCCGTGTTATTTTTGTAATTTTTTCTGTGTAAAACTACTTTTCAATCACTGTGACTTCCATTACATCACTGAAGCCAAGCTCCTCCCAATACAGAAATTTCCTCTACAATACTCTTTTTTAACATTTTTAATTTTTTATTAACATATAATGTATTATTAGCCCCAGAGGTACAGGTCTGTGAATCGTCAGGCTTACACACTTCCCAGCACTCACCGTAGCACATGCCCTCCCCAATGTCCATAACCCAGCCACCTCCCTCCCCGCAGCAACCCTCAGTTTGTTTTGTGAGATTAAGAGTCTCTTATGGTTTGTCTCCCTCCCCAGTCCCATCTTGTTTCATTTTTTTCCTTCCCTACCCACCACGACCCCCCCACCCTGCTTCTCAGATTCCTCATATCAGAGAAATCATACGACAATTATCTTTCTCTGATTGACTTATTTTGCTCAGCATAATACCCTCTAGTTCCATCCACGTCCTTGCAAATGGCAAGATTTCATTTCTTTTGATGACTGCATAGTATTCCACTATATATATATGTTCCACATCTTTTTTACCCATTCATCTGTTGATGGACATCTAGGTTCTCTCCATAGTTTGGCTATTGTGGACATTGCTGCTATAAACATTCGGGTGCATGTGCCCCTTCGGATCACTACATTTGTATCTGTAGGGTAAATACCCAGTAGAGCAATTGCTGGGTCATACAGCACCTCTATTTTCAACTTTTTGAGGATCCTCCATGCTGTTTTCCCTTCTACAATCTTCTTCACACCTAACTCCACCCTCTGGCTGAATATTTCAGTGTTACTTTTTCAGCTAGTTCATTCCATTTTTTAATTGCACTCAGTTTTTCCTTTTATTAACTTGAAATCTGCCTTCCTATATCTTGCCAGATTTTTTTCTCAGTAGTTAATAGAGCAACTGTAAATCCCTTTCAACAGAACCCTGCAGGCAATGGTTGAGAAGATATTTATTGTATTCCTCAATATTTTCTCTTCTCTAGGCCAGGTATTCTTGACTCGTTTAACTGTTCTCCACCCAAGATGCTTTCCAGATAGCTCCCTTTGTTGTAATTACAAAGTTTAGGCAAGAATGGAAACTTCATACAGTAAACTTCCTTAAAAATAACCTGATGGGTCTGCTATGTCTGCAAAGCAGATGTGCTCCCACTGCTAGGCAGTGCACAAGTGTTGAATGGCTTTTCTCTTTAGAAAACAAGGACCACCTCAAATGTCTAGACATTAAGATTTTCCATTATGGAATCTTCAGTAAGTGAGTGTTTCTGGAGTGTCAGATTTTCCATATTATTGAAGATTAAGCATTAAGTTCCCATAATCCAAATTTTAACCTTATTTTTGTGATGTAAGTACCTTTAAAGCATTTTGCAATTCTCTATCTTATTAAGGAGGTAGACAAAGCATATGTTAATTTTCCCTAAAAGCATGAGATTCCTCCCCAGGAACATCAGGAACATTATGGGATGTGCTGCTTTTGGAGTTGTAGATTCTGTGGCAAGACAGCTAGTGGTAGGTAGAATGGCGTGTCAAACTGAAACTAAGTGCTTGTAAAAAAAAACAGTGTTTTCTCTGGACCTTGCTTTTTTAAAAGTTTGAGTCCATGTAATTTTTGGTCACTTGTAAAGGAACTAGAGCACATACAGCAGTGAGAGAGGACAGAGAAACAATGGTGTCTTTCCATCTTGGCAAATCAAAGGTGATGAGAGTCTTTTCCCCAGTGGTTTTCTTGTGCTTTTATTTATTTATTTTTTTTAAAGATTTCATTTATTCATTTGACAGAGAGAGATCACAAGCAGGCAGAGAAGCAGGCAGAGAGAAAGGAAGGGAAGCAGGCCCCCTGCTGAGCAGAGAGCCGGATGCGGGACTCGATCCCCCAACCCTGAGATCAGGACCCGAGCCAAAGGCAGCAGCTTAACCCACTGAGCCACCCAGGCGCCCTTTCTTGTGCTTTTAAAAAGGCTTCTCTTCCTCCTCCTTTTTCCTCCCCTGTCTTTCTAAATTAGCATATGTAAAAATCATCAGTATTATATAAAACTTATTACCCATAAATCACTAAGTTGCAAGATCTCTTAATGTTTGATTTGGAACAGAAGGCCAGACACAGAAATAACAATCCTATCAGTTAACATTACCATGAACTTCCCTCATTGACTGGCTGCTATTGTATCTAAAGGACAACCAGCACATATTAACATGGGCAAATAAATGATTTACTTGACTCTAGATATAGGGGTTCAGAGATGACAAAGAAAGGCAGTTCAGTAGCCGGGGCTGCCAAAGAATCCTTCATTATCCTTGAAGCCAAAGGATAAGTCTGTACAGGTGCGAAATCAGTAAAGGTGGAGAAAAAGTCCATTGTTCCCAGAAGTTTGGTGCTATTTCTATCATGCCTCCAAGTCCTCTTGTTTAATCCTATCATCCTCTTCTTCCTTACCCTCATTTTTTTTTTTTTTTTTGCATCCTCAAGTTCTTGTAACGTACATGAAATGTGGCACTTCATAACCATCCCTCACCTACAAGGCATCCTTCCGCCACATAGCAAACCAGTCACTGAGTGTGGATGTCTTCTCTGCTTTGCTCATGCAATACCCACAACCACTTCACCAAGGGAGCCCCAGCCGTCTCCCCAGCTAGTTGCAAGTTCAGTTTCTGCTTCAAAAACAGCTGGAAAATTCGTCTTAGAATTGCAAGATTTTTTATGTTTACCATGCAGTCCATTTTCCTAATGGGATTCAAATCGCAGACCCAATAAAAACTGTATACATAGGGCGCCTGGGTGGCTCAGTGGGTTAAGCCGCTGCCTTCGGCTCAGGTCATGATCTCGGGGTCCTGGGATCGAGTCCCGCATCAGGCTCTCTGCTCAGCAGGAGCCTGCTTCCTCCTCTCTCTCTCTCTGCCTGCCTCTCTGCCTACTCGTGATCTCTCTCTGTCAAATAAATAAATAAAATCTTTAAAAAAAAAAAAACTGTATACATAGTAAAGGTCTCTAGGAAAACAGAGATAGGCCAAAATATAAAATCAGGAGGCTCAGTTTAAAGTATTTTTTTTCTAACATTACTTTCTATGCAGTTTTAAGGACACAGTAGGTTTTCGATACTTGCAGAGTTAGGGTACATGGTTTCAGTTATATCCCATTAAATTAGGAGACTCGAGAGTTAGCCATAGCAAATCACTAAGCTGGTTAAGTGATCCACGCCAAAACTCAGCATCTAGGTTACATTATATACTTTTTTGATTCAATAATTTAGGTACTTTCCATAGATTTTTCAGAACTATCCCTTGTGAACGTTCTCCTTATATCCTATTATCTGCCATCTTCTCATTGGTTAATCAATAAAGAAATAGGTAGCAACTCATTCCTAAGAGTACACAGAAAATTATCACGTGCTCTTGGTTATCCATATCAGGGGCAAAATGTACAGGTTTTAAAGGAGGAAGTGGGACATTTTAAAATTTATGATCAGTCAACCAACTTATCTAGATTGGAACGATATATGTTAAAAAATTAACTCGGCAACTCAGACAAATGATTGTTGGTTAATTGCTGGAAAAAGTTTAAGTCATGGTTTAGGTTTGTTCCTACCCTTGAGGTTAAAATAATGGACATGTTGGCGATTTTTAAAGAGGGAGGAAGGGAGTTTGCTGTGCAAAAGCTGAGTATCAGCAGCAGAAGGATGAATGTCTAAGTCGAATTATCCAGGGAAGCTGGCAAGAGAGCGCCTGGCCCAACCCGGTTTTGTTAACCGACACCACGCTTTCAAAGGCCGAAGGTTACAAAGTCGTGTTTTTGTGTGCTTGTTTTCCCTTTTTCTGTGTAAAAGCCATTAAGAACAGAAATGCTTTTTTTTTTCTACAGGACACTGCAGGTGACCTGGGTTGTATCTTAAGATTTGTTACAGCAGTTAAGATCCATCCGTGGAAAAAACCCATCTGTTGTAGCAATCTCCTGGCTTTGGGAAATTAATCAATATTCCCTTGTCTGGCAAAATGGGAGGATTCTTAGTCAAAATGAATTTTGATCATTGCTAGTCAATGAAAGGGCTTTAGTAGGAGGGCGATTTTTCTTGTCTGACTGTTTTGTGTGTATTTTTCTTCCCACTAGGTGTCACTCCGCAAACCTGAATGGTTTATACTACACCGGGTCCTACAGGGCCAAAACGGACAATGGGATTGTCTGGCATACCTGGCATGGCTGGTGGTATTCTTTGAAAGCTGTGGTGATGAAAATTAGGCCAAATGATTTTATTCCAAATACTGTTTAATTTTCCCTGGTGGGCTTTCTTTCTATAATTAATCTAGGTTTAACATGATTTGAAAAATAGCACTTCTGAACATATACGTGCCTATAAGACGATGGTAACTGTTATGGGTACTTCTTTTCATTCCCACTTACCTTGATTCCTTAATGCACTTTCAATACAGAAAATACTTGTATTTTTCAAATAAATATAGATTATTGAATTCTTATGTGCAGAAGGTTATAATAAGTGCTTATGTTGAACAAAAAATAAAAAGCACAGAATATATAACATGTCTTGGGTAAATACACATTAAATCAAGTATACATGCAATTGAAAACACACACGAAAATAATCCAGTAAGTAACAGATTGCCAAATCAACTGCAGAGACAATAAATATGGGTTAGAATTTGGGTTTTGTTTGTTTTTCTTAAAAGATTTTACCCACGGGCACCTGGGTGGCTCAGTGGGTTAAGCCGCTGCCTTCGGCTCAGGTCATGATCTCAGGGTCCTGGGATCGAGTCCCGCATTGGGCTCTCTGCTCAGCAAGGAGCCTGCTTCCTCCTCTCTCTCTCTGCCTGCCTCTCTGCCTACTTGTGATCTCTCTCTGTCAAATAAATAAATAAAATCTTTAAAAAAAAAAAAAAAGATTTTACCCACTTGCCAGAGAGAGAGAACACACAAGCAGGCAGAGGTAGCAAAAGAAGCAGGCTCCCTGCCAAGCAAGGAGCCCAATGCCAGACTTGATCCCAGGATGCTGAGATCATGACCTGATCTAAAGGCAGGTGCTTAACAACTGAGCCACCCAGGCATCTTTGAGTTAGGATTTGAATGCAGGTCTCTGACTACATCTGACTAGGGTCCTAATCACTTTAAAATATTATCCTGTATTTTTAGGACGTTTGTGTAGGTTAACACTTCATTTTAATTCTTACACCAGCCCTGTAAAGTATTGTTACCACCACCACCACCGCCCCTCATCCCCTGCAACTGACAAGCTGAACATTGGTGGATCTGAGACTTGGTGACTACTCAAAGTTACAAAGCTAGTAAGCCAGGGAACAAGGACTCAAATCCAAATTCAGACTCAAATTCTGATCCAAAATCCAATGCTTTGCTACCATGCCACCGTTTCTTGTGGATAGAACTTGGAACTTGGATAAGTGAGGTGGAGGGAGAGAACCTGTCAAGTGAGAGTAAAAGTATGAATAAAGGCAAGATAGTCTGAAAAATATTTGAGTGCCAACTGTTCAAGCCCAAGTGAAGCTCATTTTTTAAATAAAGATGCGCACTAACCATATAGTCAGAAAAATATAAATAATTTTAAAAGCTGATGATATGAAGGAAAAATAGGTTCCTGGGGAAGGTAGAGCAGGGGACCTGACGTGGATTGGTGGGAAAGGATAAAAAATCTTCCTGGAAGAACTAACTTTTTGAGCTGAGATTTTTAAACTGGGTGTATATGGGAAGTCATTGCAGGCTAAGGGAAACATTGTATAAAATACACAAAGTAGAAAAGTTTGGGAACAACAGAACAGGTTAGACAGGCAATAGGGTTTAGTGACCCTTAAATCCTTAAACTAAGGATTCTGCCACCTGATAGCTGTGTGACCTTGAGTAAGTTTTTAGCTTCTCTGGGCCTCAGCTATCTCATCTGTAAAATGAAGATTATGATAGTACCTGCCCTCAGGGTTAGGTTGAGGATTATACAAGTATTTCAAATAATGTCTGTGCAAGGTAAGCAGTGAATAAGAACTATGTGATTATTTAGTGAATAGGTATTCAGGGACAATAATAATAGGTTATCTTGAATAATAGTTCACATAAAAACTTAAGGTTAGTTGTACTTTATCCTCTAACCAGCGTTTCCCCGAAGCAGTGCTTCTGAACCTTTAATGGCACACATGTTAAAAATGTAGATTTTGATTTGGGGCTGCGGCCTGAGTTTCAGGTTTTTTAAACAAGTTTCCAGATGGAGCAGATGTTGCTGGTCTAGGGATCACACTTTGAAAGCAATGATGCTGGGAACTGAGTTCTATGGAGTTGTAATAATACAGAAGAAAAGGGCTCCTTGATCAACTGAATTTAGGAGATGATCTATTGAACAAAATTAAATAGATTGCTTCTTTTTTTTTTTAAAAGATTTTATTTATTTATTTGACAGACAGAGATCACAAGTAGGCAGAGAGAGAGAGAGAGAGAGGAGGAAGCAGGCTCCCTGCTGAGCAGAGAGCCCAACGAGGGGCTCTATCCCAGGACCACGACCTGAGTCGAAGGCAGAGGCTTTAACCCACTGAGCCACCCAGGCGCCCCAGATTGCCTCTTTTTAATATTCAACTCTGCATTCTGAAGTTCTAAGAAGAGCATGCAGTGGTCTGCATTTTTATATTTAGTCAGGACTATGGTCAGCTGTTAGGTATACATCGGGTGATTATGGCAGTCCAAACAAATGGGGATTTGTTCTTCTTACTTAACAAGAACTCAGAAGTAGAACATTCAGCGCTCTGCAATGTGGAAGCAGATATTTCTGCAAATCACTTTGCTTTTTCCTCAAAATCCCAGGTTGTCCACTGTAGTTCCAGCTTCAGGTCCATGTCAAAAACAGGAAGAAGGGTGAAGGATGAACAGACTTTCATTTACGCCTTTTTTTTTTTTTAAGATTTTATTTATTTATTGGACAGACAGAGATCACAAGTAGGCAGAGAGGCAGGCAGAGAGAGAGGAAGGGAAGCACACTCCCTGCTGAGCAGAAAGCCTGATGCGGGACTCGATCCCAGGACCCTGAGATCATGACCTGAGCCGAAGGCAGAGGCTTAACCCACTAAGCCACCCAGGCACCCCTCATTTACTCCTTTAATGGCCAGGCTTGTGTTACATGGTCACTCCATCTGGAACTAAGATCATGAAAGAGAATATTTAATTTATAGCCTTCAGAACACACAGGCAAGAGGAGTGTCTGCCGTGCCTCCTGGATGTTTGTTTCTTTAACGCAGTCTTGTGGGAACACTTTCATAAATCAGACTTTGGGAAGGTAGAAATAATGGGGCACCAGTGACCATTTTAAATATGGGTATTATTTGCTCAAGTAGTAGCTTGACGAATTCACACAATTAGGAGATCAAAAGAAGAAAGGTTTTTAAAGGAGGGGGAAAAATGATTCCATGGTGAAGTAGGAGGGTAACTAAGCAAGCATAGTGTTGCATAAATCTCAGTAGAACAGTTTTTCAATGCAGAAGGAATGATTTTAAAAACTTTAGTGCCATAAAAAGATGAAAGAGAAAGCATTCAAATGAAAGACCACTGGATTTAGTGATAATGTTTTTTGTGTTTTCAATTTCAGTGGACTAGGGGAAGAATAACCAGAAACCAGAAAATAAAAGCAGTTCGAATAAAATAGATCATTTGAGGAGTCGAGATACAAAAGAGGGAAATTGATCTGACTGGTTTACCTGAAGCCAAGACATGAAGAGATCCCAGTCTAAAATAATATCCTCTGAAATGCCACCACGAAGCAGTTCTTTTTCAGGCTTTATGCCTTTTTAAAGTGCAAAGAGGCTTCTAATTTATAGCAGCTGATGACACATTAGGATCAATAAACTCATGACTGTTTTTTGTGTTTTTGCTTTTAATAGAGCGAAGGATAGAGAAAATGTAAAAGGCTGATTGCCTGACACACGTAGAAGGGATTGTTACCAAGAAACAAAAAGTATTTTTTTTAAGTGAGAAGGGCCTATGTTCCTGAAACCTGGAAGTACTAACTTCACAAATTTGTCCAAGTCCTAGAGTTTCAGAAAGGCTGTGAATCATAAAATCAAGATCCATCCATAAAGCCCATAAACTAACCTTTGGAGACCCCAAAATTAGCTGGGGAGAAATACAAGTCAACCTATAGGGATTACATCAATTGATAAACAAGACGGTTTAGCATTTGGTTGTTGCCCAAGAAGATTCCTGTCAGACCATCAGGAACTTAAATTTCACCTTTGCATTTTTTTGGTGGCAAATTACATCTCTGTGCTGAGTATTCACATCTCTAAAATGTGAGTAATAATATAGCCATCAGGTTGCGAGGATTAAATGAGCTAATTAACTGTGCTGGGCACATGCAGTGAACCCCCGTTCTCCACAGTTTCCATGGCTTCAGCTACCTGCAGCCAGCCACATTGGGAAGCAGGTAATCTTCCTCCTGAAGTATCGTCAGCTCACTGGCTGCCTAAAAGACTGCACAACACCTAATCTCATCAGGTAGGGATTTTACCATCTCACAGCATCTCAGGAAGAAGGCTGAGCCCAGCCCAACAAGCTATGCTGAGAGATTGCATTCATGTAACTTGTGCGAAACTATATTGTTATAATTGTTCCATGTTATTAGTAATTGTTGTTAAACTCCTACTGTGCCTAATTTACAAGTTAAACTTTATCATAGGTATGTACATATCGGAAAAAACATAGTCTGCATAGGGCTGGGTACTGTCCACAGTTTCAGGCATCTACTGGGGTCTCGGAATTCACGTATACCCCACACATAAGGGGGAAACAGCTGTACTAGGTGCTCTGTAAATATTTACTGTGATGATGATGGTAATGCTAATAAAGAAGAGGAAAGTAAAATGGAATATGATAATGGTGAATTGGAATGTTCTCAAGGGTTGTAGGTGTGAGAAGAAAAGAAATGGTCAGAGGTTTTCCAGATTAAGAGCATATCAAATGAATTTATGACTCTGGGTAAACTGTATCTTCTTTACAAGCTCAGTAGTTCAGGTTCTTAATATTACTTGGATTTTTAAATCCTCAAACAACAACAAACAAACAAAGAGCCAATGCCTACCTGATGAGATTAGGTGTTGTGAGGTCTTTTAGGCAGCCAGGGGCTCAGCTGGTTAAACATTTGACTCTTGATTTTAGCTCAGGTCATGATCTCAGGTACGTGGGATTGAGCTCTGCGCCGAGCTCTGTGCTCAGTGGAGAGTCTGCTTGAGATTTTCTCTCTCCCTTGGCTTCTGCCCCTCCCCCCTGCTCTCTCTCTGTCTCAAGTAAGTAAATAATTCTTTAAAATCCTCAAAAATTAGGGGCGCCTAAGTGGCTCAGTGGGTTAAGCCTCTGCCTTCGGCTCAGGCCATGATCTCAGGATCCTGGGATGGAGCCCTGCATCGGGCTCTCTGCTCAGCAGGGAGCCTGCTTCCTCCTCCCCCCTCCGCCTGCCTCTCTGCCGACTTGTGATCTCTGTCTGTCAAATAAATAATTAAACTCTTAAAAAAAAAATCCTCAGAAATGAGAGGTTGACACCTGGTGCAGAGATTGTCTGGTCCCATGCATCTAGAACGAGCCCAGGGGAGCATTAGATTCTGACAACATGCGTCAAGTTCCTTGCAGGGAACAGGAAGGTCTTCTCCTCTTCTCCTACAGGTTGATGTGGCTTAATTTTTATCTATGATATATATTTGGATTACACGTAACACTTTGTGATTTTTGTCCTTGTTTGGGGGGGGGAAAGAAAAGAAAGCTTTCATCTCTAAAAAAAGGTTCAGACTTCTCCCTTCTCCCTTCATTTTATAGATCAAGAAATTTCCTGCATTTTTCAGATGACAGGTATTTCTGGGAAGGACTCTGTTACTCCCCTGACTCAGATGAATTAACAAGCTTTGTATACCCAGGGCTGTACTCTGTGTTCTCATGAATGTTGGCACTTCATTTGGAATACTGCCTTAAAAAGCATATATACCCGGTAAAAACTCTGCTCTATGGTGAACGAGCCCAGGACAAGCTGCAACCTTTCAAAGAAGATAAAAGAGGGAATTAAGCATTCAGTCATAACAAGCCAACCTCCTCTCACGGAGAAAATGACATAGGGTATTGTCTCCTTAACTCCTGGGGTGTTGGCACCGTTTGCAGTTTCTAGGCCTTTCTAATTATAGATGTGCTGTGTAACATTGCCTCCACCTGTATGTATAACCTAACAGTGTTGAGCACTCACCACTATCAAAGACTTTTCCAGCTTGAACTAATTAATTCATACAATTCCAACCATCTGGGACAGAGAGTATTATTACCCAGCTTTTACAGACACAGAAAATTGCAAGAGACCTTCTCCAAGGTCACGTAGCAATGGGAGTGGGGCCAGGAGTGTATTTTGGAAGTACTAGCTTTTTACGTGCACGAGAAGGCGACAACATTACAGAGTTTAGATTTTGGAGTAATTTGATTTTTTTTTCTTCAGGGTGCTAAACAGATACTGCTTTGTTTGCCACTAGCTCACTCTTTGGTTTCTTCTTAGCTTGTCTCCCAAATGGAATGATCATACCCTTAGGAATTACCACGAACGGCAAAGTTCTTTGGAATACCAGGTAGTTTGGGAGCAATGAAAGGCAGCTAACATGGGCCAGCTGTTTCAACTCTCTTCCTCTATTACACCTGTAGTATCTCTTTTCAGTTGAGTGATATTAGAACACAGAGCTCTTGAAATGTAAAATGAAACCTCTGAAAAGTCAGTTATAAAGGCTTCTCTGTCCTCTTCTGGGAGCCAACCAACTAATTCAGATTCTTCGGAAATCGCATATTCCTCAAAGAAGGTCCTTTAGAGATAATACCAGCTTTTTCATCACTAGTTTTAGAAAGATTAAAAATAGTCCATGTTTCCCTAGTTATGAGAAAGTTAAATTTGAAACAACACTAAGTAATTCATGGGTGGAAAATCACCACCGTCACCTTGCAGCTTTTCTGCTGGTCGAATAGTTGTGATTTGAAAGCGTGTTGTATCTTCTGGTATTTATACTCATGGTGAAGAGCCAAGAAATAATATGCTTGGAAAAAAAAATATATGTGTGTACCTTTCCAAAAAGTCAAAAGCTGAGGGGCGCCTGAATGGCTCAGTAGGTTAAGCCTCTGCCTTCGGCTCAGGTCATGATCCCAGGGTCCTGGGATGGAGCCCCACATCAGGCTCTCTGCTCAGCAGGGAGCCTGCTTCCCTCTCTCTCTCTCTGTGCCTGCCTCTCTGACTACTTGTGATCTCTGTCAGTCAAATAAATAAATAAAAATCTTAAAAAAAAAAAAGTCAAAAGCTGATAAACTTTTATATAGGCAATGATTATTCAAAGTAAGCAATGTCAAGTGAAAATTATATCTTAACAAGAGTTCCATGTTGACTCAGACCAGTAGGACCAGCAAAGAAATGATTCTGAAAACTTTTAGACTATGTAAGGAATTTGGTGAATACAACTAAGAACTTCTTCTAAATAGGGATCTTTTGAAATCCAAGTTCAAAGAACATCTGCATATTGTTTGTATGTGAGTCAGCATGTAATAGAATGTGTAACTCAGAGGAACTTGGAGTTTGGAAGGATAATGTGTTTTACTCTCAAGGCTGTTTTCAATATCAAGTTGTAGGCCTGGGCTATTTAATTTTTAACAAGTCTTTAATAAGTCTGATTTACTTCAACCTTCAAGGATCCTTGGTATCATTCCTCAGCACCCTTCTCCTCCAGAAAAGCTGAGCAGTTTGATAAATTAGTTGAAGGACAATCTTCCAGGATAAACCTAAATGTGAGAAAGTTTAAGTGAAAAGTTCAGAGCTTTATTCTCACACAGCTTTCTGGAACAGAGCAGAGAAACGACTATGCTGTGGTGATCACGGTATGCAGACGGCTCTCAGGTGTGTTACCCACATTCTTGAACAACTCCTGTGGATCAGGTGGCCTGAGGCAGGACGCTGAGACAGCTGGTAAGCTCTGCACACTCACTCCTTCAGTCAGCGCGCCTAGGTCGGACGACCTGCCAAGGGGCGTGATGCCAGCTGTCCCTCTCATTGTTTCATAATTTAACAAAATACAATCCCTGGAGCTCACTGATGACTTTATTTCTTTGTAGGAAAACATGTATCAAAGCTAAAACAGGGGTGACACACCACTATTCTTTATACCATCTCCGCCAATATCCAAAACTTCCTAAAAGAGCCTATTTAGAGACTGAAACTTTTCCATGCTGGATGCAGGCCCAGAGGGCTTTTTTTTTTTTTTTCTCCCGTTAAGTGTGGGTCAGTCTATTTGGCCATTTTCAGTTACGCTTTTTTTCCCCTCCCTTATATCCGTAAATAAAACCTGTCTTACACAGTATTGCTTGCCAAGATGTGAGAAGTCCTCAATAAATAATTCTTTCTGGGCCAGACAGGGGTTTAAAACATAGAGGTTTAAATATTTAAAAATAAATATTTGTTCTTTTTCCCTAAAAAATATTTTGTTCAAATTTCCTAAAGTAACAGAAAGAAAACACAAGGAAACTTCTTATGTATTAAGAGGGTATTTTGCATAGTGTTGATGGAGAAAGTTTCCAAACAAGGCAGGATATGAGGACATTCTTGTTTGCTTTTTTTTTAAACCACTAGTGTTTATTGGCAAAGGGGGTACCAGACCTGAGGTCCTTCCTAGCGTGGCTGTAAGCTAGGTTCTTTTTTTTTTTTTTTTTTAAAGATTTTATTTTATTTGACAGACAGAGATCACAAGTAGGCAGAGAGGCAGGCAGAGAGAGAGGAGGAAGCAGGCTCCCCGCTGAGCAGAGAGTCCGATGCGGGGGGCTCGATCCTAGCACCCTGAGATCATGACCTGAGCCGAAGGCAGAGGCTTTAACCCACTGAGCCACCCAGGCGCCCCTGTAAGCTAGGTTCTGTCATCTTGGTAAGACACTGTGGCCACTGTTTCCAGAATTGAGTACAGTTTGGGCCTCTTCTCCCTGCCTGTGCAATGTGGGTTCTGGCAGGGTGATTGACTCTAATGGCCCAAGAACAGCTTGGTGGGTCTGCTCCTGCTGTCTCCTGGGTGGTATTAGACTGGCTTTGTTTACCCTGCAAAGTTACAGTGGCAAAGGACACCATCCAGAGTCAACTTTCTCCCAGATCCAGTCCTAGGAGAATCCAGGCATTTTCCTCTCCTGTCTTTGTCCCTTCCTCGGTAAGGGACCAGCCTGGTGAACTCCCCAGACACTGGCTGAGGCCTTCATGTGCCACCACTGATTAACATTCTCTGCCACAGCTGCTCAGTCTTCAGAAAGGCTCCATGTATGGGCCTGGGGACAAGTTCAGTCACCAGGAGCTGGTGTTGGGGCCTTAGTCCTTCAGGTATGTTTTCTCTTCTACCTCCTCAGATGTTGATTCACCAATGCCTCATAAGGTAATAATAAGGAAGGGCTGGAATGTCTTCCCTTCCTTCTCAGGTAATGGAAATACCCCTCAAGCAACAGCTTTATTTATTTTGGTTCTAACTTTACTGTTGGGAATTTCTGGACAAAAAGGAAGGGAGCTTTGACTGGGTGTACCCTGTAAATCACATCAAAGACATGGACGCCTCCTCTTTCCGTGTCCCATATCTCCCCAGTGCACATGAGAGCTCATTGTCAGAACTTGTTTCGACACTTTCTATTAATTATCGCTTGAAAGCATTACTCAAAGCTAAGCTGGAAATGGAAGATCAACTTTGAAAAATTGAGTAGAATTTAAGGTTTTGAGATACCTGTTCCTCTATGTACGGTATTAGCAGTTGTTACCAAAGAATGTATACTGACCGGGATACCTGGCTGGCTCAGTCAGTTAAGTATCTGCCTTTGGCTCAGGTCATGATTCCAGGATCCTGGGATCGAGTCCCGCATCGGGCTCCTTGCTCAGCCGAGAGCCTGCTTCTCCCTCTGCCTGCTATTCCCCTGCTTGTACTTTCTCTCTTTCTGACAAAGAAATAAGATATTAAAAAAAAAAAAGAATACATACTGACTAAATAAAATAACTAAGAAAAAGTATGAAGTACCTGTAAAACACAAACAACATAAATACAACATGAATAGAAATAATCTCAGTCCCCAGTGTTTAGTTTAAGGTCAGATTCATTGCAATCTCCTGAAAGACATACTTGTTTTCTAAATAAGTTTTCTTGGTCCAGACTGTTGGATGACATGTAACTGCCAAGGCAGCAGAACTCCCTGAAAGTTTCCAGCATCAGGTTTCCTTGAAACAGGTCCGTACAAGGCTCAGTCTTCTAAAGCTGATGACTTTGCCATGGTAGGTGCTGACCATTGACTGTAAGCCATCCACATTCTTACATAACATTTCCAGTGGTTGTACAGTTGGAAATATACATGGGGCATACCCTTGGCAAGCATTTGGGTTTAATAACCCTTATCTTGATGTTGATCAGAAACTTTCAGCTGGATGGTTTGGTATAAATGGAACTCTAAGAAAGAAGATGGGTGTATTCATCTCCGTGGATCTCTTCTATCAAAATTTTCATGTGACATTGTGGGACAGTGATCTTTTTTATCTACAGTTCCCTTTAAAAAGCAATATAAGGGGATTGAGTCAATGGATTGTTTATTTGGCAAATGTGTTTTGAGTAACAGATATGTTATTAGTCACTACAGCAAAATAAAGAAGAATGAACCAATGCAGAGTTCATAGTCAAATATAGTAGCACAACAAAATAATTAGAATAGGTTAGAATCAAAACACAATAAAATAATAAAAATGTCTTTGTACTTCATCTTACAAAAGTAGTCTGCATGAAATCCTACGGAACTTCCAAAGAATGAGCTACTAATTAGACCTGAATTGGGACAGTGAGTTGAATAGAATTAATTCACGTTATTCACAATGATGTAGCTACTAATTATGAGCAAATATGATCTTGGGGTCCATAATAGAAGTATAATATTTAGAATCAGAATAGTAGATATAGGTAGTGACTACTTTGTACTTATCCAATTATTTATAGGAATATTGGGTTCAACTTGGGACTAAAATTAAAAGGATATTAATAAACCATAAGCTGATTCAGAAGAAACCATCTGCAGTGAATAGGATGAGTAATATTTAGTTCAACTGGTGTATCCAAAGAGAACTTTAAGAGGAAAAACATACTAGCAGTCAGTAAATATATAAAGGATTTTTTTGAAAAAAAAAAAAAGTATTATGATTATTACAGAAAACCTCAAGAGTAAAATAAATAAATGGATTAAAATACATGATGGATGGAAACTGAAAATATGCTAATTTTGGCTAAAGTTAAAAGAATATCCCAGAATCAGAGCTATATAAAAGAAAAAACAATCTGTCTCTTGAGTTCATAAGATTACTTTCGTCCCAGGGGTTTACTTAATTGAGGCTAGACCTTTTGTCAGCAATATTGCAAGTGCACTCAAGTATCAGTTGGGTTGTTAAACCAAGTGACCTTTTTTGTCTCTTCCAAATCTTAGATTTTATAATTTGGAGTTGTGGTTTTAATATGACACATTATTTCCAAGGCATAACGAAGTAGATGAGTGTTCTTTTAATCTCTGCCTTTTGATTGTCTTATGACCAATGCATGACAGTAGTGGGTGATAAATGAATCACTTAGCAAGTGACAGCCTTAACACACTATACTAAGGTCTTGGTGGTTAATAATAAGGTCATTCTCTACCACCCAGAATATCTTGTGATTCAAAACTATTGGGGGAAAACGTACAACAAGAAACAAACAAACGAAGTTAGCATGCTGATGTTGAACAAAGGCTAAGTGAAGACTAAGAGAAAGACAGCACCAAGAGGGACAAATCATGGAGCAAAAGGTGTAAGAATCCTTCAGCCAGGGGACACTTAACACAGAATACAGCTGACACTTAACACGGGGTTTACTAAGTGCCAGACGCTGTTCCTGGTGCTTCATTTCTGCTTACACATCAATCCTCGAAACAACCCTATGATTGATCCCCTTTTGATGAATGAAGAAACATAGGCACATAGAAGTTAAGTAATAATGCCCAAGATCACATAGCTACTAGTTGATGAATTGGGATTTGAACCCAAGTATCCCCACTCTAGAATCCATACACTTAGCAACTATATAAAGAATCTCTAAGCTGAGAAGGAAGGAACAAGTCATAGAGGAAGAAAGAAGTAAGGGTAAGCATTAAAAAAAAAAAAAAAACTACTAAGCAGAAATGAACTAGCAATTCCAGTTCCTTAAATTCCACCTAAAAAAGGTAAATAACCATTATACATGAAAGTCTTATTTAAAATCAGGGAATATGGGAAATTTTTCATAATGACATCCTAATTCTCCTGTTTTATTTTATTTATTTTTTCAGTTTTACAAGATTCATTGTTTATGCACCACACCCAGTGCTCCATGCAATACATGCCCTCCATAATACCCACCACTAGTCTCTCCCATCCCCCCACCCCCCCAATACCCTCAGTTAGTTTCTCAAAGTCCACAGTCTCTCATGGTTTGTCTCCCCCGCTGATTTCTCCCAATTCACTTTTCATTTCCTTCTCCTAATGTCCTCCATGTTATTCCTTATGCTCCACAAGTAAGTGAAACCATATGATAATTGACTCTCTCTGCTTGACTTATTTGACTTATTTCACTCAGCATAATCTCCTCCAGCCCCATCCATGTTGATACAAAAGCTGGGTATTCATCCTTTCTGATGGCTGAGTAATATTCCATTGTATATATGGACCACATCTTCTTTATCCATTTGCCTATTGAAGGGCATCTCTGTTCTTTCCACAGTTTGGCAATTGTGACCATTGCTGCTATGAACATTGGGGTACAGATGGCCCTTCTTTTCACTACATCTGTATGTACTAAATACCCAGTAGTGCAATTGCAAAGTCATAGGGTAGTTCTATTTTTAATTTTTTGAGGAATCTCCACACTGTTTTCCAAAGTGGTTGCTCCAGCTTGCATTCCCACCAACAGTCTAAGAGGTTTCTCCTTTCTCCACATCCTCTCCAACATGGGTTTATTTTTTTTTTAAGATTTTATTTATTTATTTGTCAGAGAGAGAGAGAGAGAGAGGACACAAGCAGAGGGAATGGCAAGGAGAAGGAGAAGCAGGCTCCCTGCTGAGCAAGGAGTCCAAAGTGGTACTTGATCCCCAGACTCTGGAATCATGACCTGAGCCAAAGGCAGACAGTTAACTGACTGAGCCACCCAGGCATCCCTGTTAGAATCATTTTAACAAATTCACTTTTGAATGTCTTTCAGGCACTGGCCAGTTGTGACTTATGGATCTCACCTAATGTCCCAATGATACGAGCCTGGAAGGATTTCCTTTGCGATTATATACAGGGACAAAGGAAAGAAAGCACCTCTCTTAATCCTCATTTCTATACCCAAGCTCAAACTCAGTCAGGATGAATGAGAATTCAGGCACACTCAAATGCAGAGTAGTTAGAAAAGAGTATGTCTTTCATGTGGCTGGCGGTGGGGAGCAGTAGAAGAAATATCCAAATGCTATTCCACCCCCATAAACATTAATCTGCCCCTGCTGCTATGGGCTAGGAGAATATAACGTTCAGTCCTCCCTCTGGATCCTAGATATTTCTCTCCCATGAATTTGGTACAGGTAGTGTTGGATGGGGGAAGGGCTCACAAAAATTCTTTACTATTTCTGATGTGCTGGCCTTGTTAGAGTTTAAGCCATGATGCTAGGCAGAAATTCTAGCTTCTTCCTTCTACCTACATGGCAGGATGGATCCTTGAGCCTGGGCATAGGGGTTGACTGAATTCTACCTTTACCAGTTACATTCGATGTGTCCCACATTAGTTTTACAGAATGTGGCATGATACACCAACATGTTAACATTCTTAGAGACATCACAAAGTTTTTACTTTGGTAGATGTAACCTTTCAAGCAATTTCTAAAAGTTTGTTAATTAAAATCTTGTGGGATGTACCTTAATCAAACACCACCTAGAGATACTGCAAATGAACGTCCAAAGCAAATAAGCGAATGAAAATCCAAAGTAAATACCCAATTGTTACCTCTAATTCAAGTCCAAATGAGGGAAGAGAGAGAAGTGGCCCACAGGGAAGTCTAGGAAACATCTAAAGGCATTTGCAGGCCTTAAACATGTGTCATTTATTTATACAACTTGTATTTTAGAATCTGGAAAGCCATAAAATCTTACAGAAAACCCCTAATAAGAGTCAAAGCTAAGAATTTGCGGTCAGTAGGAGCGCCATGAGGGAGAAGAGAGTGGGAATGTTTCCATACCCTCCTCCTCCAGATTCTGAGTCACAAATTTAAAGCAATTAGAAACAAGCATTACTCAACAGAAAGAATATTCACTTTGTATTAGTTATTCAATATTCTCCCCCAAATGCTCCAGTGATGCATTGCCCATAATGCTATGGGTAAAGTGTAACATTACCACGTCAATTCTATATTTTGCAAAGTCAGCTGTGGATCCTTCTGACTGGATTAATATTCAATACTTTTTCAGTCTTTCAGTCTTTCCAGAGCTAGAAATTACTTAGGGTGGCAATATATATTTCATAACATTAATCAGAGAGATTAGTTTTTTCTCCTTTTTATTGAGGTGTTAACATATATCCCATTAAGTGTATAAACTTTAATTGTGTGTCTTGATGAATTTTCATTTTTATTCACCAGTGTAACAACACCTAAACCAAGATACAGCATATTCCAGCACCCCCAAAGCTGTTATGCCTCTTCCAGCCAATTATTACTCCCCATCTTCCAACATTCAACACAATCACTGTCTTAATTTCTATCACTATAGTTTTGCTTGTTTATGAACATATAAAGTTATATATGTGTGTGTATATATATGTGTGTGTATACATACATATACCTGTATATGTATATATAAACATGTATGTATGTGTATATATATATACAAATGCATAGACACACATATACAGAGAGAAACCAGTAGAATAGGTACTTTTTTTTTAAAGATTTTATTTATTTATTTGACACAGAGAGAGAGAAATCACAAGTAGTCAGAGAGGCAGGCAGAGAGAGAGGGGGAAGCAGGCTCTCTGATGAGCAGAACCCGATGCGGGACTCGATCCCAGGACCCTGAGATCATGACCTAAGCTGAAGGCAGAGGCTTAACCCACTGAGCCACCCAGGTGCCCTAAAATAGGTACTTTTATGTCTGGCTTCTTTTACTCAACATTTTATCAGTGAGATTCACCCAATTTGTTGCCTGCAAAGGCAGCTCATTCCATTTTATTGCTTATAGGATATTCTGTTGTATGAAGATATCACCACTTACTTATCTGTTTTATTGGTGAGTATTTGGTTTGTTTTCAGTTGGGTTTGTTATGAATATATCTGCCATAAATATTCTTGTGACATCGCTGGGGATGCCTTCCAGTGGGCAAAAACGTGAATTTCTCTCGTGTATGTACCTGGTTCATAAGGTAGGTGTATGTTTAGCTTTAGTAAATCCTGACAGTTTTTCAAAGTGGTGTTTCTATTTAAATCTCCATTAGCAATATATGAGAGCTCTACTTGCTCCATATTGTCACCAACAGTTGGTATTATCAGATGTTTTGTTTCTTTTTAACAGTACCCATTCTGATGGGTATGTAGAGGTATCTTAATCTGGTTTTAATAAGGCATATTTTTGAGTGACTAAGAGGCTGAACATTTTTCCATATATATACACCACTATGATTAGTTGGATATCCTCTTTCAGAATGTGCCTATTTAAGTCTTTTTCCCATCTCCAAGTTCCGATGTTTTTTCATTTTCCTAAAGACTTCATATATTCTCGCTGTAAGATCTTTGTTGGATGTAAAGTCAGCAAATATTTTCTCCCTGTTTATAACTTGCCTTTTCACTCTCTTAGTGGTATTTTTGATGATTAATTCTTAAAGTTAACAAGTGCAATTTATCAATCTTGTTCTTGTGGTTAGTGTTTCTTGTGACTATTTAAGAAATCTTGGCCTGTATATCTGGCCTATAGCCAGAGGATGATGAATTTCTGATTAAGTGAAAGATACAAACAGGATTATCCTATCATTCTGAAGTTGTAGTGCTCGATTGTTTAGTGGTTATATTCAAAAAGATAATAATCTCTATGGAAAATCAAATGAGCTAATGAAGTATTCCCTTTGATTTTAGCTGATAAGTTTAGAAATTATCTGACATTCTTGATAGTCACTTTCATGTCTCTGTCAAAAAGACAAGAGATAGCAAGTGTTGGCAAGGATTTGGAGAAGAGAAAACCCTTGTGCACTGTTGGTGGGAGTACAAATTGTCACAGCCTCTGTGGAAAGCAGTATGGACATTCCTCAAAAATTAAAAAATAGAACTGCCATACAATTTAGCAACTCTACTTCTGGGTGTGTATCTAAAGAAAACAAAAACGCTAATTTGAAAAGATACGTACATCCCTGTGTCAATTGCAGCATTACTTATAGTCAAGATATGAAAACAGCCTGTGTCCAGTGATGGATGAACGGATAAAGAAAATGTGGTGTGTGTATACAATCGAATATTATTCAGCCATAAAAACAAAAGAAATTTTGCCATTTGTGACAGCATGGATGGAACTTGAGGGGATCATACTAAGTGAAATAAGTCATATGGAGAAAGACAAATACTACATGATTTCACTTATGTGTAGGATCTATAAAACAAAGCAGAATCAAAACCTGAGCTCATAGGCACAGAGAACAGATTGGTAGTTGCTAGAAGCAGAGGGTGGTGAGTAGAGGGTGGGAGGAAGAAATGGCTTAAGGAGGTCAGGAGGTACAAACTGCCAGTTGTAAAATAGGTAAGTCATGTGATGTACAGCATGGTCATTGGACGTATTAATACTGTATTGCATGTTTGACAGTTGCTAAGAGAGTAAATCTTTTTTTTAAAAGATTTTATTTAATTATTTGACAGACAGAGATCACAAGTAGGCAGAGAGGCAGGCAGAGAGTGGGGTCAGGGGGAGCAGGCTCCCCGCTGAGCAGAGAGCCCAATATGGGGCTTGATCCCAGGACCCTGGGATCACAAACTGAGCTGAAGACAGAGGCTTTAACCCACTGAGCCACCCAGGCTCCCCTAAGAGAGTAAATCTTAAAACTGCTTATCACAAGAAAGAAAACCTGTAACTATTTCCAGTGACATGTTAATTAGACTTATTATGGAAATCATTTTGTAGTTTATACAAATATTGAATCATTAAGGTTGTTGTATACCTGAAGCTAATAAAATGTTATATTTCAATTATGCCTCTATTAAAAAATATTCAGAAAAAATTTTTACCAGAAGCTAGGAAAGAGTGTGAGGCCCAATGTAGAGGTATTGCCTGGATTTAACGGCCTTCTAGTCAATGATCATATGGTACAGTACTACATTGTGCACACACACACACATACACAATCACATATTGTACAATCACCTAGGTACATGTGTTTTCCTTACATTTGCAAGAACTTATATCACGGCAAAATATTAAAAAATAAAAAGAACAGAAGGCCATTTATATGTTGGACTTGGAGAAGTTACTTAACTTCTCTGGGCTTCGGGTCACTGTCTGGAAATGAGGATGATGATAATAGCACATATCTCGTAAGACTGTTGTGGAGAGTAAATAAATGAATGCATGTAAAGTACTTAGTAAGAGTCCAACAAATATTAGACGTAGTTATTACCATCATGGAACACCAAAGTTGGGCTAATTATAATGATGCCCAATTTTTGTTTTTTGTCTTTTTAGAATTTATTTATTTATTTGGGGTGAGGCAGAAGGAGAGGGAGAGAGAATCTCAAGCAGACTCCATACTGAGAGCAGAGTCCAAAAGGGGGCTTGATCTCATGACTTTGAGATTGTGACCTGAGCTGCAACCAAGAGTCAGACACTTGGGGCACCTGGGTGGCTCAGTGGGTTAAGCCGCTGCCTTCGGCTCAGGTCATGATCTCAGGGTCCTGGGATCGAGTCCCGCATCGGGCTCTCTGCTCAGCAGGGAGCCTGCTTCCCTCTCTCTCTGCCTGCCTCTCCATCTACTTGTGATTTCTCTCTGTCAAATAAATAAAATCTTTAAAAAAAAAAAAAAAAGAGTCAGACACTTAACCAACTCAGCCAGACACCCCTGTATCCAGTTTTAGATGATGACACACTATGAGAGAAGTTAAGCTCACATCTGTATTTCATGGTCTTTCAATTCACCCTGTAAAAATTATAAATTTTTACTGGAAACTGAACAGATCTGAATTGGGGTAAAAATTAGAAATAAACACAAGGGGTACCAAAACTTGTCACAAAATTCTTTGAGTTATACGTCATACCCTGTTAGGAGAATTCATTTAAATGAATGATTTGTTTAAATGAATGATATACTTAAATGAATCATAAATGATGATTCATTTAAATGAATCATCCTAAAGGGACTCTCCTTTGTTTCAACTTGAGGCAAAGCTTCTTGATAGCAGAGCTGCCTCTTGTATGTCATGATGTTATCCATAATAAACAGCTCAGTGCTGGGCATGGTGTTGATTTATGGATCACGGAGAAGACCTCAAAGAAGCTAGTTGCTGAGACACGTTATTTCCATATCCTGTTACATTTAAGACTTCTAAAGTTTTGCTGATGTCTTCTATAGTCTGATTTCTAACTCGACACGTTTTTATTTCTGCTTTGGTGTATGAAGAGTTTTTCTACAGCACTGGTGACTCATCACTGATGAAACTGATAGGACAGTGATTCTCAAAGTGTGTTCCCCAGACCAGCTGCAGCATCACCTAGAAACTGGTTTGAAATGCAGATTCTTAGGGCCCATCCCAGAACCTGTGAATTAGAAACCATTTGGTGTAAGGCCACATATTGTTTTTTAACAACCCCCCCGCCCCAGGTGATTCTGATGCATGCTAAAGTTTGGGAAGAATGTGCTGAAGAAGTATTAATAACTTACCCATTTAACTAAGTGATGTAAATTGACTTACTTCTTAATAACTTGAAGATCAAGTCTCCAGAAACCATGCTAGGAATAATTATTTCATTTGCCATCATTTGTTTATCCCTTTTTGGACTACATCGCTAACATGAATCACATTTTTAAAAATACATTAAGAGCATAAAAAGAAATCTCTCCTCTTTACTCTTGTGTCCTGGAGGTGAACTGCATTGAAGTTTGTTTTGTATCTTTTCAAGGTGATGTTATACATATTCTAGAAAATAGGTGTGTTCCTTCTTTTATTTCTTTTCTACATAAGCTGTAGTGTACTTTTTATACGCTGTCCAAATGTAGCCATTTTTAATAGTGCTCAACATATATAATTTCAACATTAAGTTTTGTGGTTTTTACCATTTTTTGTAAAAGAGGGTATGCTTTATAGAAACTTCTTAAAATAAGGATTTGTTTTGCATTTATGTGCTTCCATAAACAAATTCTAATTATGTACACTAACAATATCATTTTATTTGATTTTCAAATATCCCATTTAAATGATCAAATATTTAGAATTATCATCGTCATGAGGTATTATTTTTCCTACATCATGTCCAAAAAGCTCAACCTCCTACAAATGTCAAGGCTTCATCATATATAACTGATTTAGTTTTCAGATTTAGATCTGAACCATGTGTTACTCATTCAATGATGCTGGAATTTATTCCAAATTATGGTGGAGGCCACTGGCTTTTAGCTTCCTATTAAGAATTATATTGAAACTCCTTTTTGAATTTACTTTTATCCTATTCTCCCATACCTGGAATAATGCCAATTCATTTCTTACTAAAAAAATGTAACCATATTCTCCTTCTTTATTCTTTTAGCAATATTGCAATCCTGACACTTGATCTCTGCAAGCAATTATCTGTTGTTGTTTTGGGGTTTTTTTTTTTTTTCAGTTCTCCTTTTAATATTCTTTAAAGGAGTTGAAATATTTAAAATAGCCCTCTGGTCTGCGCCAAAACGTTCCCAGCTGTCTCAAAATAGGAACCAAATTATACCAAGGGACTTATCTCTTGAAAAGAAAGCCCACAGGAATGGTTCTAAATTCCCTAACTTTGACTTCAAGTCCTGTAATGTTCTGCTTTTCCAGAGATATCTCCCCTAATTCTCTCAGCTCCATTTAATTATGTTATTTTTAGTTTCTTGAGTTCTGGTGGTGTATTTCTCTTTCCATGACCTCATGAAGGCCATTCCCCATGCTAGCCTGTCAACTTGTTTGCTACCCATATTTCCAGGTTCTACCATGTAACTGAAATGCCCTGAACCCCTAGCAATACTACTGCTTGTTTGTAAGTGGGCATACTTAATCTCACTGAGCTTTATAACTGCCTTCTGAGATAAAATGTGAGCATCCTTATCCCGTGTTCAAATAAGGAAATGGAGGTCTACGGGTCTTAATCCTTCTTCTGGACTCTTCTGCATTGACAAGCTGCTCCACATACTTGGCACTCACTCTACAGTACCTCATAATGTTATCTTTCTACGTGTGTATGACTTGTCATCACAGCTCCATTTCCTTAAAAACACACAGTTTATTGGACTGTCCTTGGGTTCTCCCCCACCTGTGACTTGAACAGGAAAGGAACATAGTAAATATGAGTTGATCCTAATGGATCAAAGAGTCATAAAACTTTGAGCAAAAAGGGAACCTTGCAGATCACTTAATGAATACTTGTATGCCTTAACAGGTTTAAGGTTTGCATTGCCCTGGAGGTAAGAGATACAATGCCCCTCATTTTTACTGAAAAATTTTAAATTAAAATTACTTTAGTTTTAAATACATGCTGACATAGAATGACATAAAATGTGAAATTTAAATGTTTTAAGATGAATCATGAAATAAGTTTTTAAGACGAAACATGACACTTCAAAGAAACTCCAGAGAAATATCAGAACTATAATTGGCTGCTTCAGGCTAACCAGACTTCTAGGGGGTAATTTTTTTTTTTTTCTCCTCTGCAGTTGGTGCTGTTTCTGTTGAAAACATTGAGAAGCATGAAGTGCAATGCTAACTGAGGCCTGGAGAAGGTAAGCAAATTGCCCCAACTCACATATTAACTCAACCAATATTGATTCAGCATCTGCAGCTCAGTGTACAAACACCAGGGCTAAAATAATAAGCAAAACAGACAAGGACACCCACTTTATACAGTTTGTATCTAAGTGTGGGAGAAGGGAAGAGAGAGTCATTAAATGAATATTCAATGTAGGTAACCCACAGAACCAGCCACTCTCTTGGTTCGTGCAGCAGAACATATTAAGTAAAAACAGCTCAAATCTTTATTACAGACTTTCCAGAAAATACCCAAGGGAGAGTCCATTCTTATTGCACAACAAAACATCGTTAGCATCTTTTCCTGTATCTTACACTCTCAATATAGCTTTCAGCAGCTGGTCACTGAGGAAAAAATCAGCTTTCTCAAAATGTTCTTCCTGACCTTCAGCCTGAAGAGCTCCTAGCACTTTGGTCTGCCACATCATCTCTCTTCCCATCTGTTATTTTAAAATTTATTTAAATTCAATTTAATTAACATATAGTATATTATTATTTTCAGAGGTGGAATTTAGTGATTCATTAGTTGCATATAACACCCGGTGATCATTCTTCAAGTGCTCCACTTCATGCCCATCACCCAGTCACGCCATCCCCCTACCCACCTCCCCTGCAGCAACCCTCAGTGTGTTTCCCATAGTTAAGAGTCTCTTATGGTTTGTCTCCCTCTAGAAAGAAGATCACATCTTTGTTATCCATTCGTTGGTTGATGGACATCTTCTTTCCATCTATTCTATCCTCGAAAATGAAGCTACCTTCTTATAAGAGATTTCAATTGATTGTGGTAGTGGAAAAACAATGTGAGATCTCACGAACTTATTTTTCATACCTGTCACTTTTTTCATCTGCATGGTAAATGTAAAAGTGCAAAGTACTTGACCTGGGCTGGGGACTTAGGGCAGACTTCTCTGAGAAAGGGACCCATGAAGCTGAGCTCAGACTGTTAAAGAAGTATTGGCCAAGAAAGGGGGTGAGAACACTTCCAGGCTTAGGGATCACAGTCAGTGAAATTTCTTGGTGGAAAAAGCATTGAAAAAACAAAAGGCCATTGTGGCTAGAATACTAGGTAAGAGGGTGAGGGGAAGAAGCCAGAGAGGGAGGCAATGTGGACCATGTTTAAGATGTGGTCCCTTTCTCTGAGAGCAGTGAGAAGTTATCAAAGGGAAGAAGGGAAGTCATGGGATCAGATTTTCATTCCGATGCAAAGAAGTGATGGAAACGAGAGATTTGGGAGATGTGCTGGAAATTCTAAGTACACTTCCGGTGAATTTAAGTCATGCCCGAATTGTTGAAAAGAAGAGTAAAATTTCAGAATCTCAGGGCACCTGGGTGGCTCAGTCGGTTAAGCATCCAACTCTTGATTTCAATTCAGGTTATCAGGGTTGTGATATCAAGTCTCATATTGGGCTCCAGGTTGAGCATGGAGACTGCTTAGGATTCTCTTTCTCTCTCTGTCTCTTCTTCTATTTCTCTCTTTCCCTTGCTAAAAATAGGGGGTAAAAAAATCAGAAGATTTTTGAGAAGAAATGACCAAGACTTATTGCTTGATTGGAAATTGCTGCTGATGGAGAGAGATATCAAGGTTAACATCCAAGGTTCTGGCTTGGGCTACTAGATAGATAATAATAGATGTTTAAATAGAAATTCTAGAAGGCCAGATTTAGTGGAGAAATTTTAAAGCTTAAAATTCCTTGATGAGACAGAAAAAAAAAAAGCAGTGATTTTGCTCTAGAAGTCATAAAGCTTCAGAATTTTTTTACTTATTCTTGCTCTATTTGTTTTTATCATTTTATTTCATCAATAACCACTTAAGAAACACATAAAAGCACTTGGAGTTTCCTTCATTATTTTTTTATTGCTTTCAAAGAATGATATATACATAGTATCATTTAGTGAAATTGGTAAGAAGCAATTTGTTCTAAATTTCATATGAACTGGGAAATATAAGTATAAATATTATCTATGTTCACAAAAGGAGGAGACAAGAGATGTTGGGCTGTCCATCATTGTATAAAAAATCACTCTAAGACTTAGAGGCTTAAAACAACTATATTATTTTATTATTGTTTTTCATGATCCTGGGGGTTGACTGGATGAATGTAGCTATTTTTTTAAACTTTCCTTAGTTAGATGTCTGGCTGGTAATTATCGGGTTTTTGGCTGGAATACCCACATAAGGCAATATGTTAGCCTCTCCATGTGGCTAAGCTTCCATACAGTGTGGGAGTTGAGTTCCTAGACCACTGTGCAGAAGCTGTGTTGATCTTTATGACCCAATCTCAGAAGTCATGTAGCAAGAGGTAACTGGGTGACTCAGTCTGTTAAGAATCTGCCTTTGGCTCAGGTCATGATCCCAGGGTCCTGGGATAGAGGCCCGAGTCAGGCTCCCTGCTCAGAGGGGAGTCTGCTTCTCCTCTCTCTCTTTCCCTCCCCCTGCTCATGCTATCTCTCTCTCTCTCAAATAAGTAAAATCTTAAAAAACAAACAAACAAACAAACCACAACCCAACTGCTGTACTCACAGTCCTGCTTGGATTCAAAGAAAGGGATACAGTCCACCTCTCACTGGGAGGAGTGACAGTTTCACTGTAAGATAAGCAGGTACGGTGGGAGATGTTTTTGTAGCCATGGTGGAAAATACAGTCTGCCACGAGAAATAAATGGACTTGGAAATAGCCTCTTCTCTACTGTCCAACATCTACAACAGGACTTGGCACCGAATGAGTATTTGCTCAATGCTCAATGAATAAAAAGGTAATTAGAGAAAGATATATGATCTTCCAAAGTTGATTCATGTTTATTATTTTTCACAATAAGCTACTTTTTATCTAGAATCTTTCTTCAGTATAGTTAGAAGTGAATTAATGGGGGGAAAACCCTTAAAATTAAGTAATACTATAAAACTATTAGTTTAACTTTGATATTTTTCTTCGAAATTCTAATTTCTATGACATAATACCTAAATTGTTATAATTTCAAATATTTCATTTGGTTTTGTAGACAGAGACTGAGTAGTTAAAATAGTCAGTGTTTTAGGCTTCGTAATGGCACTCCTGGTCTTAATGCTCCAAACCTGTGAATTTATCTTATATGGCAAAAGAGACTTTGCAGATGTAACTAAGGTAAGGATTTGGGGAGGAGGAGACTACCTGGAAGATCCCAGGGGGCCCTAATGCAATCTCAAGTGTCCTTACAAGATGGAAGCCGAGGGATATCGGACCACAGGAGAGGAAAAGCCAAGGCTGCTGAGGTTGGTTGAATGCAGCCAGGAGGAAAGGGGAAGGCGCAGCCCCTAGAAGTAGAAGAGAATCTCCCCACGGCTCCAGATGGAACCAACCCCACTGACGCCTTGATTCCGGCTCCTTAAGACTTATTTTGCAATTTTGATCTCTGGAGTATTGGAGAACAGAGTTGTGTTGCTGTAAGCCCTGAAGTTCCTAACAATTTGTTACAGCAATAACAGAAAACCAATACCATTGATAAACGAATCAAATAGAAGAAAAATAGTTTGCATTTCAAATAATTCAAACCTATATGTTCTTCTGCTGACATAAATAGGAGATCGATATGGTAAATTAAAAGACAGAATGAAGATTATGCCTATTAAAATGAGTATATGTGGTTGTAAAAAGCTTTCTTTTGAAACGGGTAGTACAGTCATTAATCTTCATCTTTTTCAAGGTGCAAGTTCCTGCCTTTAAAATCTTAGTTATAGTTTTAGTGACGTCTTGCCTATGTTCTAGCTCTAAGACTAAGATACATGGGCCAAGAGTTACATAGATGTAGGTGACCACATCTTGCATAATATTTTAGTTTAAAATAATTTCAAACTTACAGAACAGTTATAAGAATAATACAAGAGGGCGCCTGGGTGGCTCAGTGGGTTAAGCCTCTGCCTTCGGCTCAGGTCATGATCTCAGGGTCCTGGGATTGAGCCCCGCATCGGGCTCTCTGCTCAGCAGGGAGCCTGCTTCCCTTCCTCTCTCTCTCTCTCAGCCTGTTTGGGATCTCGCTCTCTCTGTCAAATAAATAAATAAAATATTTTTTAAAAAAAGAATAATACAAGAAATTTCTATAGCTCTTTACCGTATTCACTATCTCTATTCTGCCCCTTTTGCGTGCCCACCTTTCTACACACACACAAACACACACTGTTATTTGAACCATTTGAGAGAGTTGGAGACATTTTTCGCCTTTATCCCCAAATAGTCATGTATATTTTCTAAGAATACAGACACTCCCTTTCATAAGCATATTCAAAACTTCAAAATAAAGAAATTCCATGTTGATAAATGCTATTATCTAACCCAAAACCCATATTCGAATCTTGCCATTTGCCCCCTGAGTATCCTTTCGAAGCTACGTGTTCTTCCATTCAAGCATCCAATCCAGGAGCTCCCCCTGCATTCAGAGGCCACAGCTCTGAGACTTCTGTCCTGTGCGACACTTCTTCAGCTTCTTCCCTCACCAGGGCACACTTGACAAGTGCAGGCCAATTATTGCGTACAGTTCTCCCTCTGTTTTGGTTTGTCTGGGGATTCTTCCCCGTCCGGGTTTGTGTGCGTCCTAGTTCAGGATGCGTGATACAATGGGCTTCAGAAAGTGTATCTCGGGGCATCAAACCAGGAGCCCCCTGACGTCCGGTGGTCTCAGTGTTGGTGATGATCACTTTGGTCTCCTGGTTAGGGTGGTATATAGGAGGTTTCTCCATGATCAAGTCACTACCGTTTTTTTCATTGAAAATGAATTAAAGAAACTTGTGGGGAGAAACTCAGAGACTCTGTAAATGTCCTTTCCACTTCATACTTCCACTCATGGAATGATTTTTTTTAAAGATTTTATTTATTCATTTATTTAACAGATAGAGAGAGAGAGAGAGAGATCACAAGTAGGTAGAGAGACAGTAGAGAGAGAGGGAAGCAGGCTCCCTGCTGAGCAGAGAGCCAGATGCGGGGCTCGATCCCAGGACTCTGGGATCATGACCTGAGCTGAAGGCAGAGGCTTTAATCCACTGAACCACCCAGGAGCCCCTGGAATGATTTTCTAACTCCGCCATCCCTTCCGTGTTTGTTAGTTAGCATAGTGCAGGCAGTTCCTCTTCCTTCCTTTCTTTCTTTCTTTCTTCCTTTCTTTCTTTTCCCTTCCTTCCTCCCTCCGTCCGTCCCGTCCTTCCTTCATTGTATCAGTATAGACTCAAAACTTTTAACTTTATTCAATGGGTTATTGTGCATTAACCCTTATCACCTCAATGTTCAATCTGCCCCAGTGTTGGTCAGTGGGAGCTACTTCAGGACAAATTCTAAATCCTTCCGATGTGTGCTCATCTTATTCTGAGCGTATCTTTACAGATACAGTAAGAGGTTCCTGACTCATCTTGCACTTCTCTTGCCCCACTTTTGGAACCAGCATTTCCCCTGAGGAATTCAGATTCTACTTAATGGATAAAAGGTAATTAGAAACAATGATCTGGGTGACAGGTGTGCTCTTTGCTAAAATCTCTTCTGGGCCTTGTGAGTAGCTGTATCTAGGAAATTATATATACATGTACACATACAAACACATATATTTAGATTTATTTCTGCATCTGTAACTGCTACTATCTGTATAGCTCAGTCAGTTTGGGCTACTATAATAAATTACCATCTTAGATGTGTGGTTCAAAAAACAAACATTTAGGGCACCTGGGTGGCTCAGTGGGTTAAGCCGCTGACTTCGGCTCAGGTCATGATCTCAGGGTCCTGGGATCGAGTCCCACATCAGGCTCTCTGCTCAGCAGGGAGCCTGCTTCCCTTCCTCTCTCTCTGCCTGCCTCTCTGCCTACTTGTGATCTCTCTCTGTCAAATAAATAAATTTAAAAAAATCTTAAAAAAAAAAACCCAACATTTATTTCTCATAGTTCTGAGGCTAGAAATCCCAGATTAGGGTGCCAGCATGGTCAAGTTTCTGGTGAGAACTCTCCTCCTGGTTTAGACTGCTGTCTTCTAACTGTGTCCTCACATGGTAAAAAGAGAGGTAGCTGGCTTTCTGGATTCTTATAAGAAAACTATTCTCATTCATGAGGACAGCTCCATTATGACCTAATCATCTCCCCCCCAACCCTAAAGCTCACCTCCAAATATCATCACATTGGGATTAGAGTTTCAACAATGAATTTGGGGACGGACACAAACATTCAATCCATTATAACGTATAAATATATTAAAAACCATGAGTTAATATTTGTGTCTCCAATCTCAATCCAGTAGCACAAGACACACTTCATTCTTTCCTTTTCCATATTTCTAACTCCCTTCAGCAAAAAGGAGAAAGTTGATTTTCATTATCCTCAATATATTTTTACACATGCTCAAGTCTAGAAGACACAGAGAATAGTTTTGGAATTGCTAATCCATTGAGAAAAGCAAACCTATTACAGTTAATGTTTGTTTCGGGTCCTTTGTCCTTGAGGTAAAATGTCAGTGCCATGAAATGCACAAATCTTAAGTATACTGTCTTAATCTGTTAGAGCTGTTATATAGAGTGTCATAAATTGAGGGGTTTATAACAACAGAAACTTGTTTTTCACAGTTCTGGAGGCTCGAAATCCAAGATTAGAGAGCCAACATGGTCAGGTCCTGGCAAGAGCCCTTTTTTTGCTTCCAGACACACTTCACACTGTATCCTCACACAGTGTAAAGAGGGTAAGAGTTCTCTGGAGTCTCTTTGATAAGGGCACAAATCCCATTCATGAAGGTGCCACTCTCAAGACCTAATTACCTGCCAAATGTCCCACCTCCTAAAGCATCACCATAAGGGTTAGAATTTCAACGTATGAGTTTTGGGGGGACACAAACATACATTCCATAACATATGTGATTTGATGAGTTTGGGCAAATGCATACTCCCATATAACCCACATCCCTTTCAAAATTTAGAACATTTCCTCACTCCATAAATTTCCCTTATACTTCTTCCTAATTATCACCTCACCAGAGACAAAATGCTCTTCTAGTTTTTTTATCCTAGATTTATTATTTCAGCATAGATTTTTTTTAACCTATTAAAGAAAATTATATAAGTATCATACAATTCAGTAATTTAGCTTCTAGCTATTTACCCAAAGAAAATGAAAACACCAATTTGAAAAGCTGTATGTGCCCCTATGTGCCCTGCAGCATTATTTCTTATAGCCAAGATACAGAAGTAACTGAGTATCCATTCGTAGATGAATGGATAAAGAAAATGTGGTATATGCACATCTGTCTATCTATGCACACACATACACACACATATACAGATGTATATATACACAATATATACATATATATATACACATGCAAACACACATAATGAAATATCACTCGGCCATAAGAAAGAATAAAATCTTGCCATTTGTGACAACATGGATGGATCTAGAGACTACTATGTGATGTGAAATATGTCAGACAAGAAAAGACAAATATTGTATGATTCTACTTATATGGGGAATCTAAAAAAAAAAAACAAAGCTAAACAGAAATAGACTCATAAATACAGGAAACAAACTGGTGGTTGCTACTGGGGAGAATAATGAGGGATGAGTGAAATAGGTAAAGGGGGTACGAGGTACAAATTCTCAGTTATAAAATAAGGGGGCACCTGGGTGGCTCAGTTGGTTAAGCAATTGCCTTCAGCTCTGGAGGCCTGGGATCAAGTCCTGCATCGGGCTCCCGGCTCAGTGGAGAGTTTGCTTCTCCCTCTGACCTTCTCCTCTCTCATGCTCTCTCTCACTCTCATTCTCTCTCAAAAAAATAAATAATAAATCTTTAAAAAATACAAGAAATAAGTTATGGGATTATAATGCACAGCATAGGAAAGAGAGTCAATAATATTGTAATAACTGTGTATAGGGACATATAACTACCCTTATCATGGTGAGCCTTTTGTAATGTATATAAATGCTGAATCACTATGCTATATGCCTGAAACTAATATCATATTCTATGTCAACTGTACTTCAATTTAAAAAAATCGTGTAAGTGGAATAATACAGTGATACTCTTTGTATCTAAGTTCTATTTTTTACTGAGCATAATGTCCAAGGTTCATCTATGGTTTTAGGCATTCTTTCCTTTGGATAATTTTCCAGTGTTTAAATATACCACAATTTGTTTATCCATTCACCTATTAGTAAGCATTTGCATTGTTTTCAGTTTTTGATGGCTATGAATGTTCTTGTTCATGTCTTTTTCATTCTTCTTTGGTAAATATTTAGGAGTATAGTTTCTGAGTCATAGGGTAGGGGTATGTTTAACTTTAAAAGAAATTGCCAAATCTTTTCTAACTGTTGTGTTACTTTGCAGTTCATGAAAGTTCCACCACATCTTGGCCAATATTTGGTATTTTCAGTGTTTTTAATTTTATCCATTCTATTGGGTATGAAATAGTATCTCATTGCAGTTTTCTAAATTTTATTTTAATTCTAGTACAGTTAATATACAGTGTAGTGTTAGTTTCAGGTATACAATATAATGATTCAGCACTTTCAGATAGCACCCTGGGCTCATCACCAGTGCACTGCTTAATCCCCATCTCCTGTTTCACCCATCCCCCCCACCCAACTCTCCTCTGGTAACTGGCAGTTTCTTCTTTATTGAGAAGGGTCTGTTCTCTTGGTTTCTCTCCCCACCCTGCCTTGCCTTCCTTTGCTTACTCATTGCAGTTTTAATTTACATTTTTCTGATGACCAATAAGATTGAACAATTTATTGTGCTTATCTGACATTCATAACACCTCCTTTGTCATGTGTCTCTTAAAGTTTTTATCCACTTTTTTCTTGGATTTATGTCTTTTTTAAAGATTTTATATATCTATTTGTTTGAGAGAGAGAGAGAGCATGTGTGTACATGTGGAAGCCGGCAAGGGCAGGGGGAGAAGAAGCAGAGGAAGAGGGAGAGAGACAAGCTGACTCTGTGTGCTGAGCACGGAGCCATAACTGGGGCTCCACCTCAGGACCCGAGAGCACCACCTGAGCTGAAACCAAACGTTGTACGCTTAACCAACTGAGCCATCCAGGAGCCACTTGGATTTATGTCTTTTAATGATTGAGTTGTAGTCCACATTTAAAAATTCTGAATATAAAAAAAAAAAAAAAAAAAAAAAAAAAAATTCTGAATATAAGCCCTTTGTCAGATATATGTTAACACACATTTCCCAGGCTGTTGTATCCTATTCATTTTTTTAAGTGTCTCTTGACAGAAATTTTTAATTTTTAATTTTGACGAAGTGCAATTCATCAGTTTTCTTCTATGGTTGTTTCTTTCTCTGTCCTAACTAAGAAATCTTTGCCTTTCCCTGGGTTTTGACAGTATACTTATATTTTCCCTTTAGAATCTCTATAATTTACCCTTTACATTTAGGTTTGTGACTTGAATTAGTAAGGTAGAGGTTACAGTTCTTTTGTTTCCATGTGGCTATTTAGTTTTCCAGATAATTTATTGAAGACTTCCTGTCCTCATTGAATTGCTTTAGGGCCATTATCAGTGTGACTTTATCATATAGTTTGAAATCCAGGAGGATGATAGCTCCAGCTTTGTTCTGTTTTCTCAGGATTGCTTTGGCTATTCAGGGTCTTTTGTGGTTCCATACAAATTGTAGGATTGTTTCTTCTCTTTCTGTGAATGGACATCTTTGTCCAAAGTGAAGTAACAATATAAGTGTTGGCCAATTTCTGCTCTTTAGTCCATCCCTTTAATCTATTCTGCTGCCAGTATTATACATCTTGATAACTATAACTTTGTATTAAATTTTGAAGTGAAGTAGTCTAAATCTTCCAGTTCTGTGATTTTATTTCATTATATTTTGTCTATCTTAGATCCTTTGCCTTTTCACAGAACTTTTAGAATCAGACTGTCACTTTTACAAAAACATCTTCTGGGATTATGGTTAGGATTGCAATACATTTCTAGGTCAGTTTGAGAAGAATTGACATCTTAATAATATGGACTCCTCCAAAACATGAACATGATGTATCTCTATATTTATTTAAGTGTTATTTAATGGCTCTTATCGGTTATGATTTTTGGCATTGAGGTTTTGTATGTCTTTTGTTAAATTTGTCCCTGTTTTAAGTTTTTAATGCTATTGTTGATGGAATTATTTTTTACTTTGATTTTTTTAAATTATTTACTGTTAATACATAGAAATACATAGATTCTTTATATTGACCTTATATCCTGAAATCTTGCTCAACTCACATTTAGTTTCAGTACCTTTATTTGTAAATTCCTTAAAATGTTCCATTTAGGGACATCTGGGTGGCTCAGCCACCAACTGCCTTCCGTGAAGCATCTGTCTTCAGCCTCCAACTGCCTTCCGTGAAGCATCTGTCTTCAGCTCAGGTCATGATCTTAGGGTCCTGAGATCTAGTCCCACATCAGGCTTTTTGCTCAGTGTGGAGTCTCCTTCTCCCTCTGGCCCTCCCCCTGCTTGTGCTCTTACACATATTCTCTCTCTGACAGATAAATAAATAACATTTTAAAAAAATGTTCCATGTAAGCGATTATATTACCTGCAAATAGGAATCATTTTCCTTCTTCCACTCAATTATCATGTCTTTTATTTCTATTTCTTGTTTTACCAATAAAATAGTAGTAAGAAGAGAGTCGACATTATTGCCTTGTCTCCATCCTTAGAAGAGGAGCAATAGTCATTCACCATTGAGAGGGTCCAAAATATGCTGCTTCCAAATATGTCACTTTGGCATAAGAATTATTTTGAACTGAAGGCAACTAAAAATCAATAGATGGGAGAAAATTCCTCTGTCTTCCCCTTTAGTGCCTAAATGCAGGACATAAATTTCCCTTTGTGAATGTATCACTGGCATAAATTTCCTCCTTCCCCCTGCTATCTCCTGAACCAGGATGAGGAGAGCAACTCTTATTACCAGAGATGAGGCTGCATAAGCAAACTTTACTAAAATAATCCTTATTTCAAATTAGTTTCTTCAATATATATAGTTACCCAAACCTCCTTTCTTTTGTCTAGTCACTTCTCCACATTACTTTGACTTTGTTAAAATGGTATATAACCCCTTAGTCTAATCACTTCTTTGGGTTTTCATTTCTTTTCTGTGATGCTCTCATGCACATAAAAATGTTAAAATTGATGAAATGTGTAAGTCTTTTCTCCTGTAATCTGTCTTATGTCAGGTTAATTTGCAGGCCCCAGTCACTGGCCATTGAACTCCAAATGGTAAAGGAAAAGTTGGGGGTTTTTTTGTCATCATCAAGAATGCTATTAGCTTAATACCCTCTAGTTCCACCCACATTGTTGCCAATGGCAAGATTTTGTTTCTTATGCTACGTGAAATAAGTCAATCAGAGAAAGACAATTATCATACGATCTCTCTGATATGAGGAATTTGAGAGGCAGGGCAGGGGGTCATGGGGGGTAGGGAGGGAAAAAATGAAACAAGATGGGACCGGGCAGGGAGACAAACCGTAAGAGACTCTTAATCTCACGAAACAAACTGAGGGTTGTTGGGGGTTAGGGGTTAGGGAGAGGGTGGTTGGGTTATGGACACTGGGGAGGGTATGTGCTATGGTGAGTGCTGTGAAATGTGTAAGCCTGATGATTCACAGACCTGTACCCCTGGGGCAAATAATACATTATATGTTAATTTAAAAAAAAAAAGGATGCCATTAGCTGAAGGGTTTTCATAAATGCCCTTTATCAAGCTGAGGAAGTTCCTTTCTAGTCCGAGTTCCTTTCCAGTCTGAGTGTATCTGCTTTATTATGTGCCCCAAACTCTGTACTTTAACTTTGTAAGCTATTAAGACTATATTTTTCTACTTGTGTTCTAGCCACTCTGCATCACAGATACTGGGCAGTGTCTTCAATTAAAAAGTCATGCATTAAAAAAAAAAAAAAGGCATGCATAGTACCTTCTTTGAAGAATTAACTCCCTTCTAGTTTCTACCCACTTTTGGTCACTTTCCAGTGCCTTCAAATAGACATTTTTAAATTTTTTTTCTTAGAGTATAATTATTTTCCACAGCAGGTCTAATCTGATACAAGCTACTCTGTCATTAACATAAATATTAAACCAAATGGCCACTTAAATATATACTTTTATGTTCAGTGTAGTTGCTAAAGCCCTGAAAAATACATCCTGTTTCATTGCCCCCAGGTGACTGGATTCCTAATCACCTACACATGCATAAAGCAGAGAAGGAGAGCTCACCTAGAAGGTCAGGAAACACTTGAAATTTCAAGTGCTCTGTTGACGACTGCTCTGTCCCCAGTTTCTGAATGATTAGTTTTTCAAAATGTACATTAAGTACAAAGTTCATCATTAACATAATTTATTGAAAGTTTCAAGGGAATTGTGGCAATAGAGGAAAAGGTAGGATGTTTCAGAGTTTACTTGCAATTTCAGATCACAACCAGAGGAAGAAAATGAGTTTATGAAGCTAAATAATAAAATAACTGGTTAAAAGAATAATGAAATGGGAAAATCTTTTGTATGAATTTCAAATTGTTTCCTATTAGTTCTTTTAGGGTAGGAACTGCATTTTATATATTAGTTATACTTTACACAGTGGGTTTTTTTTAAAGCACACAGAAAACATAGCATTCCATTCAGTAAACATTTTGGGATTCGCTATGATAAAAGAAAATGACACATCTTAAACTTATAAAATGTTGTATCTCAGTTTCATCTCCATTAAACTGGAAAAAAGAAAATGATTATTCCATGGATCCATGTATTTCCTTTCCATAATAATAGTTGGCCTCTCTTAAATATTTACCACAACAAATATGTGGTGAAATATTTGGGATTGTAGGGGGCACTATTTTATTTAAATCCACATTATGGGAAATGAGACATAGTGTACTCAAACCAAAGAAGAACTCTTCATCGAAACCTAGATACACGTGAGAACTGTCTCTTTAAATAAAAGCACTTGGTCTGCTTGGAAGGCTTCTATAAATCACAAGCTTGGGTTTAAAACAATTGTAAAAAAATCTTGATGAAAGGACTTATCAGTTAAATAAAACTATTTAGTTCTTCCTCTAAGAAGGCAAAACTATACCTGAAGCCCTTGGCTTTAGTTCTTGCCAAAGACTCCATTCTTCACTGGTTGAAAAACTTCCTTTGGTAAAAGAATGCAAAGTTATTCTGTTTCTTATTTTAATATTCTTATAAATAGAGTTCAGTTACAGTTCAGTATCATTTGAGGTCGTCATTAATAATGAGAATCCAGACTAGATAAAAAGATCTAAGTTCTACTATTCCACTTTTGAAGAAAGGAAAATACTTGTCAGTCATGAAGTAAACCTAAGTATCTTTCAAAACTATTGAACGCACTGAAAGCTTTTCCTAAGGACAACCTACAATCGATATAAAAGGCACTGCAGAGAATGAATATTTAATGATCGACAAGCCAATATGCTGAATGTGAGGAATAATGGCTTGGGAGAGCAGATAGAAGGATTTTGTTACATTGGTGGATCAAATGAATTACAATTAGTCTAATGATGAAACCTTTTAAGTCTTTCCTTTATGGCCGTTGTCCTGAAATTCTAGTCTTGTTTTATTATAAATCCTATTTTCACGTCCACTGAGCTTCTCCACATGCACGCAGATAATACAAACTCTTTATTATCCATGATGGGTCTATGAACCTGAGATTAAATTTAACTTTATTGTTATCTCACTTAGCATTTTTTACCTCGGTACAAAACAGAAGACCTATTGACCACCTACAATGTTTTTAAAAAGCTGTTTCAAAGGCCTCCCAGCTTCCAGTTCACCTTGGTCTCTGAATGAAAGATAAGGAATAATTCCATCAAACGGCAACAAAGAAGTCTAACAGGTCAGTCTGACCTGGGAACAGTCAACCTACAAAGGCTTGAAATCAATCCAATTGGAAAAATTTCCCCCTGTAAAAACAATGTCTTTGTTAGTCCATTCCCTTAGAGATGAAATGGCGGTCGTCCTTTTGTTCTGTGAGGATTTTTTTTTTTTTTTTCTGGAGATTCAAACTTGTTTTTCAGAGGGATCCACTCAATTTCCTCAAAGTCTTTGGATTATAGGGGGCCAGTGAGTACGGTGTGTCTGTGCCAAGTGATGAGTCAGGAAATAAGGGAGATGACTCTGTGTGTGTGTGTGTGTGTGTGTGTGTGTGTGTGCACGCACGCACGCATGTGTGTGTGTTTGGGGGAGGTAGCTCTTTTGAATATCAGAGTATGTTTCTGTATTATTAGTCTTTTGTGCTTCCTAAGTAAGCTTTTTTGGGGGTATGGTTCTACTTTTATCCTTTCAAGTTCTATATTCAACAATTCATTGTTTTGGCTTCTTGGAATACTCTCGAGATTTTCGGTTCTTACTTCTCTTTTTTTCACACTAGAGAAATGAACGAGGATATTTACAAGGGATGTAAGGCCCAAAATTTGGGGGTAAGTTAAAACAACCAACAAACAGAAATTATCTAAACGATTCTTAAGGCACTGTCACTTTGAAACAATTAAGCTAAGCTGTGTAACTTAGAGTAATTTATTTGACAACACTATATATCAATTTCTCTATCTATAAAATAGAGCTTAAAAATAGTACCCAATATATAGAGTATTACGAAGATCAAATAAAAGTGATAGATATAAAAACACTTAGAATAATGCCTGGCAAGTAGCAAGTGTTTCAAATGTTATACATCATTATTGTAATTGTTTGCATTTTCTTTTAAATCTTTTTTTTATTTATTTTTTATTTTATTTATTTTTTTTTAAAGATTTTTATTTATTTATTTGACAGAGAGAACTCACAAATAGATGGAGAGGCAGGCAGAGAGAGAGAGAGAGGGAAGCAGGCTCCCTGCCGAGGAGAGAGCCCGATGCGGGACTCGATCCCAGGACCCTGAGATCATGACCTGAGCCGAAGGCAGCGGCTTAACCCACTGAGCCACCCAGGCGCCCCTGTTTGCATTTTCTTTTAAAAAAAAATCTAATTAACAGTGTTATGCCATTTATATCAAGCAAAATCCTTTTCTGATACAGATCAATTATATTTCTATGTTTCTGTATAATTTGATCAATTATATTTCTATATTTCTGTATAATTTTGTAATGCGATCATGGGTTCAAGTTCTTTTATTTTACTTTATTTCATATAAACATATCCATGCATTATGTCTTCCAGGTACTTGTCATTAATTTGTATATGGTAATATATGATGGTTTTACATACTTACATATTTTTGGGCACTTGAACTAATGCTAATTTTCCCCATTGCATGTAATATTTCATGGAAAATTTTGATACGTTAGTTTTCCTCCGTCAAGAGAGAGGAAGTGGGTAATGGGTCAAAGAAAATGTTATAGATTACCCTGAAGGAAGATGTAGCCATTTTATATTTGTATCATTAATATATAAAGTATACCCTCTGCCTCTCCCCAAAGATTTGTCAAGAATGGGTGTTATAATTTTTAAATTTATTTCTGTAGTGTGTCAGGGAAATTTCAAATTCACTGGGTTTGCCCTTTTTCTTCAATACAACTGTGATTTTTTAAAAAATTGTGGTTTAGTTTATATTTTCTTAAAAGTACACTTTTTGACCATTCATCAAGTGGAAAGTGGTTATTGACTTACATAGTCACTGATTTTCTCATATGTTCTTTTTTTTTTTAAAGATTTTTAAAATTTATTTATTTGACAGACAGATATCACAAGTAGGCAGAGGCAGGCAGAGAGAAAGGGAAGCAGGCTCCCTGCTGAGCAGAGAGCCCGATGTGGGGCTCGATCCCAGGACCCTGGGATCATGACCTGAGCCGAAGGCAGAGGCTTTAACCCACTGAGCCACCCTGGCACCCCTTCTCATATGTTCTTGAGAGAAATCTATTATCAGATTGTTTGTAGTATCTTTTATTTTAGAAATTTTCCTATTATTGGGGCACCTGGGTGGCTCAGTGGTTTAAGCCTCTGCCTTCGGCTCGGGTCATGATCTCAGGGTCCTGGGATCGAGCCCCACATCGGGCTCTCTGCCTGCTTCCCCCTCTCTCTCTGCCTGCCTCTCTGCCTACTTGTGATCTCTCTGTCTATCAAATAAATAAATAAAAATCTTTAAAAAAAAAAAGAAATTTTCCTATTATTTTTATTTTATATTTTGTTGCATGGAGATTAAAAGTTGTAAAAATATGTTCTATGAATCTATCATATTCCTGGTAATAACCTTCATTCATTTCTCCAGTGATTAGAAATACATGTTCTTTCCACATCTGGGATAAATAAGCTACTCTTCAGTTTTTAAAAAATTCTTCTATTCTTTGATACAGCTGGAATTTATTGTAGTGTTTGAGTCACATGTGTTTATGTTTCTAAGCTGATTCCTTCCAACTTGTCAGCCTACTATTTGGAAGACAGCATATTAAGCAATTATCTCTTGCCCCACATTTGTTTTGTCTCTGCTCTAGGTTGGGTTCATGTTTCAAAGTATGATAACTCAATTCCATATGATTTTGATCACTGTTGCAGTATGTTCAGTTTTCCAACTAGGCTGGATCTAGGCTAGATTGAGTCTACCTTTATTACCTATGAACGTGTTTTGATATTGCCATCCATTCACATTTCTCTAGTAATTCTCATAGGAATTTTAGTTGGACTGCATTAAATCTATATGTTAAAATAAAAAATATTGATATCTTAGTTTCTCTAAATAAACGTATGGTGTGGTTCTTTAGTTATGTTTTTATATATTTTTTTCCATTATTAACAAAAAATACCCTGTGTTTCAAATCAAATTTATTCCAAAGTATTGAATGCATTTGTTGATATGGTGAATTCTGTTGTCTAGTTGCATGTAATGACTAGTTGTTGCTTGATTACATTGAAATTTTAAGTATGCAACCATGTAACATGCAAAGTCAGATCTGTTTACATTCTCTCTAGTGATAGTGGTGATAAGATAACCTTATTACGTTTCTGGTTTTTTGAGTAAATTGACTTAAGCGTGAACTGACTCTAGTGTTTCTTTGTTAAGAGATCTCTAGCAAGAGACTGTACGATTGATCCTGGCCCTTTTCTTTTAAACATTACCATTAGAACTAAAGTTGTGTATTATTTTTGAGCTATACGTTTGGGACTGAAGCCCAAAAGCAAATCTAACACAGAACTAAGAAGAGTTATAAAGGTGCAGTTGTTCAGTGCTTGGAGATCTGACTAACCTGGTTTCTATCCTAATCCTGTATTTATTAGCTATGTAACATTGGGCATTTTTATAACCAGACTGGGTTCCAATTCTGTCCTTTATAAAGTGGGTATAAAAATATATACTTAGGGAGCCCCTAGGTGGCTCAGTTAGTTAAGCATCAGCCTTTAGCTCAGGTCATGATCCCAGGGTCCTGGGATTGAACCTTGTGTCAGGCTGGGCAGGGAGCCTGCTTCTCCCTCTCCCTCTTCCTGCTGCTTCCCTGCATATGCTCTCTCTCTGTCAAATAAATAAAGCCTTAAAAAAAGTACCTACTTAATAATGCAATTAAAAATGGGTAGAAGATATTACCAAACATTTTTCCAAAGAAATACAGAGATGGCCAGGGACGCCTGAGAGGCTCAGTTGGTTGAACATCTGCCTTTGGCTCAGGTCATGAATCCAGGGTCCTGGGATCGAGTCCTGCATCTGGCTCCCTGCTCAGCTGGGAGCCTGCCTCTCCCTCTACCTGCCGTTCCCCCTGCTTGTGCTCTCTCTCTCTCCCTGTGACAAATAAAAAATAAAATCTTAAAAAGAAATACAGAAATGGCTGATAAATGCATGAAAAGATGCTCACTGTCACTGATCCTCAGGGAACTGCAATGAAAAAAAAATCACAACTGTCAGATATCAAAACTGTCAGAATGGCTAAAATCAATAATACAAGAAAAGAACTGTTGACGAGGATGTGGAGAAAGGGGAACCCTCTTGCACTGTTGGGAATGCAAACTGGTGCAGCCACTCTGGAAAATAGTATGGAGGTTCCTCAAAAAGTTAAAAATAGAAGTAACCTATGATCCAGCAATTGTACTATTCAGTATTTACCCAAAGAATATAAAATTGCAAATTCAAAGGATTGTAGGTCCCCCGATGTTTATAGCAGCATTATCTACAGTAGTCATATTATAGAAACAGCTCAGTGCCCAGTGATGAATGGATAAAGAAGATTGGTGTACACACACACACACACACACACACACACACACACACACACACTGGAATATTACTCAGCCATAAAAAGAATGAAATCTTGCTATTTACTAGACATAGATAGAGCTAGAGTATAATGCTAAGCAAAATAAATCAGAGAAGGACAAATACCATATGATTTTACTCATAAGTGGAATTTAAGAACCAAAACAAAAGAACAAAGAGGAATAAAAAGAGAGAGAGAGAGAGAGAGAGAGAGAGAGGCAAACCAGGAAATAGACTCTTAATTACAAAGAACAAACTGGTGGTGACCAGAGAGCACGTGGGTGGGTGGGGGATGGGTGAAACAGGTGGTGGGGGTTAAGGAGGGCACTTGTGTTGAGCACAAGGTGTTGTATGAAAGTGCTGAATCTCTATATTGTACACCTGAAACTGACATTACACTGTATGCTAACTAACTAGAATTTTAAAAACTTAAAAAATCCCTCTGTTTAATAGGCTTGTAATGAGTAATGAAAAATTAATATATGTAAAGTGTAAAATGCTTGCATAATGCATGGTACAACATCAAGAGGTTGTGGTGATCATTAGGTTAAGTCAAATAAAATGATAAATATGGAAACTATTGGCCAAACATCAGTACACACATAATAGTCCTCCAATAAAAGCTGGTTGCCTTCTGCTTTTTTGCTTTTCTTTCACTATGGTTCCCTTTCAGCATCCACAAGGGACTTCTACTAACTTGTCTAAGCTTTTTATTCTCTGTACCTCAAGGAGCACACACAATAGAGGGCTTCTGGCAATGAAAATCTTCCGTTTGATAGTCACCTGTGCGTGGAAGATGAGAGGTCATCATTTCTGAACTTTCCAATCCACCCCATAAAGACAGACAGAGGAGCAAGGACAGCAAAATTAAAAGCCATGGACAACATCTATAACAAAACTAGCTGACTACTATTATCTATCATGCACACACTAGGTATGTGCATGAAGCTCAAAACACCCGTAATGGAGGAAAGCTCCAGACAGCCCAAGAGCTGGGTGATATCACCAGCTGTATAGTAGAACACAGAGGGAAGCAATGAAACACTGAGAGATCCGAGAATCTCAAAATAGCCAACAAACACTCATGCAAAAGATTGGAGGTTCAGTTTGAGGCTAGCTGCTGAAACTGGAAGAAATTTGCATACCACGATGACAGGGGAGTACAAAGTGTCTAGGGGAGCACGATCAATGTTCAAAGCTAATCAGCCAAATTTCCACTCCAAGACAAGCACTGCACAGAGGAGAACCTTGTGAGAAAATAATGCTAATTAAGCAGAACAGGGACAGTAAAGACAAAGGAAAGAGACAGTCCATGGGAAAGTAAAGTCAAAAGATCTCAGAAAGTAAGCAGCTATATTTTTAAACACTGCACAAAAGCAACAGAAAAGATCAATACAGCTGTGAAATTAGAAAAACTGTCTCCAATCCTGCCTTACTTAAATCCTTCCCCAAAGTTCAGGAAAACTATTTCACATTAAAAATTGAGAAAAAATTATCAAGCTGAAATCCCACACAAAATTATGACAAGGAAAAAGAGACTGAGAAAGAGGATTTTCAAGGATAAAGGCTGCATATCAAATGTTATTGCTGTGCCCAAACTCAGGGATAGGGTTCCCATGAGGAGTTACTGAGAAATCGACTTGAGAATAAGCCTTGGACAGCCATAATGTTGAGACAGGATGTGTGAAAGTACAATCTGTAATGGCAATACACTTGACAATGTAGATAAAATACAACTATTAACAACATGGAAAGATAATAGGAGTAGCAAATATAAAATGATAATTTAGTTGTTTTCAGTGATCTTATTAGAGTTGATATTGATGGTGTTGTGTTCTGGGGCCTTGTGTTTGTATATTGTGTGATTAAGCAAATTAATAATCTCATAATATTCTAATTCTGTCACCTCTCTTGTCCTTGGAAACCAAGATTCTTGGTGTGGAAAGATTACAAATGGTCGAGGTATAGATACAGACAATAAGTAACAGATACAGATATAGAATATTGCCTAACTCTGTCCTAGAAATAGTGACTAACTTATTACCAGTGAACTTCTTTAATACCCAGATTGTGGTCTGGGAATACCTTTTACCACAAAAAGAAATCAGCTTCTTAGAGAAATAACTAACTCCAAGTCTAGGTCAGGAAGTATACAAGAGAATCCTGGAAAATATTGTCATTTCAGGTAGCAGGGAAGTTCTTAAAGGTGACTAATATTATATGATGAAGCCTTAGGAGCCAACTTAAAGAAGTTCTCAAATCCCAAAGATGAGAAAATTTAATAACTATGATGTATTGAAATACATGAGTTCATAGTTGAAACAAAAACAGTGACCCATTTGGTTACCTTTGTGAGATTCCAGGGAAATAACTCATTGTTTTATTAAAACGGTAAACACAGGGAAAGAATTCAGTATTTTTCCTCTTTCCTATATGAACTATGCCACTGAGTAATTATATAGTATAGGGGGGTATGTTTCTTGTTATAGAAATATTCCAGCTAGGGGCTCCTGGATGGCTCAATGGGTTAAGTGTCTGCCTTCAGCTCAGGTCATGATCCCATGGTGCTGGGATGGAGCCCCACGTTGGGCACTCTGCTCAGTGCAGAGCCTGTTTCTCCCTCTGTTCCTCTCCCTCTACTCATGCTTTCTCTCTCTCTAAAATAAATAAATAAAATCTTTAAAAAAAAGAAAGATTCCAGCTAATAAATGCTGACAAAATGAATTATTAATGCCATTCTACTGCAAACTCTAATGAAATCATGGATGTAGGCATTAAGTATCGATGCCTGCCAGCGTCACAAAAAGTGAGTCAATCAAACATTTTATACCTCCTGGTGAAAGAACATAATACCATCAATGTGGTATTCTTCCCCCAACCAAAATCAAACCTGACTCTGACCAAGCCTATAGGACCAACCACAAACCATCAGGAGCCAGAACAAAGGAACATGGAGGTGAAATCAGCAAAATTTAGACAATGGGAAACTCTACCGCGCCAATGATCTTACTTCTTCAACAAATATATTGCAAAGAGAATTGGAGGTGGGGGGGACAGGGAGGGAGAGAGAGAATGAGGGAAATGGAACATAGAGATTAAAATAAATATTAAAAAATAGGCAAAACTAAGCTATAATGTTTAGCAATGGATACATGGATGACAAAATTACAAGGAAAAGCAAGGAAGTGATTGCCACAAAAGTCAGATGTGTTTACTGTTAGGGCTGAAGTGGCGGGTCATCATCAGTAGGGTCCTTGGCAATATTCTATTTATTTTTTGACCAAGGTAGTATCAAGAATGTGTACCTTACAATATTTATTAAGTTATGAGTTTGTTTCATGCAGTTTTCTATGTCTGTATTATATTTTACAGTTGAAGGCATGGTATAATAAAAAATATATTTGATCTCAGTTCCTGGCACACAGTTCCTAAAACTCTTTGAATTTCCCAAGTGATAGATGTATTTTTGTCAAAAGATGCCCCTTTCCAACACAGCCGAGTTTATGTTAACAAGGTGAATTAGGATGGGATCTTTAGAGAGCCTCAGGACAGAGCTGGTTATGGGAAAGATCAGGTGATTAAAAGGTTGGCCCTTTCAGCCCCAACCACCGACCTCCAGGAAGGGAGCTGTGTGCGCTGCAGATTAATCTCTATGAAAATTTTTGAAAAACAAGTTTTGTTTAGCTCTCAGGTTGGTGAATGCTTCCATGTGCTGGGAAAGTGGAAAATCTCAGTTCCATGGGGACAGAAGCCTCTGGACCCTTCCAGACCTCATTCTATGTATCTCTTCATCTGCTTGTTCTCCCGTGTCCTTTATATCTTTTATAATAAATGGGTACATGTAAGTACATGTTTTTCTGAGTTCTGTGAGCCTCCCTAAAAACTGATTGAGCTTGATGAGGAAGTCCTGGAGATCTCCAATTTATAGGCAGCTGGTCAGAAGCAGAAATGACACCCTGTGCATGTATTTGGCATCTGAGTAGAAGCAGCCTTATGGGATTGAGGTCTTCTCCTGTGGGATCTGATGTTTCTAAGAACTGAGTTAAAGGTGTAGGATACCCAGTCAGTGTTCATGGAAAATTACATTTCTTGAGCTGGGAAACACATACTGGAAAAAGCTAAAAAAAAATCTAGCCATATCTTTTTGGACACAAGGTTTGAAACAGCTCAATTAATATTTAAAGTGCTGTTTCAGATATATGTATTTAAATGGAAAACTGTTGAAGTTTACTTAGAATGCCAAACTATTAAAATAGGTAACTCGAGGTGCTTACATGAAAAGTGGTATTTATTTTTGCTTTTCAATTTTTTAGCAACAGAAAAGTCTTCTCCACTAAAAACCATTGAGAGAAGTGGGATCATTTCCTGGTACCGTAGGCTATCTGGTAGGGTATGAGAGGAAAACATGAGAACTTCTATTTAGTTATCTGTCTGTGCATCTATATTCGTCACCTTATTCTTTTCTATTTTTGTGTATAGTTTACTGCATTCATATTAGTATTCTAGTGCTGTATATAATTTGTAATTAAGTAAATATTGGGCCTGCATCCTCTATTTTTCTAATAGATAGGGAATTATAAGCAGAATGGTTTAGAGGCCACTGGTCTACTCACTTGAAGAGTTCAGGAGTGAGCTGAAGGTTGAAATTAGGAGGGATGGCAGGCCTTGGTATCCTGAAGGGAGTGCTGTCTTAGGAATGCAAGTCTGTCCATTGCCTCAAGTTCATAGGCCAATGGGAAAGGAAATGAGTCTTATCAATAATCCTAAACATGAGCTCATATACAAATCATAAATACATGGATAATAAGTCCATATTTTATCCTCACAACATCCTCATGAAATCTAAAGAACTAATTTTATAAAAAGAGAAACAGAGATCTAGACAAGTCAAATCAATTAAAACGTATCTAGGAGTTAAAACTAAATCTTCTAACTCCAATCTGTGTCCTTAATTTTGGAGTGAAAATGTTATGTTTTGTTGTTTGTAGTAGATGTACATTCCTATTTAAGATATGTAGACAATAATTTTTTTTTTGTCCTAAGTTAAACAATAAATAACAATTAGGTGTGGGTTTCTAGAGCAGACAATCAAATTGTAAATTAGTGGGAATTAACCATAATTTTGTAGGTACTGAAAAAGAGATCAGAAGTATTCTTAACCAAAATAGATAAATCTTTGGTGGTGTTAAATTACTGGCCTGGATCAGCAACCTGACTTCTCAGTGTTCTAGATACCCAAAGTTAAGATTGTCTTACTTTCTGGTAACTAATCAGACACTGACTTACAATGCTGGCACACTACAATGTATTTTAGGCAAACTTAGTGTTAGCCCTACTTACTGTTTGGAGAAAATAATGATGATAGTCTTTTCACTGGCACTTTTCTTCATTGCCAACCAGCCTATGTTTAGAAGAGTGATTATAGTCTGAGGAATGCTTGTGTAACATCTTGAATGCTAATTGTTGTTGTTCATTTAATTTACGGCTCTTCCTTCCTAAGTCATTATGATTTGCAAACATTTGTTAGAATTTGGAGCACTAAGCCCATTTGACTGCATACCATTTGCAAGGGGGAAGATCTCAGTGTCAAGCATGGATCGTTAGCTATGAATCAGGACTAGAAGGTGCAGAAAGAATGCATGAAGAGTCAATCAGTAGATCAGGCCTGGATGCTGGGCACCAGTCACGATGCATCAACATTGAACCCATTAGGCTTCATGGATTTTGCATTCTTTGCACTCTCTTTAGAGGATCACTGATCAGTTAGCAGGGCCCAAGGGGAATGGGGGCAAAATGGAAGGCTTCCCTCAGCTCGCTAAGGGCAAGAGAACAAGGCCAGAGGCATAAATTAAAAGCAAAGTCAATAAGTCTAAGTAGACTGTGATAGTCTCAAAGGTATGAGACTTCAAAGCCACAGACTTGTTATTATATTTGTCATGAAGCAGTAAATACTTTGAAATTGAAAATACATCCTTCTTTTTAAGGGAAGACTCCGACTGATTGGAGCAAAGATTAACCGATTCCAAGTGTGACACAGTTGTGATTCATTGTCAAGAGTAGATTACGCACACCAGTAGTTTCTTTAGTCATGACAATTTAACCACTCAAAGTAAACATTTTCAAAGTGGTTGCGTAACAAACTGGTGGTGCTATATTTTTCTTAATTTCTTCCTAATACGAAGAGGTCAAAAGTAGAATTGCAGAACAAGCTGTGTGTGAGCTGGGATAATTTTGGCATCGCGCTATAAGAATGGTTCCTTCTACAGAGTCTATAAATGGAATAGAAGGTCTGTTGCAGATCCACGGTGTGGGACTTCCACAGTTCCACAGTATGCTGTTCCACAGTATGGGAGGATGAACGAGTTTCTCAGATGTTTTCAGGTCATTCTTGTAAAAGGAAACTCTACTTCCTTATTATTGCTACTGCTCTGAATTTGCAACAGGAAATTTCTTTCTTGAGATACCTGATTTACAAATCTGCAGACTTCTACATAAGAACATTCCTGCTTGACAGTTACCCTTCCAGAATATTGATGGGAGAGTCCACTCAAGTCTCCAAGTCCACTGGGAAGAAGGATGGATGATTAGAAACCCAGGAGATATTTGTGAATAAATCAAGACCATTGGTTGCTCTCATGCTGTTTTCTTGCAATCATTGCTATAGCAAGTCAGTCCATGTATTTGACCGTGGGTGTCTTACCATCCTGGGACACAAGAATTAAATGTCATGTGGCTGTTTGCAATATATGTGTTCTCACAACAGAAAGAGGAAACAGGTCATCAACAGTATCACAAAATGCCAGCATTCTGGGTCTTCTCACTTCTACAGTTCTTTAGTACCTATTGAAATGGTTGGCTGACTAGAAAACTTCTGGAATATTGTTTAAAACAACTGAGTCTCACTCTGAGCCAAAGGATTTGTAGACACATTAGAATTTTACCATGAGCATATCTGACTTTCAAAAACATATATGGAAGAACTGCTATATATATCAATGTCTGTTTACAGTCAGTCCTTGATCCGTTGTGCTGTCATAGGGCTTGACTTACATTGGCTTGGTCCCTGACTGGGTAAATATTTTCGAGTTGAATTTTATGATAAATGCTTTGGTTTTTTATTCAAAGCCCCTATGAAAAAGAAGTACATAAAGTTCCTTACTGTTTATGTACAATATATTGTTGCCTTCCATGCAGGATGTCTTGATATGAAACATGAGTGCAAAAAATGTTCTCTTTGAAGTTAGTGCTAAGAAGAGCTTTGCTTCCCATCAGGAACTATCAGCCCCTTTTGCGAATGGCAATTATGTAACTGGTCGGGGCACTTGGCTACCAGGAAGCTCAGTGGTTTAATTTGGTTACTCAATGGTATGTTTACCCTTACCTGAATGTTTTTCCTTGGATCCTAATGTATACTTTCAAATATTTATTTTTTTAAAATTTACTGTGCCGGTCTTTGGGAGTTATTCAAACCCCTCATTCAGCGAGGTGCTGGTATAAGTATACCAAAATAAGAATAAAGTAAGAAATTTTTAAAAAGGGATCAGGTTTGGGAAGAAAATAAAATGATACCATGGAATTTCCATGAAATTACTTCCTCACCACTTAAATCAATGTATTGGAGTTTCCCCTTCAGGAATTAAGCCTGGAACTCTTTTTTCTTTTTTTTTTTTTTTTCCTCCATTTCTGGTTGAGTGCAACTTTGGGAAAATTAACTGAAAGCTCTACCCCAGGGAGAAGTCAATGTTAAAATTCTAAGGGATTTGCTAAGTCATCATTTTTACCACAATCACAGCATGTTAGAATTTTATGTACCGAATACTTTCTTTTATTTACTTTTTAGATAAACTTTCTTGTTAGATAAACTAGGGAAGAAATAGTTTGCAAGCATCAATTAAGCATTTTCCTTTTTTCCCCATTAATGTATGAGAAATTCGACACTTCTATCTGTAAGTGAAATTAGTAGGGAGAGAATTTTGGTCATTCCCTGCTCAGCAGGGAGCTCATGACCTTGATCCCAGGACCCCCAAATCACGATCTGAGCCAAAGGCTCACACTTTACCAACTGAGCCACCTGCGTGCGCCTCTTCATTCTTTTCTTAAGCCTTCATAGGATGTCATTTATGGCTGTTTTGTAACTTGCCAGTCATCCTTTATTTAAAAAAATCTATAAAAGAATGGATGTTGGAACACTGAGAAAAAATAAAGCAAAATAAAAATTTAAAAAATCTATACTTTTTGGGGCTCAGAGGATTAAGCCTCTGCCTTCAGCTTAGGTCATGATCTCAGGGTCCTGGGATCAAGCCCCACATCAGGCTCTCTGCTCAGCGGGGACCTGCTTCTCCCTCTCTCTGCCTGCCTGTCTGCCTACTTGTGATTTCTTTCTGTCAAACAAATAAAATCTTTAAAAAAACTACACTTTTTTTCAATCTTTTGTTATTATAAACAATGCTGAAATGGATAAGCTTATATACATCTACCATTTCTTGGGTATGGTAAGATCAATTCTTATGTGTAGACTTACTGACTCAAAGGACATGTGCATTTACAATCTTGCTTGGTAGCATGACTTGCTCTCAGTGGAGTTTTTCTGATTTACATGCACATCTGCGCTGTGACTGCCTGTTTCTCCACACTTTACCAGCACACAGTTGTGATCCAACTTTCTAATCTGTGTGGTTCTGATAAATGAAAAAGTGTTTTTTCAATGTGGTTGTAATTTGCATTTTTCTAGTGCAGAAAAAAAAATTATGCTAACTTTTTGTTGTTGTTGTTGTTGTTAAGGACAAAGGATCCCTAAATTATATGGAGTATAATCTGACCCTTAATACTGTTCCTGGAGTCTGTAGCAGGTTAACACTGGAGTTCAGAGATCAAGAATATGGCAACATGCCCAGAACCAAGATGGAAAGAAAAATCAGCAGGCTCCATTTCAAGCATATTTGCCTTGATAAAGTCTCTGAAGATGTCCCTAGAAGGTAACTTCTGTTTTTATGAACATGCAATTAGAAGGTAAGTTTCAGATTCCCCAATGACCACGAAATTTGCTTGTAATTACTTAGGAGAGGTGTTTTTTTTTTTTTTTTTTTCCCTTTGCTTCAATCTATCTCTTAGAAAAATGAAGTAAAACAGGTTCTGTATTTATAGATAAAACTAAGCTACACAATAGAACTGTAGGGGATTGGACAGAATCATTTGGGTCACATGAGGGTTATAAAGATTAAATGATATGTTTAACACTAGGACTATTCTATTTAGGAAGGAGGCATGTTGCTAATTAGCATAATTGCCTCATGACTTGCAGTAACTATCAGTACGTTTGTTTTTCTGATTTTTTGTTTGTTTGCTTGTTTGTTTTGGTGCTTTTGCATAAGAATCATTCAATGGTGGTTTCTGCTGTATCTCTTTAAAAATAATGATATCCCTATGAAGTCATAGATATGTTAGTTACATGTCTGTCTTTGCAGCAAGTACTTCAAAAGCAAGTTGGCACATAACACAATAAAAAAGACAAGATCATGATGAGTTAGGCCAGATGGATTTGCACTACCTCTCACTAGCTGTGTGACCCTGAGTAAGTTCCTTGACCTTTCTGAGCTTCCATTTCTTCAGCTGAAATATGTCGATAATAATCTGACCTCTTTACCCCGGGTCTTGTTGAGGAAATACTGGGACATTGTGAAAAGGCTTTGCAACTATAAATGGCAATGCATCTGTTAGTTGATCTAATGTTGCTAGCATAGAAAACTTAGTCAAACACAATGCCCTCGGATTAATTCTCTGAAAAAGTCTCTCTTAAAAAGCTTTTAGCAAATCCAAACTGGTTTATTATTATTATTATTATTATTATTTTTAATTTGGGCCCAGGTCGTCTGACACTTAATGGCTCAATAATCTTAACATCTCTCGCAAGTGGAATAGCATCTTCGGGACAGCGTTGAATTAAAAATATGTCTATAGAAGAAAATATTTTATGAGCCTAATAGATGAAATATAGATGAAATTCATTCCGTTTAGCAAAGAAGGACTTCATCTGTGTTCAGAGAAAAGTGGGTCGGGCCTCGTTTATTATCTCCCTGGTGTTGTATTCTTTCCACTTCGTATTCCAAGATCTAACAGCTGGAGCTCATTTCTTTAACCTTTAATAGGTGTGTGCTAATAAACTTCTTAGTAGTACGAAGATAAAACAGACCAGGAGTCGGTCACTCTGAAGAGACAATCAGTGCTGGTTCCTAGCAAACCTCCGCCCTGATAAGTCTGCAACCGCCCGACTCCCTACCCCCACTCCCGGCCCGCCCTCGCTGCAATGCCCCACGGCTTGCTGGAAGCCTGAGGGCTCGCAGGGATAACAGGGGGCAAGAGCCGCAGTCGGCGGAACTTCAATCGCCCTCGGGGACCTGCGTGGTTCGGGGACGCGCGGTTCATCCAGGTGCGCTGGCAGCCGCCTCTGGGCGCCGCGTTGCACGTGGCAACAGGTGCAGCGCAGTCCTGGGCTGACGCCCCGGGCCTGGGGCGCGTCCGCATTTAGCCTGGGAACGTGCGGGGCTTCGGGATCCGGACGCGGGAGCGCCAGAGAAAGGAGTGAACGGGGCTGGTCGAAGCCGCCAATCTGCCGAGTAGAGCGGAGCCGAGCGGAGCCGAGCGGAGCGCGGCGGGAGTCTCCGGGGCCTCCGTTCCGAGGTACAGCCACGCGCGTCTTCCCGGTTTCTCCGGGCGCACTGCGCCCCCCCCCCCCCCCCCTTGAACGCCGCCTGCCCTTTGTCTCCAGCAGCTAGGTGCAGGCTGGGGCAGCTTGGAAGGGCTGGCAGCGGGCGAGCAGGGTAGAGGCGGCAGAGCTTTTCTATTTACAAGTTTCCCGAACTCCCCGCCTTTGCTCCACCCCCAGCGGCTCGAGAGGCGGGGAGGCTGGGGCGCCCCGGACTCCGGGTTCCCGCCTGGCAGCTGCCGCCGCCGCTGGCGTGCAGGGGTGGGGTGAGGGACGAGCCGGGTGTCCCCAGGTGCAGACGTTGCCTGCCGGGCACTGATTGCACCGCGGGTCTCCGTAAGGGGGGCCCGAAGCGCCTCCGCCCGGGATCCGAAGGGCGCCGCGGCTCTCAGTCCCGGTTTCCCCTACTTTGCGTCTTGGCTCCAGAGAAAAGGAGGAGGAGAGGGAGGAGGAGGAGCGGCGGGTAAGTGCGGAGTTGAGAAGATTGCCGCTGCCCAGCCTGCCCGCGGTGGAGATCTCGGGGCGGGGTGGGGGGGGGGCGAGAGGTGGATAGGACAACGTGAATGCGACCGTCATAGGGTGACGGAACTAGTTTTTTTTTTGGGGGGGCGGCGGGTATTCTAGGGGCTTGGGTGCCAACGTTGGGGGAGAAGTGGGGCGACGACCCCACTGGAGCGGGTCTCACGTGGGGTTCGCGCAGCTGGTGCGGCGGGGACCGATGCGGATCGCAGTAGCTGTCACCTTGAAAGTGACCGAAGGGGTTTACCGTAGACCCAGACTGACAGGCGTATGCTTGCGGCCGGAAGCCGCCCACCAGATACTTGACCCGCCAGGGCCCCGCGGTCCCAGCCTTCTCGGGTTGCGGTTCGCTTGGGCCCATTCTCAGCATAAGCAGTCGGGGCTGAAATGTGGCATTAATGAGGTTGCTGCAATTCCCAAGGTCTTCTCGTCCCGAGCCTTACTACTTCCTGCGGCTTACTTGTGCTTTCCTAGCTCTCTAGAAAAATCCACTCCTAAGGAGAAGTCACCTGATGGACTACTACTCTACAGTAATTATGGGACTTATTATCTTAACTTTTTCTCTTCTTTTCTTTCTCAAGATGTACTCTTGGCAGATAACCAAATGGTTTGTTGACTCTGACTTAGCATAATTTATTTTGGAGTGAGAATGGAGAGATTAAATCATTCAGCTCCCATAAAGTTTCACCTACTCTGTTAACTGCTGTTGACTATGTAGCAGTTTGTGTGCGGGGAAAGGAAATCCAGCGTGTTTAACTCAGTCTTAGGCAAAACGCAGGGAATGACAGGGTTCCTGTTTTGCCAGGTGATGGGATTTCAATCATCAGCACACTAAATCCTTAGCCCTGGGGGTGGAGGGTGGGGTGCAGGTGTTAGGAATAGGGGGAAGTTGGGCAGGTGCTCCAGAGGAAGGGGAGTAAAAAGGAAATGAGTCGCTGCTGCTTGGGAAAACTATGACCTCCTTTAGGAGTCTCGATACACCCAGATAGCAGTGTGTGGTTAACCCGAAGAGAAACTGGAGTTTGGAAATGCAATACAGTAGACCAGCTTTTTTCTTTTCCAGGGTTAATTAGGGCAGGAAATGATGGGCAATGTAAATTGAATCAATGATGCCTTATTTGAGTAGTGCTTTGCCATGTGTAAGATGCTCTGATTATTTTTTTCTTCAATACAGTAGTCCATAGGGAAAGTTATTAAAAAAAAATGATTAGAACTCTTTATCCTTAAAAAAAAAAAAAAACCCCAGTGGAATTGAGTTTAAAATAATACATATTATTTACTTGTGCTAACTTTTCCCTCTCTTAAAAATCAGCATTATGGAGAAAATAGTGCTTGCAGAAGACCTGCACCTTTTAACTATATATAAATAATACATGGTTACACTTTTGGATTATTTCATAGCATTATAAAGTCCTAGCTAGATTTCTTTCTTGATATGTCAGTTATTAGATGGAAGTATTTAGAAAGCGTGTCAGGTAATAGCCCTCCTTGGTTGGCCTTGTTCCATGTATGCTGGCTGTATAAAAATGGGTAGACTCAGAAAAAGTAGGAATTAAACAATTCCACCACCCAAATAAAATCATTGTTTTTTGCATGCTGGTTAATAGATAAATAGATGTATTTTTTTTTACTTCTCTAGTTTATACAGCTATACTGTTGCATGCCTATATATCTATATCTATATCTATATCTATATCTATATATATATATATATATATATTTTTTTTTTCCTGCTTAACCAAGAGGGAAGAGTTTGCAGGTCATTAGAGTTCTCCAAGAGTCTTATTTTAGTGGCTACATACTATTACATTATATAAAGGTAACAAATTATTTATAAGCTAAACTTTTATTTATAATTACTATTAAATATATACTGTTGCAACAAATATCCCTTATAAAACTTTGTCTACAGGGCCTACTTAGGATGGAGTCCTTGAAATACAGTTTTTGGCTCAGAGATCTCTTGATACAGATGGACCATTTGCTTTCCAAAAAAATGTTTTACCCAAGTATGATCCCACCAACACTCTGAGAGTATCTGTGTTATGGTATTTTTGTTAGTATGGGGACTCATTTCTAAAAGGAAAATGAACTCTTCCAGCTTTATAAGGAAACAGTGCTTTCTTGATACCTATATTTCCAGTTCTTTAATTACAAATCATGCATACCGAAAAATTTTAGTTATTTTTCATTTTTATTGCCTTTTTTTATGAATGTAGTACCATTTTTTTTCTACTGGGATATTAGTATTTTACAATTTATTAGAACTTTTATGGATTGATAATAAACTTTTGTCTTTCGTATTGCAGACTTTTGGCTTTATAAAGATGTCTTGGCCTTATAAAGACAATACCATGAGTTTATAGTGGTTTTGACTTAGCCGTGTTCTATACTTTCATGTAGTCAAGTCCGCTGACTTTCTCAAAAACAAAAGTAACACTTCTGAATCATAGCTTAAGAACTTGGTGACAGTGGCAAACTTTTAAAAGAATCGACCCCCCCCCCGCCCATTCTGAGTACCATTCCTTTAAAATCCATTAGAACAACCTCCATGTCCTAGAGTAGAGACCATTGCAGACCAGATTGGGTTTGTTGATAAGACATGGTTATATATAAAAAATATATTTATATACATATATACTCACACACACACATACATATACGTATATACACTATATATGCTATATACTACTGGGAACAACATTCTTCAAAGTCAGAGCAAAGTTTTAGATCCCAGGGAATAGAAATGTTTCAGATCTGTTCTGTGATTCTGTAAATATGTGATCAGGCTCACTATAGTTTTATTTTTATTTATTTGTAGTGGTAGTGTCTTGCCAGATTGTACGATTGTTATTACAGTTCATACTGAATTGTTGATAAGTCCTTTTTTGATATCTAGACAGATGTATATGTGGTTTAAAATTTTTCGCAGATTTCCAACCCTATTGGCAGATGAAATTGAAGAGGTGGAGGACAAAAGCGTAACTTGAGTTATCTTCCCGTACTATGGAAGACTTTTTAAAGGCCTTGCCTAGCGCCCACAAGTAAGCCACCAGACTATACATGAGCCCCAAGGGTAAGGCTGGGGTGTGTTGTATGTGTTTTAGGGCATGTAAAAATGAGCCCAAACTTCCTCTGGTGAAAGGTAACTCCCCTGCTTACTTGGCAGGGACCTGGACAGCGGCGGCTGTGGTCTTTGGAGAGGTGAGGAGTGACCAAGAATGAGTGAGGCCATGCTCCAGGGAAAGGATTAGGTCATATGGGGTATGGCTTCACCAACCTGAATTTTTTTTTTTTTTCCAGAAAGGCCTGCTTTAACCAGGGTTTCCCATACAACAACTTCAGGAAATCAGTTATAACCAGTAACTGAGATCGACTGGCAACTACTACTTCTAATGATGTATTTTTCTAAATCAAGTTTATACAGGATTGCTCTGATGATTTTTTTTTAAAGAAGTGACTGCAATATTATTTGAAATCAGAACTTGTTATTCTTCCATGCGGGCATTTAGCCATGATATTAATGCATGATTTTATCTTATTCACTTGGCTCAAGATGAAAAAGCCTTTTCTATTTTGGGGCTGACCGATTTGGGGGCTAATCTTTACTATGTAGATAGATACAATAAAACTTCATTTTTCATACACCATAAGGTATTTTGCAATTTGTGATTGCCCTGATGTTTACACAATCAAGGAAAAGAAGGTTTGCTCAACAAAGAGAGAATACTAAACAAAGTCGAATCTCGAGGTGTTAGGTAAATAGCTTTCAAGCACTTCAGAATTCCATTTTCACATATACATGTTTGATTCCGAAACCACTTTAGGCATTCATTAAAGCTGGTAGGTTTTCCGTAGTCTGTAGTGCAAGCCCAATATTGAAGAGAAAATGTTTAAAAGCAAACTATATTTACCTCTTGCTAATAGGCTTATGTCTAAGCTTATGAGTGTTCTGTGTACATATTACTTGCATGAGTAAAGGTAAAAATTCCACATCCTACCATTATTCTTACACGGAAGTTTTATTTCATTTTAAAGTTACAAAACTAAATAGGTTTAAAGTTTCTTAATTTCTTTTTCTTTTAGTTGGGTTGACTCCATTCTTTTTGAGCGTGAAAGCAGGTCACGTGCAGGTTGTAAGTTTCTCAAACTAGCTGCAAAGAGCAAAGCGGTTGCTGGGAAATTACTTCCAGTTCGTGTTAATTTTGTCTGAAATCGTACTGATTTCGTGCTTCAGTAAAAGTTATGCTAAGTGGGAGGGTGGACCTGGCCAGCTTCCCACACTGTTCACAGCGCAAAAGAAAGCTCAGACTGGGAAGAAAACAGACTGCGAAGACGCCAGGGTTAGGGGTAAGATGCCATGGAAAGAGGGGTTTAAAGCCATCAAGGTCTTTATTTTCACTCTTAAAAGAGTGAATTTAAGAATTTAAAACTTAAAATTTTTAAATTTTCTGTGAAAGCTCAATGGATTGTGATTCAAGGCAGGGTTCTGAAATTCTTACTTGTTGGTGAGGGAGTCAGAAGGTTTGGAGAAATGCGTTAAAAAGGGTGAATTTTTCTACTTGCAAGAAAAATGCACTTGTTTTATTAGCTCTTCAGTCTGGACTCTGTGTATAATGCAATCATTTATGCAGAGTATATAGTTATGATTATGTTTACATGTTAAATGGTAAATAAAAGGCATGAAGGAGAATCTTTGCTATTCGAAGCTGAAGTTTGGTAAGCTTCAGAGCATGAATTGAGTACTTCCTATGGGCCAAACATCACAAGGTTGAAGGGCACAGATGTAGAAAAAAAATTTGGCTCCAGTTTTCAGAAGAGTCAGCAGAAAACTCCCCAAAGTGTGGTTTTGGAAATGGTAGTGTTGAGGGTCCTAGAAATATCCTTCCCAGATTATGAACATTGTGCCATATGTTGGAAATTCCACCTGCCACCTTGACCAAAGTTTGGTAAAGCTAAGCCTGTTGTGACATTTTTGGTCATCTAAAGACTCTTTGTCCTTAATCAGGGATCCTGATTATTCTCAAAATTGTCTCGAAGCAGGATACCTAGCACTGTGGTCTAATTTCACTTATTTGCTCCCAATAATCTTCTTAGTGACCTCTTGCAATAGGTTTTTCTTAAAACTTGTAAGCATCTCGAGGATAGGGTCCAAACCTTACGTTGGGTACATTTGTACTTTTATAATTATTTGTGCCAGATGGAGCCTGGAATAAATCCTCTGAGCACTAATGGCATGGGAGTTTGAAATTCTTTCCTCTGTCAGTCACAGCTACTAGAAGGTCTTTTAAGCCAGAGACCATAATTTACTGCTTGCTTTTCTAGACTCTCTGTCCTGGCCCTCCCACTTTCCCCTCACTCTCTGTGGTAGCCTCAGCCAGCAGAGAGAGGCCTGTGCCCTTCTGCAAGCCAGAGCTGTCATGCATTAGGGTAACCTGGAGCTGGAAGGTATGAGGTTCCTAGTCCTCCGAAGTTATAATTCTGTTTTATTATGAAGTGCCATTCTCCGAACATCTGGCAAACCCATGTGCAAATACTTGTATGGAATTAATTCCACTTGTGCTAAGTGACTACATTCTCCATTGGTGCAGACAGTCACCAATTGACAATTTCTCTTAGAGACTTGGGCTGTTTCTTGTTTAGAGAAATATGTAATTATGTTTTAAAAAGTAATTTGGGTGAATTTTTGGTCTGGGGTTGATTTCTCTCTTTGCATGTAAGAAGATTTGTTTCCGAGTAGTCTTGCATTTCTGTAAAACTTTCTAATGGGCCATAAGACTTCCTGGCTATTGAATGTGATTCTATACTCTTAAGAGTTGACTTTTTATTTAAGGCTTAAAAACTGCTGATAGTGCTTTATAGAGAAACTAATGGCAACTATGCAAAGGAATTTACTAGTACATTTTCCTTCCAGTATAAGAGGAGTCGGTGTATCAATAAAATGTGGGTGGAGATAGGAAAAATCCTGCATTTCTCTTTTCATAAAGAACTTTAAATGATTTTATATTGCAGGTGCGACTGTTAAGTTACAGAATGGTTATATTGTGTTAGGCTGAACACTTAACATTTGAAACCTTATAGGTACATAATCAAATGAAAGTCATTTTCTCCTTAAATGGTCTAAGTACAGACTCCAAGGCAGGATAATGCCCCTCCCCCTGTTTTCATTAAGATTGGAATAATACGGGTGGTATTTCAACATTTAGCTAGTTTTGCTCTCCCTGATGTCCAGTTTGAAATCTTGGAGACATACTTTGTTAATAGAAATGGAAAAAATGTTACTGGTAGCCAGTACGTGTGGTACCAGAATATAATGGGGAATGTACAGACTTCAAAATATGACCAAGCTGGGCTTATGTCTGAGATCATCTGTGTTAGCTGCATGGTTTCAGTAAGTTACTTTCTTCCTTCTGCACCCCTGCCCCTCATTGGGACGTGGGGAAATACCTGTTGCTTGGGCTTATTACACCACAGTGCCAAACATATGGCACCTCTTGTGATTGACAGCTGGGAAATTTCATTTCATTTCCTCAACTGAGCTTTGAGAAGGTGGTAGCGGGGGCCTGCTGGTGCTCTCTGCTGAGAATTAGATTCCAGGCACAGGAGCCTGATTTCTTTTCTTGCTTAAAAAGAATTGGTTTTTACCAGTTAACCGTTGAGAATATTTATTCTCAGATTCTAGTGTTATTACTTCTTGGTTTTCTGTGGTTCTAGTTTAGGGAGTTGCTGATATTTTGATGTATTTGAGCTATGGTTTTTTTTTTTTTTAAATAATCAATATAGAGATAAATAATCTAGAATTGTCTCTCATACACATACAAATAAGATTAAAATAATAACTGTATGTTTTTGGATAATACCTTATAAGCAGGACATAAGGACCTTTCTGTTCAGTTTGGACACCAACCTGTGAAGTAAAGGTCTATCTTATACAGGAGGACATTGACTGGAACTATGTGGATAAGTGTTTTGTATTACAACGAGTAAGTTCTAGAACCAGGACTAGGACCTGGGTCTTCTCTCCTGGTCTGTCCCACACTCCTGGTAGGATACTGATACTTGACTACTCTTCATGCCATAAAGAGTAATCACTATTACTAGGATTTTCCTCATACTGGTGCTGAAGTAGGATCAAAAGCAGGACTGGTTTGGGTATATAACATTTCAGATGACGTTGCTTGGAATTACGGCTTGTTATTTTTCCATCATCTAACTGCAGAACGTAAAACAGAATGTTAAATCCTGTAAGCCACTAAGATGAGTGGCACAAACGGAAAACTGATAGTTACAGAAATTTCTGTGACATTTTATAGGTTTAACACTGTTTCAGAGAGCACGAAATAAGATTCTAACAGACCTCTGAATCATTTGATGGTTCAATACTACATTGTAAAATGTACCCATTTTACAGGTAGCACCCGAGGTCATGCATGTTGAACAGGGACTAATACTTGCACATTTTTCTATAGAAATACTGAATCCTATTTCCTTATTTTAAGCTACATGGAGGCAGGTAATTCTTGAGCAGATGGAGTTAATCCCAGGTAGAAATTTAACTCGGAGGTGAGACCCAGTGTCTCAGAACGGGGAAGAGAATGTCCCATAAAACCAGTTACACCCCGAGTATCAGTCCTGCTTTCTAGCCCTAAAGGTCAACAGTTCTGTATTACCAAAATGACTTCTAAGGCATGTACGGCGTTAGGACTTGACAAGCAGGTCATTTTAGGGAGTTGGTGTTTTCTTCCTTGGAGCAGCCTCTAGGAGTTAGGTCTGTACATACACTGACCTTCTGTGAGAGAACTCTTAGTTGCCAGTGGAAAGCCTAACAAAGGTAATCATTTTCCAAGTAAAAGGTACAGGAAGTGGCTGTTTAATAAAGGTTGGGAGATACGGTGTGAGGTGCCAACTTGCGTAACCACACACACACACACACACACTGACTTTTTCAACTGGTCTTGGCAGGATTCAGATGGAAAATTATTTCCTTTTCTCCAAGTGGACTTTGAGAAGATAGGGCAATCTGAATGATTCTAAACAAGGAGCCTCTCCTGGGCATTTAACCCTTTCAGGGAGACAAGTCCTTGTAGCTTGAAACTATGCCCCGTGTAGCCAGTCTAGCCCCATTTCCCTCCAACAACCTGTGCTAGCTTTTGGGTAATTCCGTTACCCAGCTGTGTATAATTTAGAAACAAAAGAAGGCAGAGGCTTCACGTCCAGTTATTTCTTCAGCGAGACTGTACAACCCCTGACAATGTCTTTGATAGACATTGTGTGCAAATGGTGGTATGGTTTTAGTTCCTTACTATGAGAAGAACTGTCCTCTCTCTCTGGGCTCAGTGGTTTTCTGGAACTTAGTCTTACTGTTTTTTTGACTCATCTACTTCTTACCCGTTCTCCTGAAAAAGCTTAATTTATGATGGAATAATTCCTATCAACAAGATGATATAATCTTGACAAGAATTTAATTTTGTTCACCTCTTTCTCAGGAGTACCTAGACTATGCTTTTAGTAAGCTGCTTAAAAAAAGTGTTGACGAATGCTGACCTAGACTAAGAGCTCCTAATTCAGATTTTCCGAGGTCTCTCGATGTGAGACTGTAAGTACCTGGTATGTGGTCCTAAACTCACTTTCAAAGTGATTTTTTAGGTCTGGTGCTATAGTGCCCTTATAGGGTCATGGATAGAGACCTGCTCCTGTAAGAGGGTCTAGGTGAGTGTACACAGGAGCTAACAGTAAAACATAAAACTCTGCAAGTCAGATTGGATGTCCACAAGATCAGATCAGAATGGTAGTTGGTGCTGTCAACATGTAAGATTTTCATTATTGTAGGAAGGGTTAGTTGGAAAGTAGATTATAGAACAAGAACCAGGAAATCTTTAGATGCTAAAATGAGTTAATAGATGTGTTAGGGAATATACATACTGCTATTCACTGGCCACATGATATATGAAAACAAATTGTTTTTAAAGATCTTATTTATTTGGCAGAGAGCACAAGCAGGGGGAGCGGTAAGCAGAGGGAGTGGGAGAAGCAGGCTCCTCACTGAGTAGGGAACCCATTGTGGGGCTCGATCTCAGGACCCTGAGATCATGACCTGAGCAAAAGGCAGACACTTAACTGACTGAGCCACCTGGGTGGCTCCACATTTTTTTAACTGATATAAAATTAAGTACCGTGCAATGCACTTAGGTTAAGTGTATGAATATGAGTCTTGACAAATGATCTCCATCTATGCAACTGTCGAGCTCGAGAACATGTCCATCACCCCTGAAAGTTGCTTTGACTCAACGAGTTGCGAAGTTCTGGTCCTAATGTGAGGATAATAATAAAGCTTGTTTCACAAGGTTGTTGACAGTGTAACAGTAGCAACTGACAATGGTGTGTGTTAGAAAGCTTCCAAAAATTTCATTTAACCTTAAAACAACCCTAAGAAATGGATTGTTTACTGTTGCTCCAGTTTTTACAGAGGAGGAAAATGAGGCCAAAATGACTTTTGACTTGTCCAAGTCGGGTAGGTAGCCCAGAAGCTGAGTCAAGAAGGGAGGCCTCCATGAGTAACGCGTGCCCTCCACACGTAAGCAGTTCTGCAGAGCTAGGTCTGTGGCAGCAAATGCTGGTTGGCCTTATTAGCTGTGGGAAGGAAGGGGGAAAGACGCGGAGGGTACACATTTGAGCTGGGTTTTAATATCCATTGTTACTTATTAACTATGTGTCTTGAGCATATGGGCAAGATCCTCAACTTCGGAGAAGATTTATGAAAGGGGAAGAGGCATAGGAAGTCATCATGGGACCTGTCTGTGCTATGGGGCTGTCACCTGGGAGACAACTGTGAGAGTATTCTGGAGACTTGGAAGTGCTGTGTGCTGACATCCTTATCTCTGTCTGTGGAAGAGGTCGCTGCCTGCTCCCCCCTCCTGGCCTCGCATACTTCTGGGGACTGTGGGTGGACAGGGAGGGATTGACGATGTGTCAGAGAGACAGTCCCCACTTGATAGTCTTGATGGGCCAAACACTGTGTTTACACAACATTTTCTCTCACAGGTCACTGACATTCAAAGCCTTAGATTTTCCAGCTATTATGTCAGCGAACCTCCACAGTATTCTAAAGGTCCTTACTGACAAAATTAAATCCCAACTTTCTTGTGTTGTTCCTTTATATCTTTGGAGGGAAATGTTGCTGGTTGACAGGATCTGAAAGGCTCAGCCACTCAGCTGCCTGTTCCTCATCCTCAGTCCAAGCTCCCTCTTCTTCAGGGAGCTCCACTCGGTCACTCTCTCCAGGTCCACACCAGTGGAGTCCACGCTCCGGGTTCCCTTAGGCTGCGTTGCATCTCTGCTTTTGCAGTTTTTATAATTACTTACTTGTATTTTCTTGTCTTAACTATTTTTAGAGATTTTATTTATTTGACAGAGTGCTAGAGAGCACAAGTAGGCAGAGCTATATAGGCAGAGGGAGAGGGAAAAGCAGGCTCTCCGCCGAGCAGGGAGCCCGATGTGGGGCTCGATCTCAGGACCCTGAGATCATGACCCGAGTCCAAGGCAGCTGCTTAACCGACTGAACCACCCAGGCTCCCTCTGGTCTTAACTATTGGCTCTTTGAAGGCTCCTTAATCACAGGGACTGTCTTCACCATTGTGTCCCTAGCAGAGCAGCTGGCATGTCGTAGACAAGTTATCAATATTTGTTGAATGAATGGAAGTTCTTGTAGTAAAAGGTCACTTCAAAGCAGGGATACAGAAACGGGCAGGGTGGTGTATGAAGTATGCGACCTCCCACTTTGCTTCTCTGGGACTGATCTAGTATTGTAGGGGATTCCTCCTTTTGTAGCTAATTGGAGGTTCTGAATATTAAAAATAATAAGAGGAATTATCTCTGCTTGAAAGTCTTTATTATTAAGGGAATAATGGTAAGAAAATTGGTAAAGTTTAGATCGCTAACTGTAACATCTTACATTTATGTGGTGGTGGGAATAGAATTTTTCTAAACTGTAAATGGGAATTAAGTTAAATCACACTGACATTTTAGGTGTAAAAGTTAGAAAGTCATCATCCCAAAGGAGAGATGTTATTTTAATGTCTGATTAAAATACTTTATATAAGGGTCAGAATCATTTAGAGAAAGCATGAGTAGATTCTGAAACTCTTAACTTAAAAAATAAAAATTGGACTGTTGAATTCCAAAAACATTATTTGAGTGAACGTGGATAAAACATTTTCCTCCTGCTTCAAAGTTCAAATCCTCTTGCATCCGTCTCTACCCTTAAACTCTGGGCCAGCTGTTCATGCTGTTAGGGCCCACCCATCGTGCAAATGGGAGCTGAGGTCTTGGCTTTGGTCACTTTGAGATTTCTTGGCCAGAACCAAGCCACAGATTACCATTAAGTATAGGAGTCCTCCGTTTGCTGAATTTTTTTTTTTTTTTTAAAGATTTTGTTTATTTGACAGAGATCGCAAGTAGGCAGAGAAGCGGGCAGGAAGAGGGGGAAGCAGGCTCCCTGCCGAGCAGAGAGCCCGATGTGGGGTTTGATCCCAGGACCCTGGGATCATGACCTGAGCTGAAGGCAGAGGCTTTAACCCACTGAGCCACCCAGGCGCCTCTGAGTTATTTCTTTTAAGGATTTATTGCTGAGGGTAGTTAATTCTAAGTATGGGTTTTGATTGACTTTGATATGCCACTGATATGAAAGGCTGTTGGAGTCAGTCTGTGATATAATTGGTAACCAGACCTGGACCCTTTTCATGAAGCTAAAGATTTTTGCATTGAATATATTAGTCTTAGAAATAGAAAGCCAAACAAAGTCCAGTTTGTGAATTTCCATTTTTTTTTTTCTGTAGCACAACAGTTTGTATATTCAATCTCCTTAAAAAAAATTACACCATCTATTCCTCCAAGTCTATTGAGGACAGATTCTCTTCAGATCCCATAGGCTTCCTCTTCCTACACTCCCCTCTGAGAAATACCAAAAAAGTAGCTAATTTTGGAACAGTGAGATTCTGTTCTGCTTATGAGGGTAAGGGAGGGGACTTGGCTGGGTTTCTTGCTTCCTGAGGTCTATGCTCTATTTCTTTGTACTCCTGGCACATGCCCACATTGAGCCATCCTAGATTCCCAGAGTGGGTGAAGAGGAGACATCTGACAGGCGTGCTTACCTTCAGGGCCAGAGACTCCCAATACGTAGATGTCCCAGCCAGAACCAGTGACTGAAGCTTTACTCCTTAGTTCCCCCTCTGAATCAAGCTTTTCTTCTCCAATCCTAGAGCCACTGTATTGTCCTTAACATTTTCATGAGGTCTTCATTTGATGTTATCGGGAGAAATCTGGAGAACAAACATTTTTAGCCGGTCGACCCGTGGGTTCAGAAAAGATAGACCGTTCTTTACGAAATCCAAGATGGAGGATGAATGAAAGTGATTGATTTTGACGGGACATGACGCCCTTGGGGGAAAGGGACAACACGAAATATATGAATGTGTTTTTTTCCCTATTATTTTGGGATGTGCTCTCCCTCGAAACTTCAGTTGTCAAGTATTCAAACCTAGTTTGAAGTTCTTACGTCTCGTTTTAGTAGTGAGCTGGAAAAACCAACTAAACTTGAAATTTGTCTTCTTATACTTCTCTTTCATAGAGGTGTAGCAGTGATGGTGTAGAGTTCTAACATCAGATATATTTAGTATTTCTGGTGGGCCTGTACCAATTATAGATGTTATAGTATGTGGTTATATTTATAAATAGCACAAGGAACTCTTTAACCTTTATTATACCATGTTGGTACATTCTTTTTTTGAAAGGTGACTAAAATTTTCTTTGAATATTTTTATCAATACCTACCTCTTTGCAAGGTCAACAAATCCAAAATCTGTGTTGTTATTAGGAATGACATTTCAGTAAGAAAAAACCCCTAAACTCAACACTGAATTGCTTTAAATTTTCTAGCAAATGGGTTAAAACTCTCATAAAAGTAGGAAATCTCCGCTTTGTTTTGTTTTGTTTTGTTTTCCCCGATGAAATTATTGGTAGTATGGACACTTATGGGTTGCATGTCTGGAATGGGAGCCCAGCCTTGGCTGGGCCAAGTGAGGGCAGTGGATGGGTTGGACTATAAAGGTCATGACCCTGCTGTGCCTGGGAGGGCATTCTCCTTTGTAGCCTCTGGGAGATTCTTGCAGTTAATCCCACTGGGACTTGCCTGGCTTATGAAGGGTTTCTCACTGTCTCATGATTATCTAGGGCCAATTTAGGAATCAGAGAGGGGCCGCTGGCCTAAAAATAGTCAGAGTTTGGGAGGAGGGCCTGAATGGCACAGCGCCACTGCTCCTTCCTGCTGCCAGAAGATGATGCCATAAGGGGACCGTCAAATGGAGAGTGTGTGTGTCTGAAGACAGGTGGGAAAAGTGTAGAGGAGAGGGAATGTTTTCTTTCTGGCTTCTGTAGGGGGAGATAAACAATTTAAAGATTGACTTTCAAAAAAAAAAAAAGAAAAAGAAAAACCATAGAAGCAGTAGAAACAAATATGGGAGGTTATTTTTATGGGGCTGGCTTAGTGGGATATATTTCTAGATGTTTCTAATTTGTAAGAAAACGTTTTGTATTTAATGTTGGTCACAGATTGTTGAGGATTGGAAACAGTGATGTGCCTTGTTTCCTATAATGCCTGAGAACACAAAGTGAAGCATTGTTTGAAACCTTGAAGGTGACAGGTCATTTAAACAAAGACAATTTTTTTTTTTAATTGAAGTGTAGTTGATGATGTTATTAGACTAGTTTCAGATATACAATAGTGATTCAACATTTATATATCAAAGGGATCACAATAAATCTAGCTGTCACTATACAAGTTGTTGGGATATTAACTGTATTCCCTATGCTGAACATTGCATTCTGTGTCTTCCTTTATAACTGGAAGTTTATAACTGGAAGAAAGTGGTTCAGTTTCATTCTTTTCCCAAGTGATTATTGATGTTGAGCATCTTTTCATGTGTCTGTTGGCTGTCTGCCTGTCTTCTTTGGAAAAGTACCTATTCAGGTTCTTCGCCCATTTTTTAAATCAGATTTTTTGCTCTTTTGGTGCTGAGTTGTAGTTCTTTATATATTTTGGATATTAATCCCTTTTTGGCTTTATCATTGTATATATCTTTTGCTATTTAATAGATGGCCTTTTCATTTCACTGAAGGCTTCTTTTGCTGCGCAAAAGCTTTTTTAACTCGATGGGGTCCCACTTACTCGTTTTTGCTTCTGTTGCCCTTGTCCAAGGAGATAGATTAAAAAAAAAAAATACAAAACAAAACAAAGCAAAACAAAAAACCAAAACCACACTGCAAAGGCTGATGTCAAAGAGTTACTGCATATGTTTTCTTCTAGAATTTGTAGGGTTTCAGGTCTTATGTCTAGGTTTTTAATATGTTTTGAGTTTATTTTTATGTATGGTGTAAGAACGTGGTCCAGTTTCAGGTGTCTCGTTTTCCCAGTACCATTTTAAAGACTTTTCCTGCCTTGTATGCTCTTGCCTTTTTTGTCATAGATGAATTAACCATACAAGTGTGCATTGATTTCTAGGCTCTTTATTCTGTTCCACTATTCTATGTGTGTGTGTGTGTGTGTGTGTGTGTGAGAGAGAGAGAGAGAATGCCAAGCTGTTTTGATTAGTATAGCTTTGTAGTATAGTTTGAAATCTGGGCACATTATGCCTTCAGCTTTGCAAGATTGCTCTGGCTATTTGGGTTCTTTTGTAGTTAAAAATTTTAGGATGATTTGTTCTAGTTCTGGGAAAAAAATGCTATTGATATTTTGATAAGTATTGCATTGAATCTGTAGATTGCTTTGGGTTGTGTAAACATTTTAACAAGACTAATTCTTCCGAGCATGAGCACGGCATATCTTTCCATTTATTTGTATCAACTTCAGTTTCTTTTTATCCTTATCTTATTTCAGAGTACAGGTCTTTAACCTCCTCGATAATATATACTTCTAGACATTTTATACTTCATGCAGTTGTGGACCTATACATTTAAACTGAAGTTTCTGGGAAGATTAGTTAACATACCAACAACACTTTAGATGCATTTGGTACACATTTTATGTTGAAGTCATATTGGTTAGAAAAAAGTGATAGGGCACCTGGGTGGCTCAGTGGGTTAAAGCCTCTGCCTTCAGCTCAGGTCATGATCCCAGGGCTCTCTGCTTAGTGGGGAGCCTGCTTCCCTTCCTCTCTCTGCCTGCCTCTCTTCCTACTTGTGATCTCTGTCTGTCAAATAAATAAATAAAAGAATCTTAAAAAAAAAAAAAGAAAGAAATAAAGAAAGAAAGAGATAGACAGTCTTTCCCAAGTGGTAGCTGTTTTGGATTTGAAACCTAGTATTTATTTTCCAGTCTCCTTTTCTTCTTAAGGTGAAACCAGATTACTTCAGATATTTAAAATACCTGTGGCCAAAAGACCAAGAGCTTTGTTTTCCCTCCCAGCCTCCTGGGTGACTGGAGGTCTGATGAGATAAGAGGTGAGTGTTTTGTTTGAACACATTGATTTAGGGCTGGATGGTCATTGATGTATTTTTTTTTTTTTAAAGGGATTCTTTCACTGCATCTGAGTGTTGATTACTAAGTCTAAGCAGTATTTTTGGAGTTAGAGTAACTGGAGGACCTGCTTGACTTTGAAGATATTTCTTGTTATCTTTGGTGCAAGTAATGTGTTACTATTCTTTGTGAATCTAGAAGCCTGGAGTGATTCTAGACGCAGGAAGTTTGAGATGCCTCTTAGGTATGCAAGTGCAAATGGTGAATTAACAGTTGATCTTCAGATCTGGGGCTTTGGGGAAAGATCCCAGCACTGAGATGCACGTGGGGCTTGCAATCAAAATATATTCAAAACAAGATGGTGCGTGTGGGAAGAGACGGGACTAAGGGGCTTGAGCCATGAGTTACTCCCACTGTTAGGAGGTTGGTTGGAGAAGCCAGCAGAGGCATTTGCTAGGGAGCCTCTTATGAGTTGAGAATAAAGCTAGGGGAATGCCTCTGAAGCCAAGTGAAGGAGGTGTCTTGGGGCTTGAACCCTATAGTGTGAAGAGTTCTGTTTACCAGAGGACACTTTGGTCCACTTTTTGGAGAGTAAATGTGTGTTTAGTGATCATTCAGAATCTTGATGAGCTTAAGAAAACCACGGTAAATTCAGCCAAAATTAAAAACAAGAACAATACATCACTTGAAAACCCCTAAACATGAGATTTAATTACCCTTAGGCAGTCTCATTTCAGGGAACTGTGTACATTCTATTAATCATTTTTGAAATATCAGCCATGGATAGAGGAACCAGAATATCTCTGAGGGCCCCCCACCTCCACAACTTTTTTTTTTTTTTTTTTAACCTGGCCACTTCCCACAGTGCTGTTTTGAGAGCTTCACTTGCTTGCTTAGGAAGCCCCATTCTACATCATATCAAAATATTAAAATATAACCACACTTCATATATTTAAACAGTTGAGTTGCTATTGAGTTGTTAGCTATTGATATAATAGTACATCTAAAATCTTGCCACGATTTTCCTCTTCTCTGTTCCTTATTCCTCAGGTCTCAGCTAATTATGTGACCTTCTCAGAGACCTTCATCCTATAATAGCAACAGGAATGCCTGTGCTTTTCTTCACTGAATACAATTTCTGTTTGTATAGTTGTTTTGTTTATTTTGTTCACTCTGTAGAAACCCCTACCCGAGTGCTGGACATATGTGGGCACCTGATAAATTTGAATGAATGTCATCCAGTATTAGAAAACTGGTGCCTCAGTAGCTTTGGTTTGGTTTCCAAGCTCAGTGTCTTAATTTTTTTTTTTTTTAAGATTTTATTTATTTAACACAGAGAGAGAGAGATCACAAGTAGGCAGAGTCAGGTAAAGAGAGATGGGGAAGCAGGCTCCCCGCTGACCAGAGAGCCCCATGCGGGGCTTGATCCCAGGACCCTGAGATCATGACCAGAGCCAAAGGCAGAAGCTTAACCCACTGATTCAGGCACCTCTCAGTGGCTTTATTTTTTAAGTGAACTTTAAGTATCTTTTACTTAGGGCAAAATTGCCTTTTTAGGTGGATAGCTCATTGAACTTCGGCAAATATGTTGTCAGCCACTATAAAAAAAAATAGAACTTTCTATCATGTAATTTCTTTGTGTCCCTTTCAGCCTTCTCCCCTGACTCCCAGGTGAACGCTGATCTCAGTATTTCTTCATGGCTTTGTCCTTCCAGATACGCAGAGAGCATTACATGCCTTTTGTGTCTGGCATCTTTCACTTAGAGCAATTATCTCAAACACATAGGCTGTTGTTTGTATCACCAGTCTACCTTTTAACTGCCAAGTGGTATTTCGTTATATGGACGTACTGCAGTTTTTCTTACTCAACTACTGGTGATGGACATTTCTAGTTTCTGATGATTTATTAGCTTTTCTTCCTGGTTTTAATTAGTAGACAGGAAATTAAAATAGCATCAGTGACCCACAGCCACAAACCCCTATTCATGTCTACTGTATTCATTTCCCCATATTTTTTCTATGTGTTTTGCATGGTTGTAGTCCTAAAACACACATTTTTTTTCCTAGTTTTGTAAAATGCCTATTTTTAAAATGGTTGCATTCATTGAGTCACTGTAATTTTCTAATCCATTCCTTAGTTTTTAAGTCATCACAGTTGTAGAAAATGTGCCAACCATCACCTTAAGTGTCCTATGATAAATTCTTGGCAATAGTTTAAGACTCTTAATTGAAAGAAATAGAAATCAATTGAAGCTAACCAAGGCACAAATTGGATAGGTGTTAAAAGGGTATGGAGTATTTCTCAGAAGTTAACATTAGGGGTGTTGTCAGGAACCAAGTCAGGTTGGTTGTTCTTCCTCGGTGTTCATTTCTGCTTCTCTTGGGACTTCGGTACCACTCTTTCTGCAGAAGACTTGTTTTATCCGCTCCTGGATGCGTGGCAGGAGCAGGCGAATACCACAGTGCTGGCACTTATGTTCTCCAGTTTCGGGACTTCCTAAAGTCACACTGTGCCTGACCAGCAATTTCAAATCCATACGGTGGGGGGGAGACACTTGGACGCCCTTTGAGGTAGCTGTCGCACCCGGACAATTCACTGTTGTTCGTACAGTGGGTCCCACCTCAGTGCTCCAAAAGGAGAGGTTTTCAGAGAATGTGGTTGTAAACTAAGCCCACACTCAGAGGTTCCTGTTTAAAGTAAGATTACACAAAATCCATTTTAGGACTATTCAAGTTGCTTTTCAAAAGGGTAATTACACTATGGTCTTAGCAGAGAGTCAGGAGTATGACATGTATCTATTTTTTTATATTTGTATTTACATACTAAAAACCATTCAGGTACCTGTTTCCACAGCACATAGATAAAATTGGAAAAATACAGAGAAGGATTAGCGTGGCGTGCCTTCCCAAGGGTGACACGCAACTTCATGAAACATTTCGTATTCGTATAAGCTGAGTCCTGGGCATGTAATGTACAGTGTAGTGACTATAATTGATGATACTGTATTGCATGTTTAAAAGTTGCTTAGAGACTAGATCTTAAAAGTTTTCATCACAAGAAAAAAAGATGTTTACCTCTTCTTGGTTTTGATCCATCCCCTGTGAGTGATGTTTAATGGATAGCTAAGAAAATCGGATTTATTAGCATTTATTGAATGCTTGCTTTATGTTAAGCACTGTGTCTGAGACTTCTGTAAATACAGGGAAGTTGATTAAACAGCTCTTATTCTTGGAACCATGTGGTCAAGCTGAGATTTACTTAATCCTGGAGGAGTTTCTCAGTAAGTGGTCCTAGAGTGGAAATGTCCCATATACAGGTCGCTGTGTCGGTCTTTGGCAATAATATCAATACCGGTGCTACAGGGTTTGAAGGGCTCCGTAGGACCCTCAGTACCATGATTTAACTATGGAATACCTGCCGAGAAACCTGTTCCTAAGTTGTGTGACACATTGTGGGGTTATGTGTCTTGTGCTAACTGAGTTTTAGGCCCTTCCTGGTGTCCCCTGGGCTGGCCAGGCTGCTTTACCTGGAGTCTGCAGGACTCACCCAGTGACTACCCGCTGTGCGTCCCCCTGGCCCTCTGGTGCCCTCTTCTTAATTTTAAATAACTCCTGTGGAACATAAGGAGAAGCACAGAGGACCAAGGGGAAGGGCGGGAGAACTTCATGGGAAGGAACCAGAGACAGGGACAGTCCATGAAGAGACTCTGGGTTTAGGAACCAAACTGAGAGTTACAGAAAGGAGGGGGGGGTGGAAGAAAGGGGCAACCGGGTGGTGGGTATTGGGGAGGGCACGTGTGGTGATGGACACTGGGTGTTGTGTGCAACTGATCAGTGTTGAACATTGCATCAAAAAGTAAGGATATGGGGCACCTGGGTGGCTCAGTGGGTTAAGCCTCTGCCTTCAGCTCGGGTCATGGTCTCAGGGTCCTGGGATCGAGCCCCGAGGATCCAGTCCTGTGTCGGGCTCTCTGCTCGGTAGGGAGCCTGCTTCCCTTCCTCTCTCTCTGCCTACCTATGATCTCTGTCTGTCAAATAAATAAATAAAATCTTAAAAAAAAAAAAAAACTAAGGATATACTATATGCTGGCTAATGGAACATAATAATAAATGAAAATAATAAAAAGAAATTAAAAAAAAAAAGTCTTTGTCAGCAAATGCACTCTGGTTACTATCATCTTACCCTTCTCTGAAATCATTTATTTTGTGACTTCATGTTGATACAATGAGAATTTAAAGGAAGATTTTTAACAACGAAACTTGCCAAGTTAAGGTATCCATTCACATGTATAAGTAGATTTTTTGTATGTGATGATCTAACTCAGAGGAGCTTCTCCCTGGCAGCTGGGTTGCCACAGCAGTCAACACGGTGATGCATGCTGGAGAGTAGATCCTTCCATTTGTGGGTTTAATATTGGAGATACTGGAGATACCAGATAGTGACGAGGCAGCCCAAAATTCTAAGATACATAATACTGTATTTTTCTCCTATTCTGTAGATTGGGAAAGTTGAGGTTGCAATGAAGTTAATGCTATTAGCTCTAGCTCTTCTGGTTTGTGGTTTTGATTTGTTTGTGGTAAAATACACATAACATAAAACTCACCATTTTAACCATTTTTAAATATACAGATCAGTGGCATTAACTAAATTCATAACGTTTTGTAACCAGCACCATGATCTAGTCCCACAATTTTCCATCAACGCAAACAGAAACTTTGAGATCATTAAAGGCTAATTTTCCATTCAGCCTTCCCACCAGGCCCTGGTAACCTCTCTGCTACTGCTGTATGAGTTTGCCTATTTTGGTACCTCAGGTAAGAGGACTGCTACCATATTTGTGCTTTGGTCTGGTTTATTTCGTTAAGCCTGTTTTCAACATTCATCTATTTGTACCATGAGTCAGAATTTCCTTTTTATGGCTGAATAATATTCCATTGTATTTATGTACCACATTTTTGTTTACTCATTGCCTTTTTTTTTTTTTAAAGATTTTATTTATTTATTTGTTTGACAGAGAGAGACAGTGAGAGAAGGAACACAAGCAGGGGGAGTGGGAGCGGGAGAAGCAGGTTTCCCACTGAGCAGGGCACCCGATGCAGGGCTTGATCCCAGGACCCTAAGACCATGACCTGAGCTGAAGGCAGACGCTTAATGACTGAGCCACCCAGGTACCCCACTACTCATCTTTTTTTTTTTTTTTTTCATCTTTTGATGGACATTTGGATTGCTTCAGTCTTGTGGTTCTTATGAATTTGTATACCGTGGTATACACATACCTGTTCAAGCCCCTGCTTTTGGTCCTTTCGGTATATGCCTCAGAGTGGAATACAGGGTCGTGTGGTAGTTCTATATTTAACTTTTTGAAGAGCCAGCAGATCATTTTCTGTAGCTGCTGTATCATTTTACAATCTATGAATTTGAGAGAGTTCCAGTTTCTTCACATCCTCACTAATATTTTGATAATAGCCATGCTAATGGGTATGAAATGGTATCTCGTGCTTTTGAATTGCATTTCCCAGAAGACTTTTGATGTTGAGCATCTTTTCATGCACTTATTGGACATTTGTACTCATTCTTAGGAAAAATGTTCTTTTTTAAAAAATATTTTATTTATTATTTTAAAAGAGCAGAGCAAGAAAGAGCACAAAGGGGGAGGGGGCACGCAGAGGGAGAAGCGAGAGCAGGGAGCCCGATGCAGGACTCGATCCCAGGACCCCAGGATCATGACTTGTGCTGAAGGCAGATGCCTAACCAACTGAGCCACCCAGGCACCCCGGAGATAGATCTTTTCAAGTTCTTTTTCACATAGTGTTAACGTTTTGAATTCAGTTTTTTATTCCTTGGTTTCATTTCATAGTCCTATATATTAGCTTTCTTATGGGTGTATTAAGAAAGTTGGATTGAGTGGGAAGGAAACTTTGTTTCAGTGGAAGATGTTAAAAAGTGACAGGACTTTTTGTTTTGTTTTTTATTTTTTTTTTTAAAGATTTTATTTATTTATTTGACAGAGATCACAAGTAGGCAGAGAGACAGGCAGAGAGAGAGGGAAGAAGGCTCCCCGCCCAGCAGAGAGCCCGATGCGGGGGCTCGATCCCAGGACCCTGAGATCATGACCTGAGCCAAAGGCAGAGGCTTTAACCCACTGAGCCACCCAGGTGCCCCATTGTTTTTGTTTTTTAAAGGATAGATTTATTTGAGAGAGAGTGCATGCATGCAACTGTCGGGGAGGGGCAGAGTGAAGGAAAAATCCCAAGTGGGTTCCCCACTGAGTGTGGAGCCCGACATGGGGCTCAGTCTCACAACCCTAAGATCAGGTTTGTACTGAAACCAAGAGCTGGACATTTAACCGACCCAGGCTCCGCTGACAGATTTTATATTTTGAAGCAAAATTTTGCTCTTAATGTTTTCAAGTTGGCTGTGTGCTGCCATGCATGTGGACCAGGCAGGCCACTCCACCTGTCTCACTGGAGTGAGGAAACTCCTTCCTCTTTCTTCTGTTTATATGTTAGAAAGGCAGAGAACTTTCTCCCATTTTTTTCCCACCCCCTTCCTCTACTGTCTTCTAACTCCTGAGACTGAAGTTGATAGCAGCCAGAGAGTCAGGCAGCAGCGCAGCTTCTATTACTGTCTCCCGACAATTGTCTCCCCCCCCAACCCCCCCGTTGACACAATGCCCTAATTGGTGTCCAGCTTCTTGGTCTTTATACATACCCTAAGTGCTGGGGGGGGGGGTCTTTCTTACATTGTGGATTAAATGGGCTTTGGTTTGGGGCCCAGCCTAGGAACCTAATCATCATTAATAGCATTTCTCTAGGAAAATGAATTTTGAGTTAGAATAAATTTCCAGGGGCGCCTGGGTGGCTCAGCGGGTTAAAGCGTCTGCCTTTGGCTCAGGTCATGATCTCAGGGTCCTGGGATCGAGCCCCTGCATTGGGCTCTCTGCTCATCAGGGAGCCTGCTTCCTCCTCTCTCTGCCTGCTTCTCTGCCTACTTGTGATCTCTGTCTGTCAAATAAATAAATAAAATCTTAAAAAAAAAAAAATTTCCAAGTGAGTTTTGAAGAATACCGTGCTCGTAGGTTGGGGGCTGCCTGTCCCAGCAGTATGGCGCAAGGGGGTCTGATGGGTAGCCTTGGGTTGGAGGAGGACACATAGTTGCCAGGGCTGTGGAGTGGGTCAGACCATGGGCTTTGGAATGAGCAGGTTTACATCTGAATCCCACTCACCTATCGCGTGCTTGGTGCCGAAGCTTCCATCTTGGAAATCGTGCTGTTCATACACATGGATGTAGGGAGAGTGCCTGAGTGCTGGTTGACACGACGTGATGAGGGCGACGTGTGCGTTTTTCCTCAGAGTCCCTGCTGTGTGTCTGTGCTACATCAAAGCGCAGCATCTTACCTAAGTTTTCCTTTGTACTGAATCGCCACTGATGCAAGCACGGGGCCTTCTGACTTGCTTCTGGAGTATTGAGGGCACGTCCCGTCCTGGCTTCTGTGGTGGCTGGAGCCGGCTGAGCTCCTGCGGATCTTTCCCTCCTCCACCCCCCACCGTCCACCCCCCACCCCCGTGTTGCAATAGGACTTGGTGTTCTCTGGCGTCCTAAAACATTTAAAAAGTTGGGTTCAGAGATGTTAATTTCCAGTGATGTTTAATTCATGATTATTTTTGCTTCTGGGAGGATTTCTAGTCTTTCTGTATGTTTCATTGTGCAGCTTTGTTCTCTTGTGTCTTCACTGGCATATCAGGGAATAAACAGCTGAGTTTCTCAACCCACGTTAACTCTGCAAATCAAGCAGGAGGAAGGAGGGAACATTCTGCGTGTGTGTTGCACATGCCTAGGGAACTGGAGAATGATTCGGTTTCTAGTAGGTAGTTTGTGTTTCGTAGGCATGTATTTTTGGAGGAGATTGAATCTCCTTTTGATTCTCTAACATGGATTAAGCAGTCTTATCATAGAATCGTCATATAATTCTCATGCCACTACTTTTTTAAAGACCTGTGTTGATTTTTTTTTTTTTTTTTTACCCCTTTCTCCTCCTATCCCTTTCATTATTTGTGATGATTGGCAAGCGGTTGAGCAGTTTTAGGAATTGGGAGCACTCCTCTGGTTCTTTGCTCCATTGAGTAGTCCAGTGTTCTCATGCCTAGATCATCTGTATCATCAAGAGATACCGGGTTTAAAAATGTGAAACATAGGGTGTTTGGTTTAGGGTGTACGTTCTCTCTGTAGAAAAATGTGATCTGTCTTGAGACCCAGGAGAGGACTGAATGTCCTGGCTCCTTATCATAATTGGTATCAGCGATGGTGGCTACAGTGCTTCCCTCATATGACATTAATGCAGATGAAGCTGGCCTGGGGACCCGATGATTTTGTCTCAGTGGACACACAGTGTAGTTAGTGGAAGATAAAGAGCAAGAGGGATTCAGGCTTGGGTAATGCAAGTAAATACTGACTCTTGTTTTCATTGATAGCTTTGGGACGCAGACTATTTAATATGTTGCATCGGTGCAGGGTATCTTTTTGGTGTTTTGCTTTGTTTTGTTTTTAACAAGTTTTCTGTAGGTTTGTCTCTAGTTTGTGCAGCTTTTGCTTTTGGTATCTTTAATGTTCTCCCTGCAGGATTCCACTGTAACTCAAGGCCATTTCCCTCACGATAGTTGAATGCATAGGGTTAAAGAGGATAAAAATTTGCCTCTCTCCCAAATGCACCATTAAAGAGCCCCTGAAAATAGAGTTGTGAGATCCTGGTTCTGTCTCCAAACAGCTGTATGAACTTGCAAGTCCTCAGGGCTGTTCTACTTCAGGATTCTAAGGGCACTGTTAGCATCCTCTTCCATGTCAGGGGTACTGCTGGGGTGTGAGCGATGACCCCTAGAGTCATGCCATGGGGGCACTATTAGAAATCCTACCTGACAGGGCATCTGGGTGGCTCAGTGGGTTAAGCCTCTGCTTCAGCTTAGGTCATGATCCCAGGGTCCTGGGATCAATCCCTGCATCAGGCTCTCTGCTCAGCAGGGAGCCTGCTTCCCCTCCCCCGCTGCCTGCCTCTCTGCCTACTTGTGATCTCTCTCTTTCTCTGTCAAATAGATAAATTAAATCTTTAAAAAAAAAAAAAAGAAAGAAAGAAAGGAATCCTACCTGACTCCGTAGACCACCATGTTTTTCACAGAATAAGGTTGGGTAGAATGAACTCTGATGGCCTGAGCACTGGGAGAGAACTCCACCATCCGTGGTAGACCCTTCCATGATTGGGCCCTGTTTCCAGGAGAATTGTAAAGGGATTTTTGTTAACCAAAGTAGTGTTTTATTTCCAGAGAACTGATGTCATCATTAACAAGACCATTGCTCTAGGAAAATGAATTTTGAGTTAGAATACATTTCCCAGTGAGCTTCGGGCCTCCTCTGCTTCTCCACTGGAACTGCATGCCCCGGCAGTAGAGCTCAGGGTCATGTGTGACGTTCATGGGGTTGGAGGAGGACACGTTCTGGCAGGGGCTGTGGTGTGGGGCGTGGGTCAAAGTGTCGGCTCGGGCAAGTACAGGTTTGCCGCTGGATCTCACGGCTGGAGTGTTTGACCTCATATGCAGACCTCCTGCCTGCAAGATTTGTGGGCAAGCAGTTCGGGTATCTGCGTGGGACAACCTGTTGTTGGGATTTAAAAGGCATTCATTTTAGGGCCTTTATTGACCATTGGGAAAAGTCACAGGTTCAGTGACCCCAGTACTCCTAATGCAATTACATTGGTCCAAGATGCCGATTAAAGGATTTCTAAATCTTCCGATTTCAGTTTCTATGAAAGAAATGTTGATCCAAAAACTACAATCTGTAAAGAATGGGGTTTGCTCTATTGAAACATAAGTATTTTTACTATTTTGGTATTTAGAGAAGATTCCCAAGGTGATGATAAATATTTAAATAATTATAAAGCAAATTTATTTGTACATAGACCCCTTATTCATAAATCGTTTGATAATCTGTGAGCACTCAGTTTCCTGTGTGTAAAGGCTATGAAAATCGTCAGATTTTTTTAGTATAGGAAGTAATATTCCTACACTAATAGAAATTGAGAAATCAAATTGTATGTAGATTAATAAAGATGATACCTTAAATCTGAATTACTATTTTGATACAGATACATAACTTAAGATGTTTCCTTCAACTTTTTTTTTTTTTTTTTTAAATACAAGTCCCTGGAATATTCTGGGTTCTTTAATTAAGAAGCTGTCACCCAGCAATGGTGATTGCTGATTTAACCTGACAAGCAAAAATCCCTCCTATTTGCAGAAATGCTCTGAATAGACCAGTAAGTTGCTTGCTGCACAGAACTTTGTGTTTTTGTTTTGTTTTCAGTCTCACTGTAAGTAATGTACAATATAACCAAGAAACATCTGTGTGCAAGTTTTCCCCTTTAGGCTTCAGACAAATCTGTGATGTTTTGTTGGCAAAGAGTCCAAGGAAAATTCTTTAGTTTGGGCAGGGGGGTGGGGGGGTGGGGATTACACCCAGCTTTACTGCTGCTGCAAGACCCAGCTGGTCTTTGAATAACCAGGATCTCCTGCGAAGATTCATTGAATGGTCTGGTGTTTGGATTTCTTTTCGTCTGTTTGCAGTTTCTGTTCTATGAAGACAGTTTTTTATGTACAACCACAAACCATTTTATTTTGGGACAAAAAACTGGAATAAGACCTCTCTTAATTTCACAGCTATTCATTTTGATATTCTCAAGAATGTAGGTAAGTTACCTTGATATAACTGATTTAAGGCATTTAAATTAAGCCAAAACTCCAGAGTTAACTTTTAGAAGTGATAATTTAAAAAAAAAAAAAAAGCTACTTTTAAAAGCTTACATACTTTTCATCTCCTTAGATTTTCTGATATTTATATTAAAACATCCCTACTTCAGGGTAAATTCTAGAATATGTAAAAATGAAAAGATTACTATGAAACAAATGTGAGTACATTCTTACCTATTTTTTGGAGAGGATTTTTTGAAGAGGAAGAGAGTTACGTGTGGTGTGCTGTGTTTTGTGATTATCTTGTCAAATACCAAAACTCTAAGCAACATTTAAAAAAGTTTATATATATATATATATATTTTTTTTTTTTTTTTAAAGATTTTATTTATTTATTTGATGGAGAGAGAGAGAGATCACAGGTAGGCAGAGCAGCAGGCAGAGAGAGAAAGGGAAGCAGGCTCCCTGCTGAGCAGAGAGCCCCATGCGGGGCTGGATCCCAGGACCCTGAGATCACGACCTAAGCCCAAGGCAGAGGCTCAACCCACTGAGCCACCCAGGCGCCCCAAAAGTTTATATGTTAAAACAGACTACGGTCATTTTATGGTTACGTCTGCAGTAGCAGGGGGTGTGGAAGAAATGATAGGTACTTTGGTGTACCATCATCTGAAATATCCAGATGATAAGTTTTTTGGTTTTAGCTCTGAGGCAGAGGGGGAGGATCAAGTGTAAGAATAAAGAATAAGTGAATGAGGCACAAGGGAAGGAGGGGTAGAAGGAAACTTAAAATTCTTGAATTTTGAAAGTGCTTTGAGAATGTTTTACCTGGCGATTTGCCTTTCACAGTATCTTAACAACAAGATAGGAGGATTGGGGGAGCCCAACTTTGTTATTGATGCTGTCTTACGACATGTTTAAAGAATATAGGATGTTCTGAAACCGTTATTTGCAGAGGCAAATGCTGGAACATTCTACTTAGTGAAATGACTAAGCGTGCAGGAATGTGGTTTGAAGAGTTTGTGAATGTGTGGGGTCCTCCACATGGTGGTTTTGAGGTTTTAGGAAATTCTGAAGCCAGAAAACCTGGGAATAATAAAGTCCAGGAATCAGAATTCTTGTGCCTCAGTAGGTTAGTGAATTGGTTTTGTGTTGACTCTTGAAGGTAGACTCTAGTTAGGCGCTTTTCTTCCGTGGTGGTATCTTTGTCATAATCAGCTAGGGGCCTAAGCTCTCTACCGCCCTGAAAGACTTCCAGTTGTATAGTGGGAATTACCTAAGACTGCACTCCATGGTTAACAGAGGAAGCCTGTTTTTGAATGCCAGTTTTCATAAAAATGTGACCATTGGCTTAAAATAAACTTTATTTACCCATAAGACTTACACAGAATATCAGTTAATTGCTTAATCTTTACTAGTGTAAAAATAGTTATTTTCCCTTGGATTCTTTTTTTCTGGAGTGTTTGATACCGGTTTTGAGTACTTTGGTATGCCCTCTGTCTTACCACCATTCTCTGTTACCTGCTGGTGGTCTTGTAACTGGGGTGGTTTTCTTTCTGTTTTGTTTTTTTGTTTTGGGAGGTAAGGGGATACTCTTTGGATACTTGGGAACATTTGATTGTTCCTACAAAAATATTCCAATTTAGCAAAATGCAGGGCCTTAAAGATACTTTAAATAAAACCTCCTGTGCTTTTGAGGGTGGATGAGGAAAGAGAATGTTAAATTTTTGAGTTCGTTTTAATTGTTTTACCACGGCATGAAGTTTTTCTGATAGTTTGTAGTTGAGTAGTATTTTCACTTAAAACCCCTTAAGTCTCGGTGTTGTAGAAAGAAGTAAATTACTTCTCCTTGGGTGACTAAATAGTATTTGTCTCTAAGCTTAATATTAATTTTAACCTAGAACTTTTATTTGTTCTTTTAACCTTTCCTTGATCATTGCTCAGAGTGGGAAAACAAAAACCTTTCGGCACCTTTTAGTGGAAACAAACTAAAGAATAAAGCTTGGAAAGTTCTTGGCATTAAGCTTTTAGTGTCAATTACCTTTTGTATCTATCTAACATGTGATTATTTATGCAGCTTTCCCGAGCTGTCTGTTGCAGTTTCCTTCTTAAAATATTAACATAAGTGGAACAGTCTTTTGAAATCATGTTTTATTTAACACTCGCGTGTTGGGCATTGCGTGTCTGCCAGGCTTTCTGCTGCTCCGTGCAGAAGACAGAGGTGGGCCTTCCGGCTTTGTCTGGCATCTCGCCTCCTCCCACCACTGTGTTCAGATCCATCCCAGCAATTTCCTGCCCTTGGTCTTTCCTCCTTGGGACATCTTTCGCACTTCAGTCAGCGAAGCCAAAGTGCTCATATCCATTTTAAGAGCATTGGCAGACTCCTGCTGTTCCCAGAATAGAAGGCAGACCTTGAGCCTACCCAGCTGCTGCCCTGGGTCCCTCCCATGACCACTTGGAGCTTCTTACTCTTCCCAGTCAGTGTGGTCATTTCAGAGCCAGTAGGATTTCTCCTGAAGGAATGGCCGGCCTTTCCACCTCTAGGTGTTACTTCCCCTCACTTCATTTGGCACACATGAGTCTCCTGTCAAACGTGGTGTGTTGGTTATGGCTGTTGTATATGGATCTTCTCTCCAGGGAGGCACTCACCTTGTTGCAAACACAAGTGTTCCCAATCCAGTCTACAACAGCCCTGGCCCGTGTGCTCCGGCATGTGGTAGACATCAAATACATGTTTCAAACAGTTACCCTGGTTGTATTCATTATGTAATTTGAACAGTGCACAATTTTTGATTGAATACAAACTTCGTTCCAAGATCCAAATGCACAACTACCATTAGTCACATGTAAGATGTGAACCATTCAAGGAGTTTTTTTTCATTGCTAAGTAAAACCAGACTTAAAACAAGCTTGATGAGGGGCGCCTGAGTGGCTCAGAGGGTTAAGCCTCTGCCTTCGGCTCAGGTCATGGTCCCAGGGTTTGGAGATCGAGCCCCATATTGGTCTCTCTGCTCAGCAGGGAGCCTGCTTCTCCCTCTCCCTCTGCCTTGTGATCTCTGTCAAATAAATAAATACATACATAATCTTTAAAAAATAAACAAACAAATAAGCTTGATGAGGGCTCCTGGGTAGCTCAGGCGGTTAAGCATCTGTCTTCAGCTGAGATCATGAAGTCCTGGGATGGAGCCCTACTAACCCTAACCCTACATCAGACACCCTTTCTCAGCAGGGAGACTATTTCTCCCTCTGCCCCTCACCCCAGTCCTGTTTTCTCTCATTCTGTGTGTGTGTCTCTCTCAGATAAAATCTTTTAAAAAATGAGGTTGATCGATGATCTTTATGAAAACAAACTAAATTTCAGAATGGTTCACAGTGATCCATGAGCTTTCCTTTAGGTCTATAACTAGTGCATCTGTGGCTAAATTACGAAAAGACCCTCTTCTCCCCTATATCTAGCCAAGTCCTTTCAGAATATAGACCTGAGTTGAAGACATCCTGCTTTCTAGAAAACTTCTATTAAAGTATAAATAGGTAATCCTGGAGTACAAAATCTAAGTACAAACCCATTCTCTTTTTATTGAAGAGCTGTGATCTGTGGAGGAAGACATTGGGTCTGTGGTGAGTGTGGCAGAGATGGCCATTTGCCTCTCAAACCCCGTCCCCCCCCTTTTATGTTGATAGCCTCTTGAGTGGAGTATGCATAGCCTGTATCGATGTGCATTTCTTAGCCTGCCGTGCAGACAGGTGCAGCCATGTGATTATGCTGTGGATCCTGAGAAAAGTGTGCTGTTTAGGGAAGTAGCATCCATACTTGTTGCTTTTCTACCCTGCTCAGCAAAATGCAGAGGGTTCTATTTTAGGCCATAGGTTGAGATCATGCACAGCAGAGGAATGAGAAAGGTAGAGCTGGGGTTTCTGACAGCTGGGTCACTTAATCCTAGACAACCTATGCAGACTTCTGCATGAGACAGAAATAAAGTTTGGTCTTCTGCCACTCCAGCTGAGGTTTGGTCTCCTGGGGCTAGACTTTGAATCTCAGCATACTATCGTATGCTCTATGACTTTGGGCAGGGAGTGTCTAGACTGGGGTAGTAGGAACTGCCTAGAAACATGGTACAATTCTCCACAGTTGTCAGCAATTTGGCTGATGATGGTCTAAGAGGATTTAATGTCGGATTAGGGTTCAGAGTCCATGGACAGTTTTTAAGGCTTCCTCTAGCCTCAGTGACTTTGAAGTGTTCAGTTTTGTGTTAATAAATTACCGTATTTCATCACTTCTGAAATAGATGTTTCCACACTGGAATGTTTCTGTTACTGGGATGTTTCCATAAGACAGCCTCTTAGCTTTGGCATATAATAAGAGCAACATTTGACATTGGACCTGATGGTCCATAGGCGTCCCCTAAAGTAGCTAGAATTAGCAGCAGAAAAATGTTGAAGCATGAATACGGGCTCAAAATGAACAGGTTCCAGTAGCAACCGGGATTCCTGGATTGAGCAGTAGCAGAAGAAGTGACTCGCTTCAGGTTCAGAAAATGGTTCCCTGCAGCTCAAGTTTGTATTTTCTTCCTGGAGCCCAGTTGGTGGTCTCTCTTGGCTTTTCCTAAGGTTCAGACCAAGAACAGCTAAGCTATTTAGGATTTAGGAGGAACTAAGAGAACAGCCTGATTTGGAAAGCTGATTCTCTATGGAAGGAGGAAACAAGATAGATAGTAAAGATTTGAAATACTCCTTTTACCTAATTGCTCAGTTTGCGACCTATGGTCAGAGTTAACCCTTCCAGCACAGCTCGTCTTATAAAAAAGAGCAGCCCACCTTTTACTTTCAGAGGCTGTCACTTTCCCTCTCCACTAATTTTATTTACTTCCATCTTTTAAATAAAATAGGACTGTAAATATTGTCTCTCTGACCCAAGTAGTATACTATTTTAATTTTTTTTTTTTTTTGGCCCTGTTTTTTCTCTTTGACTATCTGGCAGAAATAGTTGACAACCTCCAAAAGCACCCTCAGATTCCTCTAGGTTCTATTTTTCAGCTGTTAGTACTTTCCAGTGTGTACTAGCTCTGTGTTGTTCCCCAAGACATCCTTATTGGACCTCTGACTTCCTGCTGCCATACAGGCTGTTTGCCATCCAGGTGTAGGACACAGGGTCACCCAGGTGTTGCCGGGGCATCCTTTTTCCTTTGTCCTCTTGGATGACTCTAGTACCTAGTTTAATTCCTATTTCCTGGATGACACTCAGACCTGACTTAATTCCTCATCCTGGTGGCTTTCATTCTTAAATTCCTGAGAAAGCATGTAAGAGGTAAGACTGAGGCTTTCTTTGCCTAAAATTCCCTTTATCAACATTCCTATCTGCTGTATGGTTTGGTGGGATTGGAATTCCAGTCTGAAAACCCTTTTCTTTCAGAAATTTGAAGATAATGCTCCATTGTCTTCTAGCTTTCAGGATTGTAGCAAAGTCTGTCATTCTGATATCTGGGCTTCTGTATGTCCTTTTTTTTTTTCTGGCCTCTGGAATGTTTTTCAGTGTAGTCGTTAAAAGATGAGTACAAAGGCATTCTGCTTTGCTTCGTCACTTCCTACCTACATAGAACACTTGGAAAATCTTTCTGTGCGTGAGTTGCATATTGGCTGCTATTAGTAGTTATAATCCACCTATTCTAAAATATCACAGAGAAACACCGTGGTCAGATCTTGTTCATTTATTGTGTAGAACAAACAGTGCACCTCTTTATTTTGGAGACCTTGTCCTTCGGCTCCAGGAAGAATTCTTGTATTACTTCTTTGGTTATTTCTTAGCATGAAATATTTTTTTTCCTCATTTGATTAACAGTATCAGTTGAATGCTGGATCTCTTGGATGAAGCCTTAATTTAAAAAAAAAAAAAAAGTACTCTTGGTACTCTTTGGGTGTCTTTTGTTTAAATTTTTAAAGTAGGTCTTCTAAAAAATTTTAATTACAGCTTTCATGTTAATTTTTGAGCATTCATATTCTCTGCTTCTATTACTTGAAACATCCTGTTTTCGCATGAATATGATAAATTTTTTCAAGATAGTAATTTTCCTCTTTGCCTGCCCCAATTTTCTCTGAGAATTTTTTTTCTTGTTTTCTTTTGTATCAAAGAATGTCCTCAAATATTACGTTGATGCTTGGCTTCCTTTTTAAGAGTGAGTTCTCTGGACTCAATTTGTTTTGCCCAGAATAATCCTCTCCTATTTTGTCTATGGACTATCAGCCTGATTATAACCTTATTGTGGAATGGAGCACAGGAAGTAGGCTGGTAGTCCCATGATTCAGTCTGCAGAAGAATTTCATTACTCTTCCCTATATGCACCCCCGTGCCTTACCCTCAGCCTCCCTTAGATCTAGTAGCTCTAAATTTGGGATATCTAATCAATTTATTCTAAGGTTATATACCTTTTTACTGAGTGGGGGTAGCTCTCCAAATGTGCAGGGAATTGGTAGGTACCCGTGTAGGGGGAGGGGAGGGTATGTCCAGTGGATCCTTACAGAGAATTCCAGGCAATCTCTCCACCCTCTGTTATTCATGTGTCCAATTCCTGGATCTTTCTGGGGTTGTGCAGGGCATTCTGCCTTACATCCTGTGGTATGTTCTCTGTGACCTTGTTTGACCTCTCAGTAAATCCTGCCCACTTTCCAATATTGAGGTTTGTGATTGAAGTGTCATATACTATTGAGTTCTTTCTGTTTCTTAGTTTTTTTCCTATTCAAGAAATCAAATATTTAAATTTGTGATAATGACTTCAAATTAGGAAGTATAAGGATGCTGGCAGCATATTTTAACATTGTGGAAAGAAGTGGAAAGATGACCTTCCTGGTTTAGGAAGTATAGGGAAGATATTGCTGTCCAGTTTTAGTTACAGAATGAAACATTTTGGAAGTGCTCTTTTGTTCATAACATTTTATCATAACTTTGTCTCACTTTTGTATGACTCTGCATTGCACTCACTAAACTACCATCATACTCAAGGTTAAATTTGGCATTTGAATCCTCCAGAGCCGTTAGTGAGTTTTAAATGAAAAGAACTTGTGGAAACTTAGAACAGAAGTGGAAGTCTGTTTTGAATTTTATTGTTTATATATATATATATAATATATATAAAAATATATTTTAATATATAATATATATAATATATATAATATATTAACATATATAACATGATTAACATATATATTATATATGTTAAATTTATAAATTTTATTGTTAAATTTATAAAAATATATAAATTTATAAATTTATACTGAAATTCTAAACTGAAGTATTAAAACATCTTCTTGCAAACAGAATAAATCTTAAGGACCCAGGTCTTTGATTTTCCTGGACCCCGTGGGGTATCAGGACCTCCATAAATGACTTAGCAGTCACAGTGTGCCTCTGAGCTGGGTGGCATCTTTCCCTAAATTACATGGCCACAACGGACACCTGTATGAACTCAGGTTTTTGGTCAGCAGGGAAGAAGGGCGGAATGCGTCATAGGTTAGCACCTAGTGGTGGCTGCTGTAGGATTAGCGGTTACGGGAATTTCAGGGCACAGGAGCCCAAGGAGGGCTGTAGCTGCAGGAAGGAGCTGAATGGAGGAATAAGGCCTGTTTGTGGCCTGCGGATGAGTGGGATTGATACATTTTCACATTTCTTCCGTGTCTAATTCAGGAAGGGGGTTAGTTACATACTGGATGTACTTGTGTGTGGTACTCTGGGGACACGAATCACTCATCAGTTGCCATGTTTCTGATCTTGTCCTTAAAGTTGCAGATACTGGTGAGATTTGCTTTTGCTGGGATACCTGGGTGGCTCAGTAAGTTGAGCATCTGCCTTCTGCTCAGGTCACGATCCCAGGGTCCTGGGATGGAGTGCCGCATCGGGCTCCCTGCTCCTTGGGGAGCCTGCTTCCCCCTCTGCCTGCCGCTCCCCCTGCTTATGTTCTCTCTCTCCCTTTCTCTGACAAATAAATAAAAGCATAAAAAAAAAAGAAATTTTGTTTTACTGATAAAATGTGCTTTCAGTTTTATGGTCCTGACCAGCTATACCAAACTTGTTGAATAAATTCACTAAAATGGTGCCTAGTGCCAGCTCTTCTCATACTGCCTTTGAAGTCAGAATTAGGCTTTTTTCCACAAGTGTTTCTTCACGTGTACTATATGATAAAGCTATCCGATAGTAACTTTTGCGAATTGACGGGGGAGGATTTGTGAAAACCAGGAACCAATTTTTAGTGATATTTTTCATGTTTGTTACCAGGTAATTTAGGAGTCTCGTGGTATCTGGGTATCTGGTTTTATGACTGGGTGTCTTATTCAAGATAAATATTAACTGACTGTACCCAGAGAGTTGAGATTACACTGTTTTTGCACTAATTAACTTTGCTGCTTTGCTGAGTCAAAAAATGAGAATGAAATAAAAAATATATTCTTCCATGGGGATTTAGTACCATGGAGCTATACCAGCTCCATGAGGGTATAGCTTGAGCGATTGCTCAAGCTAATGCATTAGAGAAAGGACTAGAGCAAAGGTCCGCATACTGTGGCCTGAGGGCCAGTTCTGGCCGGTAGCCTGTGTTTTGTTTTGTTTTTGGTTTGTTTGTTTTTTTTTAAGTTGTTGATGGGGACATGCCCAAGCTCACACTTACTGATGGTCTGGGACTGTTTTTTTCCCACAACACCTGGATTGAGTAAATGCCGCAGAAACTGTATGGAGCATAAAGTCCCACAGACCTACTGTTGGGCCCTTCCTGAAAATAGTTTGCCAACCCTTGGACTAGATGAACATATGAAGATTTCTTGGAATTAGCAAATTTAAGACGATTGAAGGAAAAAAGAAAGGAACAAGAAGGTTTTTCAATGTGTAGGAGAGGCATTGTGATTTCTGTTTGGGTATAATTTTCTTGCATACCAATGCAAGTACATAGAAATTACCTTTTTCCTTGTCTTTAGATATTCCTGGCTTGTATGTCTGAATTTTTTTTTTAAAGACTTTATTTATTTATTTGACAGAGAGAGATCACAAGTAGGCAGAGAGGCAGGCAGAGAGAGAGAGGGAAGCAGGCTCCCTGCTGAGCAGAGAGCCTGATGTGGGGCTCAATCCCAGGACCCTGAGATCATGACCTGAGCTGAAGGCAGAGGCTTCAGCCACTGCCACCCAGGCGCCCCTGTATGTCTGAATCTTATCAGTATAAGAGGAGGGGGCTAATGGAATGAGCTACTCTGTTTATATCCACAAGAATTTGTAGATCTTGTGGTTTTCTCATATTTAGGAAGCGCTTTTTAGAGAATCTTGTTTTGCCAAAACAAGAGATGACTAAAATGATGGAGTTCTTAATGATTACTCCTTTCTTTCAAAGTAGTTATGGTATTATTTAAGAATATAACTTGCTTCGCCCCCCTGCCCCCCCCAAAAAACCCCTCTTAAAAATAGGCTCAAATACTAATTTAATTCTTGTTCTCTTGGAGTCCAACTTGGTAATTTTTTTAAAAAATATTTTATTTATTTATTTGGCAGAGAGTGAGCAAGATTACAAGCAGGCAGAGCAGCAGGGAGAGGGAGAAGCGGGGAGCCCCGTGTGGGGCTCGATCCCAGGACAGTGGGATCATGGCCTGAGCTGAAGGCAGACACTTAACTGACTAAGCCACCCAGGTGCCCCCAGAACTGGTAATTCTGACTGGTGGACAATAATCTTCCAAACAGTGACTGAGGGAATTAGGCTTCTTCGATCCTGTGGTTCCACTTGGTTCATCTGTGTCCAGCTACTTAAGGAGGAAACACCTAAAGAGGATCATATGTGAGTTTTAAGGTCCAGGCCTAGAAGGAGTATGGACAGTGTCTGCTCACAGTCTGTTGGCTAGAACTCATGGCGTCTACCTGCAAGAGAGGTAGGAAAATGTTGTCTGTGTGCCAGGAAAAAAATAAAGAAATGGGTTTTGGTGGCCAGCCAGTCTCTGCCACAATTACTGGTCGCTACTGTCACCTTACATTTTGAAAGGAGTCAGATTCTGGTGACAGACAGAAGCCTTCAGTTATTTTTTATCTTTTTTCCTTTTTCTTCCCTAAAAGCTGTGAATCCCTAGTAAGTGATCTCTGCTGAAGTGGTATCGTTGGGGCAGAGGAACTATAGTGTCACGCGGGGTGGATTTTAGTGAAGATCCTATTTTGGTACGATGTGCCGTATACTGAATATTGATCAACCCATGTTAACCTTAAAAGTAAAACTGCCAGTTATTTTACCAGCAAAAGATGGGTCTATTTGGGAATAAAGGAGCATTGCAATCCAGTAGAAACAAGCTGTGTCAAAACTGTAGGCAAGTCCAGGAAACAAAGAAGAGAGGCACACTTTCTTAAGGAGAAAAGGGGTCCATTGGAAAGGCTGTTAAGATATGACTGCAAGTTCACTGGAGGAAACTGGGCATTCAAAGTGTGGTGGCTTCACCTTGGCTGACCTGTTGCCCTGGGAATGGGGAAGGCCACTCTTCCTCTGGCTGACGTAGTAGAGCAGTACATGCATGCAAGGTCAAGTACGTCCCTTCCTGTAGTGTCTGTGGTAGTGGGGCAGGCCATCTCCCCCTACCAAAACTCCTGACTTCATTCTAGTGAGATTGCCCATTACTGATTTTCCCACCTGTAGTGGAAATAAATTCTTAAACCACCTTAATCCTTGGCACAAATATTTCCAGTTCTGCCACTGCTGGGCAAGCCATAAGATGGCGCTTCCCAACCTTGCTGAGATTGACTGTTGTCCTGGGGCGTGCTGTGGTGAATGGTGAGCATGAGTCATGTGTGTCTCTGCTTGGCAGGGGCTTTGAGTGAGTGGGCCCTTGGCGCTGGTCCTTTCCCAGCGTGTGGAGATGGTGGAAGTTTTTGTTGAAGTGAAGACTCCATCAGCCAGACTCTCCAGCTGACCGTGGATATGAGCAGGGCTCCCAGCCAAGACCCCTGGGCATTTGAATTAAACTGCTCAAGTTCCTGGTGGGTTTTGAACTGCGCCTGTCCTGGAGGGGAAGAGGGCTAGTGTTTGTGCTTTGAGATCTTCACCTCCCTAGCATTTAAGGATCCAAACTAGCATTCTATTTATAATAAAGAAGGTAAATCTTTCTATTAATTTCTAATAGTGCTAAGCATTGGAGCTATGAGTTGCTACTCAATGTAGGCATCTCCCAAGATAGAGATACTTAGGAATTTATGCCAGATTTTCACCTCATTTTTTTTCCCTCCACTGATGTTGATCTTTGAAGTGAAAGACTTTTTAAACTTTTGCGGTCTTTACAAGTGGTGAGAGAGAGGGCGGGAATCTGGAGGGAATCTAATCTCTCTTGTCACTACTATACAGCTCAGGTGCAGGTGTGGATGAGGGAGCAGGGATGGATCCTCTCACCAACTGGGCAACCCAGAGCAAGAAATGACTGAGAGGGGGCAGGTAGAGGGACGACCATCTCCATTCAGCCCATTTGAGGAGAGGGGATTGACCAGGGCCCGTGGCTGCCACCAGGGAGACATGGTTTCTGGCCTCATGTATGGTGCTGGTTGGAGTTCCCATAATGCTGGGGGAAATAGTACTCCTGGGCAATAGTTATGTTCCATTATGGGTTAAAATGTATGTATAGGCTCTCTGGGATCCAAACAATTGTTTAAGTGTATTTTTTTTAAATAATAGAAACTGTGTTCTGAATTCTAAACAACCAATTCATAAAAGGACTTGAACAATGCACTGATTTTCCATGAAGGGAGTTGTGCTAGTTTGTAACAAAGCACCATGAAATGGGTGGCCTCAAACAACAGAGATCTATTCTCACAGTTCTGAAGACTGGAAGTCCAAGATCAAGGTGTCAACAGGTCGTCCTCTTCTGAAAGTTTTAGCAGAGGATGCTGCTTTGCCTCTTCCTTGCTCTTTCTTTTTTAAAGATTTTATTTATTTGGGAGAGAGCATGGGAGAGAGAGAGCGCGCACAAGACAGAGGGCACAAGATAGAGCGAGAGATCACGAGACAGAGCGGGAGAGAGAGAGCACGAGAGAGCGCAGGAGATGGAGGGACAGTGAGAAAGAGCTCGAGACGGAGCATGTGCGGGCAGAGGGAGAAGGACAAGCGGACTCCCTGCTGAGCAGGCAGCCTGACCCAGAGGTCATGACCTGAGCTGAAGGCTTAACCGCTTAACCGACTGAGCCACCCAGGCGCCCCTACTCTCGTCTTTGCTCTGGGTAACTCTGCTTGTTCACTGGCTGGTCAGCCTGACCCCAGTCTCTGCCCTACCTTCACGAGGTCATCTTCCGGGTGTGTCCCTATCTTCTGGCGCTATTTTATTCCGTTTCCTCTCTTTCTATCAGGACTAGAGTCATACTGGACGAGGGCCCACCCTGATGACCTTATCTTAACTTGATTACATCAGTGAAGCTCTTCTTTTCCAAAAAGTTGACATTCATAAGTGCTGGGGGTTGGATGTCAACATATCTTTCTGGGAGAAACAGTTCACTCCATAACGGGAATTGAAAAATATCTCTGCTCCAGTGTACTATTTTAGGTCCATCATGCTTCCCAGAGAGGAGGGAAATCATCTCCTAAATCATGATTTTTACAGAGTGGACTAACTCAATAACAATACCAAAAAGGTTAATTCAAAAATGGGCAAAGGACTTGAATAGATCTTTCTCTAAAGAAAGTAAGGTGATGACAATTAAGTACCTGAAAAGATAACTCTGTATCGGGAACCCTTAAGCAAATGTCAATCAAAACCACCAGCAGATAGCACCTCACAAACATTTGGGTGGTTGTTATATTAAAAAACAATGACAACAGAAAAAAGCGTCGATACAAATAGAAGTCTGCATGGCTGGTGGGGATACAGTGGTCAGATGCTGTGGAAAACAGTTGTGATTCCTTAAAAAATTAAACATAGAATTACCATGTAATCTAGTAATTCCACTTTGGGTATATACTCAGAAGAATTGTGAGCAGGGTTTTGGAGATAGCCACCCACACATGTTCATAGCAACTTTCCTCATGACAGCCAAAAGGTGGAAGTAATATAAGTACCCATCACAGCATAAATGGATACACAGTGTGGCATACACATGATGAAATGTTATTCAGCCTTAAAATGGAATGAAATACACCTGCTACATCATGGGTGAACCTTATGTTGAGTGAGAAGAGATGGTCACAAAGGAACAAAATATTGTATGATTCCTCTGAAGAGGTACCTGGAGTAGTCAAGTGCATAGAGACAATGGTAGAATGGTGGTGGGTAGGATGAGAGAAGGGGAGGTTATTGTTTAATGGATGCAGAGTTTCACGTGAAAAATTCTGGAGATGGATGGTGATTTCACAGTATTGTTAATGTACCATTAGATAGCATTAAGTACAATTAAAAATAATCTTGTGTTTATTTTACCAAAATAAAAAAAGAAGTCATAAACTTAAGATAAGAATTAAAGAAAAATAAACAAAACTATGTAAAACCACTGACCTGCCCAATAAATAACACCCCTCTTCTCATCTAGGTTCTGGCTCAATAGAGAAATAGGACAGAGTAGGGGATCTGGCCTTGGAACAAGCTGGTCATCTCTGTTGAAGGCTATTTGGGTGGTGATAGCTTAGTGTGAGTGATCAAGGAGCTGGCTAGCAGCACACCCCAGAATTTGGTCCCCCCAGTTACCACAGGGCTGCTCTTCGAGGTACAAAGTGCTCCTGTGCCCCCATAGTCCTCATGGGCTGACTCTGCCCCAACAAGACAGTGGGGGGAGCTCAGCCACCCTTGCTCTGCTTATCCTCCTCAAATTTTCGAGTCTGATACATGACTGTACTTCTTTGGGCGGGATGAGAAGGTCCAATGGAAGGTCCGATGGATATACTGAACTCCCCCATTTAAAAGAAGCATCAAGCATCTGGGAAGAATTCTTCACCTGCAGTGTCCCTACTTCTGGTTCTCTTAACACCTCCTACTTGCAAGTTAACCCGTGGTTAACCAGTGCTTCCCAGTCAAGAGGTTGCTTCCCAGTGAAACCACTGTCTCTTTGGGTACGCGTCTCACACTTCCCACGGGCAGTGGAGATATCGAAGGCTCTGGCAGTTAATGTCCTCACTTCCAAGGCCACTCTGTGCCCAGGGCTTCAGTTTGCTTTCCTCTTTCCAATCTCAGATGGTGTACAGGCATGTTGTCTTGCATAGCTTTTTCGGGGTGTGGAGTGAAATCCGATGACAACGTTAAGGTGCCGGGAAAGTAGTGGTGCCTAAGTTTGAACATAATTTTTCCCTGGGAATGTGATGGTAGAAGTTTAGTTGTAGGATTATCTAACTTTGCAAGTTCAAATCCAAATACGTTAAAATTCAAAGGAGTTACAAGTTCAAAATAGGGAGGCTGGATGGCTCAGTGGGTTAAGCGTTTGCCTTTGGCTCAGGTTGTCCTCTCAGGGTCCTGGGATGGAGCCCCAAGCCCTGAGTAAGGGCTCCCTGCTCAGTGGGGAGTCAGCGTCTCCCTCTCCCTCGGCCCCTCCCCCCTGCTTGTGTGTTCATTCTCTCACTCATTCTGCCCTGTCTTAAAAAAAAAAGAAATTCAAACTAAAATTTTCTCGGCCCTTTCATATATTCATTAATTCCACAAATGCTAATTGAAAACCCACCCTGGGTACTCTTCTAATCACTGGGGAGATTTTGGTGCATAACCCCCGCCCCCAGTCCTGCCTGCCTTCCTTGAGTGGCCTTTCTGGAGACCTCGAGGCAAGAATAGAATCAAATTCCAATAAGCCTATCTTAGCAGGTCCTGTCAGGCTGAAGTATTCTTGAAGCCTGGGCGGTGGTCTGTTGTTCTGGAAGCTGTTGTCCAGGCCGCTTCACAGGAAGGGCTGTCTTTGGGCGGTCTCTGAGGTAGTGCTAGTTCTCAGCTGCGCGTGTGTGAAGAGGACACAACACAGTCGTTTACCCTTTCCTTTAACCGCAAACCACATTTTGTTAACAACCCAATCCCCTAATCCTGAAATAGTAATGCAGGGGAAAAGTACATTCTTAGAACAGAGTGCATGGTGTTCCTGAAGATCCCCATGCTACGCCACGTGGGCTCCTGCCTGGTGCCACACCTTTCACTCTTGGACGAGCAGCCGTTTTCAGGTTTCTGCCCCAAGAGCCACTTCTCCTGCCTCTTGCTCTGGATGTACTTATATCCAAGACACCCGACTCCTGAGGAAGATTGAGCTCTAATATTGAACAATCAATCAGTAGCTTCTTGGGGACACTTTGTTGTATTGGGATGTGATTGTGTGTGTGTGTGTAGGGGGCAACTCTCGAGTCCTTGGAAAGACCACATGGATTCCAGCTTCTCCCACTCACCACTACCTTCTTGTCCTCCAGTACAGAGTAGAATTTGGGTGACTCCCTAGCCTAGGGCCTATCAGACCTATTATTAACAATTGAAAGCTGGGAACATTCTAGTTTGCTGTAGGGCACACAAATCTGCTTTGCCATTTCAAAGCCATAAATACTGTTAACCACCATAAATAATGTTGTCCTCAAGGATCTGTGAAGGCGTTGTTGCCTGAAGTGTGACTGTCTCTCTGCTGTCTTGCTGGGCTCCAGTGAATCTTCTGCTCTTTGTCCCCACCTGCCAGGGGTAGTTCAAGGTATATCCGTGTGGCCTGTGCAGAAAAAGCTGCCTGCTGAAAGCCTGTGCTTGTGCCAAGGCTCACAGAGCTTTCTTTTAGATGTGCAGTGCTGGCCTTGTTTTCTTCCAGTTACGGGATTGTGCAGTCTTCCTTCCGTGGAACCAGCCACTTAACTGAGGGACAGAGTTGCCATGAGCTAGGGTTTCCAACTCAGATCAAATGCATGTATGGTCCCAAGCTTAAAGTTTCTTGCCCCATCCGCTTATAACCCTCATCCTCACTGAAAAAGTGAGCTGATTGTAGGATAGAGGATTCAAACCACCAGCGTGTAAAAAACTCTGACCTAAAGGATGAATACCCAACTTTTGTAGCAACATGGACCAGACTGGAAGAGATTATGCTGAGTGAAATAAGTCAAGCAGAGAGAGTCAGCTATCATATGGTTTCACTTATTTGTGGAGCATAACAGATAGCATGGAGGACAAGGGGTGTTAGAGAGGAGAAGGGAGTCGGGGTAAATTGGAAGGGGAGGTGAATCATGAGAGACTATGGACTCTGAAAAACAACTGAGGGGTTGGAAGTGGCGGGGGGGTGGGAGGTCGGGGTACCAGGTGGTGGGTATTATAGAGGGCACGGATTGCATGGAGCACTGGGTGTGGTGCAAAAATAATGAATACTGTTTTTCTGAAAATAAATAAATTTAATTAACAAAACAAAACAAAACAAAACCTCTGACCTGTGCTTTGAACCAAAGTGCCAGCTACCTTGCTCACAGCAGAAGCTCAGTTTACTCTGCGAGTGTTTTGCTGCTGCAAACATTACTCCTTGTTGATTTCTTACGGTTTGTTGCTTCGTAGAATAGAATTACAGTTTTGAGAGGGAACGATAAAGAATAACTCCTTTTAAGGGCACCTGGGTGTCTTAGTCAGTCAATCATCTGACTTCGGCCCAGGTCGTGATCTCAGGGTCCTGGGATGGAGCCCTGTGTGGGCCTCCCTGCTCCTCAGGGGGTCTGCTTCTCCCTCTCCCTCTGCCTCCCCACCTCTCCACATCTGTGCCCGTTTGCTCACTCACTGTCACTCTCTGTCTCAAATAAATAAAAGCTCTTAAACACACACACACACACACACACACACACACACACACCCACACACACCCTTTTCAAGAGTGCAATTGGGAGTGACTGAACTGGTTGTTGAAATCTATTCTCTCTCCTAAAATGATTTGTGAAAAGCTACTGCCCCAAATCCCATATGCTGCTTGGGGTTGCTGCAGCCACTGCAGTTCTTTCTGGATGATTCCGTGGCCCTCCCGTGTGATCCCACACCAGAGAAGTAAATGCCTGGCTCACTAGGGCTCTGACCTCCGGGGCTGTGCTCCCGGGCTGGGGTCAGCATCTGCTCAGGATTGGCTGTGAAGCTGTGTGAGGAGTATTCATGCCTTTATCTTTTTGGTTATGAGCCATTGAGGAATAAGAGAAAGAGGAAGGCAGTAAGATAATATTATGGATGAAATTGTAGATGGATTATAATTGCAGATTCTCTAATTAGAGAATCTTATCCATAATTATACATGAATTATAGATGAAAAGTGTCTTGATGCACGGGGCTATGTTTGAGAGACACACTGAGTGAGCCATCAAGGCAGAGCAGAAACTGGGCAGGCCTCACCTGCACCTTTCCCCTGTCAGGGCAGAGCCTGCTCCTGGGGGAGGAGAGTAGAGCTTCTGCGGTGTGGGTAGCAGGCTTGGGCCTCAGGGACGGTGAGGTGAGGGAGGGACTGGCCTCCAGTCGGGAGTGTAAGGGGTGCCAAGAAACCTTCAGTGGTCAAGATAAATAATATTTAACATACGGGCGCCTGGGTGGCTCAGTTGTTAAGAGTCTGCCTTCGGCTCAGGTCGTGATCCCAGGGTCCTGGGGTCGAGCCCCGAGTTGGGCTGTCTGCTCCTCGGGAAGCCTGCTTCTCCCTCTCTCTGCTTGTGTTCCCTCTCTCGCTGCTGTGTCTTTCTCTGTCAGGTGAATAAATAAAATCTTAAAAAATAATATTTAACATAGTATTTGAAAATGAATTAATGAATATATATATATATAAAACATGAACTATATATAAATTTAAACAATATATACATGTTTTTATATAACTATAAATACACACACACACACATACATACACACATGTATTTAAAACAACTTACAAGATAGGGCTGGTATTCCTGACTTTTCCCTTTGCCTCCGGCTCCAGAATGGCTCAAAGGAGCACTGTTACTGATCATCTTCAGTTCAGTGCCAGAGGTGGATGCCACTTACCTCACCCCAGTCCTTGCTCAGCTAGTTCTTCCCAGAATCCATTAAGCATTTTATTTCTCCTGGGTGGAGTGAGTAAAAGGACAGAAGAGGGCAGGAACATTACACTAACTGAACTCTTCTCCACATGTGGATGTAGAAGCAACCTTCTCCATGACAGTAAAACTGCCCAATTTTTTGTAGATGGCAATATTCACCCTTAGAGAGGAAGGACAAAGCCTACATTAGCTTTCAGAGGTAAGGAAAGTCTATCCCCAGTTAGGATAACAAGTTTTACTTTTTGATCGTCTTTACTCAACAGGTATTCTTTTCTCGAAGCTCTCTGGTTACGTCTTTGTGGCCCCAAGGGTGGTCTGTGGACTGAGAGCTTCAGCATTACCAAGGAGAGGGAGAGAAATGCAGCATCTCAAGCCCCAAATCAGACCTCCTGAATGGATCTGCATTTTTTCCTTGAAAGGTCCAGTTGTATGTAACGTCCAACTCTGTGGTGGTACCCCCATAGCCTTCATTTTAAAATCCATTAAGCCCGTGCTGGCTCTCCTCTTGTTTAACTGGCTTCATGGGAAATCCTTACACGCTTAGGAAACTGACTGCTTGGTATGCTTGTTCTGGGTTCTCAGGGACAAGATCTGCTTTATTAAACGCTGCTGGAGGAGGTTGAGTTTGTCAAAAGGTAGGTTGTAGGAGCTAATTTAAGAGTTCAAACTTAAACTGTGGAGAGTGGTACTATCATGAGGCTCAGGGGTAAAACTTTTAGTACCTTGAATAGTTTGAACAGAAGGGAGAGTTTTTTGAAGATGTCAGTAACACATGGTGATTATTTTTTGTTCAACTTTATTTTTCACTTCAGAATAAAGTTGATAGCTCAGATATTCTATACCTGTCTTCTTTTCTGCTCTAAAATAAGTTCAAGACCAGGTATACTGGGTTTTGAAGCCTAGAGAGCTTTAGTGCTATGATTTCTGATTTCATAAGAACTTTAAGAAGAACTGATAGGATTCTATGATTTGAAAGCTGCAAATTTTAGCTGTGTTTGTATTCAAATCTTATGACTGGCTTGCCATATGTAGACACAGATAAGGAGTAAAATTAAAGTTTTTTATGGCTATAAAGTACTGAAACTGTTTTCACATGTGGCTTCTGGAAACCTTTATTTCATAATTCCCATATGAGGTAGCAAGTTTATCTGTACTAAGTTCAAATTACCGGGTTGGGCATTACAGTAAAAGGAGGATGTAGAAGATACCTACTGATGTATAAATAGCCCTCTACTGAGTTTATAGTTCAGTAGGTGAATAAGGCGCACAACTATTGTATAATCTAGTAGTAATGTTCTAGCGACCAATTTGGCTAAGTCATGTAGTTAATGTCTTACCGTTGGTTTTCTCACTTATAAGATGAGGGTGTTTGAATTAGATCTTTAAAATATTTTCTAGTAGTGGGATGCCTGGGTGGCTCAGTCATTTAAGTGTCTGCCTTTGGCTCGGGTCGTGATCCCAGAGTCCTGGGATCAAGTCCCACATCAGGCTCCCTGCTCAGCGGGGAGCCTGCTTCTCCCTCTGCCTGCTGCTCCCTTGCTTGTGCTCGCTCACTCTCACTCTCCATCTGATAAATAAATAAAATATTAAAAAAAATATTTTCTAGTATTAATGACAGTGAATTCAATTATATCCTAAAAACTTAATTTATATAATTTATCTTTTTAGGTATATCTGTTCAATGTAATAACTGGTGGAATTTCAGCCTTTGGAGAATAAACAGTCATTCTTCTTAAGCTAAGATTTAGAAAGTAATCTAATATGTCAAAATTGTTGAAATAGCTCAAATCTTAGACTACCAGTTCTTTTCAATGGCCATTTCTTTTGATACAGATTGATTTTTAACCTTACAAATCACTATAAAAATGTATAATTTTGGTAACCTTTCTATTCAAGAGGAGCTATTCTATCATATTCTCAAATCTTAGTAAACAGAGAATTTGTCTCTCATCCAAAATTTTCTCCGAAAAAGATCTCTTTATTTTCCCAGATAGCATTCTTAAAAAGGAAACTTGATCGTTCTACTTTGTTCTGGTAGATAATGCTGTTGAAGGACAAGTTGAGAAGTTAACTGTTCAGGTGACAATAATTTATCCCAAACTTTTTGCTTTTATTTTCTTTTTAACTTTTGATTGGCTTTAATAAAAAAGCATTGCCCAAATAGTAACTTTGAAGGTGGCACAAATGACATTGCAATTATAGAAATACAAAGACATTACTTCATGGGTCAGGTGAACTTATCAAAGAATGAGTCCAGCATGTAGTAGAAACTGAGAAACTATTCTTTAAGTGGGAAAGGAATGAAATTGGCCATCAGACAAAATGACTGACTTTAAACTTTGTTGACAAAATTCCTGAGGGAATCCTGGTCAACCTTTTCCTGACCATAGCTTTATCTTCATAAAGATATGTTGAAACTGTTGTTTTCTTTGGTGAATGTTGATCTTCCAACTATTTCTGGAGCTGATAATCTTGTTTTTTGTATCCAGTCTTTGTACCACAAATTCTTTACTCTTAGCTACTGACGTAGAAAACACTTCTGTAAATTTATTTCCTATGAAAACTGTCCTGAAGTATTCCTTCTCAATGCATTTGGGGAGGGGAGAATTTTTTTGTTGTTTGTTTGTTTGTTTTGGATAGCTTTTCTCACCTGATTTGGTTGGTTTTTGTGAATTAAAAATCATAAACCCAGGGCACCTGGGTGGCTCAGTGAGTTAAGCCTCTGCCTTTGGCTCTGGTCATGATCTCAGGGTCCTGGGATAGAGCCCCACGTTGGGCTCTCTGCTCAGCAGGAAGCCTGCTTCCCCTTCTCTCTCTGCCTGCCTCTCTGCCTACTTGTGATCTCTTTCACTGTCAAATAAATAAAATCTTAAAAACAAAATCATAAACCCAAGTATACTAAACAGTCATATGAAAGTTGGAATAGTTAATCAGTTCTTTACATTTTCATTACTCTTCATAATTACTGACTTATAAATCTAAAACATTTAAGCTTTGGAGTTTCACAACCATTAGAAATGTTTTCATACTATAATGACTTGGAAAAATACTTGGGGGAAAATGCTGAATAAAATAAAATACATGAACTTTAAAAGTAAAACTCGGGTCATATATTTATTATGCATAATAAATAAGTATTTATTATGAAAAATACATATATATATGTTCCTCCCCCTCTCCTTTTACCTAACAATTTAGCAAACTAGATCAAGAGCCTAAAATATCATTTCTTTGGCTTGGCAGTGCTTATATTTCTAGGAACTTTTTCCAAAGGAAATAATCACAGGTAGTCCAAGATTGCAAAAATGTTGAGTGTTATTTATGAAGGAGAAAACTATTAAAAAAAACCCCACCTAAATATAGAATGTCTGTATCCCATTAAATATTTATATTCTATTCATTTATTTTATTTATTTTAAAGATTTTATTCATTTATTTTAAAAATAACTTGAAATTCCTTAACATATGAACCATTTATTCCATTTTTATCAAAGTTTTTTTTTAATAATATTTTATGTACTTTGGAAGAAGGAGCTCAGGTAGTAAAACTCCTTAATTGAATCTAATGACTGTGTTTATGTAGACAAATGACTTCTATGATTTCCATTAAAAGCTTCTGTTTACAGTGCTCATATTTTTTAATACCAGAATCTCTTAAATGAATATTGACTTTCATGAAAACAGACAAGGTATAACATGTTTACTGCTTTTTGAAATTATATTCCACACACATAAGTCTAAAAAAAAGAATAAATGTACTTCTTGATTTAAATACTCAGTTTGAACATATTTTACACCCCAGGATTTAAAAAAAAAAAAAATTAGTGTCTTCGTAAAACTTCTATTAAGGTGGTAGCCACACGACTATTACTTCAGTGATTTGTTTATTGACTTAAGAACTGCGGTGGAAGGGGTGCTTGGGTGGTTCAGTTGGTTAAGCATCTGCCTTTGGCTCAGGTCCTGATCCCAAAGTCCTGGGATTAAGCCCAAGTCAGGCTCCCCACCCCCTCTCTGTCAAATAAAACCTTTAAAAAAAAAAAAACACCAAAAACTATGTAAGTAATTGATACTTCCCATCAGTATATAAATCATACGGCCTTTGTTTTAGGATTCAGTCTCCTTTTGAGCGTGTGTGTGTGTGTGTGTGTGTGTGTGTGTGTGTGTGTGTGTTTATAGCACACATGCATGCTGTCAAGCTGAACATTGCAACCTTTCTTTCTCCTCCCAGTGAAGGCTGGTTTCAGGATGCGTGGCCAGAAACACACAGAGCACTGTTCGTGAAGATACAGATCCTCTCAGTTCTTCCCTGGTTTCTACTCCCCTGGTTGTATTTAGGTCACTGAAGTCTGATTACAGAGAAAGGATTACAAAATGGAAAAAAGATATTTCTTTAGTCACAAACTTAGAGGTTACAGGTTGCCATTTTCCCCCCTCACGTATGTTTTATCTCTTTTTTTTTTCTTTTTGGGGTGCAAAATTGTGGTTTATTAAAGCACAGGGACAGAACTGTGGGCAGAAAGAGCCGCTGCTTGTATGTTTTACTTCTTTAGGACAGAACAATGACCTCTGATTGACTTTTAATACCAGGATTAGAAATCTAATCCAAGTGACCATATATTTCTATGACTTATTTGCCATCCTCTCTTGAGCACTGGCTCCTTTTTAAGCACTTCAGTTTGACTGAAAGCATAATCAACTTCCAGTTATTTGCAAAAATCCTCGAATTTGAAAGTTTTCATGGGTTGTTTTCAATGATTTTTTTTAAGTGTACAATTCAGTAGTTTTCAGTAGTCTACTTACAGTACTGTGCAACCATCACCACGATCTTTAGAACACCTTCATGACTTTTAAAAGAAACATCCTAATTAGCCATCACGGCTCTTTCCCTTCCCTCTTACCCTTTCTCAGCTCTAGAGAATCACTAATCTACTTTGTCTTTATAGATTTGCCTATTCTGGACATTTCATGTAAAATATAATACATAATAGATAGTCTTCCATGTCTGGCTTTTTTCACTTAGTGTAATATATTTTTTAAAGATTTTATTTATTTATTTGACAGACAGAGATACAAGTAGGCAAAGAGACAGGCAGAGAGAGAGGGGGAAGCAGGCTTCCCGAGGAGCAGAGAGTCCAATGTGGGGCTCTATCCCAGGACCCTGAGATCATGACCAGAGCCAAAGGCAGAGGCTTTAACCCACTGAGCTACCCAGGCAGCCCCTAGTGTAATATTTTTAAGTTCTAACATTTTATCCACCTTATAGATGTAACAGTATTCCATCTTTTTCTTTTGGGGATTGTTTATGCCATTGTATGGGTATATAACATTTTATTACTTACCAGCTAATTGACATTAACTTCTACTTGGTTATTATAACTACTGCTTCTATTAATCCCATACTTTTATACAAGTGTTTGTGTGGGCATATGTTTTCATTTCTCTGTAGTAGGTATTTAAGAGTAGAAATCGGTGTCATGCAGTTTAACATTTTTAGGGAGTCAACTTTCTCCCACCCCCCCAATTTTGAGATGTTTAAGAAAGGGAATGAAAACAAGGTGTTGGCATTTCTCTCTTCCCTAAGTCTTCATTGATCATCAGCTCATTTGTTGTGGTTGACAGGTTGGGACCCTTCTGAAAATGAAAAGCCATTATTACTAATTATGTTGGAACAACAGGCATAAATTGGAATTGTCCTCAGCAAATTAGCACCAGTAGCTAACCAATAAGAAGGAAAGGCTATTGTTAGATTGAGTTTCCTTCCCTTGTCTGACAAATCAGAGTCAATGGGAATATGGAGGGGGTAGCTCAGAAGTGAAGTCAGTCACAGGGGCAGTTTTAGCACTGTCTCTGGCTTCTGCCCCATTCCCTCAAATAAAAAAGCATCTTTGAAAGGTGGTGATACTTGAGCTAAGGATATCTTTACTCCTATCCATGGGTGAATGTTCCAATGTAAAAATAAAGTGATTGAAATTAATCAAGCAGTGACTTACTAATTTTAATAATACTTACTTGAATTGATCATTTTATTTCTTCCAGGGAACAAGAAATCATTACAACTTCAAAGCATCTTAGAAACTTTCAACTGTGCTAAAACTTTGGATATGGACAGTTTTTCCTTTCCTCTCATTTGAAAGGATTTCGAGAAGAAATAAAATGGCAGAGGTTTAAAGTTAATATTCAGGATGAATGATGATAATTCAGATGAGAAGACAGAAGATGAACTTCAGTCCTTATTTATCAGAGATAAAAATGAAAACACATATGCATACAACCAAAAATCACATATACAGAACTCGTCAACTAATAAGGTGAATTGGAATCCTGCCAAGCCAGATGACATGGTGGTTGATTATGAAACCAGCTCTGCTGTGGACATTGATGAAAGTCTTGCTTTAACCCCTCAGTGTGTGGAAGTACTTAATCAACCAAAGTCTTCAAGTCAGTTGACTGGTAAGGAGGTGTTTGATATCCATGAAGATTCTACACTTCAGTCTTGTGCACACGTTGTAAATACAGAGGAGCCCAAATACCTGCCCAACAGTTGTCATTCCCTAGAATCATTTCAGGACCAGAATGCTGAGACATCTCTGCCTTTCGTGTGGAAACCCAGCAATGGTGATTTGTACTATGCAGACTCTCCTACTGCTTTGGAGCTAAACCAAACATTTGACATGACTGTGGATCATGTTAACTGCACCTTTATAGCACAGCATGCCATTGAAAAGAGCCTGTCTTTGCATACCTCTGGAAATCTGCAGCCAACCGGCATGGGGAGTGGAAACCCATCTTTATCCTGTTCCATTCCTACATCTTCCCATTCTGCTAACATACACATGAGAGAAACAAATTATGGAGAGAGCTTTGAAAACCAACAAGCCACTGCAGCAGAGGCTCAAGACACAACTTACACAGCATTTTCTGATGTGATGCAAACTGATACTCTTGTTCCAGATACTGGCATTCAGTGTCCATATTCTTCAGGACAGGTCACCAGTGACTACACAGATGGGTCACAGCAAAGACTAGCTGCAGAAAAAGTGGTACAAGCTCAAACACCAGTTTCTGAGGGCATGGACGTTCCCGATGAGTCTGTATTACAAGAATTCTTTTGTTTATCTAAAGATGAACAAAATAGTGAGACACATTCACAGAGCTCATATGGGCAAAAGGAAATGAGCCAAAATCCAAGAGAAACAGTGTCCAATTGTCTTATAGATGATGAATGCCCATCACTGGTGCCAGCTTTTGATAAAAACGAAGCCCAAGTGCTGAACCCGGAGCACGAAGTCACTGTGGCTGAAGACACACAAAATGCCTCTAATGAAAAGGATTTAGAAACCCCAAATCGTACCATTGAATTGATACTGAGTAGCCCACCAGGACAAAAGATAGCTTCATCAGTTGAACTGAGTTGGGATGCAAATGATATGGTCATTAGCACAAATAACCCAGTTTGCATGTCAACGCCAGTCCTAGATTCTCCAAATGCAACCTTTTCTATTTCGCCTACTGAAGCAACCAAGAAATGTAGTAAAGTGGAGAAGAGTCACCGAGAGCTTAGAAATTTACCAAACTTGAAGGGGACACCCATCAACATGTCTAAACCTAATTTAGGAAAATTGACAACTAAAATGAACACCCCTCTCGGCAGCAAAGTTAGAAAAACCGAAATTATAAGTTACCCAAGACCAAACTTCAAGAATGTCAAAGCAAAAGTTGTGTCTAGACCGGTGTTGCCATCCAAAGACCCCACTTTATCAAAGGTCACGCCCAGACCTCCCTTAACCAGTACCTCATCGCCTGCCTCATCAGGGTCTTCCTCAAGACAGCCGACCGCTTTGAACAAAACACCAAGGTCTGACTTGAATGTAGATACAAAAGCAGAAATCCTAATTAACAAGACGCATAAGCAGCAATTTAATAAACTCATTACTAGCCAGGCTGTGCATGTTACAACTCATTCTAAAAATGCTTCACACAAGGTTCCAAGAACAACATCTGCCATGAAATCGAATCAGGAAGACCTTGACAAAGCAAGTTCTAATTCAGCATGTGAGACCGGGTCTGTGGCGACCCTCTTCCAGAAGATCAGAGACCTACTCCCTGTTAAAATGGAAAGCACAGAGTGTTTGGAAATAACATATGCTTCCAGCATGGATAGGATTAGCCCTGAAAAGAAGGGTGAAAAAGAAAATGGGACACCTACGGAAAAACCAGAGCTAAAGAAGGAAAATTTGAATGAGACCTTTGAATATGGTTCTCTTTTCTTGGTAAGTGAGATTTTTGCTCACTTCGGGGATGGTGGAGGGAGCTGAGAGATGTATTAGCAATTGATTAACACATTAGTCAATAATATTGCAGACCTAGCTGTGCAAATTTGCTTTCAGGTATTAATCTACTATTCAGTATTTCTTTGTCTTGTAAGTTGCACACTTTAGAGTGTTAATTGCTTACAATATAGGAAAACTGCCTATGGGGAAAAAAATCAAATACAGAATTTTGTATTGCATACCAGCGTTCCTTTTAATAAGGTGAAAGAACTAGTTACTTTAATATTGTGGTGTAATTAGTTATTTGAAGTTAAATATCTGCTTATAATTTACACTTAGGGAAAAAAAGAGGGAGAAAAAGGTTTGTTTAGGAACTTTACAATGTGTTGGGCCACATTCAAGAAGTGGCAGGGCTCGGGAGAGCTGGTAAACAGGATCGACATAAAAATAACTCCTGGTCTCTTCTGGAGAAAGCTGCTCTGGGTTGTGGAGCCTGTCCTGTCAACAGGGTGGTTGGAGATTCTGCCTCTGATCAGCTGATGTGAATTTGGTCAAATACTCTTTGATATTCAGAGGGGAAAGGGTTGACCTAGAAGAAGTCTGAGGTCTCGTGCAGCCCTAACCTATTGATTCCTGAAACGTTAAAATAAACAAACCTCTTTTATTCATGTACAGCGTAAAAGCAGTCTGTTGTCTGTAGCACCTGTTGCATAGTTGATGTGTGTGTTTAGGGGAAGGAGGAGACTAGATATAGTTCCGTTGAGGCAAAAAATTCACATGCAGTTTAAAGATAATTAAAATATATATATATATATATATATATATATATATTTGTCAACAGCATGAAGAAGCTAGTTTTCTGAGTTTTAAAATGTGGGTCAGACCATTCTTGGGCTTTGTTCTTGTCTTTAGCACTGATTTTGCAGTAGAAACTTAACATGTCCTTCTGGCCCCACATAGGGTTTCCTTGGGCTTCTGTCCTCTGTGCCAGCAGTGAAGTTGGGTGCCAGGTGGGAAGGCAGATGGGACACCTCTGCGTTCTCTGTGGAGGACTTGTGTCTGAGAGGAAAGAAGCAGGCAAGGTGGAGTGAAGGGTTGAAAGGCTATTTTAGAAGTGTTTTTAGGGTGTGTTAGGCAATTGTTAGGTCCTTTTAGGAGATAAGCTAGGAAACACTGGATAAACCCGAACTACATCAGTTTAGAGATGTTTTGGCTTCTCTGACTTTGGAGGGGAACAGTGATACCTCACTATGGTGTCTGAACTAATGCCCTTGTCAATTTCAAAACTCTGATTTTAAGTTCAAGTCAAATATAGGGAACTTGTTTAATATCATTTATAATTTGATGTTTTGCCAAATTAAATTATAACCTCTGGTATTTCTAATCAACATTTTTAATTTGGTGTTTATAGATGTATGTAAAAACAATAGATTTATTCCTCCTTGATTTATGAGAGGCTTTCATCGTTTATCGACATCTAACTGCCAGAAAAACAAGCATAATGTTTCTCTAAAAAGCCTTTGCCATAAATATAAACTGGCTGTATAATTTTAAAATTAAAAGTCTTTGCGTGTGTTGAGTAAATCTTAGGCTTTCGTACTATACTTGGAGGACCTATAGCTGTTTTTCAGGCTCCTGTTGAAGCCAGGTAATAGAATCATTGGGTTGAAATGGAACCCAAGATGTCCTGAGAAGAAGCACTTTTCATTTCTGGAATCTTGCTTAGGAATCCTGTGTTTTCAGCATAGACACTAATCAAATGGTATTAAAAAACAAACAAACAAAAAAAACCCCCAAAACTCATTCTTTACCCATGTCTTAAATGCAACAGCATGGGTTCACCTCGTACGCATTTTCACATACCTTGGGGGAAGAGACAGGGCAAACTATCACGGGCCACAGGCTCTGTGCTTATTGTAGAGAGACAGATGCATGAACATTCGCGTCTTGCTGACTCAGATTCCCATTTCTTGGTCACTTAAGCAGTCTCTAAAGGTTCCAGATCTGCTCTGGATCCACAATGAGACAGTCTTGGAGGGACATTCATTTTCACTGTGCCCTGTTGGTCTGGAGGTAAGATAGGCCTTGAGTGTATGGAATTCTGTTTTTTTTTAAAGATTTATTTATTTATTTTTAGAGTGAGAACATGTGCACACATGAGTGGGGGAAGAGACATAGGGAGAGGAAGAGAGAGAATCTCAAGAAGATTCCCCGCGGAGCACACAGCCCAACGCAGGGCTCCATCTCCATTCATGACGGGAGCCAAAATTCAGAATCGGACACTTAACTGACTGAGCTACCCAGGTGCCCTTGAGTTTACTGAATTCTTAAGGTGCCCACTATCTCACCATTTTTTAGTTAGGATTTATCTGAAATTTCTGAAAGGTTCTTACTTGGAGGCAGGAATTTGATTTTAATTTGATACAAGTTGAGCGTAGCTCCCTATTACAGAGGTTCTGTATTGGGGGACCATGTGTTAGCCAGAGGGGCAGTGGTCACAGGGAAGGAATGGATATTTTCTTGATGTGTGCTCTGGACCAATCTGCTCAGGTTTTGTGTATATGCATTTCAGTAGGGTTTTCCCTGTAATATTCCAGTGTATACATTTTCATTCACTCTTTCCAGGAACAACAGGTCAGTTGTTAGCCACACTTAAAGGCTTCAGAGGGGCGACTTAGAACACACAGCTGGTAAGCAGGAAAACAGAGATTCAAACCAAGGGCCCCTGACTGGAATCCTGGCCCTTTCTGCTTCATACACCACAGGCTTTCAAAATTTTTGCAGAATGTTGTCTTGAAAGGCAGAGCAAATCTGATTGGACCAGCTTACAGAAGTAAATCTTCAACAAAAATGTGTTTTACTTTTTAAAAGGTTTTCTCTGAGGGATTGCCTTCGCCAGCTTTGTGGTAGAGGTAGGAGTTTTAGTAGTTTCTGTGTAATCACATGCTTTTCCTGGCCAGTTTGGTGTAGTTCTCTTAGGATATTGCCTTATTTTTTTATGTAACCCTATAAATACTTTAAGTTTTTTATTTTAATTCCAGTATAGTTAATACACATGTTATACTAGTTTCAGGTGTATAGGATAGTGATTGAACAGTTCTGTACATCACTCAGTATTAATGATAGGTGCCCTCTTAACCCCCTTCACCTAGTTCATCCATCCTACCCACCCACCTCCCCTCTGGTCACCATCAGTTTGTTCTCTCTAGTTAAGAGTCACTTTTTGGATCAGTCTCTCTCTCTCTCTCTTTTTTTCCCTTTGTTTGTTTTGTTTCTTAACCTCCCCATATGAGTGAAATCATATGGTATTTGCCTTACCCTGACTGACTTCTTTTCCCTTAGCATTATACCCTCTAGCTCTATGTCATTGCAAATGGCAAAGATCTCATTCTTCTTACGGCTGAATCACATTACCTGGTATATATATGCCACTTGTTCTTGACCCTTTCATCCGTTGATGGACACTTTGGCTGCTTCCTTAATTTAGCTATTGCAGATAGTGCAGTAAACATAGGGATGCATCTGTCTCTTTAAGTTAGTGTTTTTGTATTTGGGGTAAATATCCAATAGTGTGGTTACTGGATCATAGGATGGTTCCATTTTTAACTTTTTTGAGGAACCTCCATGCTGTTTCCAGAGTGGCTGTACCAGTTTGCATTCCCAGCAACAGTGCATGAGCATTCCTTTTTCCCCACATCCTGGCCAGCACTTGTTATTTCTTGTGTTTTGATTTTAGCCATTGTGACAGGTGTGAGGTGATAGCTCATCGTGGTTTTGATTTGCATTTCCCTCATGATGAGTGCAATTGAGCATCTTTGCAGGGGTGTGTTGGCTATCTGGATTTTTTTTTGGAGAGTGTTCATGTCTTCGGCCCATTTTTTAGTTGGATTTTTTTTTTTTTTTTGAGTGTTGAGTTGTATCAGTTCTTGGTATATTTTGGATTCTAACCCTTTATCAGATATGTCATTTGCACATATCTTATCCCAGTCTGTAGGTTGCCTTTTAGTTGTGTTGATTGTTTCCTTTGCTGTGCAGAAGGTTTGTATTTTGATGTAGACCCAGTGGTTTATTTTTGCTTTTATTTCCCTTGCCTTAGGAGACCTATCTGGAAAATATTGCTACTGCTTTTGTCAGAATTTTCTGCCTGTGCCCTCTGCTTGGCTTTTTATGGTTTCATGTCTCACATCTAGATCTTTAATCCATTTTAAGTTCACTTTTGTGTATGGTGAAACAGTCTTTCCTCTTTTGTTAAAGATTAATGACTACGTATTTGTGGGCTTATTTCTGGACTCATTATTTTATTGCCCTCTGTGTGTGTTTTTTGGCCAGTACCATATTGTTTTTATCAGTACAACTTTGTAATGTAACTTGAAATCTGGAACTATGATACCTCCAGTTTTGTTTTTGCTTCAAGATTGCTTTGGGTATTCTGTGTCTTTTATGGTTCCACACAAATTTTAAAATTATTTGTTCTAGTTTCGTTTAAAAAAAAAACTTTTTTTTTTTAAGATAAATTTATTTAAGAACAAGAAAAGCACGAGCAGAGGTGGGCAGAGGGAAAGGGGGAGAGAGAATCTCAAGCAGACTCTGTGCTGAATGAGGAGCCCAATGTGTGCCTTGATCCCTTGACCTTGAGATTTTGACCTGAGCCAAAACCAAGAGTCCAACACGTAACTGACTGCGCGCCACCCAGGCGCCCTGCTATTGGTATTTTTTCATTGCTTTGGATGGTGTACACATTTTAACAATATTTGTTCGTCCAATCCATGAGCATGGAATGTCTTTCCCTTTCTTTGTGTCATCTTCAATTCTTTCATCATTGTTTTATAGTTTCCAGAGTACAGGTCTTTCCCCTTTTTGGTTAAGTTTATTCCTACATATTTTATTATTTTTGGTGCAATTGTAAAGGTGATCTCTTAATTTCTATTTCTGCTACTTCATTATTATTGTATAGAAATGAAACAGATTTCTGTACATTGATTTTTGTATCCTGCATCTTTGTTAAATTCATTTATCAGTTCTAGTTGTTTTTTTGTGGAGTCTTTAGAGTTTTCTGTATATAGTATCATGTCATCTGCAAATAATGAAAGTTTTATTTCTTCCTTACAATTTGGATATCTTTCTTGTCTGATTGTTGTGGCTAGGATTTCCAGTACTGTGTCAAATAAAGGTGGTGAGAGTGGACATCCTTGCCTTGTTCCTGACCTTAGGGGGAAAAGCTCTCAGTTTTTTCTCATTGAATATGATGTTTGCTGTGGGTTTTTCATATATGGTCTTTATTATGTTGAGGTATATTCCCTCTCCACTTTGTTGAGGGTGTTTTATCATGAATGTTGGACTTTGTCAGAAGCTTTTCCTGCATCTGTAGAAATAATGATACAGTTTTTAATCCTTTCTGTTTTGTTTCCCTTTCTCTTTTTGATATAATGTATCATGTTGATTAATTGGTGAATATTGAACCACCCTTGCATCCTAGCAATATATCCCACTTGATTGTGGTGAATGATTTTTTTTTTTAAAGATTTTATTTATTTATTTGTCAGAGAGAGTGAGCACAGGCAGACAGAGTGGCACGCAGAGGCAGAGGGAGAAGCAGGCTCCCTGCTGAGCAGAGAGCCCGATACGGGACTCGATCCCAGGACCCTGAGATCATGACCTGAGCCGAAGGCAGCGACTTAACCCACTGAGCCACCCAGGCACCCCTGTTGGAAGTTTTTTAATAGTGATTCAATTTTTTTGCTAGTCATTGGTCTGTTCAAATTTTCTAGTTCCTGCTTCAGTTTTGATAGGTTATATGTTTCTAAAAATGTATCCATTTCTTTTAGGTTGTTCAATTTATTGGCATATAGTTTTTCATAATAGTCTCATACAGTTTGTATTTCTGTGGTGTTGGCTGTTATTTCTCCTCTTTCATTAGTGATTCTGTTTGTTTGACTCCACTCTTTTGAGGACTCTGTCTAAAGGTTAACAATTTGGTTATCTTTTTAAAGGAATAGCTCTTAGTTCTTTGATCTGTTCTATTGGACTTTTTTAGTTTCCATATCATTTATTTATGCCCCAATCTTTATTTCCTTCCTTCTGCTGGTTTTAGGTTTTGTTTGTTGTTCTTTTTCCAGCTTCTTCAGGTGTAAGGTTAGGTTGCTAGTTTGTTTGAGATTTTTCTTGCTTCTTGAGATAGGCCTGTGTTACTGTAAACTTCCCTACGGAACAGTTTTTGCTGCGTCTCAAAGACTGCAGACCATTGTGCTTTCATTTTCACTTGTTTCCAGGTAATTTATTTCTTCTTTGATTTCTTGGTTGACCCATTCGTTGTTTAGTAGCTCTTTTTCCAGATTTTTTTCTTCTGGCTGATTTCTTATGTGGTCACACAAGATGGATGGTATGACTTTAATCTTTTTGAATTTGTTGAGACTTGTTTTGTGGTCTAATATGTGACATCTTCTGGAGAATGTTCCGTATGCACTTGAAAAGAATGTGTATTCTCCTGTTTTAGGATGGAATGTTCTGGATATATGTTTTATCCATCTGTTCCATTGTGTTATTCAAAGCCATTGTTTCCTTATGGATTTTCTGTTTGGATGATTTGTCCTTCGATGCAAGTGGGGTGTTAAAGTCTCCTATTATTGTATTGGTATCAATTAGTTCCTTTGTTTGTTATTTAGTGTTTAATGTATTTTGGTGCTCCCTTGTTGGGTGCATAAATATTTACAATTGTTATTTCTTAACAATTTGTCCCCTTTATTATTATATGCTGTCCTTCTTTGTCTGTTTTACAGTTTTTGTTTTAAGGTCTATTTTTTTCCAGTGAAAGGCTTTTCTTTTGATTTCCATTTACATAATATTTCTCCATCCCTTCACTTTCAATCTGCATGTGTCTATAGGTCTGAAATGAGTCTCTTGTAGGTGGCATACAGATAGGTCTTGATTTTTACCCACTCTCTCATTCTACAGCTTTTGACTGGAGAGTTTGGTCCAATTACATTCAAAGTAATTATTGACGGTTATGTATTTATTGCCATTTTGTTACTTGTTTTGTGATTGTTCTAGATTTCTCTCTGATCTTTTGCTCCCTCTCTTTCACGGTTTGCTGGTTTTCTTTAGTGATATACTTGGATTCTTTGTATATCTCTTACTGGTTTGTTTTGATTTGTGGTTAACCTTAGGTTCATGTAACATCTGGATTTTGAACAGTCTATATGAAGTTGATGATCACTTAAGTTTGAACCCACTCTTTACTCTTCCCACCACGTGTTAGGTATATGATGTCATATTTCATATCCTTTTATTTTGTGAATCTCTACTGTTTTTTCAAGAAATATTTATTACCTATTTTATGTTTCCTACTTTTCATACTCTCACTTTATGATCTTTCTTTTCCACTCAGAGTCTGCTTTAGTAGTTCTTGTAGTATTGGTTTAGTGATCATGAGCTCCTTTACTTTTTGTCTAGGAAGCTCTGTCTCTCCTTCTATTCTGAATGATAGCCTAGCCTTCTATCTGAATGATAGAATATTCTTGGCTACAGATTTTTCCCATTCAGAACTTTGCAGGCCAGAAGGGAGTGGCATGATCTATTCAAAGTTTTTGCTAAAAAAAGTCTGCTGATAACCTTATGGGGTTTCCTTGGTATGTAATTAACTTTTGCTGTTGTTGCTTTTAACATTCTTTATCACTGGGGTGCCTGGGTGGCTCAGTCGGTTAAGCATCTACCTTTGGCTGGGGTTATGATCTCCAGGTCTGGGGATCAAGCTCCACATTGAGCTCCTTGCTCAGCAGGGAGTCTGTTTCTTCCTCTCTCCTGCTCCCCACCCCCCTCCTTTGCTTGGTGTTTGATCTCTATCTCTCTCTCGCTTGCTTGCTCTCTCTCAAATACATAAATAAATCTTTAAAAAAAAAAGAACCCAAAACTTCTTTATCACTACTTTTTGCCACTTGAATTATTGTGTGTCTTGGTTTGGACCTTTTTGTTAGGATCTCTGTGCCTCCTAGATCTGGATATCTTTTTCCTCCCCAAGATTAGGGAAGTTTTCACCTATTATTTCTTCAAATTTTCTCCCTTCTTGTTTCTTTCTGGGATCCCTATATTGTGAATGTTTTTACAACCCGAGTTTCTTAAGTCTGTTCCACTTTGCATAATTATCTTTTCTCTCACTTGTTCAGCTTGATTACTTTCCATAACTCTGTCTTCCAGGTAATTAATTCATTCCTCTGCTTCCTCTAACCTATTTATTCCACAAGTGTTTTTTAATTGCAGTTATTGTATTCTTAATCTCTGATAGGTTCTTTCTTTGTACCAAGGGTCTCACTGATGTCCTCCACTCTTCTCTCAAGTCCAGTGATTATCTTCATGATCATTACTTTAAATTCTCTATCAGGCTTATTACTTATCTCTGTTTTGTTTAGGTCTCCTGCTATGATTTTGCTCTGTTCTTTCATTTGGGACATACTCCTCTGTTTCTTCATTTTGCCTAACTCTTTGTGTCTGTTTCTGTGTGTTGGGAAAGTCAGCTGCATCTGTTGTTCTTGAAAGCAGTGGCTAGAGCCCACATTTTAAATAACAAGGTCATGTTGGCCCGCTTCACAGGAACCTCTCCGCTGCCTCCAGGACCAGGCCTGTCTGGGTTGCTTCAGTGCACGCAGGGGGGGCAGGGTGCTGCAAGTTGTTCCTTTGGGTCCTCTTCCACTGGGATTGTATAGCCTCTGTGGAGACTGGAGGCCAGGCAGGGTAGCTCTGTGAAGTATGGAAAGTGAGGTCTTGGTGCTACAAGCCGTAGGTGCCATTCCTTCTCCACAGGGGACACTCGGCCACTGTGGAGAGTGGGGCTGGCCATGGCTGCTCCATGAAGTACATCTGAGTGGGGGTACAGTTTTACAAGGTTCATGGATCTTCTGAGGGAGTTCAGAGATGCAGTCTTGGTAAGTCTTGGGTGGGCTTCTGAAGGAGGGAAACCACAGCACTAGGACTGAGGTAGGCCCACCTGGAGGGGACACAGAGTGGTGTAAGCAAGTTTGGTAGTGAGTACTAGTGCTGGATATTTCCTGAAGTTGGCTTTGTGATTGTGCTGGGGGTGGGAGAGGGAAATGGTACCTGCCAACTCTTGTTTGTGGAGAAGTCTCTCAGGGAACTCTGAGATTAGTAACTAACTTTCCCTCTTATATACCCCAGGCATTTTTCTAAATGCTGCTTCTAAGCTGTATCTCCTCAGCCTGTTTGTTCTGCTAACTCTTTTAAGGTTGAGGACACAGCTTCCTAGAGCCCTCCAGTCTCTCCTTGAGCAGCCTGCTGATTTTTAATATTCCAGGCTTTAAGTCCTGCTGGTTGTAATTACTCACAAAATCAGCCCCTCTGATTTTCAAAGCCAAATGCTGTGGAGATTAGTCTTCCCCATGCAGGCTCCTTGGTGTGATAGTCTGTTTCTTACTGTTCTCCTGTGCTCATAGCTCCTGCCTGTGTTATCCAGAATCTCTGGGTTTAGCTTTCCACCATGTCTCTGACCTTATCCACCACCCCCCCATCGCCCCCACCTTTAATGTCACCTCTTACTCACATTTACTTGTGGAGTTTGTTGTGCTAGTTTTCCGGTACTTTTCTGGGTTATTTGCACTGATGGGAGGGTTATTTAGTTGATGTGGGATGACATAAATTTAGGGTCCCCCTCTTCTACTATCTTCCCTGAAAGTCTTGCCCTATTGAATTTTTAATTCACCTGGCATATGAATGCTCAGTAGCATGAGGCTTTACATTATCTGTGTTGGAAATTATCTACTTAGGACTTATTAAAGACAGAAGGGTACCCTTGGGGAATACACAGCATGGATGTTAGGAGTATGAATTTAGAGTTACATATGCTTTCAGATTAGCTCCATCATTTGTTGGAAGAGTGACATTGGGCAAATAACCTAGTCTCTGTGAGACTCAGTTTTTCTTTATGTAAAGGGAGAGTACAAAACTAGCTTACAGTGTTAATTTTTCATTGAATAAAGCTCGGGGTCTTGTTTTCTGTGTGGAGAATGGGACTATTTATTGGCCATTCACTGTGTACTGTATATGATGGTGATTGTTGGGATACTAGAAAGAAAAGATACCACGTCTGGTTAAAACTCATACCTGATGTGGTGGGTAATTTTAAGAGATAAAGCAAAAAGGCATGTTAAATATTAAGTTGGGAGTATGTGTAAGCTACTGTACTGCAGAAGGTGGGTTGGTGTGGTGACAGTGGGGAGAGTTGTTGAAGCTTCTAGGGGAACTATCACGTTAGCCACTAGTTGGAACTCCAAGGGCAAGTATGAATGGGAAGGGTATTCTGGGTAGAGGAAATAACCTACATAACGATGAAGAAACGTGAGCATATCTTCTCCTTTAGGGGACTCCAGGGTAGTGAGTATGGTGGGAGACAGCTGTGTAGAACTATGAACATTAAGGAACAAGCTGAAGGAGATTGCAGGGGTTGCTAGATCCGAAGGGGCTGGGTGTGCCTTGTTAGAAGTCGCCCTTATCTGGAAGTCAGAGGGACGTTGCCTAACCCAGTTTCTCCTTTGAGGAGGTTACATAAACAGTGGAGTAGAACACGAATTGGAGTGGAAGCTGGTGAGCTCAGAAATCCCGAGGATGTGGTTTCAGTAATCCAGGGAAGAAATGATGCAGGCTTGTGCTAAGGTGGATGCAAAAGGGCAAGAAGACTGTCAGGAAGTTAAAAAAAAAAAAAAAAAAAAAAGGAAGCACCTAGGAAAGAAATAGCTTTCATTGTTTATGTTGGCTGCCTGGGTATGTTGTGGTAAATATGGGAAGAGATAAGTTTTGAGATGGATGGGTAAAACTAGTTTAAAGTTAGAAACTACTTCATATGCTTCTGTGAAATGGGGTATGCTAAAAGTAGCAACTTCTAGTCTATGACGATTAAATGAGTGGAAACATGTATTTTGAACGTTAGATATTATTCCATAAGGGCTATATGTTGATCTGTAAAGACAACAGTAATATGATCATTCTTGGCATTGCTAAGTAGAGGTGCCCGAAGGAATGCTAGGTGGACAGGTAAAGAAAGAAGCTAAATACATGGGAGATGCAGGAGAGTGCTGGCCAGGACCCATCAACTGCAGAGAGAACAGGATATAGGTGGCGGTTTAAACAGTGGACAAGATCACCTAGGGAGAGCGTATCACAAGCAAAGACCAGGGTCAAGTTTAGGACCCTTGGGACAAGTAGCATTGAGGCAGGATCCAGAGGAGGAATAACCAGACAGAAGGAAAACCAGGAGCATTCTGTGTTGGAGAAATCAAAGAAAGATGGCGTCCTCAGCCTCTAATGCTGTAGGAAGGGGCTGCAGAGAACAGCTTGAAAGCTGTGGCTTGACTTCAGCTTGTGTCGCTGGTCATCTTGGAATAGTTCCACTGATGGCCACTAAAGTCAGATCATGATGGACTGAAGAATGAACTATGAAGAGGTTTAATTCCTTCGTATTAAAAGTGAAAATTAAATATCTGGCGTATCTGCTTAGAATTGTTATGTGGTTGTAGCACCACAAGGAGAATGGTCTGAGGAAGGTATGATCTGGTTTAAAATCTTAACTATTTTTTCACAGGGTTCTCCTTCAAAATCTGCAGCTGCATCAGGTGGGGGTATATCTAAGCCTGACTCCTCCAATCTGAGGAAAATGCCTGGTTCAAAAGCCAAAGTAGGGCCCTCTGTTTCCTGTTTGAGGCGGAATAGTGACAGTAGAAACCTCAATTCTGATCGGGCCTTATCTCCGCAGAGGATCCGGCGCGTGTCCAGTTCTGGTAAGAATGAAAGAAAGGAGTTGTGCCTGATAGCATTTTGTGAGTTATTTGAATATAAAATTAGGCATGTCAGAAAGCAGAAAGACAGGTTTTGGTTATAAAACTAACACATTTTGTCACTACAACATTTACGTTTTTGTGTATCAGTGTGTTATGTAGGGAAGGTAGAAAAAGAAGTCTTAGACACAGCTCTGATCTTTGAGCAATGGAAAGGCTAGTTAGAGAAAGATACAGGTGCGTAAACCAACTTCTAAGTTATTAAGAAAAATCATAAACAATTGGGTGCCTGCTATATACAAATAATTTCACAATTAGAAGTTGTTTTTATGGGCGCCTGGGTGGCTCAGTGGGTTAAGCCGCTGCCTTCGGCTCGGGTCATGATCTCAGGGTCCTGGGATCGAGTCCCGCATCGGTCTCTCTGCTCAGCAGGGAGCCTGCTTCCCTCTCTCTCTGCCTGCCTTTCCGTCTACTTGTGATTTCTCTCTGTCAAATAAATAAATAAAATCTTTAAAAAAAAAAAAAAAGTTGTTTTTATAAATGTTTAAGTGCTTAATAATACATAAATGTTACATACTAGACTCATTGTGGGCCCTCACTGTGTGAAGAGATTAATTTTTCCTTGACCTTTATTGAAAGATGTATGATAAAATTTCAGGGATATAAGAGTGACTGAGAAGTTTAACTGTGCCAAGACAAACTTTTATTTACATTGGTTTTATTTTAGAAGTAATAATTTCAAAGTTCTTTTAGGTTTATGAAATTTGAGTGCTTTAAGAGTAGCTATTAGGTGTCTTACTAAAAATTTGGCAGATAGATGGACTTTTCTGGGTTACAGATCAGAACAGGAAGTGGAAAAGTCCCCGTGTTTTGTACAGACTAAGACAAAAGCACTGCTACCCATTCCAGTTGACTGAGAACACTGTGCAGGGAACACCCTTTATTTTAACAGGTACAACCTTGTGCAAATTAAAGGCATGCCCGATGGATTTAGAAGTAAGTTCCCTTATAAAAATAGTAACTACTGGTGAATGATCTGGGGGAAAAAAATAAAGAAAAAAAGGTACCTCTGGAATGATGTGTCAACACACGTGAGAACATTTAGCAGAAACTAACAAAACCAAGCAGGTCCCAGAGGATCTCATTACCTCTCTACACCTTGATAGTTTCAGGTTCTATTTGCTAAATCTGTTTTGAGGCCTGATGTGTGAGAAACCTGTAATGAGTAGAAGTGCTTTTTTTTTTTTTTTTTTTTTTTAGATTTTATTTATTCATAATAAATGAAGCAGGCTCCCAGCTGAGCAGAGAGCCGGATGTGGGGCTCGATCCCAGGACCCTGAGATCATGACCTGAGCTGTAGGCAGAGACTTTAACCCACTAAGCCACCTGGGTGCCCCACAAGTAGGTGTTTTGAGGGTGATTTATTTAGATTCAGGGCTGGCAGTAAGATCCTGCGTTTGGGAGGAGCAAAGCCAGGATGTGGAGTGGGTGGAGGAAGAGGGATTGGCGGTGCATTCCATTCCCATCCCTGGAGGAGCTGAGTGGGAAGAAAGAATTCACTTGACGTTCTCTTCCTTGGAAAGAAAACCAGAAGGGGAACAATGATCCTGATTTTAGATATTGCCACCGTTAGGGGGAGTTGAGGCACATGGAGATCAATGCTTTGGTTCTCAGTGTTGATGATGTAGTGGTTGATGATGGGAAGGGTCATAGACAGATGATGGGGAGTCCCTCCCTGTTTGGATGTTAGGAGCACCTGTAGATTGGTGGCGCTAGAAAGCCATGACCCAGGGCACCGTGGCCTTTAGGTTAGGAGCTCTGTGTTCTAGTAATGTTCTGGCACCAGTGAGCTACACAAGCTCACCCACCCTGGGCTTCAGCCTTGCGTTGTGAAGTGGGAGGGTTTGAGAATGTAGGGACCTGTCAACGTTTACACTCCTCTTTCTAGGGGCAGTTTGGGTGCTTGCCTAACTTTCTGAGCAGTGGCTACTACTAGTAAGTTTCTCTGGACCACAGGATGCTCAAAACCCAGAACACCGGAAGTGCTCATCCTCTCAGGAGATGAGGCCGGTGCCCGGGATATGCAGTAGTCCCGGCTCTCTGGGGTTCTGCGACATCAACGATTTCAGTTAGCCTCAGTCAGCTGTGGTACAGAGGCTGGTGATCCTCCTACTGATGTTTTGTTACAAAGTCAGTAATAGCCTAATGCTAAATCCTACTGCCTAGGTCATTCACCTAACCCAGCTCCTGGTGCAGGCACTGGATCCCCTCACCATCACAGGAGGAAGGGTGAGGATATTTTGAGACAGACCATGTTCATATAACTTTTATTATATATATCGCTATAATTATTTTATTATTAGTTGTTGATCTCTTTCTATAACCCATCTATAAATTATACTTGATCATAGGTATGTATGTGTAGGAAAAAGCAGTACACGTAGGGTTTGGGACCATCTGTAGTTTCAGGCCTCGACTGGAGGTCTTGAGATGCCCCTATGGCTGGGAGGAAGCGGGGTGGGGGCGCTGAACTGTATTTTCAACAATGAGAATCTTTTATGTAGATGATCAGTTCCCTGAACACTGAAAAGTTAAGCAATTTTAAAGTCCCTTTTCTGTATACTCTATAATATCCTGCCTTAAGAGAAAAGTAGGTCTGTTTAGTCTGAATGAAAAGACAAGGACATTTTTTGAGCATTTATTAACTTGTATAAAGAAACTTGATAACTCAGTTATGTATTTAGACTTTTGAATCTGTGTTACTAAGTTTTCTTTTACCTGGTGATTTTCTATATAGAAATGGAAAAAAAAAATTAATGTAACCAGAAAGTTCATGGATTCACATTTGAGTTTTTATTTGAACTGTTGGAAGACTAACTTGATTATGCTGTATTAAAAAAAAAAAGTAATAACAGCAACTAGCTTGTTTGGATGCTCACATTAAATTGAGAGGTGTTTGTTGTAGGGGACAGGAAATTTAATCACCACAGAGTTAAAAACAGAACAGATCAAGGAGCAAAACCAGTGTGCCTTTAGATCACTGAGAGTGTGTTGCCATTTACCGTACAATGTGGTGTTTGTGTATTAGAATATTGAAACCAAATGGACATCCTCTGTACTCTGTATACAAAGTTACTCTCCTGAAAAGTAAGCGGCAGGAATGTTCCAGCTGGGGTTTTCAATAAATCCTTTCAGAGAACTAAGTAGAAAACCAGATCTGGACGTGAAATAATAGACGTTTTCTTGAAGGTTTAACCTGAGTCTGAGAGAGAACTGTGGTTAAAATCAATGGAGCTCTTGCATTTTCCCTGTCAAAATCTGGAAATGATAATATGCAGCATGATGACCATAGCTAAATTAGTATGAAATCAGATGATGACTGGTGACAACAAGCCAGATGCAACGTATCTTTGTTAAGAGTATGTGTGTGTTTTAACCACTCCAATTAAATAAGATGAGATTGTGGGGGGAAATAGGATAATAATAATTATAATGCCAATGATAGCAGCATATACTTACAAAATGCTTACCAAGTTTTAAGCTCTGTCTTAGGATTAAATGTCTTAATTATATCATTGAGTGCATTTAACCTTCAGAGTAGTTTTGTGAGGCTTGTCCTCATTGAACAGATTGAGGAAAACACCACACAGAAATTAAATAATTTGTCAGGGTTACACAGCTAGTAAGTGGCAGAGGTAAGAATCAAACCAGGCAGGAGGGCTCTGGAGCCCGTTCTCTTAGTCTTCACATGATCAGGCTGAAGAACTACTCTTGGGGCACGTGGGTGGCTCCGTTGGTAAGCCTCTGCCTTCGGCTCAGGTCATGATCTCAGGGTCCTGGGAATGAGCCCTGTATGGGTCTCCCTGGTCAGCGTGGAGTCTGCTTCTCCCTCCCTGCTCTTCCCCACCCCCGCCTGTGCTCGCTCTCTCTCTCAAATAAATCTTTAAAAAAACTACTCTTAGTATGGCTCTAAGTTTTGAAAAATTAAAATTCTCACATTTTACTGAATGGCTTAGAAATTGGCATTTCTCTTCTCAGGCCCTTGGCCCGGGATTTAAAAGATGTTTCAATTTAAAAGATGTTACACGGTTATTGCAAATAGCTGCTGAGTGAATCACTGCATCGTTAAATCCTTCATGATTCATTCAGGCGTCTCGACCTATCTGCCACCTTCTTCTGCGGGCGATACCAGTTCTTATCAGGCTTTAGATGATAAATGTGTGTTTTCCTTCATACAGCGCTGTAATTGCCTTTCCAGTGACCAGCCCGAGCAAGGTAGGGTTACGGAAGTGGGACAGAACACGCTCCTGCACTCCTGGCCTGTGGGTCTTGTAAGCTACCCGGGGAGGGCAGGAGCGTGTTTATGACTCAACCACAGAGCCGCACGGAAAGGGTGTATAAAGGGTGTGGAAGCAGCCCCTAAGTGCCTTAGGACTCTGGGGAAAAGGAAGAATGTTCCAGGGTTGGTCCGATTATACCAGAGCCTGAAGAAAGGCCTCATGAAAGAAATAGTCTTTCGTTTTTCTTCTCAAGAAAGAAAAGTAGCATTTCAAAAGGATAAACCTTGGCTTTAATTCAGTTTATTGTGGGTTAATAAAATAAAGGCCTCTCAAACCAGGAGGACATCCCATACTTGTGATGACTTGCCTAGCGTTATAGGTTTCTGAGCTTTCTGGCTAAGTTGTTTTTTCCATAGTTGTTTTTTGTAAGCTACTTTTGTCTATTTAGTGTTAAAGGGAATTTAAAATCATTTCAATTCACTTTTATATCATTTTAGTCTTTTCTAGGTGAGTTTGAGAGAAATAGCTAGCAAACTTATGAGAAGGATACTCACTATAAATTCTTTAAAAACAAGAAATTATCCCCTAATAACTTATTCCAAAAGCTAACTTCAGCAGGTTGGTTTTGATGCTTCTATATTCGCATGTAATTAAAATACTTTTTAAAGAATGGATCTCAAGTTTCCTTGGCATAAAAATAATAGTCGTAGTGATGTTTTGAGTGCCAGCAACATGCCATGCTCTGTTCTAAGCTTTCTAAATGCCTGATTTCATTTACTCTCACGACTCATGACGTACAGACAGGTATACTCCTCCCACTTCTGCAGATGAGGAATTGGAAGTTTTGAAACCTTATGTAACTCGCGCGAAGGGACACAGTTCATCATTGGTGGAGACTGGAAATGGAACAAGCAGTCTCTATGCTCTTAGCCTCTATAAATACACCCAGGGGTCCAACACCCTGACTTCTCATCTAACAAGGATCTCGTGAGTGCCTGCCTGTGCCTGTGAGACAGGCACAAAACATACATTCTTGCCCTTACAGAGCTTAAATTCTAGTCCGGTGCATCAGAAAATTAAATTCAAATGTTGAGAATGTAAGATGATAAATGCTGAGAAAGGCGGTGAAGGAATTAGATCTTGATATCAGGTGGCTGAGAAAGGCCTTGCTGAGCAGGTGACAAATGAGCCGGTGCCTGAAGGCTCAGAAGGAGGGAGACATTAAGACATCCGATGACAGGCCTTCCTGGGCAGAGTGAAGGGCAAGTGGAAAGATGGAGGTGAGGCAGCTTGGGGGGTGGGGGGAGGTGCTTGAGGGGCCGGGAGCTGCCCAGTGTGTGCGGGGGGGGGGGGCAGGGAGTGTGGATGAAGCCAACCAAGTGGGGTCTTACAGGCATCTGGGGGACGAGTGTCTTCTCTTTTATTCCTTCCTGACATGATCACTGCAGTCTTGATCATTTTACAGGCATTCCACTTTGTTCTTCTCACTCGGCGAGTAATTCTGGAGATTATTTTCTAGAAAGCCCCTTGCATGAGGCACGATAGGTCACTATGCACTTTTCTCTTACTCTATGAATTCAAGAAAAGTTTTGAGAGCCTGCTGTGTGCCGGGCACTCTGCTAGATTTGGAGAATACAAACATGATGAAATAATAGCCCCTTGTCATGATCTCACTCCCTGGAGGCTGAGCTGGAAAGGGGAGTTGAAGCACACCATCTGATTGCAGACTCTTCATTCTTCAATCCACAGCTGACCTGTCCTGGCCCCTGTGATATTTCGCATTTATTATGCTGTACTCGGATTATTTTTGTACATGCCTGTCTCCTAAATTGTGAGGTCCACAAGGAGAGTCCAGGTCTTGGTTATTTTTTACATGTTTCATTGCTTAGCACAGTGTACCTATTACACAACAGGTGTTTAAAAATGTTGTCTGGCCTGATTTGAAGGGAGACTTCTGTGAAGGGAACACCCCTGACTGGGCCTGAGGGCAGACCGGAGAGTAGCGAGGACATTGGAACTGGCCCTGAACGTGCCTGTAGAAGTTTGCCTGACATGGAAAGTTGCTGGCATTCCCAAGGGTGCAAGTGGACAGTTATGAAAGGGTATGGTGCGTGTGGGAACACCGAGGGCAAGTCCGCATGCCTCGAGCAGACTGAGTGTTGGGGTAAGTGATGGATGAACCCCAAAGATGTTGAGGTTGATCAGTTCTCTAGCAGTTGAGATACAAACTTGTTACGAGTTATACCAGTGTGTGGGAACAGGAAGCAGAGTGGAAATATTCAAAATGTTTTGGGGGAGGAGGGTCTGGTCAGCTTCTGTTGGTGGCAGATAGTCCCACGTGTCTCCTCAGTTTGCTTCTTGGGGGACCATGGAGCGAGACAGCAAGATGGAGTGGTAAGAAGAGTCTCTGAGGAGGAGACCGATGGGTGTAGTTGGGGCATGTTGAATTTGAGGAGACCGAGAAACCCCTCAAAGTGTGTGTGTGTTTGAGGTTTAAGATAGTCAAAATGTATAGAGGTCAAGGAAAAGAGCTGATAAAGATCAAAGCAGCAGGGACCGCTGGTGATCACCTCAGGGATGCATCAGAATGCATCCAGTGCACAGGCAAGGAAGTCTGAGAAATAAAAGGGATACTGCAGTGTGTCTGTGTGGACCCACTTGGAGAAGAAATAGGGAATTTTGAGAGTCGAGTGTTAGAGTAGCGGCCGTGGATAATGGGCTGGGCGGCTTCTTCCTTTGTACTTGGCAGCTCACTTTGCTGAGGTGAGGTAGGTGATGTTTCTGAAGGGAGTTTGCGCAAAATGTGTTCATCTGCATATTTTTATAACCTTAGAGAAGTTTTGAGTCTCTGTGACCTCACTGTTCAAAGTAGCTCTGCCGAAGAACCTTGGCTTCTACTGAGCCAGGATGGTCACGGTGTGCCTTTCCCACTGCAGTGAGGAGCCCCGTGACTGTGAGGTGAGCTCCTTCACCACCAGATAAATCAGTCTGTTGACAACCTATGAAGACCCTGTTCATCTTTGTATGGTAGCTGGGGAAAGAATGAACCCTTCTAAGTCTTGAGTTTATTACACCTTTAGTTGTGGGGTACATGTTCCCAGGCCCGTGACTGGAAGCTAATTTTGTTTCACATATGAAGCGGGAGACATCTTGGGGACACACTTGCAGAGGCATGTACGGACAGTATCACCATGAACACTGGGCTTCTGTGCAGTTCCAGGCCATGTGAGAACCTTGCTTTGTGGGATGTTCTGGTTTCTCTGTCAAATTACCACCCTGTTAATACCTGCGGTGTTTTTGTTGTGACTCACCTATACTACTGTGACTTGATTTTTGCCTTTACTCTTGAGTTTAAGCAAATAGTGCTGGTTATACAGATTGTTTCTTGTGTCCTATGCATACAGCCTAGTCTTAGCTAACTCAAGAATGTGGGCTCTCAAATCTCTGAAATTCTGTGTTCTGGAAGATAATCCATTTACTTGACATTTCGGGAGTATATACTGTGCCCATCATACTCAGACCCAGAGGAATTGTGGAATGAGTAGGACATGGTGCTTGCCCTCACCCATTACCAGTCAGCTAGGAGAGGTGATGAGTTCATCCGCCATCACATGTGTCCTTAGGATATTTTAAGGGGGGAAAAAAGCCATAGGATTTCAGAGGAAGGTAAGATTACCAATACCAAAGTTTGCTGAAACTCTTTTTTGTTAGAATATAGGTAATTCTATAATATGATTGAGATATCCCCTTACAAATGTAAGTACCAGCCTTGGTTTAGTGTTGATGCTTTCTGCTATTTAGTAATTTTTGGCATCAAGATCCTAGATCTAGAACTAAGAAGAATACATCTCGATCAAGGTAATTTTTAGGTCTTAACTGATACACTAGGAAGTAGAAATGAAGGGACAGTTAGGGTTTAGACTATGGAATGTAGCGATTGAAGACCAAGTCAGTAAAGGTCATCAGAAATACGGATGGGGGTGGTTGGGCAATTAGTCTCAATCCATTGGTGTTCTGAAGGAGAGGGAGAAGCATGGTTTCAGACAAAGTAAACCTTATTTTACCCCTCTTGGATCTTGAAATTAACCAGTTAATTTGGATAGCTCATCAGGTTTCTGCTGCCCTCATCCCAGTAGGCTATTATTATTTTTTTTTTTAAGATTGATTGATTGATTTTTGAAAGAGAGTGCACACATGAGTGTGGTAAAGCCTGAGGGAGGGGCAAAAGTGGGGGCGGGGAGAGAATCTCAAGCAGACTAGCTACTGAGTGTGGAACCCCGCATGGAGCTCGATCCCATGACCCTGAGATCCTGACCTGAGCTGAAACCAATAGTAAGACAGTTAACTGACTGAGCCATGCAGGCACCCCCCCCCCCCAACAAAGTAGGCTATTTAGGAAGTATAACCCTTTCAGTGAAAATTGGAAAAGAAAACAAAAATTCCCCTTAATGTCATCAATGCCAAATAGTTTTTGACTTCATAATTAATAACTATTCAGTGCCTTTTCTTTTTGCATGAGTTGATTGAATTTTCTTTTTCATTTAAAAGGCATGGTGCCTTCTTTCCTAGATTCTTACATTCTTATTCTTAATAACATGATTTTAAACAACCTTACAATATTTCATTATCGAAATGTGCTGCCATATATTTCTTCAGATGTCTTTGAACATTAGGGTTTTTTGTTTTGTTTTTTAAGATTTGTTTATTTTAGAGCATGAGAGAGCAGGCATGGGTGCAAGGTCAGAGGGCAAGGGAGAGAGAATCTCAAGCTGACTCCACGCTGAGCACAGACCCTGACGCAGGGCTCAGTCTCACGACCCAGAGATCACGACCTGAGCTGAAAACAAGAGTCAGACTTCACTGACTGCGCCACCCAGGCGCCCCTTTGTTTTGTTTTTGTAGTGTGTGAAATAATTCTACACTGAAGAACTTTGTACATGAGTGTAAGAGCTTGGTCAGATAAATTCATTGGATACATTCCTTTAGATGGAATCAGAGGGTGTGAGGATTTGTAAGACTTTTGATACATGTTGCCAAATTGCCCTTCAGAAACAACCTACAAGTCAGTGCTCCTCCTCTGAGTATGTTAGAGTGTTTTCCAACACCCTTGCCAGTATTTTGACATTGCTAACACTCTCTCCAAATATTTACTGTTGCAGAAGGTGCAAAACGGTATCTTACTTTAATTGGCATATGCTTGGCACTCAAATCTTCATTGAATAAGTGTAGACTCAGGGATCAAAGTGCTGAAGTACAGAAGTGAATATATAAGATGAAAACATGCCCTCCTTGAAGTTAGGTTCTGGTGGGAGAGACAGGTAATTCATGAGTTAAAGTATATAGGATGCTTGATAATCTGAAGTACTAAAGAGGGGGGGAATACTAATGCAGAGAAGGGGAATGTGAAATGTTGGGGGTTGTTTTTGTGTGTGTGTGTGTGTGAGAGCAATTTTGCTAAGTTTGACCAGGGAAAGATGGCTTTTGAATAAAGGCCAGAGGGCATCAGTCCTGGGAGTATCTGGAGGAAAACTGTGCCTGTCAAGAGTGGAAAGCAAGTGGAAAGACCCTGAGGTGGAGATTTACTGATGTGCTCTAGGAAAGCAAGGAATGGGGTGAGGAAAAGTTGAAACAGACCATGAGGTTTGACAGGTAGTGGAGAACCAGGTCATGCACAGTCCTGAAAATCCCAAGGATTTTGGCTTTTAACTGAAAGAGCTTAAATTTTGACAGGGTTGCTCTAATACCTGTGTAGAGAATGCATTGAATGGGGGTGAGGGCTGAATCAGGGAGATTGGTGAGGAGGTATTGCTACAATCATGGCGGGAGATTGTGGCTTCTTGGGTCAGGGTTGTGATAGTGAAGGGTAGTCAGATTCTAGACACTTGTGTTGAAAGTGAAGCTGACAGGATTCTCTTAGATGAGATGAGACCAAAGAGCAGAGTCATAGATGACTTTGCGCACTTTGGGTGTGAACAACGGAAGGATAATGTTGCCATCCACGGAGATGGGTATGGATGGTGGTGACACAGATGTTACGAGATGGATATCAGGAACTAAGCTATAGAGCTATTAAGATGAATAATTTGTAAGTGAAGATGTTGAGTGGAAAGTAGGATGTACAGGTCTAAGGTGCAGAGAAGTCTGGTCTATGGATATAATTTGGGATTCATCAATATTTAGATCCTATTTAAAGCCACTAGACTGGATAAGGCCACCAAGAGAATGTGCAGAAGAGAACAGATAAAAGGCACCACTGGGGAACTCCCTAGATGACTCCAAAATAATCTGGAATACTCCTAAATTTTAAAGGGCTAAGGAGATAAATCTTAATAAATTAAATTAAATAAATAAAATTAATAAATTTTACTGTTTCTTGTAAGACCTACAGGCATAGAGAGGCTAAGTAAACTGCGTGCAGACAGTGTTTGCTGGAACTGGGTTTAAAACCTAGGCAGTCTGGGGCGCCTGGGTGGCTCAGTGGGTTAAGCCTCTGCCTTCAGCTCAGGTCATGATCTCAGGGTCCTAAGATCGAGCCCCGCATTGGGCTCTCTGCTCAGCTGGGAGCCTGCTTCCCCCTCTCTCTCTGCCTGACTCTCTGCCTACTTGTGATCTCTGTCTGTCAAATAAATAAATAAAATATTAAAAAAAAAAAACCTAGGCAGTCTGGCTCTGGATTGTCCACTTTTCTAAAGATTTATTTATTTGACAGACAGAGAGGCAGGTGGGGGTGGGGTGGGGTGGAAAGTCCGATGTGGGGCTCGATCCCAGGACCCTGAGATCATGACCTGAGCCGAAGGCAGAGGCTTTAACCCCCGGAGCCACCCAGGGGCCCCTGGATTGTCCACTTTTAATCACCATATCATACATACTGGTTCTCAAATTTTATTTCTTTAAATTCAATTATTTTAATACCACAAATAAATGTCTTATCTGAAAAATAATCTTCCTTTTCCTATTCTAAATTTTTATATTTCTGGGATTTATATACCAGTCTGTTAATCTGTCAATATAGTTTTATGCCCATAACAGACTATGTTTATTTTGTAATATCCTATAATAACTAATAACACAACTTCCTTCTTACTGAACTTCTTTATTGTAATAAATGTTATATAAAATTTACCATCTTAACCATTTTTTATAAAGATTTTATTCACTTATTTGACACAGAGAGAGATCATAAGCAGGCAGAGAGGCCAGCAGAGAGAGAGGGAAGAAGCAGGCTCCCCGCTGAGCAGAGAGCCAGACTCGGGGCTCGATCCCAGGACCCTGAGACCATGACCTGAGCCGAAAGCAGAGGCTTAACCCACTGAGCCACCCAGGCGCCACCCCCCATCTTAACCATTTCTTAAGTGTGTGGTTCATTGGTGTGAAACAGATTCCATTTGTTGTGCAAGACTCACCATCATCCCATCTCCAGAACTTTTTATCTTCCCCATCTGAACGTCTTGACCCATTAAACACTAACTCCACACTCTCCATCTCCCCAGCCCCTGGCAACCACCGTTCTACTGTCGGTCTCTGAATCTCACTACTGTAGGTACCTTACATAAGAAGAATCACGCAATATTTGTCCTTTCATCAGTGGCTTATGGAATATCTTCAAGTTTATCCATGTTATATCATGCGTCAGAATTTCTTTCCTTCCTGGGATGGAATAATACTTCATAGTACATATGTGACCCACTTTGTTTATCCATTCATCTGTCAATGGTCAACTCGGGTTGCTTCTACCTTTTGGTTATTATGAATAGCGTTATGGACATAGGTGTACAAATACCATTATGGACATGGGTATACAAAGGTCCTCCTTTCATTTATTTTGGATACATACCCAGAAGTGGAATTAGTGGATTGTATGCTAGGCTGTCTCTTTTTCTTTTGGGAGGAAACAGCCATCTATCTTTCACAGCAACTACACCATTTTACTTTGTACCAGCAATGTGCGGGGTTCCAAGTTGGTCACGTCCTAACCAACACTGTTATTTTCTGTTTTGTTTCTATAATAGCCATTCTAATAGCCATTTCTAATGTTGTATCTTACTGTAGTGTCGATCTGCATTTCCCTAATGACTAATGATGCTGAACAGCTTTTCATGTGTTGTTGGCCATTATGTATTTCTTTGGAGAAAGTTCCATTCAAGTACTTTGCACATTTTTTTTTTTTTTAAATCAAAGCTTTCTGTTCTTCAGCTGGAGGCATCTCATGTTTATGCTCCAAAATTTTTGGCTATTCTTATTTATTCTAAGCTAATTTAAATAGGTTTTTTGAAAGTTGTCCCAAGTTGTCCTTTAAAATAATCACATGTGGATTTAGATGGGAATACCATTCAATTAATATATTAATTCAGGAAGAACTAACATGTATATTTACTTATTCAAATTTTTTATGTTCCTCATTAAAAATTTTTTCCATAATATCAGCACTTTTTGATTATTTATAGAAATAGTATGTGCCTATACATGTCTCCATGTGCATTTACTTTTTATTGCTAAAGGATCTTTTTTCCATTTTTCCTGCTACATCAAAAAGCTGTTGATTTTTTTATAGTATTGATTTTGTAAGCAGCTTATCAGATTTATTTACATATTTTTTAGACAATAACACTATATACCAAAGTGAAATTTTCTAACCTCTTAAGATTAATGAGAAAAGTTGGTCCTTTTGTGTTGAGTAAAAACGAATCTGAAGCCACAGTTTTGAGTATAATCTATTTCTCCCATAACTTATCATTAATTTTTTTTTATCCCTTTGGGTAGGCTTACGTTAGCTTTATAATAATTCCCAGCTACTGTAGATAATTAACATAAAGGTCACTTTCTCTACAGAGTTGTGCTAAAAGAACTCAAGTTGTAATTATAGCTGAAAACATATTCTCATGCTTCGTGTTTTAACTACGCCTGCTTGGCATTTTCTCTTCCTGACTAGTTAAGGGCCCTGCCTTATTGATACTTATTATATCTTATAAAATACAATAACTTGTGTTTTAAGCTATATATATTAATACGTAGTGTCTGTATTCCAGATTGGCGTCCTTGTCCGGTGAAAATCCCCACGGCCTCTAGTCCTGGCAAGTGCACTTGCCTCCTAAGCTTTTCTCCGATTTCAAACTCCATTTCAGACTCTTCCCTGCTGGCCTTTGGTCAGTTATGCACACTACCCCCCACCCCCACCCAAACAAACCCTGGAGCAAAAGCCAAAAAAAGCTGCAGTTAAGGGCTGAAGTTCTTAGCCTGGCATTTCATGCCATCCTGAACAGTAACTATCTACCTCTCCAGTCTCATCGTTTTTTTCCTTCCCCGTGATGCCTGCACACCTAGTAAGCCACACAAACCACAGTCCTATTAAAAACATTTTAATGAGCGGTGCCTGGGTGGCTCAGTGGGTTAGAGCCTCTGCCTTCCTCTTAGGTCATGATCCCGGGGTCCTGGGATCAAGCCCTGCATTGGGCCCTCTGCTCGGCGGGGAGCCTGCTTCCTCCTCTCTCTCTGCCTACTTGCGATCTCTGTCAAATAAATAAATAAAATCTTTAAAAATTTGAGTGCCTATGGATTCTCTAGTATTCATAATTATTACTGAAAACATTTGGGAGCGATTTCTATACAAAATGTCAGGTGTTTCTAGCACCCTATACATTTGTGCTTTGCAATTACCTTACTTTGCAGTTACCTTTCCTATGTAGGCAAGTAAATACTTGTGCAACATCACCCCTCCTGGTTATCCGTTATCTAGATTTTTATTAAGATCTGTGTCTTCAAATATAGATAAAATAGTAGCTAAGGTTTTGTGGGGAGGGGGGTTGTTGTTTGTTCTGTGATTTTGGTTTTTTTTTTTTTGTCAGCTCCTTAACACTTCTTCAGAACACTTTAATTTCATCAAATGTAAAGAACAGCTCATTTTGTTCAATGTGGGAAAAATCTCATGAAAAACACATTAAGGCTGAATTTCTCCTGGGCTGGTTAAGAGAGAGGAACTTGCTTTGACCAGCAGATGTTTCTGTGGCCTGGGAAACTGCTCTCATTACTTTGAAGGCCTTTTGCAAGCTGGTGGGACTCCCCTCCTTTCCCAGCCTGACCTTTAGCCGTGGAGAGGCCAGGCTGGAGCTGAGAGAGGGCGCTACCTACCTGTGAATGCCTGGGGAGCTTTCTCCTGGACAATGAATCCTTTACCATAAGTGTCAGAACAAAGGCATATCCTTTAGGAGTTCATCCTTCAACTTTAATTTCCAGTCCTAGGAACACACCATTATGGTCTCATGAAGAACTTTCTGGTAGCAGAGGGACCCTTTTCATCATAACCGTATAAAAGCATCACTCAGCCCGTTGATTTCTGTGTTGTTTTTTTTCTTAGTAAAATTAAAAGGACTGAAGAATACCTCATGTTTACAGAGGGACAGGAATAAAAATGATTAGAATCTACTTACCTTAATTGTTGATCCAGTTTATCCTTTTTTGGTTTCTTTATCTGTTTTGAACATCTTTATCTGATTAAATACTTGACTCCACTGACTTTAATAATATCTATTAGTGTTTTAATGTTTTATATTAGCTTTTATGATAAAATATGCTTATTATAAAGTGTGAAGAGGAAAAAGCATATGAAAGGTGCGAAGAAAAATTATCCATTTCTGCCTTTTCCCCCTATTTTTCCTCTAAGTCCCCCTGTGTTGTATTTCATAACAGCCTCATAAAGTTCTGGTATATCTCCTAGAATTTTTCAATATGTAGGTAAGTCTGAGTTTAAAAAGCAGGGTAATATGAATATCCTTTTCCTACATAATAAATCATTTTATTAGATTTTTAGTTTTACAAGGCATTCCTTATTGATATTCTGTTGTTAAGTATAGAACATTCAACCGAATTTTCCAAGGTGGGTATCCAAGTACCTTGCTTGTTCATGAGGCCATACTGCAAACTCAGTAGACTCTCTGTGTTACTATCTAAGGCTAAGTGCAAATGCTAGTCCTTCCATGTCTTCCCTAGACAAAAGATGGTAATAATTACAGGGTCAAAACAAATCTGTTGTCTCTCTGTAAGATTATGCTAACAGCATAAGCTTAAAATAAACCACTGAGGCGTAATGTATCTTCAGGTAGGTCTTCAATCTTGATGGTTTACATCTGGGATCAGTTACATGCTGTGAAGCGAATGTGGTCCTATAAGGATTTCCTTGTTTAAGAATTTGGTTCTCAGGTTACTCAGTCTCTCAGCCCAATGTTGCTATGTCTTACTTTTAATATTGGTTATGATGTGTATGTTTTACTGCTTCTTTGTATGAAGTCCCAATTATGGGTACTTGAGGTCAACTTTGCTCTTCAATTAAACATGAGGACTGTTGGTGAAACAGTGAAACACCTTGGTAGCCCCCTTCTAGAAAGAAGAGCTCAGGTGGCCTCCAGCCTGATTCTCCTTTCCTTCACCTGCTGCTTCTATCCTGCAGACCCAAAGAGGGAATGCTGGGCTGGTGGTAGGTTGCCTGCCTTCCTGGCATCTCTGGCACTGCTGAGGTATGTGCCTGGAGGAAGCCATTTAACCACCTAAATAACTCTCTCATCTATGCTCTGGGAATAGTAATGGCGGTGTACTGTTAGGATTATTCTGAGTTTCAGAGGAACTAATTCTGTGGTGCAGCAGACTTTGTTCCGGGCCCTCAATGCCCAGGAGTCAGACTAATGGTCAAATGGGGAAGACTTTTGCTAGGACTGCCAGTTGCCATTAGGTGGGAGGGACAGCGAGCCTTGGGAATGGGGTAGACAGGTCAGAGCAATCACAGGCTGGCAGGGCAACCTTGCTTCCCGTGTGCAGCTGCGTGTTGGAATCAGAGAGGCTACAGGTCTGTAGTAATTCTGAGGCACACTGAGGAATGTCTGTAAACCCATGATGCTGTCAGAAACAATGCTATGAAACATCTCTTTCTGAGAAACAAATTGAGTTTCCAAACTTGTTTATCTTTGACTACCTTAGCTATGGCCCAGAAATACTCCTCTGTTACTTGCTCAACCTTGCTCATTTTTTCCGATGATGATGAAAACTTCTATGTTTTTGCTGTCAAGGGGCCATAATTTAGTAACTGTATATTCTAAAAGATCAGTTTTTTCTGTACCTCCAAAAGCAAGTAAAACTGGTAGTTAAATATAAGTCTAAAAATCAAGTGAATATTTGATTATCTATTACTTGCTAATTACTATAAGAACTATAAAGAAAAATATCTCCTTTTATCTAGTTAATAGACTATTTGAAGAGTCCCATTAATATTAACAAAGGACAAATAAGCTTGTAAAAATTAAGTGTTTAATGCTTCGGTGTAGATGAGAGAAGGCATTATCGAAATTTATTTACTCCTGGCCTATGAAAAAAAATTTTAATAGCTATTACTATCATCTGTATAATTCTACATTAACTTTTTCCCCAACTTCATTGGGGTCTAATAAGACATTTGAAGTGTAAAGACATTTAAAGTGGTGATTTGATGATACCTGTTATAGAATGATTTTTGTTATGGAGTTCATTAACATATCCCTCACCTCACAGATTTCTCTTTTCTTTGTTGAGAATATTTAAGTCCAACTCTTAGCAAATTCCAATGATATACTAGTCTTATCAACCAGAGTCACCATTTTACATTAGTTCCCCAGACCTTATTCTTCTTACAACTGAAAGTTTGTCGCTTCCCCCTAACTTCTTATTTCCTGAACTTTCGTCGTGGACTTACAGTAAAAATTCATTCCACAAATATTTATTAAATCTCATTTCATGCCATACCCTTGGCTACGTCCTGAGGGACAGAATGGAATCAGGTCCTCTTCCTGTTCTCAGGAACCTGAGAGAGTAGTCCAAGAGCCCAACTGAAACAGATGCTGTTGTGAAAGCAGGGGTGGATGTGGTAAAGGGAGGCGTGGCCCACGGCACACAGGGAAGGTGCCCTGGCAGGATTGGTTTACAAAGAAGTTCTGATTCTCAACAGTGCTTCTCATGCTTGGGTGTATTCAAATCACCAGGAGATTTTGTTAAAACGGAGGTTGTGATTCAGTAGATCTAGGGTAGGGGCTACAAATGAGTGGCAAGGATTTGAAACAACTGTCGCTTTGTATTCACCAGGCAAGATAGGGGATTAGATGGAAAGGCTAGTTCATTCACAAAGATGAACATAAGCCGAAGAATAGAGTAAAATGGTCTGGAAAAATGAAAATAAGGTGTGTATATGTGTGTGTGAATGTATGTGTAGGGATGAGAGCATGGCAAAGCATAATGGAGAAGAGGTTGATGGGAATCAATCCTAGGACTGTCATTTCCAGCTTTAAAATTGAATATTAAAGGGATTAAAAATACGATCATCCTAGCTTGGGAATCATAAATTTTAGACTGGGTCATAACCTTTTATTTATTTATTTATTTATTTTTGTCATGTTCAGAAGATCAACGTGATGGACTTGGAAAGGGTTGGAAGGACAGTGTTTTAGGAGTCTAATATAGTTGTTGAGGCAAAATAGAAGGGGATGAATGAGGATTTGTAGGATTTGGACTGAGCGGAAGAAGACCTCTTTGAAAAGAAGCAATGTGCCTCATGAATTAGCATAGTACTTGGTGGGAGAGAGGAAACTAGCTTGATTGGAGCCGACCACACAGCAGCGTCAAAGAACAGCCTGTGAAATGAGCAATGGGAAACCTCACTGAAATCAAACTGGAAGGCTGGGCAGGGGGCGCCCTCCTGCCCGGACCACCGCTCTGCCGGGAGCGGAGCCCACCCAAAGACTAACTTGCGAGCAGATACTGCGTGATTAACCCCGCAGGCGGAAGGAACGCTTCCTTCTCCCCGCCCCCCACGGCAGTCCAGCCAATCAGACGCCGTCACAGCGCAGCCAATGAGAAGCCACTGTCCTTTCAGCGCCCAGTTTGCTGGGGTGGCCTTTTATTTGTATCAGTCTTCCCAGCTTCCCGCTGTCTTCGCCTGTGTTGCACGTATTTGCATATGGCTTTGCCATCGCTTGCTGTTATTCTCTGCTACTCCTAAATAAACTCCTCTTTTGGTAGTAAACATAACCAGAAGTTTGATGTTTACAGTTAACAAGTACAAAGATAAAGCTGGAGATGGGTAGAACTTTAAAGTGGATGACTTTCAGTGCCAGCTCTAAGGAGTTTAACCTCATTTTTCTTATGAAAATTTTATGAGCAAAATCACTGAACTCCTACAAAGCCTTGATCCTTGCTTTCCAGAAATATCACTTCACTCACTTAAGGGGCCATTAGGAATATAGGGCACCATCGTTTTCATGTAAGTTCCTTTTCAGCAATTCCTATTTTTCAGTGGTGTAATAACCTTAGCACTGAGAGTCTTCATGTTAGATTATATGGCGTATGTGGGGAAGGAAGGACAGACCATTTAAATGTTTTGAGGCTGGGAAAAAGGAAAAATGGATTTATAATTAGCATAAGGGAGGAGGGTATGGAAGTGTGGAAATTGAAACATTCAACAAAGAATTTAGAATGGGAGTGGCATTGGTATTCAGAAAAAGGATAAGGCTGCAAGTGAGAATTTGGGATTCATCTAGATGGGTAAGGGTTAGAGTAAAATGAGTGAAGATTCTGCAAGAAAGATGGGTGTGAAGAAAGTTGTAACGATTGAATTTGGGAAATGCCCATCCATAATCAGGTAGCAGGAATGAGCATCGGGATTGTATGATTTCAAATGTGCCAGAGAGCATGAAGCATACATATTTCATTGCTAAATGGAAACACTTATGCTGCAAGAAAGAGAAGTTTGAGTGAAGACAATTTAAGTTTGGCAAATAAGGAGCCAAGATGAAGAGATTTAAAAAAAAAAAAAAAATCCAGCGCCACCTGGTGGTAGGCGTTAGGCATTTAAAAAAATGAATTTAATTGAATTTTTCTTTATTTCGGTTTTTAAAATATCATCTATTTTTTATATGGTAGACCAGTGTATGAGTGGACTAGTTTGTTTTTTAATCAACAATATAAGTGGAAGTCGGAGCTTTGATTTTAATTTTTCCAGAAACCTGTCACGTGGCTTTTTTGATCTCTTGTCACACAAGACCTGAGCTAATTACTCCAGCTTACAGGGTTACAGCCACCCTTCGCATGTCCTGATGGTCTCATCATCGCCTTTGCTCTTCTGCCTCCAAGTCATCAAAAATAAAGAAAACACATCTATCTGAAAATTGCATGATGCTGAATATTCAGTTTGTGTTTTAACTCAGTATTTAGTGCAGGAAATGAAGTTTATAAGCTTCAGCCTTTCAAAATGAAGTAGAAATTTTTTTTTCTTTTCTTTTCTTTAACCCCAAGGAAAACCTACATCCTTGAAAAATGCACAGCCGTCTCGGGTGAATTTGCCTAGACCACTTCCTAAATCCAAAGCATCTTTGAAAAGTTCTGCACTGAGAACAGGAAGCACCTCCTCTATTACCAGCACCCACAGTGATCTGAGCACTTACAGCAGTAATTGTAAGTCGGTCTTCTGTCACTGGGATTGTTGCAGCCATAGTTATAAGAAAAGTATTGTGCTCAAATAATTGTTAGAATTTTGATTTTGTGATTTAGGGGAAAATAGGAATGCTGCTTCTCCCATGGACTTTCTCAAAAAGTTTGGCAGGAAAAGCAAATGCTTCAAATGATGTTCTCTTTTGATGAACATGCTGTGAAATACTGAAATATTTATGTGTTGAAGGTACCCAGTATTTTGTTGCATGGAGAATTCTAAAGTGTATCATTTGAAACAGTGGTGGGTTTTGGTTTATTTAAGGAAGGAAAGCAATCTGGGGGCTGTTGGAACCCAGGTGGAAATCAGAATAGAACTTCCGTGTGATTTGCTTTATGAAAGACTGTATTTTTTATAATCTTGTATTTGGATGCTAGAGTCAGGGGAATTTGACTAGTATAACTTCAAGCCTAATTTTAAGTAGTTTAAACTCAATATTTCTAAAGTTTACAGTTAAGGTAAATTCTGTTTTCTGTATATAAAATGGGTGAATTCACTGAGCTATCTTTTTCATTTGAAAGATATATTTGGTCCTAATATTTATTTGTTTATTTCTTTTCTAAATTCCCTCACACGATAAGGAACAGATTTATTAATTTGCACAGCTGTGGAGTGTCTACTGTGTGTAGGCACCATGATAGACGCTGAGAGGAATATGGAATGTAAAAGAAATGGTCCTTATCTAAAAGGTAGTTGCAGAAGATATTTACCTGGGTAACTAGAATACCAGATAAAATAAGATTATTAAGCATGAGGTGGAGAGGAAGGCAGTTCTCTCTGCTTTCAGGAGGGATCAATCAGTTTCTTATGTGGGAACAAGGACAAAGTGGGGTCCTAGTTATTGAACCTTTTGGCATGGGGGCCTTTTCGCTCAGGAGCGCTGTTATAAGGTTGCCAGACATTCCTTCCTTCTTTCTTTCTTTTTTTTTTTTCTTTCTCAAGTAACTTCTGCCACTGCCTTGATTGTATATATGAGGTGAAGGAGTGAGGCTCAGAGAGGTTGTTGCTGGCCCAAGGGCACTCAGCAGCATGGGACAGAATTGAGAATGTGCATGTGTGGAGGAGAAGGCATCGAACTAGTGGCTGAATTAATGAGCCCATTTCCGCGAGGTCCCTTAGCAGCGGTAGCTTGTCTCCTGTGATAGTGAGTAGCTGTGTCCTGGAACTCCGGACTATTAAAATGTGCTCCTTAAAACTAAAAAGTCTTATTATCCATGCATTGTTTCACTTTTGGAGTTGTGGCTAAATAGGAAAGGTTTGCATGGAGCCAGGAATGCTCTCTGAGTTGGAAAAGGGAATTCACCCGTGTATTATTTTAAGGCTATTTCCCTTGCAGCTTTCTCTGTTGGTGTGAATTTTAAAAACAAACCGACAAAGAATCACCAGCAGGCTCTCAGAGAGCCGGGTAGCAACGGAACGGGTGGCTCCTGGAAGCAGGCACGTTCTGGAGAGCTGCTCTCCAGCCTTTTCCATTGCCAGCCATGTTGACTTGGCCACCGTTTCAGGACTGGGTCAGACTCTCCTAAGGAGGTTGTAAAATGCTTTTGTCCGTTCCTTTTTGTCCTGGAACAAAGGAGTTTACCGTCCACCCACAGAGCCTGTCTAGCGCTGGTGTGTCCCTGTCGCAGATTAAGCATTTAAATCAATGAGTCTTTTCTTAGTTTGATTTGCTAGGGGGGTTTAATCTGTTTTGTGTAGTGCCTTGGAGCTTACAGATTTTCCCCCCCTCCATTCTAATTCACTAAGAGCAAGCAGGAGGGATAGGCGAGTGAACATGGCTGCAGTTTTTCCTGCTTAAGATTGCTTGGATCTTTTTAAATGACTGTACCAGGAGGATTTCGCAGTTGTACAGAGACGGATATTTCTTCAAAAATATTTATCAATTCTACACTCACCCCACCGGCTGGTTCAGAGAAGCACTATGATGCTACCTTATTGACTCTGCTGGTCCTGGGATCCTACAGCCTTTGTATAGTTCCTTTGTTAGCCACGCTTACTGGGAAAAGAAGTAGGTCGATGATTTCTGGTTTGATTCTTTTCTTTGTAAGCATGCTTAAATTTTACTCAATAAATTGATTTAGTACCTCTTGATTGTTATTTTGGTAATTCGTAATTTGTTGATTGCAATATTGGCGAGTTTACGTTTAAGTTGTGAATGGTTCTGAACAGAATCAGATTTGTTCTGTGTTTTCTGTGTTTTCAGACTTACTATAATTCAGTAGCATTGTCAAGGTGCTGAATACATGAAATTACCTTTTTACTAAAGACTATTTGGTCTCATTTCTCCTTCAATAAGCTGTAGTTTTGTGTATGTAGCTCATACTTGTATGAGGATAGAAAAATATTTTCCTAGAATTAAAACATCGCTTCTTTGATTATTCTGCTCATTATATTCAAATATATTAAAGATATGTAACTTTGAAAGATTACCTTAAAACATGAAAAAATCATTTTGAACTGATTTTTTTTCCTTTTTCTGATAATGACGGGTCATGTGAGAAAATAATCTTTTGATCACCGTTTTCAGACTGAGTTAAGCATTTAAACCCCTCTCAAGAATGTGTTCTCGCTTTGTTGCTCATTTCTTTGTGATGTGATATTGTTAGTGGCATCATTTAAGAACTTTTGAGGTCCATAGTGCTGTTGTAAAATTAGCAGCTGGTCCTTGGTACTTTGGAATCCTATAGAAATATCGTTATTGAGTTAAAAGACCAATGACTAAATTAAGAAATATAAGACAATCCATTTTTCTTGTTTGGAGGTTTTAGCAGGTTCTTTCTGTGTATTCTTGTATATGTAGAAAATTTAGAAGTTGAGATAGTGATTTTCTTTTGGATATTAGCCTAAAACATTACATAGTAGCTTCTAGGTCAAGTGCACTCACGTATAGAGTTGAAACATTCTTAAGCTTTCCCAGACTCCCCTAAAGTCCAATTTTTAAGATCATTATATAAAAATAGGAATGGTAGGTCTTGAATAGAGTTGAAGGTTTGAGGGCCATTGTGTATGTGTGAGAAGGAAGCCTTTAGTGAGTGTATAAATATGCCCCTTTACCAAATGTGAAATCCAAGGCTTTCTTCTTCGCAGTTAGACACACACACACACACACACACACACACACACACACAAATGTTTGTTTGTTTTTAGAGACAGGTGGTGAAAGGGGAAATGCAGGAGGTGCACACCAACACTATTCGTACTCTTCTGGAATTTAGGAGAATCGGAGGGTAGCTACAGAAATGCAGTATTCTTTGCCTTTGCCTTCATGGCCAGCCCTGGCTCCACCGGTATCATACATAGAAAAGGGCGTTCACCTAGACTCATCCCAGTGTTCCTTCCAGCTCAGGGGAAGGAGGATGACTTTCCACCCTCTCAGCCTCGGAGTCCTCACCAAGAATGGGAGGGCAGCACTGTCACCCTAAAACTCCTTGTAGCAAAAATGTTTCTCACCCCTTCGATTTCCTTCCCTTCAATAAGATGGGGTCGAAGGGTCTGGAAGGTGGGTGTTCAGGTTGTTGAAGTGATCAGGCTAGTAGAAGGATTCCTCTTATTTACCTGCAGGCTGATGGCAAGGGAGTATTGTCTCCCCTGCCTCCACTGGTCAGTTGGTCAGAAGTACCTAGAGTGGATTGTTGAACGGTTTTCAGGCTGCTTCCAGGTTCAGAGGGAAAGGTTGTGTTTGACTAGTGATGTCTGCCACGGGTGAGGAAGGGGACGAGAGGCAGTGGACATACTCTAGCCCTGTATCATGTGCTTAATACGTATGCATATCCAAATAGATGACTAAATAAGAAAATACTGTTATCTAGATGGGCATTAATTTTGTTTTCATTTTTGCAGTGGTTTTCTGGGATACAGAGAGACATTCTTGTTCGTACACTGTCGAGTAACTCTGCTTTTGGAATTTGGAGTGTAGACTTCAGTAGCTACTTGACTTCAAGCCAGGTGGGCACATGATCTGGCACAGTGGGTAGCGTTACACACACTGACAAAAAAAATTCCAGAAATAAGCAGAATGTTGGCTCTGTGTATGTACAGAACTCAATAAACAACAACAAAAAATAACTGTTAGTCAGATGCCCGAATGTAGTATGAAATGTTAGTTTGCAAATACATCTGAAACAATGAGAAGCCCTTCTGTAATAAGAAAATAATTTCTTCTGCCTGGGCTTCTCTGAGAAGCTCTTCATATTCTCTTCAGACTCTATTATCTCTCTTACTCATTTTCATTTGAGTCACACTTAGACCATGGGGAATAACAGATTCCAGAGATTCTCTGGAATCTGTTATTCTGACATAATCGAGGCTACTAGAACCAAGGAGCACAACAGAATAGGGGAAGTTTTAAATTGTTCTTACAGCTGCTGGGACCTAGGTGACCACATATTGGATATCACTTATTGACTCTTGAGACGAACTGTTGCTCAGGGATCATGGCCCTTGTAGACTGTGCTGAGGAGAATTTCGTGGATGTTGTGGCTTCAGTGGGTCTATAATAGGAAAGCCTACAGTTCTTCCTTCCTATTATCAGGAAAGCCAGCCCCTTCGTTCTACATCTCCTTGACTTTCACACTGCTACCCCACTCACAACACTTTGCTCTGGTCACCAGATGTATGGCAGTTTCTACCCCAGCAAGCAATTCCTTGGGACACCAGCTGGGTGGTCTTCAGTCCTGACACTGTCTACTGGGGATGGCAGCAGATCCCACAGGTTAAGGGGTCACTCCTGCAGGACTGGCCCCCACCTCCTTCAGATGCCAGTCACAAGTCCAGGGGTTGTCAACTGTACTTCTCACAATGAGCCTTTGGGGCAATTCCAACAACTCCTTTCTTGGGTATGATGAATTTGCTAGAGCAGCACACAAAACTGAAGTAAACATTTACTTTACTTACCAATAAATGCCCGGTTCTTATAAAAGGGTATAACCGAGGATACGGAGGACCATCTAGATGGAACTGATGCGTTGGGCAAGGTATGCAGAAGGGGTGAAGAGGGTGCATCCCCTCTGTAGGTGTGCACCAACTCAGAAGCTCTCCTGTCTCAACAGTTGGAGAATTTTATGGAGGCTTCCATAAAAAGGCATGATGGATCCTTAAGTTAATTTTTAGCCCTTTTTCCTTCTCAAGAAAATGGAGGGTATAACTGAAAATTCCAAGATTCTAACCATGGCTTGGTCTTTCCAGTGGCCATCTCCCATCTGGGAACCTACCCAGAATCACCTTTTCAGAACAAAAGATACTCCTGTTGCCAAAGAAATTAGGATTTCAGGAGATCTGTGTTAGGAACTGGGGGCAGAGACCCAATATATATTTTCTATATCTCACCACTTTTGGTACCTGAGTACCATATTTGTTTAGTGAGGGCCCTGTGAAAGCATATGTACCATTTCCAAACTTGATTTTCAAACCCCCTCATTATACATAGAGAGATGAAGGGGTTCATAGCGATGCAGTGGCCAAGTCAGGACCAGAACTCAGAGATCATAGTTTCGGTTCCACCACTTGAAATTATGGTAGTTATTATATTGGAACTTTGGTCACCAAAGTTTGGATGTAATATCTCTGGATAATGGAAAATTTAGACACCATCAAGATACCCAATCAGCTGCCGTGGTAGGGACTGAAATGAGCAGGATAAATAGTTTCAGGATACCCTGCCTTATAGAGAAGGACATCCTTCAAGTGGGGTTTACTAGAAAGCAACGCACCAACAAAGAGTATTTAGGGAACTCAAAGATGTGTAACTGTTGGTCATAAAAGTGTGTGCAGCTCAGCATAGATTGTCCCCACCATTGGTGAACAGGGAAGGAGTGGAGGTGCGAAGTGTGTCAGTCGATGATCAGAGAGAGAGAGTGTGTGTGTGATAGCACCTGATCAAACTCAAAACTTTATCCTTGTATATGGATTTGATCCTCCCGTGTTACGAAGTTGATGATAGATCTGGGTCCAGTGTTTACGCTGAGCCTAAAGAGTGGCTCTTTGTTTCCAGGACAACACCTCCGGTCTGGTGTGACGGACCACGGAGGGACAGGAGAATTGTGCCTCATGAGAGTTTTTTCTTGTGCTTTAGTGAAAAATCCCTTTAGTCTGTTCTTTGGAAACTGAAGGTCTTTGTTTTTAAAGCTGAGAAATGAGAAGTATAAATGAATTTATGATCATACGATTTTATATTAGGTCTATAAATTCCACTCAGTTCAACTTCTCAGAACCTGAGTAGGTGACTTATTTGCTACTGATGAATTTAAAAAAAAAAAAAAAAGTTTCAGGAAGGCTAAAATCCCAGTTGTTAGAATACATGGTAAAGACTTTAATACCATCATTGACTTCCTTTTGGAATTTTAATTTAGCAAAGGTGAAAATGCTAATTGAAACCCACTTTATATGAAAACGTAAAAGATATGCTCTACGCAATTTGGCCTCTGTTAAGACCATGAAGTCCTTTGCCACCCATCCTTAAAAAGGTTCTGTTGAATTTTATAGCAGTGGTGTCTTCAGTACTGTCATTTACCTTAGCTCCCTGTAATTTTCACCTTCAGAAAGACCACGTCTTTGGGTTCTGGAGAAAGATAATTGGAAAGAAGCATAGGAAATTGACAGAAACCTCTCAGTGGGAGGGAAGATTCTGTTGATCTGACCTCATACGGGAAGTGTTGTATGGGCACAGGAAGAATGAACAGATGGCTCATTGTAGAGTGCCTTGACATACATCAGGAGAGAATAACAGCATGTCTTTACAGGTTTAACTGTTAATATCTATAAACACTGTTCTAGGAGTTAGGATAGTATAACCGAGTGAAAAACTACCGTCTTTGAATTTGAAACGTAGTTATAAATAAGATAGAATCTCACCCTCTTCTAATGGGAGGTAAAGAAAGGAATCAGCGTTGGTAATAAGGAAATTTATGATTATGCATTGAGTATTAGAATATAACTGGATGCTTAGAACTATGATTTGACCATCACTGGATTTTGTAAAAAATCCAGTCTGGGTTAGTGGCAGGGAAATTAATCTTGGGAACCAAGTAGTGAAGGAGCACACCTCATAGATTTCTCCTCTGGCTCAGTTAGTCTATGGGATTAAAAAAAAAAAAATGCTGGAGGTTTATACAGTTAGCAAGAGGACATGGATAAAAAGATTAACTTTTATGGGGGAAAAAAAGGACCAGAAAACTTTCCAGGTTTTTTTTTTTTTTTTTTTTAAGATTTCATTTATTTATTTAACAGAGAGAGCACAAGCAGGGGGAGCACAGAGGGAGGAGAAGCAGGCTCCCCGCTGAGCAGGGAGCCTGCCATAGGGCTCTATCCAGGGGTCCAGGGATCATGACCTGAGCTGAAGGCAGCCACTTAACCAACTGAGGCACCCAGACACTTTTTCTTAGATATGGAGAGAAAAGGACTAAGTGCTGGGTTTATGCTCTTGAGTGTTGTGTAACATGGTAATCTCTTAAGAAAAGGGACACAGTGATGTTCAAAATCCTTAGAAGCTAAGCTTCTGGACGGTGTATTTTTTCAAAAATGACTTAATTACAGAGAATGGTGAATTTAGAATGGTGTTTTAAGGAAATACTGATTTTCCTTTTTTTTTTTTTTTTTTTTTTTGTCCCCTTAGGTCATTGTTGCTGATTTTTTTTTTTAATACCACTTAATTAGGTTTGAAACCATTTGTTTTGATCTTTACATGCTGGTACTATTTTTCAAACCTTTATTCTGAGGTTTTTGACACTACTGAGATTTTATTTTATTTTTTAAAGATTTTATTTATTTGAGAGACAGAGATAGAGAAAGAGTGAGAGGGGAGGTCAGAGGAAGAAGCAGACTCCCTATGGAGCTGGGAGCCTGATGTGGGACTTGATCCCGGGACTCCGGGATCATGACCTGAGTCGAAGGCAGTTGCTTAACCAACTGAGCCACCCAGGCAGCCCAACACTACTGAGATTTTAAAATGTAGACTCCCCCTGCCTGAAACACTGAAATAAATGATAGTAATGGTGTTACAGTCCTAAAGTAGACACAAAGCCCACTTAATTATACCATAGCAGAGGAACACTATTGCCCAGGTTCTCATCATGGATCAAAAATAGATGAAAATATAACATGAAAGTGCATTCTTACTTGGAGTCCGGAGTGCAGGAAACAAGCCCTGTTCCTTTCCTTATCCTCTGCCCTTTTCTCTGCACCAAGTACAAATACAAATCTTAACCGTTCTGTAGAAGATTAGGTTTCCCTTTATAATCCATTGAGAAGCCAGCCATAAAAGCCAAGAGAAATGCACAATTTTGAAAAAACCTGTATGAATGTGGGCTACACAGTTGCCTCAAGCAACTGAAAGATACTTTGTTTTTATTTGTTTTGATACTTAGTTTTGTGATATTGAAGGGCTTTGGTCATTACTGGGCAAAAGCAAAAATAAGAAGCAAGACATCTACTTCAGGTTTTGCTCTGATTCTCCATGGTTTCAGACTTTGGTTCTGATAGGAAATCATAACCGGTTGTAAATGATCACTATTATTTTTTAAAGCTTGTTCTTTATTCTGAAGTCTCACTGTCCATCGATATGTTAAGTTTATCTTTTGAGTCCTAGTGAAGAACCAGAGGCAAAATCAGAGACGAGCAAAATGGCAGGGACCCTCTCCAGGGTTCATGGGCCAATTACACCTTAAGTGTAGTAGTTGTTCACTTAATTTTTCCCACTAACTTTTACCCTGACATGGGCCCTGGGAGATGGTGTAGGTCTACTTCTGTGGCAGTGCCCTTGGCCTAGTTAAATGTAATGGACTCAGAATTTTAGAGCATAGCCTAAGCAAAGTTGACGAGCACCACAGTTTCTCCAAAAGTTGTTGAGTCATTGTTATACCTGGAAACCACTTGTGTTTTCTTTTCTTTCCAAGAGGATTCCCATGTGAGTAGAGAGGAAAGATTGACGTGCCATGTCAAAGGTGGTTTTCATGATTTAAGTGTTTCATGATTTAATGTTTCTGCTTTGGGACTTCGGCATCTCTGTTCCAGGGAGGATGATGGGGTTCTCCCAGCTGGAGCAGGGGAGGAGAGAACCAGATCTCAGCCTTGGAGCTACCAAGGCATTTGCACGTTCTTATTCTGACATTAGTAGCACAGCTGCCTGCCTGCGTTTATTCTTACTAGATGATTGACACAGCGCTCTTGTCCTCCTGGGGATCGAGGATCTTTGTAGCTGCACCTTGGGCAGGCTTATTACGTGGTACGGATGGCTGTAAAATTTATCTCCCACCTTTTATTTGAGATGAAAGCTGAACTGGATGAAATATATCAACTTGGATTATGCCAGGATGTATGGTCATTTGGTTTGTGTGTGTGTGTGTTTTGGGGGGGGGGCAGGGAATTTTGTTTTTTAGTGTGGTCACTTTGGATGTAGTATTTCCCTTGCGTCCCTGAGGACAGGAGCTATAGAGACTGTCCGTCGTCATATTTCCAAGGTGCAGGAATGGCTGGCACGTTGGAGGTGCTTAGTGAGTACTTGTTGATTCGTGAAGGAAGGAATGCGTTGTGGACAACTGATGCTGTATTTCACTGTAAAATGAGACGTGCTCTTTCTTATTCCAGCTGGAAATGCCGCTGTCCTCAAGTATGAGGAAAAACCTCCCAAACCAGCGTTTCAGAACGGTTCCTCGGGATCCTTATATTTGAAGCCTTTGGTATCCAGAGCTCATGCACACTTACTAAAAACTCCTCCAAAAGGTATGTTCCTCATTGCAGAGAAAAGCAGAAAGACAAGACTTTTTAAGTCCTGATCTCATAGAAAGTTAGATTTTGGCAACTAGGTTCATAGCACATCAAACAGTTATTTACAAGAGTATCTCTGAAGAAAGACACATATTTCATTTTTGCAGCAAAGTAGATTTTCTTAGAGACTGTAGGTTCTGTGGTTAAAACTTGATACCTGTAAACACAGGTATAAGGTAAAAATAAGTGAAACTATCCTTAGGTAGTGAACTAAAACAATGAGATTGAAATCTATAGTTTAATTCCCACTTTTGGTCCAAACTATGTACTTTTTTCTGTTCTTTGTCTTTTCCTTCTTTGTATTATTCACTTAGTAATTGCCATGGCTGTGAAGAAGAACTTTCAGTTTACAAAATACGTGGTATATACTTAGTAGGCAATGTTTTCATGCAGCTTTATCCCCAAATCTGAAGTGGATTTTAAGCACACTAGAAGTTGGATTCGTGCTTAGTGAATTGAAAGACTGCTTCACTCAAAGAATTATGAATGAGAAACTTGAAGTAGACTGTGTGACCCTGTGAGAGGTGGTGTCAGTTTTTTTTAAGAGAAATATTTTATTTACACTAGTAGTAGATCTCAGCTACTGTAGTACTCTGGGATATAACCATCTTATTGGATAACAGGAAAAATATCTTCCAGTATTTCAGTTTTAACCGAGTGAAATTGCTTAGTTATAGAGTAAGAAACAATTAATGATTTGGGAAGGCATGGGGGAAATAAAAATTATGTATCTCCCTTACCTCGATATCTAGGTTAAAATATATCTAATGAATTTTCTTGATTTCTAGTAGTCCTAAAAATAAAGGAAAAATAGCTTGCAAATATATTCTTAACAGACAATTTCAATTAGAAAAGTTTAATGAAAACAGTGCAGTGGTTTGTATGAGTGAAGTGAGAAGGAGGTAAGAGAAGTATTCGGAACTGGACAGATAACATGTTGTCAAATGTAAGTGAGGAATGTCTGCCTAGATGACACCATTTTCAAGCACTCGTTCAACATTCACACAACTGTTTTACCTTAAGTTCAAGGGAAATACAAAGTAAGTTTCGCTCCCGAGTTGTAGTTAAGAACCCCTTTTGTTGGCCTGTAAGAATTAGCCTTTTGATTTTTTTTTTTTTTGAAAATTTTATTTATCCATTTGTAGAGAGAATGAGAGAGCCCAGCAGGGGGAGCAGCAGGCAGAGGGAGAGGGAGAAGCAGGCTCCCCACTGAGCAGGGAACCTGATGCAGGACTCGATCCCAGGACCCTGGCATCATGACCTGAGCCGAAGGCAGATGCCGCATTGATTGAGCCACCCAGGTGGCCCTAGCCTTTTGATTTGATAATTCCTCTACTTTTAACAGTGACAGAATGTGGCAGTAGCCACAGTGGAACACACCCTCATGCCTGCATGTCAGGGAAGACACAGAACCAGACAGGGTCCTCGTTCGTTCCATCCGCTGCGAGCAGCTGTTGTGTTTCCTCCAGTTTTCTCAGGGCATGGGGTGTACACACTCTTGTGTTTTGCTCTTTATTGTGTGGTGATCACAAGAGTGGCTTCCTTTGCAAAGACTGTGCTATAGTGTGTCTTCCAGTTCCATAGTTCCTGGACTCTTTCCGACTTCTGCCATGGCACATAATACCGAGGTGAGCGAACATTTTCGAGTGTGAACATTCATTGCTTCGGATCCCAATAACTTCTAATGGGGTGTCCTTGAAAGAGGAATCACCGGTTAAGCTGTATGAATCTTTCTGAAATTGTTTACATGTTACTCAGTACTTCTCCAAAAAGATGTTAGTGTCTCATGGAAGCGTGAGAGTGTCTGTTGCTGTTCCTCCTTCTCAACATTTGTGTGTATGTGTGTAGAACCCTGTGGTACTTGAGGTTAATCATCTAGTGAATATTTATCAACCCTTTCTCTTTCTACACTACTGAAGAGAAAAAAGGCATAAATATTGGCAAAAAGATTCTTTACTGTGCCAGCAGGTTCTTACCTGTGCATGGTCTTAAATAAGTTTCTAATGCAACCGATGACCCATTGCTGGAATGACATCAGTATGTGAATCTGTTGCGGGTGGGGGGGGTTGTTTTGTTTTACAGATTTTATTTATTTATTTGTCAGGGAGAGACATCGAGAGAGGGAACACAAGCAGGCGGGGCGGGCGAGGGAGAAGCAGGCTTCCCTCTGAGCAGGGAGCCTGATGTGCAGCTCGATCCCAGGACCCTGGGATCACGACCTGAGTGGAAGGCAGACGTTTAATGAATGAGCCACCCAGGTGCCCTGAGTCTGCGGTTTTTATTGATGATGATAAAGCCCCAGCACCTACACATCCACCAGTAGCTGAGAAGGGATATCAAACTCTGATACTAATTAACTTGCGGAGAATTGGCACTTCATGATTCCGCTGATCACTTTATGGAATAGGGAATTCCAGTTTTCCAATACGTCTTGCTGTTGAATTTGCCATCTTTTGTATCACAAAGGTTTTTTTTTTTAACTTTTTTCTTTATTTAAACTCAATTAATTGACATAGAATATATTATTAGTTTCTGAGGTAGACGTCAGCAATTCATTAGTCTTATATAATACCGTGTGCAGGGGTGCCTGGGTGGCTCAGTGGGTTAAAGCCTCTGCCTTCAGCTCGGCTCGTGGTCTCAGGGTCCTGGGATGGAGCCCCGCATCGGGCTCTCTGCTCAGCGGGAGCCTCGTTCCCCCTCTCCCGCCTGCCTCTCTGCCTACTTGTAATCTCTGTCTATCAAATAAATAAATAAAATCTTAAAAAAAAATACCGTGTGCACATTATATCACAGGCCCTCTTTAATGTCCATCACCCTGTTACCCCATCCCCTCAACTTCCTCCCCTCCAGCAACCCTCAGTTTCTTTCTTATGAATAAGAGTTTCGTATGGTTTGTTTTCCTCTCCGGTTTCATCTTGTTTCACTTTTTTCTCTCTTCCCATATGGTCCTCTGACTTGTTTCTTAAATTCCTGTATGACAAAGGTTTTGCTTGAGTGGGAATGAATGATTTTCATTTATAATGGCCACACATTTTTTTTCCATTTTATTTTATTTCTTGGCCACACATGTTTTAGTTTTATTTTTTAAAGATTTTATTTATTTATTTGACAGAGATCACAAGTAGAGAGGCAGGCAGAGAGAGAGAGAGAGAGGGAAGCAGGCTCCCCGCTGAGCAGAGAGCCCGATGCGGGACTCGATCCCAGGACCCTGAGATCATGACCTGAACCGAAGGCAGTGGCTTAACCCACTGAGCCACCCAGGCGCCTGCCACACATGTTTTAAAAGGTTTTATTGATTGATTGATTGATTTGATGGAGTGTGAGTGAGCTTCAGGAGGGTCTGTGGGAGAGAGAGTCTCAAGCCGACTCATGAACTTGGAGCTACAAAAAATAGCTGACACAGGGCTGGATCTCACAACTGTGAGATCATGACCTGAGCAGAAACCAAGAATCAGGCGCTTAACCAACTGAGCCACCCAGGGGCTCCTAATGGCCATATATTTTAAGACAATGTAGTCTCTGAGATTCTATAGATAGAATGTGGCAACCGTTCTAACTAGTAATTTGCAGATGATGATGCTTTAGAATGACCGTCTCTGGGCAAGTAGAAGCACTCCTAGTTTTCTTCTAGTGCCTTATCCTTGTAGCTCTGTACGTATTACAGCTACTTGTATTTCTCGTCATACTTATTAATGTATAACTGACAAAACTGTAGTATGTTTGGTGATTTGATACACACACTGTGTATCAAATGATTTGATACATACACACTGCAAAAGGAGCCCCTGGTTGTGTCATACTGGGTCAGTTTGGAGAAGAAGCTTCAGTAGTTTTTCCTTCCTAGCTGAGTAGCAAGTGAATTGGATTTAATGCCTGGCAGTTTTAGAAATGACAACTAGTGGTTGTCTTTCATAAATACCCTGCCTTTTTTGTGGCATCAGCAGTGGAATAGCATTAACTGTGTAATATGCATGTAAATTCAGTCCTGTTAACATTACACTCCAGCTGTTCTTTATTGAAAATATACTCTCGGGGCGCCTGGGTGGCTCAGTGGGTTAAAGCCTCTGCCTTCGGCTCAGGTCATGATCCCAGGGTCCTGGGATCGAGCCCCGCATTGGACTCTCTGCTCGGCAGGGAGCCTGCTTCCTCCTCTCTCTGCCTGCCTCTCTGCCTGCTTGTGATTTGTCTGTCAAATAAATAAATAAAATCTTTAAAAATATATATATATACTCTCATTTTCCTGTCCTGTGTAATTTGTGACTGTGAATTCATATCACCCTTAAACTCTCATCCTAATGTTATTTGGAATATCATTTTATACCTAGAATATACTTGTTAAAGTTGACTGTATTTCAGTGGTATTTCTTGTCTAGAACCTAAAATTTACGTATTGGATTTTTTTGGAAAATACTCTTGTTTTGGGGCACCTGGGTGGCTCAGTTGGTTGGGCTTTTGCCTTCCGCTCGGGTCATGATCCCGGGGTCCTGGGATCGAGCCCTGTGTCGGGCTCCCTGCTTGGCAGGAGGCCTGCTTCTTCCTCTCCCACTCCCCCTGCTTCTGTTCCTTCTCTCGTTGTGTCTCTCTCTCTCTCTGTGTCAAATAAATAAATAAATAAAATCTTGAAAAGAAAGAAAGAAAGAAAATACTCTTGTTTTGAAAATATTTTTAAATGGCTATTTTTTGTGTGGTATTTTACTCAAAACATGTTTTTTACAAATATTTCTTTTGTTTTTTAGGTCCCTCAAGAAAAAACCTATTTACCGCTTTTAATGTGGGTAAGTAACAACTTTAAATATGGAGGGGAAAAAAGAATCTTTTTATAAAGTCACGTTATCATTGCAAGTACTTGAATATATTTACAGTGGTGTTTTTTTTTTACTGTTTTGCTTAAAACAGAATTTCAGGTTTGTGGCATAAACTTAACTGCTTATGACTTGGACCAGCATAGGTTAAAACTTGGGTCAGCACAATTAACAAGCGATCCAACACAAAAGGACGTTTTATTAACAACAGATAATTTTAGTTTTTTAAAATGATTTTTTAAAAATGTGATCTAAAGTGGAGAATATAATTTTTTCTCTGATAAATGCTCTTTTAAAATTGTATAGTTTTCCATTGCTATATCTCTCATATACACCTTTTAACAATTCAGCTTCACATTCTTCTGTTCCTTTTTACACTTCTACTGAGCAAACTTGCATCGGTCTTTAAAAATCACTTCACACATTTGAAGTACAACTGGGAATTTAAAAGTTTTGTCTCTTGAGAAGCCATAAAGAGTTATGAATTGTATTACTAGAGTTCCTATATTTGATTTATAGTTGATCAGGTCCCCATATACTACTGTATTTTCTAATTTAATATTCATTTATAAGACAGTTACGTGGCTTCAAAATGCATTGAAGATTAGAACAGGAATTAAAAAGGGAGAAAGGTATTAGAGCACAGTGACTATAGTTTATTGTGCTTGTGACCATGTTCAGTGCTAAGGATACAGTAGCAAGCTAGAGATGTACAAGGGCCTTCTCTTCAGGAAGCTAGGCAGGAGGTGTAAGTTTGTGAGGCCCTGTATTTACAAAGTAATTAAAATAGGGTTGATATATTAGTATAAGGGATAGCTAATACCCTTAAAGTTGCCATGCTGTGTCCAGTTTCTCAGCTTAATCAAACATGTGTGAGGGAATTATATTAAAATTGTTAACCTTTTTTGAGCTTAAAACTAGAGAAGACTCAACCATCCAGAGTAATTTAAATTCTAAATGTCCCCAATAGCCCGAGATTGAATATATTTTTACTAAATCTTTTCTAATTTAAAAAAACATAAACTATTCTAGACACATTGAGATTTTTATTTTCTTTTGTTTTAAATTCCTAGCACAACTGGGTATTTCAGGGAAAAAGAGAGCTAATATGCTGTAGAATGATTTTATGTTAGAAAATCAGGTAACATTTAATAGGAAGCTAGATGGTATAACTCTGTTTAACTGAGAAACTTCGAGAATGTTTTCCAAAGTGCACCATTTTACATTTCCACCACAGTATATGAGGGGTCTAGTTCCTTCACATTCCTGGCAACACTTGCTTTTATCTTTCTTTATTATAGCCATTTTAGTGGGAATGAGATGGTATCTCATTGTGGTTTTGATTTGCATTTCCCTGAAGGCTAATGATGTTGAGAATCTTTTCATGTGTTTATTGGCCATTTGTAGGTCTCCTTCGGGGAAACATTTATTCAAATCCTTTGCCCATTTAAAAATTACTTGTATTGTTGAATGGTAGGAGTTCTTCATATATAACCTTAATAACCAGATCCTTATCAGATCCTGATTTGTGAATATTTTCTCCCACTCTTTTCACTTTTTAATAGTGCCATTTGAAGCACTAATATTTCCAGTTTTGATGCAGTCCAGTTAATTAGTTTTTTCTTTTGTCGCTTAAGCTTTTTTTAAGTTGAAGTAGAGTTGACATACAATATTTAAGGTGTAGGATACAGTGAACATTTATATATACCAAAATGACCACAATAAGTCTAGTTAGTATCTGTCACCACAGAAAACTTCTAAGATATTATTGACTGTATTCCCAATGCTGTACTTAACATGCCTGTGATGTATTTATTTTGTAAGTGGAAGTTTGCACCTTTTAATCTCCTTCACCCATTTTCCCATCCCCCAACACCTTTTCCTCTGGCAGCCACTTGTACTGTTGACCCCAGAACAACATGGGTCTGAACTGAATGGGTTCACTTATACATGCCCTTTTTTCAATAAATACAGTATAGTACTATAAATGTGTTTTCTTTCCTTTTAATTTTCTTATTAACATTTTTTTCTAGCTTACTCCATTGTAAGAATATAGTATATAATACATATAGGCCACAAAACATGTGTTACAGTACTCTTTATGCTATCAGTAAGGCTTCTAGTCAACAGTAGCCCAATAGTTAAGTTTTAGGAGAGTCAGAAGTTGTGTACAGATTTTCAGCTGAGGGGGAATGTCAGCACCCCTAATGCCTGGATTTCTCAAAGGTCAACTGAATTTATGAGTCTATTTCTGTTTGTTCATTTCTTTTGTTTTGTTAGATTCCACATATAAATGAAATCATATAGTATTTGTCTTTACCTGTCCAACTTGTGTCTCTTAGCGTAATACTTTCTAGATACATCTGTGTTGCTGCAAATGGCAAAATCTTACTCTTTTTTATGGCTAAGTAATATTTCATCGTGTATCTATACCACATACTCTATCCATTCGTTTATTGATGAACATGTAGTTTATTTCCAATTGGTTATTACAAAAAATGCTACATGGAGTATAGGGGTACATATATCTATTCAAGTTAGTGTTTTCATGTTCTTCAGATAAATATCCAAAAGTGGAATTGCTAGATTGTATGGTATTTCTATTTTTTAGTTGTTGATGAACTACCATATTGCTTTCCATAGTGGCTGCACCAGTGAATGTTCCCACCAATGGTGCATGAAGGTTTTCTTTTCCTCACATCCTCACCCACATTGGCTATTTCTTGTCTTTTCAATAGTAGCCATTCTGATGGGTGTAGGATAATATTTTACAGACGTTATGACTTGCATTTTCCTGATGATTAGTAATGTTGAACATCTTTCCATGTATCTGTTGTCCACCTGTTATATGTCTTTGGAAAAATGTCTATTCAGTTCCTCTGCCCAGTTTTAATTGGACTGTTGGTTTGTTTTTGTTTCATTTTTGGTGTTGAGTTGTGTAAGTTCTTCATATATTTTGGATATTAACTCCCTATTGGACATATCATTTGCAAATATCTTCTCCCATTCAGTCGGATGCCTTTTTATTTTTTAACGGTTTCCCTTGTGCAAAAGCTTTTTAGTTTGATACAGTTCTAATTGTTTATTTTTTTTTATTGCCCTTTTCTGAGGAGACAGATGCCAAAAAAAATATTGATAAGACTATGTTTTTTAGTTTTATTTTTTCAGATCTTACATTTAGGTCTTCAAACCATTTTGAGTTGACTCCTGGTAATGTTTTGAATAAAGGTGATGATCATGTGCATCCTTGTCTTAGTCCTGCTCTTAGAGGAAAAGCTTTTTCCTGTTGAGTATGATGTAAGCAGTAGGTTTGTTATATATGGCCTATATTATGCTGAGGTATATTCCCCGTATACCCATTTTCTTGAGAGTTTTCATCATAAATGGATGTTAAATTTTGTCAGATGCTTTTTCTACATCTATTTACCATTCATTTTGTTAAGGTGGTTTATCACGTTGATTGATTTATGGATGTTGGACCACCATTGCATATCTGGAATAAATCTTACTTGATCATGGCTTATGATCCTTTTAATGTAGTGTTGAATTTGGTTTTCTAACGTACTGTTGAGAATTTTTGCATCAATGTTCACCAGGAATGTTGGCCTGTGATTTAAAAAAAAAAAAAAAATTTTTTTATAAACATATAATGTATTTTTAGCCCCAGGGGTACAGGTCTGTGAATCGCCAGGTTTACACACTCCACAGCACTCACCATAGCACATACCCTCCCCAATGTCCATAACCCCACCCCCCTCTCCCGACCCACTCCCCCCAGCAACCCTCAATTTGTTTTGTGAGATTAAGAGTCACTTATGGTTTGTCTCCCTCCCGATCCCATCTTGTTTCATTTATTCTTTTCCTATCCCCCAAACCCCCCATGTTGCATCTCCCCTTCCTCATATCAGGGAGATCATATGATAGTTGTCTTTCTCCGATTGACTTATTTCGCTGAACATGATACGCTCTAGTTCCATCCATGTTGTCGCAAATGGCAAGATTTCATTTCTTCTGATGGCTGCATAGTATTCCATTGTGTATATATACCACATCTTCTTTATCCATTCATCTGTTGATGGACATCTAGGTTCTTTCCATAGTTTGGCTATTGTGGACATTGCTGCTATAAACATTCGGGTGCATGTGCCCCCTTCCTGCCCTTCTTGATATTACTTTTCCTTTGTGTCTTTGTGGAAGAGCTGTTCTGCTAGTCTTGAGGGCATTCTCAGAGCGTTGTCTGTTTGTAGTTGAAACCTTGGTGTGTCTGGGGGAGGAGGTAAGCTCAGGATTCTCCCCTCCGCCACCTTGATCCTCTCTCTGGTTCTAATGCTCTGTAGAAGCCGTTGATTGATGCAAGGTCATGAAGCTTTATGCTCTATTATCTTATAAGATTTTTAGACTTTAAGCTCTTAGGCTTAGGCCTGTGATCCATTTTAAGTTAATTTTTGTAATTGAAATAGAGGGTCCAGCTTCATTGTTTTACATGTAGATATTCAGTTGTCCCAAAACCGTTTGTTGAAAACACTAATCTTTCCATATTGAAATTGTCTTGGCACCTTTGTTATAAATAGTTGCCTATAAATGTGAGAATTTATTTCTGGACTCTCAAATCTATTCCATGGATCTATGTGTCTCTCTTTGCTAATACCACACTGTTGCTTACTGCGGTATATAATAAGCTTTGACATCAGGTAGTGTGAATTATTCTAACTTGTTATTTTTCAAGATTCTTATGGCTATTCTGGGTTCCTGGAATTTCTGCATGAGCTTTTGGGTCAGTGTCTATTTCTACAAAAAAACAGCTATGATTTTTATAGAGATTGCATTGAATATATAGATGAATTTGTAGAGTATTTCTATTTTTACAATATCAGGTATTTTGATCTATGATTATGGGAGATCTTCCCTTTTAGTTAGATTTTTTTTTTCATCAATAATTTTGTCGTTTTCAAGATAACAAGTTTTGCAGTTCTTCTGGTGAGTAATTGTATGCAACCTTTCTATGCTTTGGAAAGTGCTATGGATATTGGTCACAGTAAAAGTGCTGGTTAAATCAATCTAGTATATCTAACTTAATCTCAGTTAAATCTGAAACATGGAAAGGGAGTCTTCATTCATGTCTCAAGTCCATAATCATATAAGCTGTTACAAAGGATATTTTTTTGATAGGCATAGTAAATAATCCCAGTATATTATCCCTTTCTGCAATAAACTATTAGCATTAGATGTATTTCCTTTTCACAATGTCGGACTGACTTTATGCCTTATTTCCAAAGCATATCATTGGCCTTTGACATGTAAGTAACCCTTGACAGTTATGGTTATCAGATTGGCAAATTAACTCCTGATTAAATGAGAAAAGAAGTGGAAGTTATGAATCATGTTGTGGTTTTCTTTGGCAAAGCCTTTATCTATGGAGTAGAAATGAGGTCTATGAACAGATTTAGAGAATTCCTGTCTCCAGTTAACCCTTAGTAATCAATGTTGTAATAACGGCAGTGGAGAAGACGTATTTTAAAGAGTCTGTATTGCAGTTTAATCTCAATTATGTGGCATGAATATGTATTTTTTTTCAAAATTCATAAATGTGACTTTTCCATTCGTTTTCCAAGTTGATGGTTACCTATTTAAGACTAACCTAGTGATTATGATGAGCCCACTGAAGAAAAGTCAGTGTGTTGGCTTTTAGAGAGATAACTTTGATGTTAACTTGTGTCCAAATAGACAATGACTTGAGGCGGATCGTGTAAGCTCTCTGATAATATTTTCCTGTGTAGCTGAAATCACTCACCACTAAGGTTTCTGCTATAATATTCTATGACTGCAGAGCACCTTGACTTTCTTCATCTCCTGCTTGCAAATGGTCTTTTAGATGGTACAGAAGACATTGTTCCACATACAAACATGTTCCTCTGAGCGTTAAATTTTAAGTATTTGTACTATGGCTTTGAGATAGTTTTCTTTTTTTTAAAGCACAAATAGTGGTGAAGATTAATCTGACCATCTCTTCATACTGTTTTGCTTTAGTCACTTAATTGTAGAGTTTGCTAAATTCTAAAAAGTTTAGCAAGTAGAGGTTTAAGTATCACCCCTTGTTTTTTTTTTATTTTTTAAAATTTTGTGATTTTACATAAATCCAGATAACTTTATGTCCTGTTTTGTTGCTTTAACATGAGTTATCACTTCTAGGGACTAGTATATTTAGCATATGCAGAAACTTTTAACTACTCCTCTTAAATATTTGAGGTACCTCTATTACATACATAAATCATTCTACAGTTGGGCATTTCTCACTTTCAGGGCTTGGGGAGATTACTTGGGATAGGTTCTTGAAAGTAGCTTAAGTAAATCAAAACCTATGTATTTATTGTCATTTCACTCAGATAAGCGAATTGTTTTCCAAAAGCCCCATATGCCTTTATACCATGATTGCGACAGAAGACCGTTGGCTTCACCATACACTGGCCAACATTGGGTATTATTTTTAAATTGTGACTAATGTAATAGTTGAAAAGTGTATGTCCCTGTTTTAGCTTAACTTTTCATCAGTTACTTCAAAAACACTTCCATTATGTTATAAGACAATAAAGAGGAGCAGAGAGAGTAAACTTTTGAGGTGTTGAATGTTGGTTTGAATCTTAGTCTTGCCACATTCTGCTTGTGTCCTGACCTTAGGCTGTTTGCTAAGCCTCTCCAAGTCTCAAATCTGTCATTTAGGAATATGGGAATGTTCTAGGAATAATTCCCAGGACAGGAGTAATTTTGACTTCATAAAGTTATTGTATAAAAAGCTTTCAAATGGTAGCCCCTTCTGCTGCAAGGGATGGTGATGATGGGAATCCCTTCCATTGTTCTGAGAATTCTGTTGGCTTATTCTGAGTTCTTTTGCAGGAGGTTGAATTATTTTAAATCCTCAAAGCAAGCAGGAAAAGCCACTTTAAGTCAAGAACTATCCTCATGAGGCTTAGCTGCTGTAATTTATTTAAAGACTCTGATGCTACAACATTTTAGCCAACATTCATTCTAAATAAAACTTGGTTTACTGTTTATAAGGAAGATGTCCCATGTACCAATACTATAATTACCTTGGTTCTCCCGCACATTAAAGCTGTTTGGGATACCAAAGCATGAGAGATGTATTTATCCAACCCCCCACCCCCACCCCCCGCCATTGTTTCACAGAAGATTTTCAAGCTCAGGAGCCATGGTGTCTGTCTTGGAGACTAGAAAATGTACTGCTCCTTGCCTGCCCATTTACTAAATACAGCACAGGAGGATAGGGTTGCTTTTTGTACCTCCTATTTCCCGGTGTTGGGAAACAGTTGAGAGTTGCAGACCTGCTCTGATGAGGTACTAGTGTAGCCAGCATTTCCCCTGGTGAAAAATGGAATGAGCCTGTCTTTCCGTGCGGCTTTAGGATTATAACTTTTATCCTATGTAAAAAGCAGATTTTGTTTTGATGTGTGATAAATTTAGTGTTTCACATCAGGGAAACATGTAGCTTATTTAGTAAATCTTGTTGGAACAAAGGCTATCTTTTCAGCAGAAGCTAGGTTCCTACTTCACACACCACATGCAAAAATGTTTCTTTTTGGTAGAAATTTTAAACATAAAGTAGAATGAAAAGAGCGCTAAGAATATGGACTTGGCTAGAAAGGGCTTTTTTCCAGGAACATTAGTACAAAAGAAAAGGTGGATAATTATGACAACTCAAGTTTTAGACTTGCCTTTGGTCATAAACAGGGTGGGGAATATCAACCATAAGTAGATTTATTGTGGTTATTTTTCAGTTTATACAAGTATCGAATCAAGTTGTACACCCACAACTAATGTGCTGTCCATTATGTCTCAAAAAATTATAAACAATATTAATAGCAAACACATTCTTTCCAGATAGGACTCTTTCAAACCAGTCGGTAAAGATGACCCCGCGGTAGAAATGTAAATGGACAGACACGAAAGAAAAAATATGAAGCACTAGGAAATGAGAAAAAGTTTACAAATGGCTAATTAACATAGTGAACTATCAGTGCTTGCATGCTTTTTTTTTGAATATTTAATTTATTTATTTGAGAGAGAGAGATAGATCACAAGTATACAGAGAGGCAGGCAGAGAGACGGGGGGAAGCAGGCTCCCTGCTGAGCAGAGAACCCAACATGGGGCTCGATCCCAGGACCCCGAGATCATGACCTGATCCAAAGGCAGAGGCTTAACCCCCTGAGCCACCCAGGCACCCCAGTACTTGCATGTTTTTAAGAGGAGTACCTGGTGTTGGTGAACGAGTGAGGAATGGGAACCACGCACATACTGCTGAGGGCATATAAATTATAGTAGCCTTTGTGGAGATGGTGTGGGGGCATAAAACAAAAGTCTTCTACCCAGGAATTCCATTTATCAGAACTGTTTAAAGGGAAATTACTGATTTTCTTATTTTTTGCCTTTCAGAATTGTTTAGAAGGGGTGGGGGCGAATTGGAAACAACATGAATGATTTAAACAACACCTGTGTAAGTTTAAAACCACTTGTTTAAATTATGTTCACTGACATTTCAGTGATAATTCTGAAGCCTTTAAAAAACTATATAGAGGGTCAGATAAGTGAGAAGTTTTTAAGTTTATTAAATTCAGTCATCTTGTATTAAGTTTAAAAATTGGTTAGAGGGTGTTATGATGTATATGTAATTTAACTCTTATTTTTTTAAGGAATATTCTATAGTAATGGGTTTTAGCTTTTTTTTTTTTTTTTAAAGATTTTTTTTTTAAATTTATTAATTTGACAGAGAGAAATCACAAGTAGACGGAGAGGCAGCCAGAGAGAGAAAGAGAGGGAAGCAGGCTCTCTGCTCAGCAGAGAGCCCGATGCGGGACTCGATCCCAGGACTCTGAGATCATGACCTGAGCCGAAGGCAGCGGCTTAACCCACTGAGCCACCCAGGCGCCCAAGGGTTTTAGCTTTTAAAAACCCTTTACATGGCTAAAACATATGTGGTTTTTAAAATATTCACAATGTAGGCATTCTTCTTCCTTAGTGGAAGAGGACATTATGGAAGAATTGGACCCTGAGTTGAACTTCCTACTGTTGGAACAGAGATGTGAACCTAAGACAGTAAAGATGACAAGGCATAAAAACGAAGAAAATAATGGCAGTTATGTTGTGTTAGGGACAGTACGGAGATAAACATTAAGATGGGTACACTTGGTGTTCGAGTTCTAGGGAGGATTGGACAGAGATGCTTGGATCCTTAGTTTGGATATCAATCCTCTGCAGATTCTTCATGATCATCAGTAGTAAACACATCCGTCCTAGTGTGGTTGCATTTCCTGGCATCTCAGCAGCCCTGCACAGTGCTTGCTTGAATCATATCTAGAATCATGACATCACATCGCTTCTCGGCCTTTTGGCTAAGATCAAGTGTAGAACCATGACATCACTGTGTTCTAAATTGACTCTGATTAGCTACCTGTGCATGCACACATGTACACACGTGCACACACGCACACACACACACACACACTCTTCGACACAGACTGCAGTGGAATCTGTGGTTCTCTTGAATGTACTAGGATGCTATAACATGTTGACCTTCCAAACACTTACATCTTCCATATCACATCTTTTTTTTTGTTTGTATATTAAACCTTACTAAAGACTTTGCACAATTTTTATTTTTTATGTGCATCATTAATAGAAGCTCCACTTAATTCTGTACTCTTATTATAAAGCTAATCTGTCATTTCTACTTACTTAAAAGTCTATTTTTTTTGGACTCTGTGATCCTTGTTTTTTTAAAAAAAATGGGAAAATAGAGAAACCTACAGCAAAGAAATCGAAAACCCTGCCTACTCCAACTCTCATCATTACTGACGTTTTTGTATACTTGCTCAGTGTTTTTACTTGTTCTTTAAAGTTGAAATCCTATGATATATACAGTTTTATTTTTTAAAAAATTTATTAGAGTAGAGAGAGAGCGCATGCGTATGAGCCAGGGTGGGCCATGGAGGGGACTGAGGGAGAAGCGGACTCCCCATCGATGACTGAGAACCCTGGGATCATGAACCGAGCCAAACGCAAATGCTTAAGTGACTGAATCACCCAGGTGCCCCATCCATATAATTCTGAATCATGGTTTTGTTTTCCCACTTGATATCCAAACACGAGCTTTGCTGCCCCTCATAAAAACTCCTCTTATTCCTAATTTTTATAATTTTAATAACATTGTTCTTAAGATAACAAAAGTTCCTTTTAAGTTTTCTTTCGTTGTTGGTTTTTTTTTTTTTTTTTTTTTTTTTTTTTTACTGTCTTTAGATATTCTCTTCACTTAAGACTTTGCATAATGACAAAGATGGGCACTTCTCTTTAGGTGTTTCTCCTATACTTGAAGGAACTTCAGAAACTATGCTGGTGCACAAGTGATTACTGACCAAATAAGTAATCAAAAGAAACTTTTTGAGCCAATTTAAAAATCCATGCTTCCGTGTCCACCCCTCTCCAAAGTTTATGTGTCATAAAAATAGTTGTAACTCCCCACTAACCACTCATTCGGTTATTTAAAAAAGCGAATACAAGGGAGTGTTTAGGGGAGTATCTGGCACCCAGATTCTCAGAGACCAGTGGTTACTATTCATGAAAAGGCTCGCTTGCGCTAGCTTGCCACCAGGGGGCAGACTGTGTTGGGAAAGCAGTGAAAACCCAGCCAAAGCCGCTGTGTCTTTATCTAGTACACCTTTGTGTGTGTGTGTAGGCGTACGTACCTGTACCTGACTGCTCAAGCAAAGTGTACTCTCCGACTTCTGACTTTCTGACTAGCACTGCCTTTTATTCTTACAGTTCCTCGTTCTGCTGTTTAAAGAGATCATTCGAGCGATGTTTACTTCTAATATATATGGTATAACTTCGTGTAGTTAAAGTGAAAATTTTAATGAATGTGGTGGATTGGTGGCATGTTGCTGATTTCTTCTTTTGGTTAATCTAGGCTAAAAGATTTCCCTTTTAACCAGTGTAGCTTCGAGTTTGCTATTACTTCACAAGCAAAAACAAAAACAAAACAAAACCCCAAACAAACAAAAACAACAAGAAAAAAACCCTGCATGACAGCCGAAAGGGGATGGTGTATCAGGTCTGTTTTTAACAGCAATATTTAATTTGATTCTATTTATGATTGTAATGTTGATTGATATTTTAGTTGTTCCAAGGTTTTTATGGGGGGGGCGGCAGGAGGAGAGGTGATTGTGGCGTATTCATATGCAGAATCTGGAAAAAGGGTGATTGTTTAGTAATAAACTGATAAAGTGGAAAGGCAACATCTCATTGTAGCTTTTCTTGAATTCCTTGGTTATTTGTGATGTGTTGCCATGGGTGTGGTGTGTTTTCAAGATCCATCCTGTATCAACAAGTTGTACCTTTCCCACAGCTAACCCTTGGTGGATAATTGGGTTTGTGTCTCTTATTGACAGCTTCTAAGATGGTAGGCTCCGGGGCTGAGGAAGAGGAAGAAGGAATTATTCAGAATGTCTTTCCTGCCCAGCTCCTTCCGTCTTAACAGCCTAAATGCTCTGTAGACTTTCTAAAACAGTAGCTGTGCCCTGCACATTTTGATAGCATTTATTAGGGTTATTTACAGCTACCAGTTTCTACATTTATTTCTAAGTCTTGTTTTCTTAGGAAATCTTGGAAACAAGCTGAGATCCTTTTCTGCACATTGTTTTCTTTTTTAAATGAAAAAAGGGTTTTTAGGTTGTTCCTGATTGCTTTTGCTTAAGTGAGCGTATCGGTGGCATAATTTTCTTACATCCATAACTTCATCTTCCTTTAGTTTTTCTCATCGTATTTTAATGTACTTTTATAAACTACTCTACCTAGATAAACATTTAACAGATTCCAGTAAAACAGATCCAAACTTGTTCCTAGTCTCAAAACATTACTATGAGAGGCCATCTGATTTTCCATAAATACAACTGATTAAACAGTAAGCATCGTCTTGAAAATGTGGCCTGATTAATTTTATTCCTCTGGAACTATTATTTTACATCTGGTAGGGAAATTGCCAAACATGACTATTAACGTTGAGCTTTAACCTTTTATCAATCTGTGATTAATAGAAGTTTTATTAAAAACTGTATCTAGGAACATCTATTACTTGAAGCCATTTAAAAAAAAATAAGTGTATCCAAAGTATCAGGTTTATATATAGATTTATATACAAAATATTTGAAAAAATGCCCTGTGTTATCAGTGTGAATATAATTAAAATTTTTAAAATCAGAATATAGAGGACTGAAAAAGGAGTCTTAATTTTCTCCTAATTCCTAAATAAGGATTTAGTACTCAAAGTAATTTCCCTTAGCAATCTTTCAAGTAGTGAGAGAATCCGTGACATTATTGGTTGTTATATAAAGCTCCTGAGACCACCCACTTTCTCCTCCCCTTTACCATCTCGGATGAAAACCATAACAGCCCCTCAGCATGTACAGTGTGATGTAATTCGGAGGCTGCTTACTGCTGGATCTGCGAACAGGAGATTTTAGTCAGAGGAAGGGTGTTTTTTTGGCAACATCTGGAAGTGAAAGCGGAAGCCGGGAACACTTGCATAGCTCTGGGCTTTTTTTTTTTTTTTTTTTTTTTTTTTTCTTTTGTGTATGTGCGATGGAATGACATTTGCTATGTAGGCATGTTTTCTCCTGCTGTTTTTTCTTGGCTTTGAAGAGTACTGAGTTTACAAAGACAGTATGTGATAGTCCCTGGAAGCTCCTTCTTCTGTGAGATCTTTTCACCTGTTCTGAAGACATGTTGTTGTCTCCCAAATTCTCCTTATCCACCATTCACGTCCGGCTGACTGCCAAAGGACTGCTTCGAAACCTCCGACTTCCTTCAGGGTTTAGGAAAAGCACTGTCATTTTCCATACAGGTTTGTCTTGCATAAATCTCTGTTGAGTGGTGCATGGGGGACTTGATTGATTAACTTGCAGCTGCTTATCCGAAATTTTCTAAGGAGATAGGCACTTGAGGAAAGAAAGCTCTGACAGAACAAGGCTTTCTTCGTAGAAATAGGCATCTTGCCCTTAACATTTCAATGTATGAGCATCTGATACTTTGATTCTGTATAAGCGTGTGTGTGTGTGTGTGTGTGTGTGTGTGTGTGTGTTGTTTATAGAGAGCAGAATTGTTGCCTTGGTGCTCCCTCTTTTCTGATGCGAACAAGATCTGTGAAAATCAACAGCTGTTAAATTTATATTTTGCTTCAGATGATTGTGGAAATGGGACATGTGTGAATTAATATTTCTCTTATCCTTAAAGGAGGAGATGAAGTGAGAGGGTTTCTATAGTTTTCATTATGTACTTTCTCCCTGAGATTGTGATAGGTTAGTTTAACATGCTGAACGATTTCTAAGCTATTTACAAAATATTTCCTAAATTATTTCCAAATTAAACATTTTGGTAGTTGTGGAGCAGTAATAGGTGAGGCACAAAACCTAAACAAAACTCAAGTTTTCCAAGCTTCCTAGTGAAAATATTTGCAATCACAAAAGCCTGCCTTTGATATTTATGCTCGTATCTGCTTTTATGCTCTGTGCCTGAGACAGAAATAAATGTCATGTGTGTTTCAGGCATCTGTGAACCTGCATGCTCACTTTTAGAGGATTTAGTTAATGGTCTCACATTGTTCCTTTTGTTACCGATAATAATTGCAGTTATGGTAAATTATGTTGGTTTTATTCTGTAAAAACAGGTGCGTTATTATATTTGATTCTGGCTGGTGAGTGTTGACTGTAATAAGACTGAGTATGTAAACAGATTTTTTTTTTCTTGTTTCTTACTCTTGTCAGCTCTGATGTGTCTTGTTTTCCATCTCTGTCCCTAGTGATTTTTTTTTTCCAGTGGACTGTTTTTAGTTTTCCCAGAGGCATCTCCCTTCCCTGTGGGATAGCTCTCATTTTTTCCAGCACCTTCTCCTCATGTTTCATAACTCCCCTTGACCTGTCACTGAAGTCTGCCAACCTCTCCCTCAGCCTGAGCTGGCAGCTGAAGGTAAATGAGTTTTTAGGAGACAGAACAGTGGCTCTCTCTCCCAGCCTAAATGCCTCTGTCATTTTTTTTTTTTTTTTAAGGTGAAGAAACAAAAGGGTGTCTTGTATTTGCAAAAATCTGTATGATCTAAATTAGCTTTTAACTTAAAAATCTGTGCTCCAAGAAAAAGAGAAAGTCAAACTATACAGAGGTTTTGCAATTCCAAGTGACCTGTGTCTTGCTCGGGCCCCTGCCCTGTCTCTGGAGGCTACCACTGTCCTGGGTGCTTGCAAAGCCTTCCAGTAACTTGCTCATCATATGTAAGCCTGTGTGGATTTTTTTTTAAAGATTTTATTTATTTATTTGACAGAGATCACAAGTAGGCAGAGAGGCAGGCAGAGAGAGAGGGAAGCAGACTCCCTGCTGAGCAGAGAGCCCAATGCGGGGCTCCATCCCAGGACCCTGGGATCATGACCTGAGCCGAAGGCAGAGGCTTTAACCCACTGAGCCACCCAGGCGCCCCCCCCATGTGGATTTTTATAGACTCTTTGGTTATACAGAAATTGAAGCACATATGCATATGGATATATATGTACACACACACACACACACACACATATACACACACTCTTCTATAGCTTGCTTTTTTAAAGTTAATGTACCTTGGATTTTCATGTCAACACATGTTTCTCTCCCTCTGCTTTTTACTCATCATGGGCGCCATGATCTTTTTAACCAGTCTTCTTCTGGCGAACATTTTAGGTCATTTATTGTATTTTCACGGAGCAGATACATTTCCAAGCAGCTTAAGCAAAAGATAAAAGGCTTTTATTATCAGACTTTGACTAATAGTTGCTATTTTAGGTACCTTTTGTTTTTGGAATTTCTGTAGAAACACTTGGCAACATTCGTTTGACTGCAGTGACAGTTATGGAGCCTGAGTGCACTTAGCCGTGCTCTAGTTGACCTTCTACACCAGGAAGTCAGAGGTCCAGAGAAGTGGATTAACATGCCCAGGGGCACCCAGCAGCAGAAATGGGATCGAAACCTGGCCCCTCCGTTTAGAACTCTTGGCTTCTAGATTTTCTCGGCTGTGACTTCTGCTATAATTGTGTTAGAGCTGGTGAATAGTAGTAATGAAATGAGAGTTTTTTCCTATGTGGAAAGCATTTAAAAATTATGTCAAGAACATAATTCTACTTAACCCCAGTAAGAATCTTTTGTGAGCTTATCCCATATTACATAACTTAAAGGTCTGAGACGTTTCTCAGTAAAATGGATATTGAAGTCCCTGCATGGATTCTTATGGGCTATAAGCTGTGACTCGTGTTTGGATTCTTAATAAAGTGGGTGCTCTTGGTCTGGGTTGCCAAAGTGGCAGTGTTCTGACCTGGATTCTAGAACCAGAGTAGTGGCTGAGTGTAAAAACAAAGAGAGATTTCAAAGGATGGAGTCTCAGATTCTGCGAACCAGTTAGTCATGGATAAGTGATGAAGAACCATGATTCAGCTGCGACTGATGTTACAGGACAGGATAAAGGGAAAACATCATGTCATGAGTATTAACTGAATTTGGGTGATAAGGAGAGGATGAGTTTAGATAAGATGAATTTTCAGGTGTCATACGTCCAGGATTTTTTAAACTATACCCAGAAAAATTCATAGCATTTGAGGTTAAAGGGACCTCAGAAATCATCTCATCTGACTCCTTTATTTTGTAGCTCTATGTGAGTGACCAAGGTCATCCCTTGGTTCCTAGCCGAACTAAGGCTACAACCTCAGGCTCGTGGAATCCATTTCTAGTGCATGTGACTCTTGACCTCAGAGTTGTGAGTTCAAGTCCCATATTGGGTGTAGAGAATAACTTAAATAAAAAATTTTTTAAAAAATTGATTAGGGGCACCTGGGTGGCTCAGTGGGTTAAGCCTCTGCCTTCAGCTCAGGTCATGGTCTCAGGGTCCTAGGATCGAGTCCCACATTGGGTTCTCTGCTCAGCAGGGAGCCTGCTGACATGGACATGGACATGGACCATGTGCCAGGTTCAATGCTGGATGCTGAAAATAAAACCAAGACGAAGTCACACATAACTCCTTCCTTCTCACAGTCCATAGTTAAACAGAACATCAAGTGATTATGGAAAAGCTTGGGCTAGACACCTGAGGCAGCTCCTAGCCGGTGAAGCTAACTTTATCTAGGCTTTCCAGAAGAAGTGCCGGTTTAGCTGGAATCTCAGGATATGCGGAGTTAGCCAAGAAACAGAAAGTGTTCCAGGCAGAGAAAATAGCCTGGGAAAGCCTGGAGCTAGGGAGAGGATGGCTCCCTCAAGGAAACAAAAGAATTTTAATATGTCTGAGCATAGAAGATCATCAGAGAGGTGATAGCAAGAAGGCGGATGATCACAGGGACCCAAGCAGACCGGGGTCCCTTTCATTGGCCCCCTATAGAAGGGGGCACTGTGTGCTCCAGTATGTCGTTTTTGGGTGGCACCCATTCCCAGAATGTGTTGTGCAATCCAAGGTGTCATGGCCTCTGTAAATAGCGCCAAGCCAAGGGAACGTGAATTTTCAGCATCTAGTGATGTTGCTGGATGTCCAGCACCAAGCTCTCCACGTCAGGGAAGTGCTAATCTTCTACGTAGTCCAGAGGTGATTTCATTGGCTCGCCAAAACGCTGGCAATAGTCTCTTTTGCCAAAAGAGCCCACTCTGTTTCAGAGTTTTGCCTCTGCATGTGGGTTCTAACTTTTTTATAATGAGTCATGGAAGGAAAAGAATCTTCTTAGTAGAAATATTCCTGACCACCAGTTTTATTAGAATTGTTTTCCTTTGGAGTTGAAGATATCTGTATTAATTATAGTGAAAAGTGCAATTTTGAACCTCAATGTTAAATACATTTTTTTATTGAAGTGAAAGCAGTTCGTTGCATTTAGATTTGTTTTCACTGACTTAGTGAGATGAAATGCAGTTATTATAGGGGCACCTGGATGGCTCAGTGGGTTTAGCGTCCACCTCCTGATTTCCGCTCAGATCGTGATCCCAGGGTGGTGAGATCCATCCCAGAGTGCCCTTCCCTGCTGGGTGTGGAGCCTGCTTAAAATTCTATCTTTGTATCTCTCCCAATCTCTAAAAAATAAATAAAAGCGATTATTGTAGCAAAGAGGAGGGGTGTAGTACATATATATTGAGGAGGAGCAGAAATAACTGTTTTTAGAGTGGGGGAGGGGCAGAGGGAGAGGGAGAGAGAATGTCAAGCAGACTCTCCATTGAGTGTAGAGCATTGAGTGTAGAGCAGAGTCAGGCTCAATCTCAGAGCTCTGAGATACTGACGTCATGACCAAAGCTCTCCAGAGGAGGGGCCGAGGTATTATTAAAAAAAAAACAAGGTATTTCATTTACCTAAAGCCACATTAAATAGAGCCATTTTGACTATTCAGTAAGAACGGGGCAGAATATGAATGAAATTGTTTGGTTAGAAGGCAACCATCAAATTATATTCGGTATTCATTGTTGAGACTGTCAAGAATCGCTTTTAGCTGCAATTTAAGACAGTTTAACCAAGAAGAAACTTATTTCACCTAACTTGTTTGTTTCACCTAAAATGTTGTTCAGTGGTTCAACAATGTCAGGATCAACATCTCTATTTTCTTGGCTCCCTCCTTGTGACTGTTGCCTCCTGATCTCACCATTGCTTCTCCAGGCAGGGGGAAAAAAAAGGGGGGGGGCGTGGGTGGGTGGTGCCAACTCACAAAGCTTACATCTCATTGGCTAACTTGCAGTCACATGGTTAGCTACCTGCAAGAGAGGCTAGGGAATTGAGTGACTTCTCCAGTCTCCTGGGCATTCAGATAGGAGAGAGAGTTTTTCAATAGTATCTAACCCAGAGAGGGTCAAACCCTTAATTCTCAAAAGCTGATATTAGCTGCTTATAAATAAGGGGCGTATATCCTTTAACAAGTCTGATCTTGCAACAGAGGTTGATACTTTTTTTTCTCTTTCATGACATGTATGGGTTTTGGTAATGATTACCTATTTTGTAATTATTTCAGTTAAACACTTTGAAGTCTCTTTGGACGTAATTTGATTTTGATGTTAAATGAAGTAATTTTCAGTGATAATATATTGAGAAAGAATGTCTCAACTTGACATATGGCTTTTATGTATTTAAAATGTGTTAACAAAAGGTTAATATTTTCATATTTTCATTCATACAGTTGTGGTAGGTATTGCCAAGGTGACACTAAATAAACTTTAATTTCTCTTGTGTTTCTCTCTCACATTATAAAATGCAGAAGTCAATGAAGCTATTTAAAAAAGTTTCAGAAGAGGTGCCTGGGTGGCTCAGTTGGTTAAGTGCTTGCCTTCAGTTCAGGTAGTGATCTCAGGGTCCTGGGATCAAGTCCTGCCTTGGGCTCCCTGCTCAGTGGGGAGTCTGCTTCTCCCTCTCCCCTTGGTCCCCCATGACCTGCTCATGCTGTGTCTCTCCCTGTCAAATAAATAAATAAAATCTTTTTTAAAATGTTTTTTTTTAAAAGAAAGCTTCCATAAAAAAACAGATTAGAACTTGTATGTAAAAAGTTAAAGATTCAATCATTTGTAGATTACAAAAGACATCAAAGGGACCAAATTCAAGAATAACAGATGAGAAACTTAGCCTTCCACCACTCCCTTGTTCCTGTACTGTGAATCCACATTCTTTTGGCTTCCTTGAAAGCAGGCTTGAAGATCTTGCTGGCCTTTTGCCACACTGATAAGCACTTACTGAGAACCAATGTTGTGAATGGCGTTCAGCAGGAAATGTTCGTCTTAGATCCATACTCCACTCCTGTAGTCGCCGTGGTGGTCTTTGAGCTACAGCTTTGCTATGATGCTAAAAAAGTGCTGTTCTGTAGTCAGAGTGGTCTACTTAAGAAGGCAGTGATGTGCTAAATCAATTTTTACTCATAATAGGTGATGTTTTGATAAGTTCTTTTTAAGGATTTTATTTATTTGTCAGAGAGCACAAGTCGGGGAGCTACAGAAGCAGAGGGAGAAACAGACTTCCTGCTGAGCAGACAGCCAGATGTGGGACTCGATCCCAGGAGCCTGGGATCATGACCTGAGCAGAAGGCAGAAGCTTAACTGACTGAGCCGCCTGGGCATTCCATGTTTTGATAAGTTTTTAAAAGTTAGCTGTAACTCACAAGTTTCACGTAGCTGAAGTTTTTACTACACAAAGTTGTGTTTTAATGTAGGAATCTGTTTTCTCCCAAACGTGGGAAGTACATCATATATTACAGTTTGGAGTTGGAGTCAGGATAAGAAGCATAGCAGTGCCTTTCACCAGGAGCAACTAGAGCGCTATGGCAAGAAAATTTAGTAACTATGTAATCAGAACAGTTGAAATATTCTGATTGAGTTTTTGGTTAATCGAGAACCACCCTATAAATAAAACAGTAGATTCTAATACTTTGTGTTAGCTCTAAAGCATGTTTTAGAGCTAAAAATGTTTCATTGAAAGTATATGCATACTATTTATTAGGTAAAAAGACATCTGATGCGCTTTTAAATGTTTCCAACATTGAACATCATTTTCCTGTGTTTGTCTTAAGTGATATGTCGAGTTATTTTAGCCTGTGAGTGTTATTTTTATAAATAGCAATTATCCAGCTCTTAGGAAAACTAGGACTAATAGAGCTTTCTTTTGGGTGAGAGACTTGTCTTTGTCCTTTTGTTCCCTGGTGACCTGAGTTGGAGGCCTGGTCTCTTCAATTTCTTTTTCTTAACTGCTGGTTAGTACTTTGAGAATAAACTTCTCTTTTCTGTGCTTTGTGTCATAGAAGTTTCTAATGCTGGTTGTTTTAATTGGCTATTTTTTGTTTCAGCTGTAATATACCCTGTAGTCTTTAATACACATTTTTGACCCACTTTGGCACATTTGGGCACATTCCCCACCCCCCAGCCCCCAGCCCCCACGTTCAGGTCTTTTGTTTGCATGTGCTTGGGTTCAGCTGTGCTGTTTTCCTGGGTCTCCTATGTGGCAACATGGGTTTGCAACAACACAGATGCAGTGGTTCGGGATGCTATCTGCGGCTGTGAGTGAGCCCTGACCCACAGGGGATGGCCTCACGGACACAATGGTGACCTCACACGAGCTGGCTAGCTCAAGACGTAAAAACCACAGAAGAGATAGCATTCAGAAATCCCAGGCTAGCAAATGTGCTTGAGGTAGGCACTGCGAAGGGAAGGGCCTTGTAGAATTTTTGACCTTACTTTGGAATAAGTTGCAAGAGGTGACAAAATGTTATTCTCAGTGCTATATTCTTCTCTGTGTTAAATTAAAAAGGCACCTTGGGGGGGGTGTATGAAATCCAAAGAACCGGTTGATGTAAGCAGGCTTTGGGATGTCAAGCAGTTTTGTAGCTACCTATTAATTTGGGTAAGTTAAAATGATCATTCAGACCAAAACAGAAGTCCACATGAAGGCTAGAATTTAATATTTTAGGTTATTTGTTTAATAATAAGAAGGGAAAAGCCCATAACAGTGACTGCTGTCTTGAGAAACAGCTTCTCGTTCACATTGGTAGGAACTTGGTGGATATGTATTTTATCCCTTTCCTTGTGTTCAGAAAAGTCCTATTCAATTTGCTCATACATAGTGAGTATAACAAGAGTTACTTGTTTCCGGTTTAATTTGATTTTTCCTCTATTTTTTGATGAAGTTCCACTGTACCTGATAAAATTTTGATGTTAGATGATTACAACTAAGATATTTACATTCAGTATCTTCAGAATTGTTAACGCTGCAGGATGAAAATTGTATTACTTGCAGATTTTTTGCTCTGTTTCATTTGTATACTCTTTTAGTCCTGAAATTCATAAACTTACCATTAAGGTGAACTTCTAGATTATTTAGAGAACCAGTGAATCGAGGGAGGTTCATATCTTCTTGGAAGTATTTCTGGATGTAATGAATTTGTTTCCTTTGTAGTTTATAGTCCATTTTAAGAACATGAGAAATTTGCTTATTATCTGCCAGGTGCATGTAAAATGGCTAAGGTCAAGTTTGGAGCTCTGATTTTTTGTTGTTGTTGCTGTTTTTATTTTTTTTGTTTTGGAGAAAAATTATTCTGAAATGGGAGTTTTTAGTATGAATATACTTTCTGTTTTGTAATCTACTTTTAAAATTTATTTTTTTTTTAAGATTTTATTTATTTGAGGGAGCATGCAAGTGAGAGAGAGCATAAATGGCCATGGGGGTGGGGAGCAGAAGCAGACTTCCCCCTGAGCAGGGAGCCTGACCAGGGCTCAGTCCAGGACACTGCAATCATCAGCTGAGCTAAAGGCAGACACTTAACCAACTGAGCCACCCAGGTGCTCCGACTTTTAAAGATTTTATTTATTTGACAGAAATCACAAATAGGCAGAGAGGCAGGCAGAGAGAGAGAGAGAGGAGGAAGCAGGCTCCCCGCGGAGCAGAGAGCCCGACGTGGGGCTCGATCCCAGGACCCTGGGATCATGACCTGAGCCAAAGGCAGAGGCTTTAAACCCACTGAGCCACCCAGGGGCCCCATGCTCCGACTTTTAAAATGTAAAGTAAAACCCTTTTACATGTAGTACAAACCATTGCAAACAAATTCTGACTATATATATAATGACTAAATATTTCTGACAAAATACAGTAATGCAAAATTTTAAATGTTGAGGTGTCTTAAAGTCTCACCCTCCACCCCAAAAAGAGTTAGCTCAGGTAATTTTAATAGTCTTCATGTCACTTTCCTGGGCTTGAATGGTTTCATGTAAAGAAATGCCATACCTGCCTAGGCTAGAAAAAATTGTATGTGGCTTCTAAATTGTGATTACTATCTTTTAGAGTAAACAAATAATGAACACTACAAATGTTTACATAAATTTAAGGTAATAATTGATGACATGAATGACAAGTTAAACATCTTGGTGAGATGACACAGGTTACCATGGGTTTACTGTTCCACTGAGGCAAGTAGGAAGTGTGGGCTCATACTCATGTGTTAGGGCAGTATTCAGGACAGTAGGAGATAAAGAGCTGATTGCTTCTCAGGCAAAAGACACTGCAGGTGATTAAATTTGGAGAGTGTCACAGAGCAGGTGAGTTTAGAATGGACCCTTTTAGGAGCAGGAAGAGCTGTGTCAGAGAATGTCCTAATGGCTTCCTCACTGTGTCCCACACCAGATGCTTCCCCTCTCTCCGCTCTCATGCTTGTTCCCACGGGCTCATCTACTCACCTTGTGTTATTTCCTAGCTGGAAACTCGTGACTCCTCCTGGGCTCCCCTTGATCCAACTGGTCACAAAGTCCCCCTCTTCTGCCTCGTAAACACACGCACCACTTCCTGCCTGTTCTCACTGCTGCTGACCCGTGGCTTCTCTTCCTGGGCCTTCCTCCTGACCTCACTGGGCTCCTTTCCTCTCTTTTATGGTGCCCTCAGACCCCCGCTCGGCCACCTCCATGATAAAACCTTGTGTGGCCCATGTGTCAGCTCCCTGATTATGCCTCAGCCCCTCACTGTGCTTTAACCTCGGGAGTATCCAGGGCCCCCCTGTCCCCCAGGGCCTCTGCTGGCCTTTGTTCTTTCTCTGTCTCCCAGATGTGCACATGGCCATGCAAACTCTGCCTCCTGAACCCTTATCCTGACTGCCCCGGGTCTGGGTGTTTCTCCACCTGGATTCACCACACTCTGCATGTGGTTCTGTTAGCTAATTATCAAATCGTATTGCCATTGCTGATGGCCTCTCCCTCTCAGATGCATGCAGGTTCCTTAAGAGCAGGGAGCAGTTTGTCAGAAGCACAGCCAATTGACATTGATTGAATGAACAGTAGACATCTGGGCGATTGGTTATAACTGGGTCCTCCCTCTTATTAGAACATGGATTTCCCAATAATTTCCTTTTAATGCTTTGTTTTCATGGGATATCCCGGCATGAGCATCCGTCAGCCAATGCCTAGGAAATGGACTGAAAGAGATAGGTGTCCCAATTAAGGGTTTTGGGAGTACTGGGTCACATAAGGCAGAAAGGATGGTATCGGTTGTCTGTCCAACCCATTAGTTCATTACCTGTATTTTATTACCCCACACATATTAGTTTGCAGTGCAGATAAGGGGATTCTGTGCGAGCTGAACAGAAAGAGATGTATACAAGGGAACCGTGATTCACCCAGGATGCTGGCAGTCTTCATGCATGCCTGTCCAACAGCACCTTCTCTACATGCCTCTCCTCCCCTGTCCCAAGACACTGCGACAGGTCCTTCCATCACCCATCAAAGTTACCATGGTAGATTTTGGAAAAATATTTGGTGAGCAAATGACTAGGTTAATAGGTATGCAAAACAAAAACAAAAACTAGGCATGTTAGTTACTAAATGCAGTATATAGTTTTGCATTTTGTGGAAGCCAAGACAAACTGTTCTTGAGGTCTTGTCTCTTACTTGACTTTACTATTTGGAAAACCAGCACATTCAGTAAATGGCTCGTTTGGCCGTAAGATAGATGTGTCTCCAGCAGGTAGTGGGTTGGTCCATGTCTTAATGGTTGAATTTTTCTCCAAAACCTTTTTGTCTTGACTTGGGGATCTATATGCCTGAGTGACTAGAGCCTGAAAAGGGGACCAGTTCCTTTTTTACCCAACTACCTTCCTCAGGATGATGATAAATAAGTTCATCAGGCTAGTTTGAAACTGTATTAAACTGAGGTTTTAGAGTAGAAGGAACAAAGATAGCAAACAGTTGGTTTTCAAGTAAGCACTTGTCTTTGATTCATGACCTTTGTTTTCCTGATGGAGTTTCAATTTCATTAGAGTAACTCCCAGGATGATTGGATCAGACATGATATTGGTAATTATCTTGTTGACAAATGTCCAAATCAATGTAGAAGGAAATATGCCATTTTAAGGGTTTCTGACTAAGTTGATTCTTTGAAATCACATGTCCTGTTAATGGGTATAATAAGTTCTTTTGTATTTTTATTGTTTTTTATTTTATTTTTTCATTGTGTTATGTTAGGCACCATACAATACATCATTAGTTTTTGATGCAGTGTTCCAAGATTCATTGCTTATGTTCAACACCCAGTTGAATAGAGCTGCATTACCAAAACAGTAACATGTTCAAAAGGGGGACACAGGGACAAGTTTGGTTCATATTTTAATTTCCTATAAATCATGGCTCCTGTGGAGTTTAAAGGAAACTATGTTTTATTTATGAAGCACCCTATTTATGAGCATTTTGGCATTGAGCATCATTGGAGGTTTTTGCATCATCTCTGATCTTCAATTGGGCCAGGAGTGAGGAGGGGGGAAAGATGTTAAAACTAGGTCATCAGCTACCATGTGGCACGATTTTATCCTTAGGGAGCACAATATATAGAGCAGAAGATTGAGGCCACAACTTGATTTCCCAGCTCTAGGTAGAGGGCAGTCTGTTTGCTGATTTGCTCTTACGTTCAATTTTGAAGACCTGTACTCTTAGAATACGTCAGTGTTTTGTTTCCTCCTTAAGTCTGAATGTATTTTGAGTTGTCACATACCTGTCACAAACCTGTATTATTTAGATATTTGTCTCTATTCTCCAAGGAAGAAACATGGATTAATTCTATTTTTATGACTGTTAACGATTTAGGTGCTTAGAATTCAGTTTGACCACCTTTATTCTTTTTTTTTTTTGCATTTTATTTATTTGTTGGAGAGCTCGTGCACGCATAAGTGAGCTTGAGCACAAGCAAGGGGGAGCAGCAGGCAGAGGAAGAAGCAGGGAACCCAACCTCAGCACCCTGGGACCATGACCTAAGCCGAGGGCGATGCTTAACTGACTGAGCCACTCGGACGCCCCCAATTTAACCACCTTTAAAAAAAAAAATACTCTTTAATTTTGAAAAGGTGGTATTTTTACACCATGATTAAAAAGTAAGGATAATATATCAGAACATCTTATACCTCTCTGGTTCCTATTCTCTTTTTGAAAAGGTAGACATTGTTAGTACTTGTATGTGTATTATGGAATAATTTTGTTATGAATTTATAAGCAAAATAGAAAATGTGCTCTTACATTTTCATCATCACACAGCAGAGCATTCTGTCTACAGTCCTCTTTACTATGGTTTTCTCATTTACCACAGAGCGTGCCCTACTTCTGTTACAGCTGTGGTATTTCACTATATGACTGTACCATAAGTTTGTTTAAACAGTCTTCTTTTTTTTTTTTTTTTTAATATTTAATTTATTTTTTATTTTTTTTTTTTAATTTCCAGCATAACAGTATTCATTATTTTTGCACCACACCCCGTGCTCCATGCAATCCGTGCCCTCTATAATACCCACCACCTGGTACCCCAACCTCCCACCCCCCGTCCCTTCTATCTGGACATTTCGGCTGTGTTTTGATCTCGTCAAGTTTGCGGTGGGAGTCCTTCAGTTAATGTCGTTGCACGCCTGCATAGGCTTCTCAGTAGGATAGATTCTTGCTGACCAGCTATGAATTCAATGGGTGATGCTAGCATGTGTCAGAGAAGGCTTATCACTAAGCTTTTATTATTCTTAAACATCAGTTTGAGTGTATAAAGTTAGGCAGACAGACTTGACCTGAATTGTTTCTTAAATGTTTGCTTGAGATTCTCGGTGGGTTGCTTGGAAAACCCTCGCGATACAGGTTTGACAATTTCAGCCACTACCTGAGGCGGAGCAGTGTTGCGTTCTCGAGGTGGCATTTGAGGTATTCGTGGCTGGATCAGTATGAGCTCATGCCCATTCGAGGGGTTCCCCAACTCTTGAAACACCGGTCCTCCAGCGGTGACGAAAGCCCATGCGGGGCTCGATCCCAGGACCCTGGGATCATGACCGGAGCCGAAGGCAGAGGCTTTAACCCACTGAGCCACCCAGGTGCCCCTGAATTATCCAGTATTAATGCAAATTTTAATTGTTGAACCATAGGAAGTACCATAGAAAATGAGAGCCTCCACCCCTGCCTTTTTTCTAAAAGAATATATTGAGTGTTTTTTGTCATTGGTTCTTAGAGCATGAATACTGAGGTTTATTTATTCTCCTTCAAGAAATTACTCTGGTTTTCCTCCCCCTGAAAAATTGGAGAAAATAATTCCTATCTATAAAATTTTCTTAGGTTGGCTTGTTATCACAGAACGTGAATGTCGTAGGGAATGCCTCTGAAACAAGGGAACATTCTTTTTTTTTTTTTTAGTTTCTTGTATCTTTATTTCAGATTTAGTTTTGTTTTGATTACTTGGCCTAATTATTTTGAGAAGCTAAGCAGCGTGTTTTGTGTTCTTCCAATTCCGTTTGATATTTAAAGTGACTGAGACATTTGGAGTAGTTCCAACACTGAACAGTTTTTCATTTAAAATAGAGTAATTCCCAGGACACCGTGGCATAGAAAGTGAATAATCACTTAGCAAAGCATCTTAGTTGGATTTGGAGTATTAGCATGAGCTTGAACAAAATACATAGGCCATTATTAGTACTTGGAGAGGGGAAAAACAATAAAGCTTGTGTTTCATAGAAAACAGAAAAGGATAGTCAAGAGTATAGTCCTTTTAACAGTGAACTTAAGGGGGAAAATGTAGATTTTCAGTATATGTAATGATTTACTAGAGATTAGGAAATGACTCATCAGCAGTATAAATCTTTTTAATGACCAGGCCATCAGCAGGATTTTGTAGAAAATGTGTAGGAGGAGGGGAGGGCATTGAAAGTCCAGTCACTTACATATTTCTCTCAGCATATGTGATCGGAATATAGAGTCAGAGGACTTGTCATAGTCACGTTACTGTACCAATTTACCTAGAAAATTAGAAACTATGATGTGAATATTATTTTGCATATAATTCCCATGTTTCTGGATTGCTAAATCTATTTGTTTCACATACATAATTCTCTGCCCCATGTAAATCTCTTCAAACCCAGAGCTAAAGATATTGTCTGTGTTTATAAATTCCAAACATCTAGATATTTGATTAATTCCTGCTCTGATCCATATGCTTTCCTTATATAAACATAGCTTAAATGCATTTTTGTGGCTTATCTAGTTGTCTTTGAACCCAGATGGTAGTGATTATAAAAAATCACTTATTTTCCTTATTCCTTTTACAGTTGAAAAGGGCAGGCAAAAGAATCCCAGAAGTTTGTGTATCCAGACACAGACCTCTCCAGATGTGCTCTCCTCTGAAAAAACGCTTGAGTTGGCGCAATATAAAACAAAATGTGAGAAGCAAAGTGGATTTATCCTGCAGCTCAAGCAGCTTCTTTCCTGTGGTAATACCAAGTTTGAAGCATTAACAGTTGTGATTCAGCATCTGCTCTCTGAGGTAAGGATGTCTGCCTTCTAACAGTCTTTCTCATCGAGGTGAGGGGAGCAGGAGGGGGGCAGTGTTCATGCTCTCGTCTTGGGAATACTTTCCAGCTGATGAATGGTACGAGCAGGTAGAATTCACCCAATTATGCTTTGTCACCTCACTTGGTACCTGAGTCACTCTCTAAAACTTTGGGATTGAAACATTTCTACTACTTTCTTTTCGTTTCCAGAATCCCTTAGACCAACCATGGCATGAGATAATCGTTATATCCATCTCCAGCCTATATTGGCATTATCATTTTTGCACTGTATTTTTTTGTCTAACTGTACACAGCTTTCCATATTACCTTTAGTTTAATGCTTTGAAAAAAGAGATTGATTTTATTTGTGGGTTAAAGAACACTTCCGAGGTAACTCACAGTATGAGTCTGGGGACTCTTGAGAATTTCCGTCCATTCCTAAAATAGTTTGTGGTACGACAAATGCAAAACAGATTTTCTTTGCTTCCTTATTCTTCCCTGACATTCTTCAAGGATGTTAGCTCAGGGACTAGTTAGAATTCGTTGAGAAGACCAAGCTTCTGGGAACGGATGCTACTGGCCTAGCAACAAAAACTGCAGGTGCCTAAGGGGGGAGCCCTGGGATAGGATTATATTTGAGTTCTTTAGATTTTTTTTTCTAAAGATTTATTTATTTGAGAGAGAGAGTGCACACGTGCTTTAGCTGGGGGAAAGAGCAAAAGGATAGAATCTCAAGCAGATCCCTGATGAGCAAGGAGCCCGACCCAAGGCTTGCTCTATCTTGTGGCCGTAAGATCATGACCTAACCTGAAATCAAGAGTCAGTTGCTTAACCCACTGGGCTACCCAGGCTTTTAAAATATTTAAAATATTTTTAAATCACAGTCTAAAAGGATGGGTATCACGTAACATCTCAAGAAGAAAACCATTCCATTTGCTTATTCTGGAGTTCAGCTCAACCCAACAAACCTATGTTCATTGCCTATAGAGCTACGGTGCTATAGTTGCCAGCCTGGGGCGGGGGAGCGAGGCACTTGGTCAAGCCACGCTCTTGGTCTGTGCCTTTGCAAGTTACCACGCTAATAGACAGTTAAGATCAATACTTGAACATTTTACAGCTTTGTCCAGAAACGTTTTTTTTAAACATTTTATTTATTTATTTGACAGAGAGAGATCACAAGTAGGCAGAGAGGCAGGCAGAGAGGGGAGGGGGCGGGGAGGCAGGCTCCCTGCTGAGCAGAGAGCCCAATGCGGGGCTCCATCCCAGGACCCTGAGATCATGACCTGAGCCGAAGGCAGAGACTCTAACCCACTGAGCCACCCAGGCGCCCCATTTACCTAGTTTTTATTTACAGTAGTATATAGCCCTTCTGTTTCTCTTTAATATGTAAGGAAGGAATTGGAAAGCTGGCTTATTCAACCAAGTAAGCTAAATTGGAAATGACATAAGATCAAATGTCGGAAACAATTAGTTTGTCTATTTTGTGATAAACCAATTACTTTGATTTACTATATCTAGCCTAATGAACCCCTCATTCAATTCCCATGTGAGATGAGTCAAGTGCTGTGAGCCCTCCTCCCACAGTGTTGCTCCCCCTTTTCCGTTCATACTGATTCCAGCATTGTTTGGACTCTGGATACCTGTCCAATAGATTATGATAACTTCTTAATTAGTCTTTAGGCCTGCACTCACTTCACTATAATCTATTCCAAGCACCGCTAACAGATTCATCTTTCCAAAGCATTCCACTGTACTGATTAAAACCTTCAGTGGTTTCTCCATTGTCTACAGCCTACCTGTCCAACATGGCAGCTACTAGCTTTATGAAGCCACCAAGTACTTAAAGTACAGTAAGGCTAAATTAAGATATGCAGACAAGCGTTAAAATATACGCATGGATTTCAAAGACAGTATGACAAAACGGTGTAAGATACTTTGTGAATAATTTTGAAATGATACTGTGTTGATATACTGGGTTAAATAAAACACATTAAAATTTAATCTTACAAACTTTTAAGAAATGTGGCTATTAGGAAACTAAAATTACATACATGACTCACATTCTACTTCCTCTGGATGACTCTGGGGTGTAACTTGAAATATAAGTCTATAATCTGGCACGAGCTGCCTTTTTAGCCTTACTTCACTGCCTCTCTGCTCCTGCTTTGTACTTAGTGAGGTGGAGGGGAAGTAAGAGGGATGTAATGTTTGTTGAATATTTAGGAAGTTCTAGACATTAAGTGTTATCCAAAGACACCAGTTGGAATTTACTAGGAAGAAAATGCAGGCATAGAGCTGTTAAGTAACTTGACTATCAGCAGACAGATAGTTAGAGGAAGACCAGGACTTGCACCTGGGTCTAAGACACTAGGAACTCAAAATCCCCTTTGAACTTCTGTGCTTTTTCATCCTCGGTTCAAATACCATTACTGGGCTACTGCCCGTCTCCCTAATATCCCTACATGTTCAGCTCTTAGAGTAGCATCCCATCACTACCTACATGGGATTCACATGGATTCATTATACAAACAGCCACGTCGAAAATGCAAGTTATATAGATCAGGCAGGCCTGCTTTCCGTGGTCCTTGGTGAGGAAAGGCCCAGAAGTGGATGTGAGATGAAAGACCCATATCTGTTCTTCCTTTGGTTCCTAAATCCCTCGTGTGGCATGAACCTTCCACAGTCGGCATGCTCCTGGGGTTTCAAGATCCTCTTTTCCCACACAGCTTCGCCCGCAAACACAAACCAAACACTGTGAGATGCTCAGTGGGAGAAGGAGTAGATGGAACACTAGAGGAAAAACCTCCCTCCATTGGATGCGGTGACAGATATTTTGTCAGTCAACAACAAGGCAAACTCTTACTGAGTTTCTGGGATACTTTCACTGTATGGGAATTTCCTCTTGCACCTGCCTTTAAAGGTTTTAATGCCCATGTAATTGTGACTCCACTCAATTTATTAAAATTCAGCTCAAAAGCTCCCTCTTTTAGGGGCACCTGGGTGGCTCAGTCTGTTGAGCATTTGGCTTTTGGTTTTGGCACAGGTCATGATCTCGGGATCAGGGACTCAGCCCTGCATCTGGCTCAGTGTTTAGCAGGACAGTCGGCTTGAGGATTCTCTCCCTCTGTCCTTCCCCCTGCTTGCACGCGCGTGCACGTGCGCGCACACACACACACACATTCTCTCTCCCTAAAATAAATAAATCTTCAAAACAAAACAAACTCCCTCTTTTATTTCATGGTCCTTCTAGCTCTATGTTCAGTCTACCTTCTGGATTCTAGGAGCACTTAGATTTCTCTGTCACTCTCTCCTTATATTACAGGTAACCATCTGCACTCGTTCTGCTTTTTAAGACCAGAAGCTCACTGAGAACAGGATCTGTGTCTAGTTCCTTCTTAGGAACCCACCCCAGCAGCTATGGCAGGGCTTTATACGTAACAGACATGTCATTTGTACCTGAACGAACAAATGAATGGGGAAGGTGGATTCCCAGGTGTAAAGACGAACATCTAAAGTCATTATGTGAATGTTCTTTGCTCTTTAAAACCAATCAGCAAATATTTACTGATTGCCTAATGTGTACAGGACACTGTTATAAAACAGCAAAGAAAGACATAACCAGGGGAAAAGTTAAGTAATTCTTCAGAACAATTTTCCTCTTAACCCTTTGGTTCTCTCATACCATTATAGAAGTGATTGACGGATTGATGTACACGTAGTTAGATATGGATGGTAGATGTCAACTGATCTATATACATACATATCTTATTGCTAAGTTTTTCTAAATGGTTTTAGAGCATTAGAGTGTGAATAAGAAGGATTGATTATAGGGAATCCTAGAACTATGACTTATCCTTTTGTTGCAAATCTGATGATGATAGTTCATTATAAAAGTTCTATAAGTGCCTCATCAATCTGGAAACTAACACCACACTTTGTTTCCTGGAGGACACACTGTTGCTGGTTTTAGTTTGTTCCCAACCTCGGTTTTTCCTTGCGTAGTTGTGCAATGTTCTGTACAAACAGCCAGTGTGAAATCCAACCTAAAGTAGTACCCAAATAAGACACTAGCAGTCTACTATATGTAAAAATGTCTCAGAGCAAAATAGAGTGGACATGATTCATCATGTGAGTGGTGGGGAGAAGGTCAGAGACCGCACACATCTGAGCCATCCGACAGGGCTCTTTTCTGCAAAACCCACTGTGCTGTGGATGATTCTCAACAGCTAACAGATTCAGGCCCCCTGATGGGACGGCAGCCAGAGCTTAAGTGCCTATATCCAGGGGACTCCTAATTAAATTATAGTGAATCCAATTTTTCCTTGGAACACTTCATACATTTAACACATGCGTAGAAAAGCATATTTCTCTCCAGATACCTGCCTCCCTCTTTATTCATATTGTGTGGAATTCTGCATGTTAAAATACAAAGAGGATTTAAACTTGTTACCTAGACTATAAAGAGTTTCTCATCTAGGACAGAAACACTGATTTAGGAGTAGCTGAATAAAAAGAAACGGGTAATCAGTATCAGAGTGACAAAATGTGTTTTTATCATCTATCTTAAAGGGCAAGTTCCCAAAGAGAGTCAGGCAGAAACTGACACGGACTATGGTGTGGACACTGCAGTTGGCATTTCACATAGGATTTTTTAAAAAGCCCTTGGTTTTTCCATTATCCTGTACTGCTTCCCCCCAGATGAGATCATCTGCCTTGAGTAATGACTGAACAATTGAGCATGAACATTTTAGACCTACCTAGGTCCCAAGCTGCTTTTCTTTTTAAAAATCAGGGAGGGGCGCCTGGGTGGCTCAGTGGGTTAAAGCCTCTGCCTTCGGCCCAGGTCATGATCCCGGGGATCGAGTCCCGCATCGGGCTCTCTGCTCCCCGGGAGCCTGCTTCCTACTCTCTCTCTGCCTGCCTCTCTGCCTACTTGCAATCTCTTTCTGTCAAATAAATAAATAAAATCTTTAAAAAAAAAATTATTTAATTGAGAGAGAATGAGTAGGGGAGAGGGGCAGAGGAGAGGGAGAGGCAGACTCCCCACTGAGCAGGGGGCCTGATACGGGGCTCAGTCCCAGGATCTGGGGATCATAACCTCAGCCAAAGGCAGACAATAACCAGCTGAGCCACCAAGGCACCCCGGTTCCTAGCTTCTTGAGGGCAAGAATCATGTCTTAAATTTCTTTCATGTTTCACCCAACATCTTGAATGGTCCTTGATTAATTGGTTCATAGCAATAACTTGCCAACCAATTTGGAAAGATAAATGTCTAATCTAGGCTTTGAGGGGAAGGAGATGGTAACAGTGATTGACGCTGAGGTTTCTATAATGGGTCAGGTGAAGACCATGCTTTCCAGATTGTGAAAGTGGGACACATGGCAAGTGTGACTTGAACAGAACAAGGAAGGAATTAGAGTCTAAACAGGACTGGAAGATCGTGGTTCTTAGAACTAGGGTAAAGTTTCTTTTTCACATATCCCATGGAATACTCTTCGAGTGAGGGCATTTGTGTGTACAAAGAATATGGGACATGAACCTAGCAGCCCTCTGCGAGGTCGTGTGTAGGCTTGCTCTCACTAGTGCAGGAATGAATTGGTGGAGATCAGGACTGTGGTGGAGGTGGCACTAATAGAGAAAGTGTGGTAGATTCAAGACTCGTTAGAACTGACTAACTTTGGAACAACTCATTTAGACAAGAGACTGGCTGGTGACCTCACAGCCTTCCTGTCTCTGTGTACTCGGATTGACAGAGCTTGGAAGACACCGGTGGCTTCTGGACATTGAGTAAGGAAGGTAGAGTGTGGAAGTTGGGGGAGGTGTTCACATGGACTGAAATTCCCTGTCCCCGAAATCTCTTTAAGAAACCAAGGGATCAGGTGGCATATCTCTGCTAGGATGTAAGCATTTCTACAACATTACTCCTGGGAACTGTACATCAGCTTAGTTTTTCAGTCCTCACTTAGCATATTTAGGAAAGTTTGAAAAGTAATTTCTTGCCAGTTTTGCCTTCTACTAGCAATTTAACTACTCTTAGAAAGTGAATTTTAAGTAAGTCCTGAATGTTTTGCAGGATTGCTTGTGGCTTTTAAGCTTTAGGTTTTTTTGACATGGAGTGACAAAGCTTGCTATTACTTACTTGAACTAAATTGCTAAGCAAACAAAATTAAGGCTTAAATTCATGGCATAAAGGAGAAGCATGTGATATATGTATTTTTATGTGCTTTCCCCCCAGTTTTATCCAGGTTGATTTTCCTCAAGGCTTAATTTCTATATCAGAAAACTCATGACTTGTTCATTTTTTTAAAACCTGGACTCACTGATTTGTGATTTCAGAACAGCTTAATACTGCACTTTAAAATCAAGCATTTAGGGGTGCCTGGGTGGCTCAGTGGGTTAAAGCCTCTGCCTTCGGCTCAGGTCATGATCCCAGAGTCCTGGGATCAAGCCCTGCATCGGGCTCTCTGCTTGGCGGGGAGCCTGCCTCCTACTCTCTCTCTGCCTGCCTCTCTGCCTACTTGTGATTTCTAGCAAATAAATAAATAAAATCTTTTTTAAAAAAATCAAGGATTTAGAATCCATTAATGGCAAAACATACTCCATGAAGACATGTCCTGAACTCGCAGTCACTGTTAACTGTCCATATGACCGTGTTAGCACGTTGTTCCTTAAGTTCTCAGCTCTTTTAGTGAGAGACCACCACAAAGCAAAAAAAAGCTTTGGATGATGTCTGCTCTCCAAGTCCCCAGTCAGCATTTCACACTTGCCCTTTAACACCAGTGGACCATGTTCTAAGCATTGAGATTAAATTTCGCGGCAAGCACCATCCGTTCCATGATAATGTCATTTTAAATGGTAAATCACAAAACGCACACTTGGATTTTTCTTCACTTAGTTCATAGTCTTCTTCAGTATACAGGTTTCGGAGAGCAAGTTTTTCTTTTCTCTTGATAAGTGTGATAATCTAATGACCTCAATTAAAGAGGGGGACTAAAAAGGCTCACAAATCTAAAAATAACTCCATTATCCAGGCAGAGAAGGTCCGTTTTTCTTTCCAGTGTATTAGCTGATATTTAAGTAAGTGGCCATCGATCAGTCTAATGTCTGGCTCTCGTTTTTCATAAATGAAGGGCTGTGGCTTTAAGTAATCGCAGGCTGCTTGTGCCAAAGGCAGAAGCTGCAGAATCAGCTTCTGCCAGGAGAGAGGCATACGGTAACCTGCAGGACGCGAAGTAAGGCTAACCGAGGACCAATGGCGCTCCTCCCGATAGAGCTTTGAATGTAGGCAGACCCGACTGGTGGGTGGTGTGGCCACCTGTGCACTTCTTGGACAGTGCGGGGGGTGGGGACAGTTGGAGACAGAAGCTGGAAAATGGGCTGCTCCAGCAGCAAAATGTGCCTCTATCCTCCATGTGCAGCAACAAGGGTAATTAGTATTTGCTTCTAGTGCGTTTCTGGAAGACTATCAGGGACCGAGGCAGAGGTGGTCTGGAACTAGTGGGGGGATGCTGTGAATGGCAAGCAGCTCCTGCCTGCAGATGACTGGGTCTCATGATCTCTGCAGTAGTGTAAGCAGGATGCCGCCGGAGCTCCGTCCCGGGTGATCTAGTGAGGGCTTTGAATTCTGCCTTTCCCTTAGTTAATCCCTGGTGGTGGGGTATCTACCTTTTAAGAAACTATCGCTGTATTTGGGGGGGGGGCATGCGTGCGTGTGTGTGTGATCTCTTTGAGTTGCTGGGAACTTGGAAATTGTTCTTCTTTGCAGTATAAATAATAGCTTTTTTGATACTGAAACAGTTGCCCGATTCTCTTTGATTTGTTTCTCTAACGTCACCTTACAATTATAGCTGATCCCAAATTTAATAATCCTTAGAAAACTAATGCAGAGCTGAGTAAAATTAATCTAATTTTGTCTTTTTGAAGGATTGTTTTTGGCTGTAGCTTTATAACAAAGTTTTATGTCCCTTTTAGAAGGATTGACCTTGCAACAAACCTTTTTTTTTTTTTTTTTTTGCAAATACAGGACAAAGTGCATATAAGTGCATACGTTTAGAACATTAAATATTTATCTTACTGATTACTGCTTTATTGCCCTTGGAGGAGAATGCATTAAGTCTTAAGTATGCATTTGCTGAGAGGTTCCGCAGATCAGCAGTGAAGGCTGGCTCAAAGTAAATATTTTTAAAAGTGCCATGCAGTGTCTCAAATGAAAGTTTCACGAGGACCTGAGAAAATAAAGATTGTTGAAACATGAATTTCCTTAACAACTAAGGGACATCTGTGTTTTTTTTTTTAACAACTCAAACTGTTAGTCTAAATGATTCATATCTTGGCTTCTCCGTTCTGAGTCTCATTTTCCTGGTGATAACGAATGTGTGCCTTTCTGAAAGGGACCCTCTTGAAAACATTAGTAACTTGATGTGTGTTTTCCGCAGCGGGAGGAAGCACTGAAGCAACACAAAACCCTATCTCAAGAACTTGTTAACCTTCGAGGAGAGCTAGGTAAGAGCTTGTTTTTTTTAAATTTCTTTGTAAGTTTTTGTTTTGTTTTGTTTTGTTTTGTTTTTGCTAAGTTTCACAGCACAAGGGGACAGCTGGAAAATTTGGTTTTCCTATCGGCATCGCGGCTGGAGGTGCAAGCTGGCAGTGGCTAGCTGTCCCACTCTGCTATCTGTGCAAACACTTACTATCAACATTTCTTTTGAATCTTGGCAGCTTGACCTCCAGTTCACAGAATTCCTGGCACTGATCTGACTAAGCCTAGCAGAGCTTCTGATGACCAAAACGTTACTCTTCCTAAAGACAGGGCAGAGTGATTTCTGGAATTGTATGTGCTCCTGTTAAATAATCCTGTCATACTTTTTTTCTGAACCTCTTTCTGTGTTAAAGAGTGATGAGAAAATGCCTTTTCTGATAATAGTAACTACATTACACTTGCTTGGGGCACTTTGAGAGGAGTGAGCCTACAGGAAAGAAGGACGTGTGCATCCACGGTGGCCTGCCTGGAGAAGGCATCCTCTGTGCCCCTGTTACAAGTTGAACAGGGCTTATGGTGAATAAGGACCTGGTTCCTCCGGTAGCCATGCGTCTCCAGTGTCTGTAGCACCCACTACCCAGGGCTGTGGTTCCCAAGCTGAGTTCAGTTTTGGGTCTTGTCTCTCCTGGAAGGGTCCTCAGGGTTCGGGCGACAGGGGCAGTACTGCCTTTCCTACCTCATGTGCTGTGTTGGAGTGAGCCAGCTGCCTTGGGATCCCCCAGTCAGCCACGGGCACCTCAGCCCAGGAGAATCAGCTTCCGACTTTTGCTTCAGCCAGCTCTGGAGTTGTTCATTAAAAGGCTGAGTTCCTTGCCCTTTGCAGTTTTCTGTGTATGCTCACAGCCTCCTCTTCAAGTGTGAGTGGCTGTGCGTATAAATAATGCAAAAGCAACAGCCAGTGTTCATCCAGTTCTAGAAGAAACTGCCCATTTTTCTTTGCACAAGACCAGAATTTCAACATTGTCAGTATAATTTGCTGGACTTGAAGGTTTTCTTCCCCTGCCCGCAACCCCCACGAAGACAAAGATCAAAGAGCAGTTAATGTGGGGCCATGACTTGTCTCTGCATTCCTCTACCCCCTCCACCCGCCAAGGAGAGGCAACCCCAAACTCTTGGCTCACCCTCCAGGATCTTAATACCTGGCCGGGGCATCATTTTCTCCTGGCCTTATTTTAGGCTATGGAAATGAAGAACTCTTTATAAAAAAGGAACGTTAAGACAGATGGAACTTCGGGACCCCAAAGACTCGCGAGTTCTAGGGAAACAGTTCAAGGAAACCACAGCTCGAGGCTTTCCGCCGTGTCCACCAGACTGCACTCCTTTCGATCGCCCAGATGAGCCCCTTAATTTGCTTTTGTCTGTGCCTTAAATAGTGTAATGGAGCTGGAGTGAGCGGGTCAGGAAAGAGGCCTTTGTGTCTGTGTTTCGGAGTTGGTTATGACCCCGCGGAGGTGGAGATGAGCCTACCTGCTGGTTCACGTTTCAGCCTCTCCCCGAGGCGAGGCCAAAGCAGCGGTGGAACACTGCGCTCATTCATGCTGCTTGAATGGGGGGTCCTCTTTTTACCTGTTCGTGGAGAGTGCGGTGAAATGATCCGAATGGGGATCCAGGTCCTCAGCACTCCCGTTGGTCACAGAGCCCGACAGGAAGTGGCCTGCCAGTCAGTACCCATTCGCCCCTATTCTTCTGTTTGTGATGAGGAGAGTGCGCCCTGGTGTGTTTCCCTGCCGCTGGCCGAGTGTCCGGATGCCGGGGTTGGCCAGTGTGTATCGTTCGTCACACAGGTGGGAGCTGGCTGACCCCGGCAGTAGAGGATTCTGGTCAGGAGAATGAGTGAGGCGACAGCGCGAATGTTAGTCAGCGGAGGGGATGATGGGACTGTGTCGCTGCCCCTGTTGCGTGAGGTAGGGCTGCCCAAGGAACTATGGAGAGCATTTGGGGAATGGTTGACTCCCGTGAGGGGAGAGAGGGGAAGGCTTTACATAGTTCTTCTGATGGAACAGTCGAGGAAGAACATCCTAAAAACTTCCAGAGGGATTGTTCATAGCATGAACCAAGAGGAAAGAAGATAGGTTACATAGCAAAGTGGGAAATGCAGTTTAAAAATTTGAGGCAATAGGGGCCCCTGGGTGGCTCAGTGGGTTAAGGCCTCTGCCTTCGGCTCAGGTCATGGTCCCAGGGTCCTGGGATCAAGCCCCACATCGGGCTCTCTGCTCAGAAGGGAGCCTGCTTCTTCCTGTCTCTGCCTACTTGTGATCTCTGTCAAATAAATAAATAAATCTTTAAAAAAAAAAAAAAAAAGAAAGATTTCATTAAAAAAAAAATTTGAGGCAATAGTATAGAATGCTTAAACTGTGTGGTCCCACTGTCAGGGTCCAAATCTTTGGTGGCCGGGTGATATAGGAGCAAGTCACGTGACAGGTCTTGAGTCGTAGTTTCATTCTCTATTCAGGGGCACTAATAATGGCCTGCTCAGGGGTGGTCGTGAGGATGACATGAGGTAACTCACTGTGAAGTGCCTAGCACCAGGTGTTACCTACTACTAAATAGTAGGAATTCACATGTGTGCAGTTTATAGCTATGTAGTAATTACCCACATTGGCTGTTTTTGGGGGGCATGGACTACACTGCAGGAAGGAATTGTAATTAGACCAAATACTATTAGAATCCCTCAGGATGGGTTGGGTGTTATGTTTGTTTGTTTTCCGACTCCCAAGTCAGAAGGGCAGTGAGACGTGGTGGGTCCCTTCCTGATGCAGTAGAAGGGCTCACGATGTGGAGTCTGTGGTGTAGGAATGGGTCCATGTGTTCTAGCTAGGAGTTGCCTCACTTCTTTGAGTCCAATTTCCTCATGGGAGATAGGAAGTTAATGTGTATCTGGCTGGATTGTCATGGAGCTTGGATAAAACAGTGAGATATATGAAGCAGCTGTCATAGCGCCTGGTCCGCCACAGGAACCTCAAGAAGAGAAAGAGCTGCTATGCTACCATCACTGTCATCCAAGTGTCCACCATTTCTCTCCAAAATCATGGGGGGCTCTTGTTGTCAGTCTCCCGCTGGATACTGTTTCTTTCTCTTCTCTATGAAACTATAGGCAAGGTTCCTAAACTAAGAACTACAAAAAAAAAATAATAATAATAATAATGTAATAAAGGACAGTAGAAACTCAGGAGCACTGAAACCCAAGTAGAGTCTGTGATAGTGACCTTTGGAATCTGCCTCCAACTGTCTGCTCCATTGACTGACTTTCCTGTTGTCTCACTGGTTGCTCTGACAAGTGTCCTCTTCTGCCAAGTTCACCCAGCTGAGCCCAGAACAAAAGCCGTAAGGCTCCCCTGCCCCTGGAATCCTCAATACTTTACAACCCTGTATTTATTGTGTCTTGTGTTTTCTTGTTGTCTTCAGATAGTAAATTGCTTCATTTCAGAGATTCTTTTCTCCTTACTATGGAAAAAATATATATGCTTTCCATTTTCCCAAGTAGTTGATAAGTACTGATGGGCATTTGAAGTGTTTGAGTGTTGGTTTCTTTGTATTTAAGGACATTGTGTGGAAATTAAAATTGCACAGTGAGAGGAAAATAGCCCATAGTTACGGTACCCTTGACAGAACATTTATTTTTGCATATTCTCTTGTGTCTTTGTTTATATGAATATATATGACTTCATATCTTGACTTGTTTGTGAAGTTATGACTTACATAGAGTGGAATGCTTGTTGATAAACACGTATATAACCTGCACCTTTATCAAGGTATTGAAGATCTCTGTCCTCCCAGAAAATCTCCTCATGCTCCTTTCTGGTCAGTGACCACCACCCCCCCAAGAAGCAAACACCGATCTGATTTTTATCATGTAGGTTATCTTGTGTATCCTAGAATTTCATATAAATGGAAACATGCATTATGTTGTGTCTGATATTTTTCACACAGAAAAAATCCTTTTGAGATTCATTCATGTTATTTTATGTGTCTTCTGATCTGTTTTTCGTGTGTCAAACCCTTTTCCATCTTGCCTCTTAGTCTTTGTTATGGTTATGTTGAATGACTTGGGAAAGTCTTCGTGGATGTTGCTTGATTTCCCTAACCCCTTTAGGGTTGGAGTATAGCGAGGGTTTCACTGTTCGCTGTTAGCCCCTCCATTCCCCTGGTTTCAGCTACAACCTGTGGGTCATGATGCACTGATTTATTATCCTAGTTCTCTCCTTCCAAGCTGTAGATGAGTTTTGCCCAGTGCAGAGCTGCCTCCAGGAGAGCCAGTGGTTATAATCAGACCTTCAGACTCCCCAACCCCTTGCTTCCAGAATGTTCTGCAGTGTCTCCTCATTCAGGCCTCTTTTCCTCAAAGTCTGTTTATCATCTTCTGCAATGACATCATCACTCACTCACCACCCAAGCTAACAACAGGTATCACACACCTTTTCCTCCATCTTCTACGTAGTAGTCTGTGTTCTAAGTATCACAGTATCTGGATCTGTCCCTCCTCTGCCTTCTGGCTGCTGCTGTTCTAATTTTAAGCCCCATAATTGCTCATGCCAGATACATTCCAGTGGTCACCCAACAGGTCACCTTGCTCCAGGCCTGCTTCTGTCCTCTCCACATGCTACCGGGACCATATATAAAATAAATCTCACATCTGTCCTCTATTGGACATCTTTAACAAACATCAGTGACTTCATTTGGGCTTTGGCAGAAAGTCCAAATATCCTCTAGCTGCCATGTATGGTTTGACTGGAACTCTCAGCCCAGCTTCGTGATGTCAGGACATTCCTTTGCCTTTCTTCACACCTTCTTTCCTTTCCTCAAACCCCAGCCATGGATCCATTCATACCTCTCTGACACATGATATCCTCTCTGCTTGAAATGCTCTCTTCTTTTTTACTGCCTTTCTATTTTTGCTTCTTAAACTTCTCCCCACCTAGAGTGACTCACTGAGTCCTAATGAAAATATCATATCATCAGCTGAGTTTTACCTGATCTTGCAAGCAAGTTAATTGTGCCTTCTACTGTGACCTGCAAGAAACTCTGTTCTTTGGGTAGTTTCTAGACCTCTTCTCACAATCCAGAACCATGAGCCCTTCAGAGACAGTATCTCCTTCATGTTTGCAGCTCTCCCTGCTGATACCTTTGTGCCTGGCATTTATTACCTCAGTGAATGAGTGACTTTTATATTGAAGATGGTAACTAGGGAAAGTTGGTATTATCCTTATAAATTATAATACTCAGTGGTTTTGTGTACACATATTTTCCTACAAACCATTTAAAAATAACATGCATATTTTTAAGACTGAATAATAATAAAGTAAGGTGAACTATAATTCCCTTGGAAATATTTTATAATTATGTCTGACAATGCCATTAGATCATTTGGAAAGTGTTAGCCCTTGAAATAGATGACAGGTCAATTTAATGGTCTGTATCTGCAGCAAGCATTTGGCCTCTGGGATGGAGAATAAGTATATCATTCTGATTTTTTTAAGAGTTGTGTTGGATCAAACCCAGTATGATAGAGAACCATAAATTATGACCTTTGGGAGTTCTTACTGCTTTTTGTTAATCACTAGAATCACATTTTTATCTAAATTAATGAAGAAAAGGTATTTATTGAAAAGGTATTTTATGTGTTTAGCCATCAGAATTAATAGCTAATGTACATCTTTTTTATAGATGTTCCATCGATTTTTATTCAAGTTTTTAATCCTACTGAGACTTAAAAACCTGGTCAAATGAACTAGATTTCAGAACTTGGAATTCTATTCAAAGGCAGTCCTCTAAATTTAATATCATTTGCTCTGAGCTGTTTGGACAATGCACATCTCTCTCTTTTTTTTTAAAGATTTTATTTATTTATTTGACAGACGGAGATCACAAGCAGGCAGAGAAGCAGGCAGAGAGAGAGGAGGAAGCAGGCTCCCTGCTGAGCAGAGAGCCCGATGTGGGGCTCGATCCCAGGACCCTGGGATCACGACCTGAGCCGAAGGCAGAGGCCTTAACCCACGGAGCCACCCAGGCGCCTTGCACATCTCTTTTATACATTTGTCCTAATAGTGTCTATTTAATGCCACAAATGGGATTTGAACTCTTAATTCACTAGCACTAGTTGACTGTTTTTCTGTGTATGTAAAAATTATGAGCTGGATATGACAGTAAGATCTACTGAATGCCAGCTCTTTCCCGACAGCAATACTCAGCTCCAAGTCTACTGGTTAGTATTTTATTAAATGACAGGAAAGGGACGGGAAGGGAGGGAGAGAGAGGGAGGAAGGAAGAAAGGAAGGAAGAAAGAAAGGAAAAGTAGCTGAGGCTTAAAAGTGAAGTAACCTTCCTAAGGTCAGACAGCCAGAGAGCAAAGTGCCTGGGTAACGGCCTACGTAGCCTCGGTAGGTCCAAATTCCTGTTCGTGGTAACAGGGAAAGCATGATGAAAATATTCGAAAGGTCAGAAAATCATGTGATATAAGTACTCCTTTGCATTGGTAACAAGTTTTAGGATCTTTCTATTCAATTCAAAAATTCAGGAAGTACTGTCAGATTAAAATAGGACTTGTTATTGTCAGTTAGGGAAAAGTGACTTGGCTCTGCCAGAAGCAGTGTATAAATTGTCTAATCAACACTTGATTGGTGTCTATGAACTTGAGGCTCCCACACACCTTGTGGAATGTGTTAATTCTTTCATGAGTTTTGTCTACAGTTATGACTTAACAGCCTGTGTATTTAAAATAATTTTTAAACTCTGTAAGGTTAAGTCGCTTTGGAGTTGCAGAATTCCAGAAGTGGTTTTTGAAGTGGGCTTTAATGAAAAAACTGCTAATATAATGAGAACCAACTGTATACCCAAAGAGAATTCTTTCTCTTCCCTGAGCTGATTGAGGATGTTTTTGATACCACCTCAGACATAAATCATTTTCCCCATCCATGGCTGTCCATCGCATACTCAGCCTTTGGCTGGCTGTGTCTTCAAGTAAAAGGTCACATTCTGTCACCTGTACAGATACATAGTAATACCAAGGGTATCTGTTTTGAAAGCCTATAGAGTCTTCTTACTTCTTCTGTAACTTGTCCTAACTTGTCCTTGTCCAGTTTTGATAGGATCAGTTTTGACTAATGTCCTATGTCCAGAATGCTGGTTCTCAGACTTCCCTGTGTGATAAAATAGACCAGGTTAGAATCCAGATTCATAGTTGTGACTCAGGTGGCTTGGGAACAGAGCCCAGCAATGCGCTTCTGATGACCGTGCAGGTGATTACCCTACAGTGCTCCGTGGGGTACACTTTGACACCACCCTAGGTGTCCAGAATGTTGTTTTTTGATTTAAAGTATATACAAATCAAGCAAGCCCAGCGAGATAGTCAACAGTAATGCTGGGAAGCACCAACTGAATTGAGTCTGTTCTTGTACATCGGCTTCCAAATGAGCTTTAGATGCGTTGTTTTGCTGTCAGTGTGATTTCTTTAAAGTCCTAACTGATTTTTCTCAGGCCTGAAGCGTAGAACCCTGTGTCTGTTACCCAGCCAGGCTTGGATCTCTGATCCACTTTCATGCCTAAATGTTTTCACTGGTCCATGGAATGTTGCTGTTGTCATTGCGAGAGCGTCTGTTTTGCAGCATGTCGTTGGCCAGTGAGTAAGCTGAAAAACAGCAGAGCCTTTTCAGACTTTTATTGGCAGCGAGATCCACGGGCTCTGAGGAGGCCCAGCTGGCCCCTCTGTACCTAGATTGTCTGGCTGGGCCAGATCATCTCTCTCCACCCCACTGCCCCCACCCCCATTCAACACAAATCAGTATTGAGGGGGTGAGATCTTTTTTTTTTTTTTTTTTTAAACCTCCCTTATCTTATCTTGCGGTTTTTCTAGCTTCTACAAGAGAACGTGCCTTAATAGTCTGAGACATCCCTTGCAGGTAGAGATTAAATTCTCGCTTACACATTGCAAGTTGTGGGGCACCTGGGTGGCTCAGTGGGTTAAGCCTCTGCCTTCGACTCAGGTTATGATCTCAGGGTCCTGGGATCGAGCCCCGCATCAGGCTCTGTACTCAGCAGGGAGCCTGTTTCCGCCTCTCTCTCTGCCTGCTGCTCTGCCTAATTGTGATGTCTCTCTCAAATAAATAAAATCTTAAAAAAAAAAAAAAAGACACATCACAAGTTGAGAAAATAGCCCTCAGAACCCAGATGAGGTTCTGAGCTCTGTGCTATATATCTGCACTGAAAACATTGAGTAGATTGGCATCCTGGACCCAATTCTGCCCCTTCAGTTCCCTTGCCAGTAAAAGGAGATTGAAGATAATATCTCTTTTATTAACTCAAACACCGTTACATGAAATCATGGGCATGAGAGCACCTTGTAAAGCATGACCTGAATTTAAAAGGAGACTAGTATGAGTTACTAGAGAATTGAGAGGCCAGGCATTTTGTAAAGCAAATTCCTAATAAGTTAGGATTAGTGAGAGGCTTTTGAAAATCGTTCATGTTGATTCACATAATTCCCAGGAGCCATCAGAAAGCTGTCTGTAGCTCATTTTGAAATTTAGAAGAAGACTGTTCTCTGTCATGTGACTGCCACATTTCTTGGTCATAGAAGGAAGGAATATATTTTGGAAAGAAACTGGAGGTCTTCTGAGTCAATGATCATGGCACAGGCAGTTTGTGAAGCCTTGCTCTACAAAATCCTTACCAAACACTAAAGTTAGCGGAGCGGGTGGTGTTTGTTCCTACCTTGCTCACCAGGAAACTGAGAGGCAGAACGTTGGAACTGACCGTGATTGGATAGTCTAGGTCCCTACCCTTTGGTTGTAGGCTCCTGGTCTTTCCCCATGTAGTGATTTACTTTTTTAAAATGGCATCTTGATAACTTTATTCACTTATATCTCCTATCTCCTTTAAACAGATGAGACCCTAGTTTAAGAGAGCACCCTCCAGAGTCATTCACTATGGGAGTGGGTCATGACCAGGTATCCCTCTATAGAATAAGAAGAATATTCTGAAGTAGTTCTGCTACTATGGTAAAAGATAGTGTCCCCATTCACGCTTCTGGGGCTGGGGTACAGGAGAAGTAAGATAAGATACTTACTTGTTTCCCCTTTACTTTTATAGACAATTGGGAGCATATTATACATGCATTTCTGCACCTTGCTTTTCCACTTGACAGATCTTGAAGTTCAGTACATAAAGAACTTTATCAGTCCTTTTAAATAGCTGTTAAATTGTCTTATTTTTGGAAAGCATTCCATTGTTTTGATACACCACAATTAATTTAACCGGTTCCTTCCTAGCAGACATTAGGGTGTTTCTGATGTTTTGCTGTTACAGAAATGCTCCAGTGAAAAACCCCAACATCCCTCATTTTATGTATGTGGGAATATATCTGTATAAATTCTTACTAGTGGCATTGCTGGGTCAGTGGACTATGCAGAGAAAACATGACAGGCCAAAATTAAGGGACATTCTAAAAATATCTGACTCCAAAACTGTCGTGATGGGGGGATGGGGGAAGACCCACTCACAGACCAGAGAAGACTCAGGAAACATGACAGCTAAATGCAGTGTGGTATCTTGGATGGGATCCTGGAACAGAAGTAAGGGATAAAGTTTGGAGTTGAGTTCACAATAGCGTGCCAATGTTGGTTTCTCAGTTTCAACAATGTCCCATGGTAGTGTGCAGTGTTAATGTTAGGGGGAAAGGGGTGAGAGGTATCTGGAAACTCTTCTCTCTTTGCAGCTTCTCTGAAGTTCTAAAATTAATCTCAAAGTTTTTTCTTAAAAAAGCATTAGTGGAAAACTGGTAAAGTCCAAGTGAAGTCTATAGTATGGTTGCTAGTATTGTTCCAGGGTTAAAACCTTAATTGTGACAGATGTCTCATGATTACATAAAATGCTGACATTTGGGACAGCTATGTGGAGAGTATATAGAAACTCTGTGTACTATCTTCTATAAATCTAAAATTTTTCACAATTAAAAGTTTTTTTTTTTTAAAGATTATTTATTTATTTATTTGACAGAGAGAGATCACAAGTAGGCAGAGAGGCAGGCAGAGAGAGAGGAGGAAGCAGGCTCCCTGCCGAGCAGAGAGCCCGATGCGGAACTCGATCCCAGGACCCCGAGATCATGACCTGAGCCGAAGGCAGCGACTCAACCCACTGAGCCACCCAGGCTCAGTTTTTTTTTAAAGCAAGTGTACTTCCCTGAGAAATGTGTCTTTATTTTTCCTTTTCAAATTTTTATTTAAATTCTAGTTAATTAACATACAGTGTAGTAGTAGTTTCAGGAGTAGAATTTAGTGATTCATCACTTACATACAACACCCAGAGCTCATCACAAGTGCCCTCCTTAGTCCCCATCACCCATCTAGCCCTTCCTCACCCCCATTCCTCCATCAACCCTCAGTTTTCTCTGTTGTTAAGAGTCTCTTATGGTTTGCCTCTCACTTTTTTTCCCCCTTCCCCATGTTCTCTGTTTTGTTTCTTAAATTCCACGTATGAGTAAAATCATATGGTATTTGTCTCTCTGGCTGACTTATTTCGCTTAGCATAATACCCTCTAGTTCCATCCACATTGTTGCAGATGGGAAGATTTCATTTTTTGATGGCTGAGTAATATTCCTCTGTGTGTGTGTGTGTGTGTGTGTGTGTGTGTGTGTGTGTGTGTACACCACTTCTTTTATCATTAATCAGTAGACGGATATTTGGGCTCTTTCATAATTTGGCTGTTGTTCGTAATGCTGCTATAAACATTCATGCCCCTTCAAATCTATATCTTTGTAGCCTTGGGGTGAATACCTAGTGCAGTTGCTGGACTGTAGGGTTTCTATTCTATTCTTTTTAAGGAACATCCATACCGCTTTCCAGAGTGGCTACACTGGTTTGCATTCCTACCAATAGTGCAAGAGGGTTCCCCTTTCTCCTCAACTTTGCCAGCATCTGTTGTTTTCCGGTGTTTGTTAATTTTAGTCATTCTGACTGGTGTGAGGCAGTATCTCATGGTTTTGATTTGTATTTCCCTGATGATGAGTGACATTGAGCATCTTTTCATGTGTCTGTTGCCCATCTCAATGTCTTCTTTGGAAAAATGTCTATTCCTGTCTTCTGCCCGTTTCTAAACTGGATTATTTGTTTTTTGGGTGTTGAGTTTTAGAAGTTCTTTATAGATTTTGGATACTAACCCTTTATCAGATATGTCATTTGCAAATCTTTTCTCTCATTTTGTGGGCTGCCTTTTGGTTTTATCAATTGTTTCCTTTGCTGTGCAGAAGCTTTTCATCTTAAGTCCCAGTAATTCATTTTTGCTTTCATTTCTCTTGCCTCCAGTGACATGTCTAGTAAGAAGTCGCTATGGCCAAGGTCAAAGAGGTTACTCCCTGTGTTCTTCTCTAGGATTTCGATGGTTTCCTATCTCAACTTTAGGTCTTTCATCCGTTTTCAATTTATTTTTTTACATGGTAAAGTAAGAAAGTGGTCCAGTTGGGAGAAAAGAGTGAAAGTGTCCAGCACTAAAAGCAGGTGTCTGACTTCCCAGATGGCTAGAAAGAGAGAGGGACTCAAAGCAGGAAAGAAACGTTAGACACAGGCATCTCATCTCCCTCATAGCTGGTGCAGAGAAGGGGGAACACTGCTTGAAGAAGGGTTGCCACCCACAGCATGCCTACCAGAAGCTCCTGGAGAAAGTGTGTCTGTACAGTTGGGGAATGAAGTCCTCTTATTTTTTTCTTTATCTTTCCTTTCTGTCACAATGTGTGACACACAATATGTGGCATCATGAAAATTTGTATGATTTCCATGTGACCTTACCTCCTCCTTTTTTTCTTTTTTTAGACTCTATGTCCACCTTAGATAAAATCCTCTAAAAGTTGGGAAGATTCTGTTGCACCCAGTGTTAAGAGCAATAGGAGTAGGAAGTGAAGGTTGGAGGTGTGTGGGTACCATAGTGCCTCACCATATGTGTGTGTGTATATATATTTAGGTTTGACTACTCAACAAGCAACGCTGCTTTTTAACTGTCACATTGGGTCCTGGGACCCCAAGCATGTCTTGGAGGACTCTTCAAACGCATTTGAACTGGTGGACTTTTTCAAGGCCAGGAATAAGAGTAATAACAGCATTTATCACATACTGACTTGGTTCAGGCACTGGGTCGAGTGCTTCTCCTGTATTATCTTATTTAATCCTGCAGGGAAGGTGCTAAATATTATCTGCATTTTTAAAAAATGAGGAAATGAAGGCTTAGAAAGCTTAAGTAATTTGCTCAAATCACATGGCCGGTAAATGGTGTGACTGAGAATTGAACCTAATTATTCTAGCTCTCGTCTTTTAAGTCATTTATTTATACTCCCAAGGATTAAAGTATTTTGGGTTGTCTCATGATGAAGCATGCTACCCAGATACAAAAGTGAAGAAAGCTCTGTAACATTTCGCAAGAATATTGCAGCTGGAGGGCCATGTAGGTTTACTATATAAACAGGACATTTATCAATCTCCAAAGTGAAATGGGTCTCTATGAGATGGAGAGAATACAGATCTAACCTCCTCCTCTTAGAAAAGGCCACCGGGACTAATTAGGTAATGGCTGTGCTTCTGCTCCTCGGGGATAATGGCTAAGCGGCCCAAGATGAATCCAGTTCTGTTTTTCAAAGGTTCTAATTGACCGTGACATGGGGCCTTTTCTAGAGGTCATCCAAATAACTATGCGAAAAGGGAAAATGCTGAGCATCTCACCACTTTTTCTGAAATACTTTTTCCTTCTCAGTTATGTATGCTAAAACTATGTTGTTCCTGTGCTATCATTGGCTTAGAACTCTTCACAGGCATGGTTTGTCCCAGGGTGAAAACACCAACTTCTGTTCTGTTCCATGACCGTCTGCTTTAGGGGTAGCCTTGTAAATGAGTTTGTTTCTTTCTTTCCTAATTCTGAAAACTTTTTCTTATTCTAAGGTGGACTGCTGGAGATAGATAGCTTTTGCAGTTCCTCTACTCTGTCTCTCGACAGTGGTCTGTTGGCACCCTTCGTCACAGACAGGCTTTTAATAATCGCCTAATAGAACAGACTAAAACATCAGGACAGAAAGATTACTTTGTACTCTATGGATGTTGTATTTGTGCAGTAACTCCTTGAAACCCGTATCACCTAATACTATGAAAGCTCCTTGCTTGCTTGCTCAAAATCCTGCAAAATCTCCTATTTTGTTCTGGCTTTCATTGGGTGCCTGATGAATTGCCTGAAAGCGAGTGGAACTCTGAAGAGTAAGCGAGGAAGAGACAAGGCCGAGCACAGGGAGTAAGAGAGAGAGGTGGCATTAGACACTGCTCCTCTGCTGTCCTAAGCACAAGGGCAAGTCCATGACTAAACCCAAGGGGTCACATCCATCACCCCTCCCCTACCCCCAACAGTGTGTTTCTGGCGAGACACTCAGAACCTTGAGGCAATGCTGACATGGATGTCCTTTCAAAAAGTATTTCATGAGCCAAATAAAAATGTCCCTTCAGGATCCCAGGCCAGTTAAGTCAGAGTAAGGCTGTTTATGTGAGCGATGATTTCAGCCCAGCTGTTGTCCGCACCGAACCAGGCCTGTTGCAGAGCAAAGGTCCGAGCACAGCTGCCGGCTGATGTCACTGCCTGGGGCTGGGCCTGCGCTTCAGCTTGTGGTACTGACTGTGAGCAGACAATCCTCCCTCCCCGGGCTGGCCCTGACCCATTTTTCCTTTCCCCTCCCCTCTGCCTTCTCTTCACCTCGCTCACAGTGGCCAAGGAAACTTAAACACTTTCAAGCTTTGTTTTCTTTTCTTTTTCTTTTTTAAGATTTTATTTATTTATCTGGGACTGAGAGGGAGCACAAGCAGGGGCAGGGGGAGGGGGCCAAGGGAGAGAAGCAGGCTCTGTGCTCAGCAGGGTGTGAGGCCTCTGAAGGAATACCAATAGGGGACATGTGACTAATAATATTTCTACTGCCACATGGCATAGTATCAAGAAAACAAGTCTACCTCATTGTTGGAAATTCATCCCAGAAACTGGCCAATTTCACATTACTTAAGTTGAATGATCATTAAGCTAAACTGTCCTTTTCTCTGCCCTGAAACTCTTACTCCTCCTACAACTGCAGAATCCTTACAAAAGAGAGGTAAGGATTAACAACTGCCTTGCCAGGACTCATTTTAAATGACTGCATGGGCACTTTGGGATACTCCTGACAGAGTATCACTCATTGCATCTGTATTGAATGCCAGCGAAGGAAAGCTGGAAAAGTCAGAAGTCAAGCTTCCTGAGCAATGGTAAAGATATTCCAGGATTTATTGTAGTGTGGGTGGGTATGCATTTATGTGCAAGTTCTGCAATGTATCGTTAATCGTTATGTGCTTTCAGTAGTGGTGGTGACGGGTAGGATGCTTGGGTTTTAAATTATGCCTTTCAGATGACTTTGCCTTTAAAAATAGTGACTTTCTGATATATTGATATTGTAGCTTTTAAAATGTGTTTTTTCTAAAGCTGGTATGCTCTGGTGATCGTGTTCAACATATTCTAATATTTTGTTTTTATTACTGTACTTTTGCAATCGGCTCAGATTAAGTCAAAGCTTAAACTCCCTTTATTTCTTCGTTCTGATCTTCCCGGTTCCGTGTGTCTTCGCGTCTCCCTGCTGGCCGGCCGGCCTTAGAGACGCCTCGGCCAATCAGAGTCTCCTCTCCTTGTCGCCCCTGCACTGATTGGTCAACATACAAAAGGGTGATCCTCCCTTGGAAAGTGGGTTTTTCTCAAGTACTTCTGCTATTTCTTGCTAGATGGTTGAGGGGGGGGGGGGGGTTGTCTTTTGTTTTGTTTTTTGTTTTGGGGTTTTTTTATTTTGCTGCCAGCGACCATTTCCTCTTGTTCCTATATATTGCTCACTTTTATACCATTATATTTGAAAATCTGGTAGAGAACGAAGTACTCCGAGAGTCCTGTGTCCGTATTTCCAGACTCATCACAGCTCTGCGTGAATGTGATGAATTTAGGACATTGCGCAGATGAAATGTCTTTTCCCTTTTTCATCTCTTTTCAGTCACTGCTTCGTCGACCTGTGAGAAATTAGAAAAAGCGAGGAATGACTTGCAAATAGCTTATGAAGGGTTCGTTCAGAAGCTAAACCAGCAGCACCAAACTGATCTGTCAGAGCTAGAAAATCGGCTTAAAGAATTTTACACCGGGGAGTGTGAAAAGTTCCAGAATATTTACATTGAAGAAGCAGAGAAGTATAAAACTCAGTTGCAAGAGCAGGTGTGTGCCTTTGGAGCCTGAGCATGTTATTGGTCATGGCCATGTATTCAAATTCTAATTGTGGGATGAGGACCTTCCTTTGAACTTCTATTTATTTAAATAAGTGAAAAGGGTTTATCAGTTTTTTTTTTTTTCTTATGCTCAAAGCAAATGTTGAGTGAAAGAAGGGAAGAAAAAAAAAGTTTAAAAAAAATCCTTTATCATGCAACTTGGAAGTAATCCCTATGTGAGCATATTGATATTATACTGCTAAGTGATGGGTTTGTATTTCTTCCTTTTCAAAGTGACACTTAATAACCCATATTTCACACACATTTTTTTGTGTGTGTGAGAAAGATTATTTAGTTAATTTTAGTTGCACATACCTACTTGGCAATAGAAGGTTGTGGGGGCTAAAAACCAGATTCAGATCCACATTTTGTACAATATTTCAAAATATATCCTATGTTAATTAGGATTTATTGATAATAAATCCATAGTAAAATAAATCCATAGTAAATAAATCCATAGTAAAACCTATATTAAAACAGAAGAATATTTTAACTCAGGGTTAGAAAAGTCTTTGTTTATTTATAAAGTTTTTTGTTTACTTATTTGAGAGAGAGAGAGAGAGAGAGAGAGAGAGAGAAGCAGGCTCCCTGCTGACCCTGGGATCATGACCTTGGCAAAGGCAGACTTTTAATCCAGTGAGCCACCCAGGGGCCCCAAGAAAAGCTTTTAAATTAAAAAGTGATAGAAGAAATAACAGAGGGAAAGAAAAATGTTTATATTATGTACAAATGTAAAACATTGAGAAACAACTTAACATAATCAAAAGGAAAAAACTGGTAAAAGTAATTGGCAGTATATACAACAAAGAAATGCTTCATTTCTTTACCAGAGAGGGCCCATATCATAAGCTTCTCTTTAATTTTCTTGCTTCCTTTTAAAATCAGTTCTCCATTTAGTAATATTTACTGAGTACCTACTAGACCAGAGGGTTAGAAACCCCCAGAGGGTTAGATGCGCTAAGGACTGAGGATATGAAGACCAGTATTATAGGCATGGATCATACATGGTCCTATCACCATGATACAAATCCTCATTCCTCATGATGGAGTTGGCTGTTTGCCTCAGAGGACCCTGGAGAGCCTGAGTGTTGGTGTTCATGAGGGGGTACAGAGTGGAGAACTGGGAAGGGCAGATCCAGATTGGGTTGTTCTTTCCATGCGCTGGACAGCCCTTTAACTTGAATACACACTATGTATCAAGTCTCCTAATACTGTTGCTTCTTACTCAAGACTTTTAATTGTTTTTTTTTTTTTCCCTTCTAGTTTGATAATTTAAATGCTGCCCATGAAACCTCTAAATTGGAAATTGAAGCCAGCCACTCAGAGAAAATCGAATTGCTAAAGAAAGCCTATGAAACCTCCCTTTCAGGCAAGAATGCTTTTTTTTTTTTTTTTAAATAGATTCAGATCTAATGGAACAACGTGATAATGTTTTAAAACGGAAATGATTCAGAACTTTCCCTTCCAGAGAATACCCTGTGGTATTCAGTTTGGAGTGTTTTTGCTTTCTTTTTGCATTGTTCATTGTTAGCAGATGCCCTTTTCCCCTTAGGAGGCAAATAATAGTTTGTCACAAATGCCAGCCTTTTCAGAGATAAGAGCTTTTAAAGAACGTAAAGGCCTTTTTGGTAGTAGCTGTTCTTTACCACTTGAAGTCCTGGGAAGTTAAAAGTGTTAGTTTACATCCGAGCCACAGTAAAGGATCAGTGCTAACAACACTTGCTCACCGACTCTCTTGCACACCAAGAACGCTGTGACATGGAGATGGCACCGGTTGAGTCAAGAAAGAATATTTTAAAATTATTTTATATTTTAAAATTATTTTATCATGATGGGAAAGGCTGAAGTAGAAGGAAGAGGAGCCATTTCTTTAAGAACACAGAGGATCGTGGAAGTTGTTGCACTCAGCTCCGTGCACCCCTCAGAGAAGCCTGTAGACACGGGCTACGAACGGGCGGGCTCCCCAGTGGCAAAGGCCTTTTCTCATCAGAAAAATAGAATTGTCCTGAGAAGTCAGAGATGACAACATGTCAAAGTGACTGGCCAAGGGTAGATATTAGTAAACACTATCGTTCTTCCTTCCTGCTAGAATTGGGTTTAATTTTAGACTTCTGTTTGGTTCACGAAGAGCAAATGGAAAAGCACGCAGGAACTCCAGAGCACGAGGGCGAAGGCCAGTGTTGGAGGAGCCCTCCCCTGAGGAGGAAGCTGTTTCCTCTGGCCTCTGGGGGCCTCTGCGCTCTCCATCATAAAATGGAAATATCTGCCCTACTCCCCTCACAAGGCTAATTTGAGAACAGAGAGCTTAATTCTTATGAAAGCATCTTACAAATGTAAAGTAACATAGTCCTACTGCTTCATAATCAACTCTTAGATCTACATGCTCTAACAACTGTAAAATACAGTGATCTCATAGGATGCCATTGCCTCCAAAAAAAATCCCTTCTTTTCAGAAATCAAGAAAAGCCATGAAGTGGAAAAGAAATCACTTGAGGATATGCTTCACGAGAAGCAGGAATCACTGGAGGTGCGTCTATCTCTCTTACCCCCAGTGTGGTTTGGGTAATGTTTCTGTGTACATTTGCTATGTTTCTGGTGTCTGCTTGCTAACTTGTGCTCCACATTTCATTGTTTGTTTTAGAAACAAATCAATGATCTGAAGAGTGAAAATGATGCTTTAAATGAAAAGTTGAAATCAGAAGAACAAAAAAGAATATCGAGAGAGAAAGCAAACTTAGTAAGTTGTGTGTGCTTCTCCATCGCTACTGAGTTCTTTTCTGCTCAGCTGCCTGTGAGGGTCAGCCCGTGTTCGGCAGCCGGGGAAATGATAGCGGTTTAGAATCCTTTTCCTATGTTGCAGAGTAATTTTTAAACTGGCTTCTTTGTTTACTGATGGCTTTTAGAAATCCCAAGACCTGACATACAGAGGAAGCCCAGTACATTGCGAGTGGTCTAAACCGATAACTATGGCAAGACAAGAAAATTGTCAGTGAGGGTCAGGGTTTCATGTGAAGACTCCACTTTTTTTTCTTAAAAAAAAAAAAAAAAAACCCAGAACCTCCCTGGTATATTGAGTTAAAATTGACATAGCACAACATTCACCCTTTGTTAAATGTGCAGTTCAGTGGTTCACAAATTGTGCATTGGTCACTCTTATCTACTTCCAGAACATTTTGTCACTCCAGAAAGAAACCTGTACCCATTCCCCACTAAATCCCCCCAAACCCCCCGTCCCTAGGGAACCACCATTCTACTTTCTTTCTCCATGGATTTGCCAACTCTGGACATTTCCTATAAATGGAATCATGTTCTGTGTGGCTTTTTGTGTCTGGCTGCTTTGGCTCAGCTTCTGTCCTTGAGATCGATGCATACTGTAATATGTATAGACACTTCATTCCTATCTGTGTCTGACCAATAGGTCATATGGATAATCCTCACTTGGGAAAAGTACAGATTTATCTCGTAAGCTCACCTTTCTCTTGCAACTGGTATCCTAACTCACCTGGCCCCACCTTTTCTGTTTCTGTCTTCAGTGCCACCATTTCCCTTTCATATGTTTGTGCCTGAGACTGCAGAAGCCAAGTTCTTTTGCCACTTAAAATCTGCTAGCTTGGAAAGTACGTGTGCGTGGGTCTCTTAGTGAAATTTTTCACGGAAGTCTTTGGATACCCTCTAGACTTTTGAATACAATTGGATGAGACGAGGTCATACCCAGTGAAACTTCAAAGCTATCTATACTGGAAGATTTTTAGACAAAAGAGCGATTTAAAAAAAAAATAAAAAATCTAGGCTTACATGCAGGGTTTAAACCTTATAAGTGGTTCCAGGAGTGGGTTTTATTTTATTTTTTTTTTAAAGATTTTTTATTTATTTATTTGACAGAGAGAGATCACAAGTAGGTAGAGAGGCAGGCAGAGAGAGAGGAAGGGAAGCAGGCTCCCTGCTGAGCAGAGAGGCCGATGCGGGACTCGATCCCAGGACCCTGAGATCATGACCTGAGCCGAAGGCAGCGGCTTAACCCACTGAGCCACCCAGGCGCCCCCAGGAGTGGGTTTTAAAGGGCTTCCTGGAACTGCAGCAGTTTTTGAAAACAAACAGAAACAGATTGAGGAAAGCAGGGTTACCTGAGGCCTGACCCCCTATGGGAATGCACCTGACGCCCCGGGAGAGCGCATTTGAGGAAGGCCCGGGCCAGCAGGGACGTCAGCAAAGGTGCGGTAGAAACGGGGCTGTGAATGCTCAAAGTTTAAAAATGGACATGGTATTGCTTCTCGGCCTTCTGGCTATGATCAAGTGTAAAAATGGACAGAGTAAATGACAGAGTAAATGATGTCTCCTTTTAAGAAAAATGAGGTACTGGTTATTTTTTTTCCCCTAAAGATAATACATCCTGTGTCAAAGGATGAGAGTATTTGAGGCCTATGAAATTCGGGCAAGAGCTCTGGATTTGCAGACTTGGGTGTTAAGCCTGCCCCAGCCCTTTCCCGCTCTGGCACCTTCCCTGAGCCGGTCCCCTGGGTTGTGGGACTCTCTGTGTCCTATGGAGTGAGGGGTTTACATAGGTATTCCTGAAGACCCATTCCCTGATCATCCCTGAGGCTTGGTCTGGAGCCCAGGAGTATAATTTGGATGACTTACCCACTGACACCTGTCTGAGCTTAGACATCCAGTTGGTAGATGTGACATGGTCAGTTTGTATGTTTGGGAGGATTCACTTAGATTTCCAGAACTAAAGCAAGGAGTGAGGATTCCACTCTGGTAGTGGGCTCTAAGAGGATCTCTCCCCTTATGCAGCATTTATTTTGGATAGAATTTTAGTAGTGCATGTGCTGTATGCCGTAGGGTGTCACAGAGTAAACGAAAAGGACAGGCCAAGCCAATAGAGTCCCCTCATAATAAAAATGGCCAAAGACTCAGGACACGATTGTCACTCTGTTTTCCAGAAAGCCCTAGAAATGCACTGCCCTTTCACTCCTGATCAGTTACCAACTTTGTTGACAGAGAACAGTTGTTCCCTTTTCTCCCCGCCAAACAGCAGTAAAGGACTGTAATGGCCTCAACTCTCGCCAGAGTAGTTTTGCGTTGTAAGCAATGCTTTTTTTTTTTTCCCTCTTCCAGTAAAATATTTGGTGTGACCAATATTTTCCCATGTTAAGTTCCTGATAAATGAAAGAAGTGTTTGTTTGCAAGGATGAAATGATTTCATTCTTCTAACCGAAGACTGTGAGATTACTGTTCTCTTAACCCTTTGTCCGCCTCTTCCTCTAGCTGCTGTGAGAAGGTTAGAAGTCTCTCCCCCAATATCTAAATCTAATCAGAGACTCTATTAAGAATTTAACAATGTGCGGTTAAATAACCAAAGCTGGGTTCTGCTGTGTCTGTTCCAGAAGAACCCTCAGCTCATGTACCTGGAGCAGGAGTTAGAGAGCCTGAAGGCCGTGCTGGAGATCAAGAACGAGAAACTCCATCAGCAAGACATCAAGTTAATGAAAATGGAGAAACTGGTATGTTTCTTTCAGGGGTTTACCCGGCAGAAATGCAGTCTGTGGCATAGGAACTGGGCTCTGAGCTAGAACTGCAGAGTCATTTTAACTGCTACTTCAAGGTACTTGGAAAGGTGCAGAAGGTAACGGAGGCTACATTTGCTTCTGTGGGTTTGCTCCAGGCTTATTTATTGCTGCCTTCTGGAACTTTTTTTTGTTTGTTTCCCAAGGAATATAGAAAGCAGCATTTGGGTCCTTGGAAAAACCACAACAAACAAATTAGGCTTCCGTTTTAGTGGTCTCTGAATCTTAATGCATCTATGAAGAATCTTAAAAACATGTAAAAAACAGTACTTTCCTATATCACCAACTCTGGACTGTTGTCTTATTCACAGACAGTTAAAAATGTAAATGAATCACATGAGGGCAATGCAGTTTGCTATCTAAATTCCTCCTCTTTCTCGTGAATTAGAATGTAATAGAAGAGTCGTGCTCTCATAAAATTAATCTGGCTGGACAGATGCAAACATTATGAAAAATAAGAATGAAGCGGAGTTTGTAGCCTTGAGGGCAGAGCACCGATTCAGCCAGTGACAGGTTTACTGAGAAGTCCGTGTTTGAGTGGTGTGTGCCCAGCCCTGGCCCACAGCTGCTGAGAGACAGGAGTCTCACCAAGTGGGCGGGGTTGGGCAAGGAAGCTTAAGTGATTTCAGCTCTTGCCATACTTTGCCCTTGACTGTGCCAGCCGCCTCACTGTGCCTGTCCCTTGTCCCCCAATTATGAGTGATTCATGGTTGAGTGACCGAGTGCCTCGCTCAAGCCCAAACCAGCGCTGGACATCAGGGAGCCTGGAGGCCACTCTTTGTTTGCTTCCTGGTTTGTCTGAGTTTTAGTGTTTGGTTTGGTTCAGTTTTCTAGAGACACCATTACCTCACGGTTGAGGGATGTAAGGGCTAAACCCCCACCTGGATATATGGGCACTTGGACATGCCAGGCAGTTTTGATATTTCTTTCGAAGGAAAGAGGAATTCTTGTGGTTGATTAATGAGCCTAATCTGACCTAGATACCAGTTTCTGCCAAAGGTCATCCTGTTCCGTCAAGCCTGATAACTCAGCGAATCTCACAGTCACTGGTCCTGTAGATCGCCCTGCTAATAATTTGTTGCCCCATGTACCATTCGTGCATCCAAACTTTTCAAAATACCATATACATGAAGAGCAGGCTCTGTTATAAAATTGACAACACATTGTAATTTTTGTTGACCCAGAAATATTTTTGTTTCTTGCCGTGCCCGAGAAGTATCATGGTATTCGTTAGCATTGAGTTGCTGCAACAGGTAAACCCGCGGTTACTTTATCTTCAGGCATACCTCAGTGAACGATATCGTGGGTTCGGTTTGAGACCAGTACAATGCCAGTGTTGCAATAAAGTGAGTCAAATGCAGTTTTTGGTTTTCCAGTGCACGTAGAAAGAAGTCTGTTAAGTCTGCAATAGCATTATATCTAAACAAAACTAAACAAAAAAATCAATGCACATACCCTAATTAAAAAGTGCTAACTATCTGAACTTTCAGTGAGTCATAATCACTAATCACAGGTCACCATAGCGAATGTAATAGTATAGAAAAAGTTTGAAATATTTCCAGAATGACCAAAATGTGTCAAAAACCTTGAAGAGAACAAATGCTATTGGAAAAGTAGCACCAGTAGACTTGCTTGACATGGGGTTGCCACAGATCTTCAATTTATTAAAACAAACAAAAAATCCCCCCAGAAAACCCACAATACCTGCATAGCACGAAGAAGTGACGTATAATAAAATGAGATATGCTTGTATTTGTAAGCTTGGAGCCTGGGTAGAAAATGAGACTCCTAGAAAGCAAGGAGGCTTTGTCAGTACGAAAGCTTTGGTATGAAAACTAGCTCTGCCGGTGGTTGGCTGTGTGGGAACACGAGGGCTAGTTTCCTGTGAAAGAAGGCACTGGATGAGATAATACCATTAGGCCAATCCCTGCCCAGTCTCTCATCCAGATTTCCCCACCTCATGTGTTATCTTGAATTCCTTTGTAATTTCTAGAAATCCCAAGGCTCCCTTTCTCTTACAGTCTCATTTTTGGGAAGGTTATCCCACCTGACTGGCTTGTCCTGAGCACTTTCTGGATAATAGGAAATCTTAAGACTTGAGTAGGACTCCCAACCGAGAATCATAATCAGTGGATTAGTCATACACTGCGGAGACAGGGATTAGCATTAATTCTGACAGAGCTATGAGGTCACCGCCTCAGCAAGTAAGAAAATCTTACCTTTAGAAAGTAGGGGGAAGTAATCAGCTCTTCGTCATGTTAAGTGATGAAATGTCTTCTGGGATATTATCCTGGAACCTCTCCCCTGATCAGTTTGTTTTCCCTGGAAGTTTAGCCTGGGCAGGCCCGCAGGAGAACGGATGTCTCTTCCCCTGAATGCAGGAGGGAGGCTTTGTGTAGCGAGTGCTCCTTCTCCTGGTTGGTGTTCCACAGAGCTTGGTGAATCGGCGCTTTGTGTGGCCACCCGAATTTAAGACTACAGAGAAACTCCAAACCGCGTTAAGACCATAATGGACAGAACTGTCAGCTGTGGGCCTACTATGAGTTTTCTTCGAACACGGGGATTTTTTTTTTTTCTCCAGAATTTACCACAGGAAGCTGTAGTGCAGGCCTGTGCTACTGTCATTTGACCACCTTGCAACTGAAGGAGACACCCAGGGCCCATGGTGGCCCAGGGCCAGGCACCAGTTCTCAGGGGCAGTTCTAAAACCTCCTCCCCACCTCCCCCCCACCCACCAACCCCGAACAAGTCCATCACCCCCGGGGCCCCATCAGTGACCTGGCAGAGCTTTTTTAAAAATACATTTTTAAAAAATTATTAATCTGTTAAAAAATAGATTTTAAAAATCTATTTTTTTTTATATTTCAACTTTATTTTTTCAGTGTTCCAAGATGAAAAACACACATCTAGATGCTCTGTTTGGCTGCCTCAGATTCTTTGGCAGCATGTCCATGTGTAGGGATTTCAGAATTCGACTAAACCTTCCTTAATGAAATCTCTCCAAGTGCGTTAGTGTCAGGAATGCGTCTGAGGGAAGGAGGGGCTTTCCTGTTTGATGTCTAAATGCAAGCGTTCTCGTTCACACCAAGGTGGACAACAACACAGCCTTGGTTGACAAACTGAAGCGATTTCAGCAGGAGAACGAGGAACTGAAAGCTCGCATGGACAAGCACATGGCGATTTCCAGGTAAGCACGTCCGTTTTCCCTGAGCTCTTCCTGTCCTCGTTAGCACACTCCATCCCCATGTCATGAGCGTGAAATAGGGCTGAAGTGGGTGGTTCACCAGGTATTGACTTCCACGTGGAAAATAGGATGGTGGGAGCCAGTGGTTTGGACCACTGTGGTTCCCGGCTTCCTGACCCTGAGATGCTTTCAGAGAAGAAGCATCACAAGACCCAGTAAGAAACAGCCCCAAGCATGAGACAGTCATAAGACGTGGAGAAAAGCTGTGGTAGGGCCACCCAGCCAACAGGGAACTTGCCCCCAAAGGTACTTTTCCTTGGACTGAGGCTTACACTGCCAGCGTTTCTCCAGCAACCAGGCCCCCCGGTGCCCAGTCAGCCCTGGGCAGGACTCCCTTTTGTTCCAAAGGGATTGTTTCGTGGGCTCAAATTTTAAGTGGTAAGAATTTTTTCAAGTTCCTTTGAACTCAGGTCCACGTGGTTTGTGGCTCTTTTTTTGTCCTCAAGGCAACTTTCCACCGAGCAGGCTGTTCTTCAGGAGTCCCTGGAGAAGGAGTCCAAGGTCAACAAGAGACTGTCCATGGAGAACGAGGAGCTGCTGTGGAAGTTGCACAACGGGGACTTGTGCAGCCCCAAGAGGTCCCCCACGTCCGCCGCTGTCCCCTTCCAGTCACCGAGGAACTCCGGCTCCTTCCCCAGCCCCAGCATCTCACCCAGATGACGCTTTCTGGAAGCTGGGAGACTGTCCACAAGCATTTGTACAGGTCTGCGGGACTGACCCTAACCACACCCATGGGAGCGAGCGCTACAGTAGTGGACACATGCTGACCACTCGGGAACTGGAGAGTCGCCACCCCCAAGACTCCTTAGGAGACTGGAACTCTGGAGGAAGACTTGGACCCCGTCCCAGATCCTCCCCCCAAAGATCTCAGAATGGATCTACATGGACGCTGTTGCACAAAGCACTTCAAGAACAAGAGGGTCTTGTTCATTGCCTTTTTCACCTAAGCATAAGGGGAAAAAAAACTCTCAGGGGCCTGTTAAGATAAAGATTTATAACCTTTATAATGTTCTTCACCATAGACACCTTCTTGTGATTTTTGTTTTGGTCTGACTGGGGATGTGTGAATGAAATGGGTGCACAGAGTGTCCTGTGTCTGACGCTGCCTCCTTTGCTCTGAATTGAAAGTCCAATGCTGCGTAAATCTGGGTATGTACTAATCTAATAACAGTCAGTGTATGCATTTCTGCAAAAGCCATAGGAGGAGGAATGATAGTCGCTTGAATTAAAATTCTCTACCACCACCTTGGCTCAGCCCTTGACGGTGGGGAGTGCTAATGACAGGAAGAGCTTTGACTTGTCCATGTCTATCCAGCTCTGTATCCTTCTGGAGTAACTTGTTGGCAGGCTTTCGGTGCTTAGCAATGTCAGCTGAAACTAGTTAGATTTTTAATGTCCCCACGTGAACCTAACATGATACTACAATCTATTTTCTCAGGCTGTGCGCAAATAGAGAACCCTAATTTTTCTAAAATCTGTATAAAGCAAAAGGGCAGTACTGGTTGATTTACTTCTGCCTTACTTTTACCTTGATCTGAGCTATTCCCACGGGTTGAAACTATCTGCTCTCCCATGATCCTCACTCCCCCACTTCCTCTTCCCCCAACCCCCCCCCCCCACTGCCCCACCTCTCACCAGAGCCACAAAAGCAAACCTTCTACCTCCTACCTACTTTTCTCTAGGACAAGAAATATGCTTTTCCAGAGCCAGCTCATCATCGAGGTGCCAAAACCACTTTCCAAATAAACCGAGGCCTGGATCTCCTAGTACAAATTTTGGGAAACCCTAGAGAGAATGAAGAGTAAGTCATTAGCTAGTTAGAACGAAGGTAGGATTCTGTGCTTCTCGAGGAGCAGGAACAGCCTGTTTAACGCAATGATGCCGTATTGAGTAAAACATTTGGAGAAGAGATGCTGTTTCCATGCATCCTTTGAAGAATCCTTCCGTCCTTGAGAAAGTAGCAGAATGGTCATTGAATGAATGGACAATGTGCAACTCCCTCCAAGTTGCATTGCAGTTTCTTTTCAGAACTTATTACCTCCCCCCTTTCTAGTACTTTGGTTCGGGGGAAGTAGAAGGAAGACCTGTGGCTTCATCTCCCTCTCCCTGCATGTCAGTGTTTACTAACCTCTGTCGCTGATATCAGCCCAGTGGCTTTACAAGTAACCGCTATAGGGTAAGAATGGACTTGGGATACTAGAGATGGATATGAGTCCTCATTTACATGTATACTACATAGCAAACTGATCTTCATGATGCATGGTTGTTTTTATTAGTGATTGTGTCTCAAGCCTTTAACCTCCAACTGTTTCTTATGTATGTAACCTTCCATGTTTGCTTTGATAAAAGGAAATATAGGTTCACTGCCACCTCCTGGCATAGCTCTCCGCTTGTCCTTCTGAGTTGTTTTCAATGCCATTAGCCAAAGTCAGGTTTGCCATCCATCTCCTACGCATGGGACGTCTTGTGCTGTTCCTTGCTGTCCTCCATACCATTTAGGTGTCTGGGGAAATCAGGCTTTTACACAATTAATACAAAATGTCTTCAGAGAATGGGAGGCAACAAGAGAGTAGATAGGAAATGAACCAGAGAACTTTGATTTTTTTTTTTTCCAAACCAAATGTTTTTCACGTAAGATGCAAAATGTTGGCACGTCATGAAAATATGGATGTATAAACTGTAGTTGTGATCAGTTTGTAGTGATGGAAAGTGTATTTTACTTTGATCAAATAAATAATGCTGGAATATTCAATGTAAGAATTGTAACCTCGGACCTATTCCATCCTCCAAAGTGTTACCCAGTTTTAGCCCTTCTCAAGACCCAGGTGGCCATCTGTCTTCTCTTCAGCTGTTTCCCAGGAGCTTCCAATGCAATGACAGAATTAGTCATGGAGCTGAAATCTGCCTTTCAGAGTGAGACTTACAGGTAAGCTTCTCTGAATTCCCAGCTATGTGTGTTGGAGAAATTTTGACGGATTTTAATAATTTTTTCTGGATAAGGTAAGAAAATAGGAACAGCTAAAGTCTAAATATTTTTAAAGATGGCAAAAAAGCCTAAATGAAGTTGAGTCTTCCTTGACCTGGAAATTTATTTTATATTGAAAGTTGAATTTTTTAAAAAATACTCGAGAATGACTCCTTTAGAACTCGTACTTTTGAGTATGGCAGCTTAGAAAGGCAAGTTTACACCATTTTTTGATACCTTTGTATTTGCATTGTAGATGTGGCCGACCCATGTATTACTGCATTTTTAGGTCCTCATGTGTTGTAGTTGTGGTATCAAATAGAATCTTGGGTAATGGTCCAAACATTTGCCAGCAAATCCTCCTGGATGCGCTTCAAAACAAACTAAAAAATGAACACTTAGCTCATTTTGTTTTTACAGAAACTTGCTTATTTAATAGAAATGAGGATATAAAGTTAATATCGATGCTTTTTTATTATAAAAAGTAGAAATGCATGGAGATAGGTAAGCAATCAAAATACATGCTCTCTGTCAGAGGAGTTAACACTTCTATTATTAGACCGGATGACTTCCTTTTAGTTTGGATGTCTGGGTCTGACTCACAGGGCAGGGGGTGGGGTCTGGCACTTGACATCAGCCTCTGGCAAAGCATTAGTCAAAAGAACCCCGAAGCGGGTTATGGACACAAATGAACTTTCCATCAGTTCTTCGTACTTCATTTGCCAAGTCAGGAAGACTCAACAGTGGTAGCAACTGTGGTCTCCCCATGGAGATTGTGAGCAGTGCAAATATAATATCCTACATCAATGGTCTCAAAGTCTTCGATGGTCAGGGTGCTCTGGGAGATTCTTGTGGTGTGCCCCAGTCCTCTGTGGATCAGCCTCCAACTGTCTTGAATTGTCACGGGCCTTTCATCCTGTTGAACGACACCCCCATGTGCTGAAGCACAAGCAACAGGCTGCTACAAACAGCTCCCATTCACCCAGCACCATTGGGTGTTGTTTTCCAAGGCCGAAATACGTACTTATAAAAGATTATTTAGTATGTGTAGCACAGGGGAGCATTTACACTGTATAAACATAATACTGTTTGGCACGCTCTTTCTGGTCTTCAGTAAGTGGCTACTTAATATAAAATTTATTCTTTTGGAACTCCAAGAATGTAGAACTGGAATTAGGCACAAAAAAAAAAAAAAAAAAAAAAAAACAAAACCAGGGATAAAAATTTCCACTGCTCTTGACATTGCCCACTCCGTAGTTCTGTGTCACAGAATTTAAAGGCAATTGTGAATGAGTAAGAGCTCCTGATTGTTCAGATTTGGGGGAAGCAGAAGTAGAAATCGATATTCCAAAGGACTCCGGTGAGGAGAAAAGCTGTACCCCAAGGATGGATAACCTGATGCCCTAGATGACATAACTTCCTATTTCTAGAAAGTGAGATGGTCACTTTTAAGATGCTTCATCCAACTTTGGTGATAAGAATGTAGTGTGTTCTAGATTAATTTAACCTAACTCTAATATTACCAGTATTTAAAAAAAAAATACCCTTTCTGCTCATAAAAAGAAAACATGCTGTTGCAAATCACTGATGTCTTCAAAGTGTGACATTGCTTTTTAAAAACATGTACCTAGTCCTAGGAAACTTTTTTCCAGGGAGAGTTATTTTCTACCAATCATAGTAGCCAATACAGTTCTGGCTTATGGGCTGTGTCTTAGGAGGCCAAATCTCTTCTGGCAAGGAAGGGATTATTCCATGGTGGTAGAAAGCTGTTTATTTTAGTGAGCAAAACAGGCACAGGGGCTCAATGTGCGGTAGTTGCTCTTATGGAAAGTCTATTTTAAAATAATCTCTGGCCTCACAGCACCTTTTTGCCAGGGCCTACGTTTTTATGCCCACTTGGTGGATGTCCTCAGGAGAGCTCTCTGCTGGAAACCAAGTGGCCTCCAACTGACCCAGGAGGTGGTGGAGAAAGAGGTAGCTCCCTTCTTTGCTTTTCAGGTCTCATCCATGCTCAAGGGTTATGTAGAAAAATAACCTATAAAGAGGGTATGCTGAACTGCCTGATGGAACCCATTTTTTTCCAAAAAAAAAAAAAAAAACCACTTGTAAATATAATAAAATGTCTTAGAAAACCAATAAGCCTGGGCTCCTACTGTGGTTCCACACACTTCCTGCACTTCTCAGGTTCTGATCTCTTCACTTACAGGTGGGGAGAGAGGACCAAACAGCGAGCTGAGAGAGCTGGCTGGGGCGGGGGGGACAGCCCTCACCTTCTGTCCTGGATAGATCCACCGGAATTCCACCTCAACGTCGGGTTCCCCGAGGACTGTGCAGAGGACACTGATGTCATCCCCACTTCTCACCTGGTTTGAGGACGCCAAGATGGTTGTTGACGGAGGGCCTCTGGGAACTGAAAGGAAGCGGGGAACAGGGAAAGTGAGGTGGAATCCGGGGGACCTTGCAGACAAACCTTGAGACGCATTCTCCCCTTCGAACAGAGCTGTAACGTTTCTGCTGCCTTCCCGCTTCCCGGCCAACTTCCGGTGTCCTCTGGGGCCTCTTCTCTCCCTTGATGGTCTGGGGTGCGTGCTTATCCAGCACTCCCAGGCCCGGCCCCTTATATTTACACTGGGAGGGGAGGCTGGAAGTTCTGGGAATAAGAAGGGGAATAAGAAAGTTGAGGGAGAAGGAGGTGTGTGGGGAAAGAGCAAGCAGAAGGTAGAGAAGGGGCGGGCCGGGAGGGGGGCAGCTGAAGGGGTGAGGAGGAGCCGGGCAGGTGTGTGACTGTCCTCAGCAGGAAGAGGACCATGAGTCGAAGGAAAAGGATGTTCGCAGGAAGGGCGCAGGTACTACATCTGCTGGCCGTCCCTTCACTTCACAGCGATGTAGAAACATCTCTTCACTGGGGTCGGTTCCCTCAAGTAATGGTGATGGCGGCCTTGAGCAAGGCAATGGACTAGGAGCTGGGACAACCCAGACGTGGTCTCTGAGCCCTTGGGGACCTCTCGCGGTCTGGAGGGGGCAGACTCGAAGCGAGTAAGTGTGAAGTTTATATAAAACGTGAGTTCTGTTCGGAACTGTGAAGGAGAAGCCCAGCATGTTCTAGAAGCTCAGAATAGTCTGCAGAGCAAGAAGGGCTTCCTTGCTTGAGGGAACAATGTTAGAAATAAATCTGTCGGCTGCGCTTATCAGGCGCGGAGGGAGAAGTAGGGAGGCAGCTGCGGCCTGGGGAATCCCAGTGTGTGGAGCCCCCGCCGGGAGGTAGATGAAGGCCAGGCAGGCTGCAGGCTGGGGAGGGGGCAGGGGCCGGTCCGGCAAGGCCCTTCAGTCCACCTGCAAGGTTCTGACTAGAGGTCTAAGAAACGTGGGCACCTACTAAGTGGTCTTAATTGTAATTATAGTCAGCTATGGTATGGAAGATGAAGACAGGAAAGGGGGAAACCATTGAAAAGAGTTGCATTAGTCCCAGGAAGAGAAGTTCAATAGTTTGAACTTTTTTTTTTTCAGTGAGGATAGGGAGAAATAGGGCACGAAAAGATGATGTGAAAATGATTTGATGGGTGCCTGGATGGCTCAGTGGGTTAAGCCACTGCCGTCAGCTCAGGTCATGATCTCAGGGTCCTGGGATCGAGTCCCATATCGGGCTTTCTGCTCAGCAGGGAGCCTGCTTCCCTCTCTCTCTCTCTGCCTGCCTCTCTACCTACTTGTGATCTCTCTCTGTCAAATAAATAAATAAAATCTTTAAAAAAAAAAAAAAAAGAAAGAAAATGATTTGATGGAAAGGTGACAAGGCCTGGGAGGGAGGAGACAGGGCTGTCGGGTTGACTCCCAGTCCTGAGCCAGCACGTGGGTGATGGTATCACCATCACTGAGACCGGGAAAGCCAACGAACCGGACCCTGGAGGAAGACCTGAGTTCAAGGCAGGGCCCATGAGGCATCCAAGTGCAGACAGACCTGAAGCTGTCATTCGCAAATCTGGGCCACACATATGCACTTGGGAGCTAGCAGTGAGCAGACAGGAAGCAGAGCGTGGATATGGCTGAGGCTGGCCAGCAGGACAGCGAGGCGGGAGAAAGAAGGGTGTCCCATGGACCTCCAACATTGACAAGCTGGGAGAGGCAAGATGTTGACAAAGCAGAATAAGAAAGTGGGGGTAAGGTGGGAAAACTTGAAGCCAAAGAAGAGGCATTTCACGTAGGTGTGGCAGAATCTAATAGGATGAAGACAGAAACTTATCTACTGGATTTGATGTCCTGGGAGTCCCAAGGCCTTTAGCAAGAGCTCATTTGGTGGGATACTAGGGAGATAGATGCGGAGCGTGTAGGAGGGAGGGAAACACAGGGAACGGGGAGCACTCTTTCAGGGTATTTAGCTGTGACGGGGAAAGAGAGAAGACCTTAGCCGAGGGCTGAGGCTGGTCAAGGAAGTTCTGAAAGTTACTCAGCAGCAGTGTTACTGGGGGGCATGGCTTACTGAGTAAGTCCCAGGGCTGAAACCAGAGGCATGAAGGTATCCAAATTCTCATCTCGGAGAACTGCTTGTTGTTGGGGCCACTCATGCCTCTCCAGGGCTGCTCAAGCAGCAGCATTGCAGAAGGATTCCCCCGACCCCCAACACACAGACCACTCACCCCAGGCACAGAAGAGTTCCTATAGTCCTTCAACAGAGACAAGTCCCTGTTGAAGGACTATAGTACATGAAAAGGAATCATTTCTTCCACTCCCCTAAAGGGGCTGGCAAGGGGGTGCTTTTTGTCCCGGAAGTCAGGAGAGGGAGCCCCAAGAGTATCACTTGTTAAAGGAAGAGGACACCACATTATTCTCAGAAGATCTGCTTGTTGGCTGTGCCTGTGCCCCCAGCCCAGAGCTGGAGAGCACTGGGAATGATGGTACATGGGAGCTGCTAGGGGCACGGGAGACCCAGACTGTGTCCCTGCTGTGAGCTCCTCATTATTACATGCTCCAGAGCCAGGGGAACAGAAGGACACAGAGACATCAAGGACTATATCCTTTCCAAGACCACACTGTGGATCAGGGCAAAGAGGTACATGAGAAGAGCAGAGGCCTTTAGCTGAGGGTCCAAAAGGAGGGTAGGGCTGAGTCTGACACAGGTGTATTCACTGCAGGGGCTACTTAGGGGTAAATTCTTTATCATCCCATGGCAAGACCTCGGAGCCACCATCGCACTGGGTTCCATAATAAGCCAGGTCAGTAAATACCACCAAGAAACAAATGTCTCTGGGCTGCAGGCTCTCTCCTCCTCCAAGGCCGGCACCAGAGCAGGGAGAGGAGGAGAGGTAGACTGTCTCCCTCCACCACTACAAACCCCCACTCCAAGATGATGGCGTCACCAGTGCTGCCCGCATGCTGGTGGACAGAGCAGGAGCGGGTGTCAGGTCAAGTGTGGAGTTAACGATTGTAAATGAACAGTGTTAGAGACAGGAATGAGACTGTCTTACTAACCCAAAGTGCCCGTTGGATGTAGAGTAGACTGAGATATCATTAATGGACCTCGCTACCCTTAGGAAAGCAGGTTTTTAACACAGCAGAGTTAAAGGAAGTGAAGAAAAAGGTATTTCATATATAAATCCACTGAATTGAAACTCCTCATTAAAATGATCACATTAGAAAAATACTTCCATTTCTAATGGAGAGATTTGAGGATACTTCAGTTGGGTCAAGAGGTAGGAAGTGAGATCAGCTGGAAGAGACTGAATTTACCCATCCATGGGATTTTCCAGTAGCTCTTGTCATGGAGAAAGGGTAGAGTCATGTTCTCTACGGCGGTATTTCCCTGGCAGTGAGGGAACAGGTGGGCAAGGAGTTGAGGACACCACAGAGAGCATAGCAGTGTGAGGCCCTGGACCCCCAGCTGGGAGGGTGGGGAGGGCAGGAGGGCACTGGAGAATTTGGGGAGGAGGGTGGAGGTGAGGACAGGCACAGAGGAGTCACGGAACATGGAGCAGTAGTTGAGCAGGGGTGAGGCTGTGCGTGGAGATGGAGGTCGGATTCAGTGAGTGATTCTGCAGTTGGAGCAGCGGCAGCTGAGGACAGGCTGAAGTTGCAGCCCAAGGAGGGGTGCCTGAGGTGGAGGAGATGAAGTGGTGAGGGAACCAGGCCCAATGAACTCCAGCTGACGTCACAGAAAGTAAGACAAGGAGGACAATGAGCCAACAAAGGGAATGACTGGAAAGGAGAAGAGAAAGCTGGTGGAGCCATAATGCCCAGGGGAGCTGAGGTTCCTAACAGAGGATGGGAGGATGAGGATGAGGAAGCCAGAATTAGCACAGGAAGAACCTGACCTTGAGTTGGGGAGCGATGGTGCCCTTAAGAGACCACGGATTTGGGATACAACCAAGAGGATGTTCTCACCAGAGAGGATGTTCTAAGCAGGTGGAAATACTGGAGAATGGCTGATGGTCCTACACAGAAGTAGGACCAGAGGGAGCAGTGGATGAAGGGAGTGAAGGGGTTGGGTCAGTTCACGGGCAATTCGAGAAATGGCGGTACAGTAGGGGAGACTTTAAGAACAGCATTCTGTGCCTCCTGATTTCCATCCGTAGCTGGGAACATCAATACCGGATACTGGCTACTGGCAGAGGTTAAACTCTAGGCAGTGGTAGAGGCAGCCTTACCTTCCACATAGAGCAGTTGGTACTTGACTGAGATCTGAGACTTGCCCCCAGCCTCCGCCTTGCAGTAGACCACCCCCTGGTGGTCGGCATGAGGTTGCAGATACACAAAGCCTCTCTTCACATCATAAACAATGTCTGTTCCATTGGCTGGGATTTCCTTGGCAGGGAACTCCCTGTGGAGGGTGACTTTGGCCGACAAGACAGTCACTCGACAAGGAACCACAGCCTGCCTGTCCGGGTTCAGATAGACAACATCAAAGTAACTGGGAGAAGGTACAAAGAGTTCTCCTTTCTCTGCAAAGGGAAAGATTAGAGATTTATTAATTCTGGGGAAAAAAGGTAAGAGTACCTTAAGGATTTTTACATTCTCAGGACACAGAGAGGGAACTGCCAATATATTCAGACACTCCTTATGCGTAGAAAAAGCTATTTTTAAATGCTTTTCCTTTTCTCGTAAAAAAGATTTCACTTCCCATCTCCTTAAAGGAAACAAAAAAAAAATTTAGGTCAAGCCCAAATCAGGCTCATGAATTAGTCCACTGAGAAAGCAGGGAAGGAGATGGATTTCCTTATGTTAAGAGAATTTTAAGGACACCAAGATGGCTTAGTTGGTTAAGCAAGTGTCTTCAGCTCAGGTCATGATCCTGGAGTCCCGGGATCAAGTCCCACATCAGGCTCCCTGCTCAGCAGGGAGTCTGCTTCTCCTGCTGACCTCTCTCCACTCATTTCTCTCTCATTCTCTCTCCCAAATAAATAAGTAAAATCTTTTTTAAAAAAAAAAAAAAAAGAAAGCAATTTTAAGACTTGTGAAAAATCTGCTGTGTCTCTGGAGAAGTTAGCCCCAAAGCCAATGCTTGTAACTGCCCATTGAGAATGGTTCCCCAGCACAGCAGAGTCTCTGAGAGGTCCGGCCTAGCAAGGGTGCTGGCCTCCTCACCTGTCCTTACTCGCAGCCCAGAGGACCTCATTCCTGCCAAGGTCAATGGAAAGAGAATTAAGTAAGGACAGACAAGGAAACCACTAGGCTCAGGTTCTAAGCTCTGCTTGTCCAACACTATGCTGGGGAATTCAGTCAGTTTCTCATGTCCTCCTATTTGTTTGCCCTGACCTCACTCTCCCTGTACGTTAAGTTCTAGATGATGGCATTTGATCTTACAGTAATGAGAGAAACAAGGACTGGCTTGCCCATACATCCATTCCTTGGGATAGTCAAGGGACTATGGTTTAGGGTTTTGTTTTTGGCGTGGCACATTAAATCCTTTGTTTTCTGGATGACTCTTTGAGGGAACATTATGGTGATTGCTAAGGGAAATCTTTGAACTTAAAATTTTCCCCATGTTCTTTAAAAATAAAAATTTATTTTTCCCCATGATTTTCCCCACCATGTTTCTGAAACAAATAATTATTCTTGGCTTCTCCTTCCTAGCCCTCTTTGTGCCATAGTCATCTGATATTTTAGGTTGGGGACAGAATTCCTATATACACTAAATGTCTTCATGGGCCAAAAGTTTTTTGGCCATGAGTGCCAACTTCACTGACATGGAGGTCTTCTCTGGCTCTGAGATCAAGAGGGACTATGTCATGGCTCAGTTAAGACTCTATCTTTTCTAAGAATTTCTATCATGCTGGGGCATTTGTGCCACCATCATAATAATTATTAACTGACTTCCAGGCTTAGTGAAGGGGCACCTTGGTCAATGCTGTATCTAAAACCCACATGTTCACACAGAGTTAAGTCTATATGGCCTTGGATAAGTCAACTTAATCTCTGTGCTTCCACATCCCTGTTTGCAGAGAGAAGAATTTGGAATAGTAAAGATAGCTTTTGATTAAAGACCTTCAAGGAAAATTTCTGTCTGTAAGATTTAGAAGCCACCTTGCTTTAAAGGTTTTATAGAGGAAACTGAATGTATAAACAAAGCCAAGAGAATGAGCGAAGAGTCCAAAGTCCCAAACAAAAAATGTGACCTTACTTCTTGTATTATAAAACAGTCTTTGAAAAAGTGACCACACCAGTTGCTTTAATAAACAGGAAAAACATATTTGTAATTAGTGGATCCCATCAACCAACAGCAACAAAAAACTTTGCTGAAGTTCATTTTAAAAATTTTAGGTTACATATGACCCCTGCAAACACGGTTGTAGCTACTCAAGTGGATGGCAAGCATTACTTTAAGAAAACTAAACATGGGGGCACCTGGGTGGCTCAGTGGGTTAAAGCCTCTGCCTTCGGCTCAGGTCATGATCCCAGGGTCCTGGGATCGAGCCCTGCATCGGGCTCTCTGATGAGCAGGGAGCCTGCTTCCTCCTCTCTCTCTGCCTGCCTCTCTGCCTACTTGTGATCTCTGTCAAATAAATAAATAAAATCTTTGAAAAAAAAAAAAAAAGAAGGGGTGCCTGGGTGGCTCAGTGGGTTAAGCCTCTGCCTTCAGCTCAGGTCATGATCTCAGAGTCCTGGGATCGAGTCCTGCATTGGGTTCTCTGCTCGGCGGGGAGCCTGCTTCCTCCTCCTCCTCTCTCTCTCTCTCTCTCTCTGCTTGCCTCTCTGCCTACTTGTGATCCCTGTCAAACAAGTAAATAAAATCTTCAAAAATAAATAAATAAAATAAAAAAAGAAAACCAAATACGTAGAAATTCAGATTTCCAAGAATTAAATAAAGAGGCTATAAATTAAAATCAAAATTTCAACAAACTCCAGATTTAGCAAGATGCTCATGAATGTGGCTTTACTATACATGTAATTGGTGCCCAAGACTTTGCTATGACAAAACTCTACTGCTAAGTTACATGCATGTATTCATTTGAGGATAATTTATTGAGCTGTATACTAATACTTTGTGTACTTTTCTTTGTAGGTATTATACTTGAATAAGAAGTTAGGGGGAAAAAAAAGCCCTCTGATAGTGTCCCCCCATAAAGATCAAATACGTGTGACAGTGGCTTAATCAAAAATTGCACAAATGAACAACAGCCAGAAAGAGGTTTCAGTGTTTGCAATCAAACTCTGGGAAACATACAAACATAACGAATGCCAGACGTTTCTCTATGTGGGTAGTGGGGAAGCATATGTTCTGGAAGAATCAGAGCCAGCCGCGGGACGCTCAGCTTCCGTAACAGCTCATTTTGGTTTTACAAACCCACCATGCCTGAAAAGATAAATGCTAAACCTTGTACTGAAAATCCAATTGGCCTCTTGGCATGGCATTAAGAGAAAATGATACAATACATTAGGTCATGTCCCTTTTTGATCCAGGTTTCTTTAAAGTTGAAGTAAATATTTCAGCCTTCCTGTGACTCACTAGAGAGCATCCCATAAGTTAGGAATGAGGACCCAGCTTCAAAACTCAAAGAGACCCCTTAACCCTTATGCGATGTTCTGCTCAAGGGAGGTCTTCAGTTCAGAATCTCAACTCAAAACCCAATATTTTAGGAAGATGTGGTAGTGCCAGTCATGGCAGGATATCCTCATTCTGCCATCTGAAATATAGTTATCAGTTCTTGTCCAGAATAACAGGAGCTAAGGGCATGTGGGCAATTCTGTGCAGCACATTCCAGAATGAGGATCACAAGGGATTACCTGTGAACAACTGTTAGCAATTCTCCTGCCAACACCAGTTATGCTAGCTAGTGTCTGTCTGCCTGTTTATCAAGCTACCCATCACCCCATCCTAGAAATGGATCAAGGCAGTAAGAACAGGAGATCCTAGGTCAGAAGACCAGGAGTGGACTCTTTCTCCTCACTACCAGGTGTGGAACACTGAACAAGTCACCTTGCCCTTTCAAGCCTCAGTGTCAGCATCATAATTTCTACAAGAGACAGTAAAGTAGCTTCTTCTTATTTCCTGAGGGTGTGGTGATAATGAGACCCTTGTGACTCCAGAATCACAGAGCACGTGCTCCTGAGTCTTCTCACCGGAGAGGAGCTATGTGGGGAGGATGGGAGAACATGTGAGATTTTGCTAAATCTCTCACAAATGGCCAGGATTTAGGATCATCCAGGTCACAGCGGCTAAGCCAGCATGAGTCTGAAACATGGAAGGGTTCAGGATGTAGACAGCCCTCAAGAAAGCCCCAGCCTAGACAGGAAGGAAGCATTCTGGCTTCACCGGAAATGCCAAGGCCAACGCCAGCACCAGGGGTTGGCATTCTAAGATGCCTGGAAGCTGTGCTCCCCTCTGAACCTGCTGAAGAGAGACCGGCAGGCTATATGGCAATGCCTCTTTCCCCAAGAGCAAGTTTCGGCTGGCAGAACGTAGCCAATGCTGCTCAGAGAAGAGGTTTCCTCTGACCCACATACTTTCAGGCACTTCACTTAGCACAGGGAGGGGGGCTGGACCACACAGGCCACGACCTTTGGGAATCTTGCCCCCAAAACTTCAGCTCACAGTACTAAGAACAAAGGTGGGGGTGGGGAGGCTGTAGCTAAGCTTTTTCTGACTAGGGAGGCTCTAGAAAGGAGCTCATAATGGGTCCTGAGAGCACAATGACCAAGAGTCTGTAGCGATGCTGTCCAGTCGCACTGTGGACAGTGACGGCCATGTTCTCTGTCTGCAGCAGCCACGAGGAGAGCCACCAGCCACGTGTGGCCAAGGAGCCCTTGAAACCCAGCAAGGGTTGCTCAGAAATTGAGTTTTAAATTCTTTAATCTTAAATAATTTCTATCTAAATAAAACCCGCAACACACAGGGAGGCCTGCGTGGCTCAGCTGGTTAAGCAACAGACTCTTGATTTCGCCTCAGGTCCCCATCTCGGGGTGGTGAGAATGAGCGCTAGGCATGGAGCCTGCCTAAGATACTCTTCCTCCTTCTCCCTCTGCTCTTCCAGCCCACTCCCCAGCGTGTGCCCATGTGCTCTCTCTCACTCTCCAAAAAATAATAACAATAATAAATAGTCACACATGTTTAGTGGCTGCCATATTGGACAAGGCAGGTACAGACCCTGGAATCTGACTGGGTTCAACTCCTGGTTCCGCCACTTAACCCGTATGTCCTTAAGGACATATTTCATCTCTCTAAACCTCTACTTGCCCATGAAAGCCACAGAAATGATCTCAGTACTGACTCAGGAGGGCTCCTGTGAGACTTCCATGAAATAACTGACATAACCCGACAGAGCCTCGCCACCAGGGAGAGCTGTCATTGTCATTATTAGATATTTGGAACCATTAACTCTGGGCCAAGTCTGGCACTCTCAAGAACCCCACCAACACCCCAAACAGTTTACCTGTAAAAAAGATGTAGGTGGAGCCCGTCTTGGTCTCGTCCCTCCTGCAGACGTAGCCCTGGCAGAGCTGCCCCCAGCAGCTAAACTCGCCCGTGTCCGCCGCTGTGGAGTTGGCAAGGGTCAGCTGCCCGTAGCGCTCGTGCTGCTTCACGCTGTCAATCAAAACAAAGCCAGCTCACACCAGGCCTGCACTTGGGGCTCTGCTGTTACTGCGTGAAGTCCCTGGTGGCTCTGGGCAGACGGCCCTCCTCAGAGGGCACAAACTGCTGAAAGCGTGCTTTGGGAGGAAGTGTTTGTAGGTGAGGTGCGTTGTCAGAGAAGCTTCTAGAAGGAAGCAAAAAAGGACAACTATGTTTTCTCACTGGAGGAAATTCTGATGTTTCCCCTCAGTAACATCACTGGTATGTTAGCCCCACAGCCACAGAAACTCAGTCAAAAAGCCTTTTCAGGGTGCCTGGGTGGCTCAGTTGGTTAAGCGACTGCTTTGGCTCAGGTCATGATCCTGGACTCCCGGGATCGAGTCCCACATCGGGCTCCCAGCTCCATGAGGAGTCTGCTTCTCCCTCTGACCTTCTCCCCTCTCATGCTCTCTCAAATGAATAGATCAAATATTTTTTTAAAAAAGCCTTTTCATTCAGTCACAAAAGCTTTTGCTTCTCGTGCGTTCATTTTTAAACAGCAGTCAAGGGGCACCTGGGTGGCTCAGTCTGTTGGGTGGCTCTCTTCAGTTCAGGTCATGCTTCTGGAGTCCCAGGATCGAGCACCCCATTGGGCTCCCTACTCAGCGGGCTTCTGCTTCTCTCTCTGACCCTCCTCCTGCTTATGCTCTCACTCACACTCACTCTTTCTCAAATAAGTTAAAAAAAAAAAGCACAAAAAACCTTTAACATAAATAAAGAGCAGTCAACATGAAAGAAAGCACCTAGCATCATCCTGTGTGCATAAAATCTCTTGGATCAAAAAGAATAAATCTCCAGATATAAGCTTAGAATCTCTAAGATGCCACATTATTATAATAAAAATGAAAACTTTCTTTGGGGAAAAATGCTTGGTAGCTAAGATGCTGAGCCCCAGTTACACAGCCTATGTCTGGTACAGTATTTAGAACTTTGGAGCATTTAGCTTTTCTGTTGGCCTCACTTTAGTTTTCTCATTCTCCATCTCTTGTATTTTTGTCTTCTGGCATGGGAATATATTTGCAAACTGCTTCAGTTCCCTCTGAAATGAGGAGAAACATAAATATTAACATTGAACACTACTATTAGCTGATTGTAACGGTAATTAATTATATTATATTGTGACAGGAGTCCAGATGTAGCACCAATGGAACAGATGTTCCCCTGTAGTTTATGAGCCTCTGCATTTGGGGAGGTCAAACTAAGCGGTTTTAATCTGAGGATGCATCTCGAATACCCAAATGGCTAACCCCTCTGAGATCCACAGAACTTTGTGATGCAGTTGTGATTCTCCTGTTATATTTTGTAGCAACATCAGTGTGGTCACCATGCTAAATTTAGCACACAACAAAGTGTCTGGTTGGTTGGTTCTAAACGCAGCCCTGTTCTGGTTCATCACTGAAGAGCTGCTTTGCCCACCAGTTCTGCCAAGAGGGGCCTCCAAACTCCCACTCCATCAACTGCCTCTTTCAACTGGACGGAAATCTCTCCTCCTTCAGGAAGCTTTTAATTAGAAGCAACTCTCGCTTTCTCCTAGTGATGTAATTAGCTCCCTCATTCTCTATCCCTCAGACACCCATGGCTTCCTGTTATTACAATGGATGGTAAAAACTTTGGAGGGCAGGGACTGTGGCATATTTGCTTTATATTTCCTAAGCAAAAAATCTTTGCAGAAAACACAGTAAAGATTCCCTAGAAATAAGTGCATTGAAATTGAATTGAACCACTGGGTTGGAACTGGAAAGAATCTTGAAAAGAAGGCATCCATCCAGTTATGTATGGAAAAAAGAAAAACAAAACAAAACAAAACAAAACACAAAGGCATCCAGCTTCCAGTACTGCAGGTGAAGAAACTGAATCTCAGGAGTGACTTTCCTGAGACCCACACCTGGGGGACACTGAGTTAAAAATTTTAAGTCAATTAAGTATGTATGGAATAGCCATTCATTACATAAGCAAATGCAAGTAAAGTTCTGCCTGCCACACTAGGTTCATTGTATTATTTTAATTATAGCTTAATTACATATAATTGCAGACTAGTAGTAATTACTATGAATATCACTACAACAATGACAAATAATACATGACCAACATTGGAAATAGAATAGCAAAAAAGTAAAGATAAAATAAGACCAGACCTCAAAGATATTACAATCCAAGTAAGGGGTTAAGACTAACGTACATGAAAATATTGGAGAATGACTAAAGGGGTATTCACAGCAAGAAGAGTAAGAATTCTGAAAAGGGATTCATCCCTGTGGGTTGAAGAGGCTGAAGGCAGCTTTGAGGAGGAGGTTAGACAAGCTGGCCTTTCGAAGGCAGAGGTGGAAAGGCAGGGAGTGAGCTCACTCGCTCAGGAAACTACAGCCCCAGGAGGGCTGGGAACAGATCTGGTCTGCTGATTTTACTGCACCGCCGTGGCCTGAGTGCCTGGTGGGTGGGAGGCACTCATTACTGATTTGAGGATTTAATACATTCATCACAGAGGATACAGAGGGAGGGACTTGGGAGTCACGGGGCATATAGTTGAGAATAGGCAGGAGGGACCACCCTCATGTTTGGAGGTGGAATGTGATGGGCCACCTTAGCCAGGGCAAGAGTGAAAAGAACAGGTGTGGGAGAGGCAGGAGGAAGAGGGGGAGGCTGAGAGAGTCTGTCACTGAGATGGACAGCAAGGCAAGGGCTAGAGCCAGGCTGAGTGTTGGCAGGGGAACGGAAGCAAATTCAAGGCATGTTTTCTTGGGGGACATATATGACCGACTGGGTCTAAGAGATGGAATAAAGAGAGAGATCACTCATAACCACTTAATTTGTATTTCTGTGTGTCAGAAATTTTTAACCAACAGAGATGGAATCACGGAGAAGAGAAAGGAGATTGGGGTAGGCAAAATACTAGACCCACCATTGGAGATTTTAAATTTGTGATGAAATGTGGGTCACTGAAGTGTGGGTATCAGTTGATGTGGGAGTTGGAAACACGAGCTGGGGCACAGAAAAGATGAAACAGCACCAGAGTTGTATTTGGGGGAGTCATTTACAGAGGAGTAAGAGATGAAGCTAAAAGAAAGAATGACCTCAACAAAAGAAAGCATAGGAAAAAAGAAGATTGAGCACAAAATCTAGAGTCAAACTAGGGGCCCAATAGGAAAAGAAGATGTAGAGAGAAGAATCAGGAAAGTGTCATCAAGGACAAGGATTCAACAAATGGATGCTTGGAAGCTTCAGATGCCTTTAAGAGAGATTCATGACCCCCCCCCCCAAACACACACACACGAACTTCCTTTGGCAGAATGAAAGTTTTTGGCAATGACCAAAAGGGTAATTTCAGTTGTGAGGATAGAGCTGGCTTTTAGCAGATAAAAAATGGGAAGGTGGAGAGAAAATGGAGGTGAATGTCTTCTTAGGTGGACCAAAATATCTGACTACATTCCCCATAGAACTCAGAACTGGAGTACAAAATCAGTATGTAATTGATAAATATCCTGAGCACCTTCTGTGAACCCAACTCTTGCTAGCACTGTTGTGATAGGAAGTATAAGATGCCATTCCTACCAGGAAAGTAACTGGGTTAATAAAAATTTAGCACTTGGGAATAACCCTACCACCATGAAATCTGCATGCTGTATCTTTAGCAGGATTGGGGGTGGAAGGAAGGAAATGCACTGGAAAACATTTCTGGATTTTTTCCACCCCCTCTTGTAGGCAAACAATATAAAACAGGAAACAAATTATTTAGCAGGATTACAGTTTAAATGCCTGGATTTAAAATGTCCGTTTCTTCTAATGGTCTCATACAGTCCAAGCAGCAGGCTACCCAAATGGGTGGACTATGACCCAAGGCCTCTGGGGACAGCCTGCACAATGGAATGGAGACAAGGATTCACTGAGGCCTGCAAAGAGCTGGGAATCACTTCACATGAGAACTCTCCCCTTCTCTTATAACCATTTAACGAATCCCTAGGAATGGAACAGTGGATGGTGTAAAGTTTGAGTGAAGCAAAAAGAGGTGCCCAAAAATTATATTTAAGAGAAGCAGAATTTACCCTAATTGGAGGCAGCTCTGAGCATCCTAGCACACCTCAGTATAGGTCTTTCTCTTCTAGACCTGGCCCACAGTGAGCTCAGTATTGAACAAGTCCAAGTTTCCAAGAGTGTTTAAAAATTTAGAACTGTGGGGGCAACTGGGTGGCTCAGTCAGTTAAGCATCTGCCTTCAGCTCAGGTCATGATCTCAGGGTCCTGGGATGGAGCCCCGACTCAGGCTCTCTGCTCAGCGGGGAGTCTGCTTCTGCCTCTGCCCCTCCCTCTGGTCCTGCATACTTGCATGCATGCACTCTCTCTCTCTCTCTCTCTCACACACACACATAAATAAATAAATTAAAAAATAAAATTTAGGACTGTGTATGTGCATGCATGCATGTGTGTATGCCTTCCATCAGGGTTCTATGGCCTTTACAAACAGTCGTTCCCATCAGCGGAGGCTTGAAGCTTCCATCAGGTTGCCCAGCCTACTCTCTTCTGGGGGTGGGGAAGGGGTAGGCGGTAAGAAGACTATGTCATGGGACATAGAAGAGGAGGCTGATAGCTCTCAGAGTTAGGGGCCACTGTGGATTTCACCTGGGACGGTGACCAGGTAATGATGGTGGGGTTCATGTTCCTAACCTTTCTCTAGACTCTACAAGCCAGGGGCAGGAGGTAAACCCTGGGTTACAAAATAATTAGTTATCAGTCCCATAAATACTTCATAAGTGCAAATTAAATGGGAGGCTCCAAAGTAAAGAGTAAGGGACTCATTGTTATCTAAATAGCTTCCTGTTCTCAAGTTCCCCCTATCCAAAATGCCATGGGAATCCAAGGAGGGTAACCAGGAAAAACTGGCTCCAAGGCTTGGAGAGTCTTGGGAGAAGGGAAGGATTTCAACATACACAAAGTAGTGTGTATATATTCCAAGAGAAGGAGATGCCCTGAGAAGAGAAAAAAGGAACTTTGGTGCATGGCAAAGAGATGTTTGACTGGAACATAGGTGGACAGAGGCCCCGGGGTGACAGGCAGCAGTCACATGAGGCATAAGATCATGGACTTTGGAGCTATTCTGATGGGATTCAAACCCCAGCTCTACCAAGACCTTCAGACTCCTAACCTGGAGCTCATGCCTTCCACTGTATGGCCACGCCTACTTCTTCAGATTTGAACTAATAAGAGCTAATGCTTAGGAATGCAAGGCATCACACTAAGCCCTTTGAATAAATTCAAGACTTAGAACAGTGCCTGCCACAGAGTAAGTGCTTTATTATACATTTTGGATATTGCTGTTATGATGGTCCTCTAGTTCTCATGACCAATTAGGATGGAAGTATTATTTTTCCTCTTTTACTGATGAGGACACTGAAACTTAGAGAAGTACCTTGTCCACTGTTTTCTAACTGGCAACAGTAGAGCTTCGAATCCTAATATCATGAAGACTTAGCTTACAAATGTTTGTAAGTGAAAAGGGCATGGATATCTATCCTGCTGAAAGGAAATGAACTGAAGGAATTTTGACTAAGAGATGGTGCCTCTAACTAGCTTGCGAATCCTATTAAGTATGGACACACACACACACACACACACACACACACACACCCCAAGCAAAAACATGGAAGAGCTGATTAAATTAGCTGAGTAGGGGCGCCTGGATGGCTCAGTGGGTTAAAGCCTTTGCCTTCGGCTCAGGTCATGATCCCAGGGTTCTGGGATCGAGCCCCGCATGAGGCTCTCTGCTCAGCAGGGACCCTGCTTCCTCCTCTCTCTCTGCCTACCTCTCAGCCTACTTGTAATCTCTGCCTGTCAAATAAATAAATAAAATCTTTAAAAACAAATAAATAAATAAATAAATTAGCTGAGTAATATTTGTGATATCACATTTTCTATGTACATGGCCAATTAACAGTTCAGTGAGTAATTGAAGGGAACAAGGGAAGGAAAACAACTAGTTATTAAACATCTACTATATAATGGACCCAAGACACACATTACTTTTTCTCAGTCCCGGGAGATGGAGATAATCAAACTAATAATAATAACTAAAACCTAAGTAGTGCTTAATACATGTTAAGCCCTGTTTTAGGGACGCCTGGGTGGCTTAGTTGGTTAAGCATCTGCCTTTGGCTCAGGTCTTGATCTCAGGGACCTGGGATTGAGCCCCACATCAGGCTCCCTGCTCAGTGGGGAGCTGCTTCTCCCTCTCCCCAGTGCTTATGTTCTCTCTTTGCTAACTTTCTCTTTCAAATAAATACAATATTTTAATATTTAATATTTTACTATTTAATACAATATTTTATCTTTCAAATAAATACATATTTTAAAAAATATATGTTTTTTAAAAAGCCTGTTTTAAGCCCTTTTCAGATTTTGACTAATTTCATCCTCATAAAAGCTGTGTGAAGTAGGTGCTGTTCTCACCCCCAAGTTGTAGGTGAGCAAATGGATGCTGAAGAGGCTAGGTAACTTTCCCAAGTAAGTGTTGGAACCACATGAGAAGAATTTGAAGGTTAGTTTAAACAAGGTTCCCAGGGCCACTCAACTATCAGAACCCAGATATTCTGCATGGGGGACTGTATTGCCTCTATTGACACAAAACAGAAGCATAAGGACTAAGGGGAAAAAATGCAATCCCAAATCCTCTTCATTCAACATTCACTTCAAAAATTAATTATTTAGCTTCTACCACATGCAAGGAACTATGCCAAGCATCAAAGGAGATAAAGATTCAAGTGTATTTGCTTGTTCATCTTTCAAGTGTTTATACAGGGCCTCGTGTTTAAGCTTCTTTTTAAGAACGTGTCAGAAAATAATTGCTCTATGATATTCTGGGAATGGAGCCATATCAACAAAGTACAAACCCTGGGAAACAGACAGCTGGTAAAACATATCAAAGTTTCACAGTTTATGATTTTTTTAAAAAAATGATGAAAAGAAATATGTATGAGAAACTAGTAGAGAACCAAATATGCAAAATGAGGAACAAAGTGAATATAGTTTCAATGTCAAAAACTAAGCTGAAACATCCCTCGCCCTTTCTTTCCTTCCTTCCCTCTCTTTTCTTCCTCCCTTCCCCCTCTCTCCCCTACCTCCCTCCCTTCCTGCCCCACTCCTCCCCCCTCTCTTTCTTCCTCTCTCACCCCCGTCTCTCCATCCCTCCCTCTGTATGTTTGAGGACTATCCAAGGACATATTCAAAACCCTTGGAATATAACTACCCTATTTCTATGCTAACAACAGGTTATGTTAATGTATGTGAATGGGATTCAAGACTTTCCTAGTACAATGACTTGTGCCAGATTCTTCATATTCTTAAAATAGAATAGAAGGGGATCAAGTTGACAGAGAAGGAAAACCGTGAGCTCACCTGCTCACAGGACACAACAAAACTGCAACTGCATATAGAACAACTATCTCTGGGAACAACTTGAAGATTAGCAGAGCAGCTTCAGAACAGCTATAGATATAAACAAAAAGCTACACTGAGATAGGTAGAAGAGTCAAAGACATGGTCTAGTCAGGACCCACACCCCTGGCATGATGAGGAGGTACTCCCTGAGAAGTGAGGGGTTCAAGCTCCACATCAGGGACCCCACTCCTGAGCACCTGAACTAGGAAAACAAGCCCCAATAATGTCTATCTTTAAAAACCAGCAAGGTTTAACTCCAAGAAAGCCAGAGACTATAAGAAACCCAAGCTCCACTTTTAAAGGGCTTACACACAAATGACTCCCACCGAGACCGAGCACAGAGGCAGCAGTTTGAAAAGTGCCTGGGTCGTGTGTGAGAGAGATTTAGTGACTAATTTTAGTGCATACACTGGAGGGGCAGGGATCTGTAGGAACTTCATCTAGAAAGGAAAGTTTTCTGATAGGTATCATTTTATTTTACTCTCCCTCTATCTACCTGGCCCAGCACCAGTGGGTACCATTTCTGACACATGGCCATCTACCTTGCTAGCACCACTCACCCCACCTCCACATTCCCCTGTGGACCCATGTGACCAGGAGATGCCCCACTAAAGTGGCTGCCACTCTGCCATACCCAGGAGGTGGCCTTGGCTAGTACACCCCAATGTGATTCCCAGTATGCCCTGCCAAACTTGGTGGGACACCTTGGCATGGACCATCCCCCCCTTGAAGTGAATCACATCCTGAGAAAGTGGAATCTAATACACCCACCAGCACAACCACACACAGCAGCATAATCACAAATCACAGCTGGTCCTCACAGCCTGCTGAACCAGGAGACATCCCTGCTCACCATCAGCCCAGGAGCAGCTAAAGCCCAGTCACAGGTGTGTACAGGCCACACAGGGAGCTCCTCTGGAGTGCCTGGTTCTGGTGGCCCTGGGAGGATTGCTCTTCTGGACCCCAGAGGACACCTACTACAAAAGGCCACTCCTTCAAGAGACATGGGTAGAAAAACAGAGAGTCAGACCAAATGAGGAGACAGAGGAATATGACATACCTCAGAAAAAGAACTAAAAGAAGGAGGGATAAGCAATAAGCAATCTACCTAATAAAGAGTTCAAAGTAATGGTCATAAAGCTGCTAATGGAACCCAGAAAAATAATTGATGAACACAGTGAGAACTTCAACAAAGAGAAATAAAATATTAAAAAGAATTCATCAGAGCTGAAATTTTAAAAATACACTAAAGAGGATCAACATCAGATTAGAAGATGCAGAAGAACTAATTGGTGATCTGGAAGACAGGGTAGTGGAAATCATCCAAGTGGAACAGAAAAAAATTGTTTTAATAAAGATAGTTTTTAAAAAAGATTTATTTATTTGAGAGACAGAGTGAGAGCATGTGCAAAAGAGAGAGCACACAAATGGAGGTGGGGGGATGCAGAGGGAGAAGCAGACTCCCCACTGAGCAGGGAGCCCAACACAGAGCTCAATCCCAGGATGATGCGATCATGACCTGAGCCAAAGGCAGGCACTTAACTGACTGGTCCACCCAGGGGCCCCTTAATAAAAATAATTTTAAAGACCTCTAGGCAACATTAAGCATAAAACATTCACATTATAGGGATCCCAGAGAGAGAAGAGATGGAAAGGGACAGAAAACTTATGTGAAGAAATAATAGCTGAAAACTTCCCTAACCTGGGGAAGGAAACAGATATCCAGGTCCAGGAAGCAGAAAGAGCCCCAAACAAGATGAACCCAGTGAGGTCCAAACCAAGATATATTGTAATTAAACTATAAAAAATTAAATATAAAGAGAGAATCTTAAAAGCGGCAACAAAAAAGCAACTAGTTACCTACATCAGCTGATTTTTCAGAAGAAACTTTGCAGACCAGAAGAAAAGGACATATATTCCAAGTGCTGAAGGAAAAGCCTACAGTCAAGAATACTCTTTCCAGGGCACCTGGGTGGCTCAGTGGGTTAAAGCCTCTGCCTTCGGCTCAGGTCATGATCTCAGGGTCCTGGGATCGAGTCCCGCATCGGGCTCTCTGCTCAGCAGGGAGCCTGTTTCCTCCTCTCTCTCTCTCTCTCTGCCTGCCTCTCTGCCTACTTGTGATCTCTCTCTGTCAAGAAAAAAAAAAAAAAAAAAAAAAAGAATACTCTTTCCACCTAACTTATAATTCAAAATTGGAGGAGAGGTAAAGATTTCCCAGACCAAAAAAAGTTAGAGTTCATTTCCACTATACAGATTTTACGAGAAATGTTAAAAAGATTCCTTTAAGCAGAAAAGAAAACGTCACAGTTAGAAGAAAATTATAAAATAAAAAAATATCAACGATAAGAGTAAATGTATAGTAAAGGTAGTGGATCAACCACTCATAAAGTTAGTATGCGACTTAAAAGATAAAAGTAGTAAAATCAACTGACCTAAAATAGTTAAAGAGTACACAAAATAAAAATATGTAAAATATGATGTCAAAAACAAAATATGGTAAGGGAGAATAAAATGTAATGCTTTTAGAATGCATTCAAACTTAAGTGACCATCAACTTAGACTACTGTATACATAGATTGTTATATATAAACCTCATGATAACCATAAACCAAAACCTATAATAAATTAAAAGAGAGAAAGAAAGGAAACCAAACCAAACATAACACTAATTAAAATCATCAAAACACAAGGGAAGAGACAAAGAAAAAAAGGAACATAGAAGAACTGCAAAAACAACCAGAAAAAAATGGCAATAAACATATACCTATCAATAATTACTTTAAATGTTACTGTAGTAAATGCTCTAATCAAAAGACATAGGGTGAGTGAATTGATAAAAAAACAAGAACCATCTACGTGCTGCCTACAAGAGACTCACTTCAGACCTAAAAGCATATATAGACTAAAAATGAAGAGATTTTAAAAAAGACAATCCACGAAAAAGGAAATGAACGGAAAGTTGGTAGGGCAATATTTATATCAAACTTTAAAACAAAGACTGTAACAAGAGACATAAAAAGGGCATTATATATTGAAAAATGGATCACTCTAAGAGGATGTAATGATTGTAAATATCTATGCACACAACATAGGAACACCTGAACATATAAAGAAAATATTAACAGACATAAAGGGAGAAAATAACAGAAATACAATAATATTAAGTGACTTTAACATTCCATTTACATCAATGGATGGATTATCCAGACAGACAGCAATAAGGAAACAGTGGCCTTAAATGAAACATGGGACTACATAAGCTTCATAGATATATACAAAACACTTCATCAAAAACAGAAGAATGCACATTTTTTCATGTACATAGGGAACATTCTCCAAATTAGATGCAATATTAACAAAATAATTCTCAATACATTCAAGATTGAAATCATATCAAACCTCTTCTCCAACCAAAATAATCTGAAACTAGAAATTTTCACAAGAACGAAACTAAAAAAGAACACAAATGAGGCTAAACAACATGCTACTAAGTAATCTGGGTCAATGAAGAAATCAAAGAGGAAATTTTAAAATACCTTGAGAAAAAGAAAATAGAAGAACAATATTCCATTATCGATGGGACACAGCAAAAGCAGTTCTGAGGGCGCAGTTTATGATACAGACTGCCTCAAGAAACAAGAAAAATCTCAAATAAACAATCTAACCATATATTTAAGGTAACTAGAAAAAGCATAAGAAACAAAACCCAAAGTAGTAGAAGGAAGAAAATAACAAAAGGAGAACAAAAATAAATAAAATATACACTTAAAATAATGGGAAAAAAAAATCAATGAACTTGAGAACTGTTCCTTGGACAAAAAGAAACAAAATTGATAAAGCTTTTGCCAGACTCATCAAAAAAAAAAAAAAAAAAAAAAAGGAAGAAGAAGAAGAGAAGACATAAATAAAATCAAAAATGCAAAAGAAGAGGTTAAAACTGACACTACAGAAATACAAAGAATTGAGAAAGGCTGCTATGAACAACTATTTTCCAACAACTTAAACAATCTAGAAGAAATGAATAAATCCCTAGAAAGGTGCAGTTTTCTAAGGGTGAATCAGGAAGATATAAATATCTGAACAGAATCATTACTAATAATAAAATTAAATCTGTAAAACAAAAGCCTCCCAACAAAATCTAGGACCAGACAGCTTCACAGGTGAATTCTACCAAACATTTAAGGAGCGTTAGCAGTATACTTCTCAAACTATTCCAGAAAAATGGAAGACAGAATGTTTCCAAATTCACTCTACAAGTCCAGCATTACCCTGAAAGCAAGACCAGACAAAGACACTGTTTAAAAAAAAAAAAAACACAACTATAGGCCAATATCCCTGATAAATACAGATGCACAAATCCTCAAGGAATTATCAGCAAGCCAAATTCAAATATACCTTAAAAGATTAACACCACAATTCCACCTGCAGGGATAAATCACAGCTACCTATCTGTTTACTGCAGCAATGACTCAGATAGGAAAAGTGAAAAATGATCTGAAATTCTAACAATAGAAATTTAGTTAAACATAATATGGTATTATAGGCATAACACAGAAAAACACTCATGATATGTTAGGGAAAAAAAAACATAAAACAGTTTGTGCATTTTGACATGAATATTTAACCTATAAAAATAAAACTGGAACTCTACACCAAAAGGCACTAGAAAAAGAACAAAGTACAAAGCCAGTAGAAAGAAGGAAATAAAAGATTACCACAGAAATAAATGAAATAAAGATTAAAAACAGTAGAATAGATCAATGAAACTAGAAGCTGGTTCTTTGAAAGGATCAATAAAATTTATAAACATTCAGCCAGACTCATCAAGAAAAAGGAGAGAGAGAAAGAAAACACAAATAAGCTCAGAAATGAAAGAGGTGAAATAACAACCAACACACCAGAAATACAAAGGAGTATAAGAGAATATTATGAAAAATGATATGCCAACAAATTGGACATCCTAGAAAAAAAATGGATAAATTCCTAGAAACATATAACTTTCCAAAACTAAACTGGAAAGAAATAGAAAATTTGAATAGATCAATTACCAACAAAGAAATTGAATCAGTAATTAAAAAACTAACAAACAGAACTCCAGGACCAGAGATCTTCACAGATGAATTCTACCTAACATTTAAAGAAATCATACCTATTCTTCTCAAATTATTTAAAAAAATACAAGAGGATGGAGAGCTTCCAAATTCATTCTGTGAGGCCAGCATTACTCTGGTACCAAAACGAGGCAAAGACACACACAAAAAGAAAACCAAAGGCAAATAAATATCTCTGATGAACATAAGTGCAAAAATCCTCAACAAAGTATTAGCAAAGCAAATCCAACAACATATTTAAAAAATCATTCACCATGATTAAATCGGATTTATCCCTGGATGCAAGGATAGTTCAATATATGCAAATCAATTCAACCTTTTACATCACATGAACTAAAGAAAGGATAAAAAACTTGATCATCTCAATAGATTCAGAAAAATCATCTGACAAGGTACATTATCCATTCATAATAAAAACTCTTGTAACAAAGTAGGTTTGGAAGAAACATATTTCAACATAATAAGGGCCATATATGACAAACACACAACTAATATCATACTGAATGGTGAAAAACTGAGAACATTTCCTCTAAGATCAAGAACAAGACCAGGATGTCCACTCTTACCACTTTTATTCAACATAGCACTGGAAATGCTAGCCACAGCAATCAGATGAGAAAAATAAATAAAAAGCATCCAAATTGGTAAGGGCAAATTAAAACTTTTACTATTTGCAGATGACATGATTTTATATATAGAAAACCGTAAAGGTGCCACAAAATAAAAAACAGAAAACAAAAAACAAAACAAAACAAAACAGACCCCTACTAGAATTGATAAATAAATTCAGTAAAGCCAAAGGATAGGAAATTAATATACAGAAATCTGTTGAATTTCTCTAAGCTAATAATTAAAATGAAGAGAAATTAAGAAAACAATTGTATTTATAATTCCACCAAAAATAATAAAGTTGGATGTATCACAACCCCAGATTTCAAGATATACTATATAGCTATAATAATCAAAACAGTCTGGTACTGGCACAAAAAAATAGACACTTAGGTCTTTGGAGCAGAACAGAGAGTCCACAAATAAACCCACATTTACATGGTCAGTTAATCTATGACAAAGGAGGCAAGACTCTAACCCTAACTATACAAATGGTTCTGGAAAAGTTGGACAGCTACATGCAAAAGAATGAAACTGAACCACTTTCTTAGACTATACAAAGAGCTAAACTCAAAATGGATTAAAGATCCAAATATGAGACCTGAAACCACAAAATTCCTAGACGAAAACATAGGCAGTTATATCTTTGATATCAGTCATTTCTCTAGATAGGTGTCCTTAGGAAACAAAAGCAAAAATATACTATGGGATATACAAAAATATAATATGGGTTATAGTAATGGGACTATACCAAAAGAACCATCAACAAAACTAGGTAACCTACTGAACAAGAGAAGATATTTACAAATGGAAGAGCTAATAAGGGATTAGCATCCAAAATATATAAAGACCTTATACAACTAACTCAACTCCAAAAAAACCAAACAACCTGACTAAAAAATAGGCAGATGACATTTTTTCCAGGGATGACACACAGATGGTCAACAGACACATGTAAAGATGTTCAGCATCTCTAACCATCAGGGAAAGGCATGTCACAGCTACAATGAGATATCACCTTACACCAGTAAGAATGGCTAGAATCCAAATGTATGTTGGTGAGGATATGGAGGGAAAGAAACCCTCATAAAGTGCTGGTGGGAACGCAAACTGGTGCAGCCATTGTGGAAAACAGTATGGAGACTCCTCAAAAATTAAAAAAAAAAAAAAATTAGCATACGATCCAGTAATTTCATTACAGGTATTTACCCAAAGAAAACAAAAACATTAATTTAAAAGATGTATGTATCCTTATGATTATTGCAGCATTATTTACAATAGCCAGGATATGGAAGCAACCCACGTGTTTTATCAACAATTGAATGGATAAAGGAGATGTGGTATATATACAATGAAATACTCCGCTACAAGAAAAAGAATGCGATCTGGCCACTTACAACAATACGGATGAACCTAGAGGATATAACGCCAACTGAAATAAGTCAGTCAGTCAAAGTCAAATACCAGATGGTTTCACTCGTACATGGAATTTAAGACATAAAACAAATGAATAATGAAATAGAGACAAACAAGCAAAAAACCAGATTCTTAAATACAGAGAGAAAGCCTTCTGGTTTCCAGGTAGGTGGGGGATAGGTAAAAGAGTGAAAGGGGTAAAAAAAAAAAAAAAAAAAAAAAGAGTGAAAGGGATTAAGAGCATCCTTATCTTGATGAGCACAGGGTAATACAGAGAACTGGTGAATGATTACATTATACACTTGAAACTAATGTAACACTGTACTTTTTGTACTCCATTAAAAATAAAAGTAAAGCTAGAAGATTCTATGTTATTGTGTTAACAGTGTATCCTGGGAGTTTTAGTAACCTCTTCTTTTTACTTATCTATAATTTCTAACTTTCTAAATTAGATAAGCATAAACTATTTCATAATAACAAAATCAAAATGATGATAAAATCAAAGCAACTTAAACATCTTAAAAAACTTTAGAACAGATACTCTATAAATGTGTGATTGTGGTTGGCTCATTTGTAGTTTAAAAATCTAGAAGCGAGTTTGTTATTTTGTTTTTAATCATGTTGCCTTTCTAGCCCATGGATTCCAAAATGCAGGAGGCATAGAAATTTATTTGGAGACCCCAAAAATCCAGTATAATATTTTGCTCTGATTTTTAAAAATTACTGCCATTTGGGGTATAAAAATAACTGAGTGCAGTGTGACTTAGTTCTCAAATCTGCCTTCTTCCTCTTGCACAGGTAACCTGTCCAGGCTAGGCCACCTCTCTGGAGCTTACACCTGGCTTCCCAGGCACCCAGACCTCACTCAGCCTCCCCTCTCCCCTAGTTCCCATTCATGGCTTTGCTATTTTTTTCTGATGGAGCCACAACTCCATCTGTCACACTGACTCTTGATATCAGGCTGAATCTTTTTTTTTTTTTTTTTGAAGATTTAATTAATTTACTTATTAGACAGAGAGACACAGAGAGAGAGGGAGAACACAAGCAGGGAGAGTGGGAGAGGGAGAAGCAGCCTTCCCGCCAAGCAAGGAGTCCAATGTGGGGCTTGATCCCAGGACCCTGGCATCAGGACCTGAGCCGAAGGCAGATGCTTAACAAATGAACCACCCAGGTTCCCCTGGGCTAAATCTGGATATCAACTCTCCATATTGTTTCCATTCCCTACATTTTATCAACCAACAAATTGATCCTTCCAGTAAAATGTCTGTCTCCTCTATCCCCTTCAGATGCTCTACAAAACTGTCCAATATATTTTCCTAAAAACTGTTTTATTATTACCTCCAGCTTTACAACAATAGCAGCAACCAGAGCAAAGCGAGTCAACTGAGATCATCTTGGCTTGGTATTCAAATCTCCCAACACCTCCATCATTTACCCCCCTCTCCACACAACAAAACTCCTCTCCTACCCCAAACACACTGGGTGATTTCCATCCCCGTCTTCCAGTTGTCTCTTTTCCACCGAAAGCCTCTCTTATTTTGGTCACTTAGGTTAAGTCCCACCAAGACTTAATACCTAAACTAACTACAATCTCAGCATCTTCTAGGAGTGGAATGTTCAACCAATGAATCTGGAATTTCTTGATCAGCACTAGTGAGGTCACCTGTACGATAAGACCTCCTGCCATTTCCCCTGAGGAAAGGTGACCATGCTTGAAAACAATCCTTTCTCTTCTTTTGCTAATAATGTCCTTGTCCCCACCCCCCTCATTTCTGCTGATAAAAGCCTTCCATTTTGCAGTCAAATGCTCTACCCTTGAGCTATACCCCCAAAAGCCTTCCATTTTGTATAACTCCTGGAAGCCTCTTCTATTTGTCACGTGAGATGCTGCCTAATTCATGAATCTTTGAGTAGAGTCAATTAGATCTTTAAATTTACTTGGTTGAATTTTTGTTCTTTAACAGATTTAGTGGCAGGAGAAAGACTGGCGGAGACGTCTGTTGCAGGATTTCTTTCCCTTTAATGTCCACAGTTCTTGGTCACATCACTTCAAAGAATGAAGAGATAGACCAGATGAAGAGTGGTGGGCAGCAAAGCAAATTTAAAGCGAAGTTTATTGACCAAGAATACAAAGCTTCCAAAGAGGGAGGGGACCCAAGAGGGTTGCCATTTTGGCATTTAAATCTTGGGGTTTTTTAGGTTCTTTGGTGTGGGCTGTCCTAATCTGATTAAGCTCCATGCACCTGTCACCCAGTCAGGGTCTTGTCCATGGCCTCATCTACCTAACAACAGTAGTTGTTGCTGTAGGAAAGGGTTGAGGGCTCCTTCCAGGGTGGTATTTCCTAGCCTTAGGAATCAAGACAGCACAACCACCAATGCCCTAAGGTGTGCCACCCAGCTGCAGGCCACCAGATCAAGCTCTTCATTTGAATATCCCATTGGCTGCTGAGCTGACCCCCTGGGCCTGGGTTAGGACACCCAAAGCCATTCCCTTTCTTTCTGTCACAAGTTGTAAGTTCCTCCAGTAGGAAGACTTAAAGCTAGGACACTGAATAAAGCCTAGAATAATAGCATGAGCTTTCTTTTCCTTTTAAGGTTACTTTTCCTTGGGATGGGGCCCCTTATCCCTGCCTGCCTTTTTCCTCGACTATCCTTCATTACTTCTAGAAGCTCTGGTGACAACAAGAAACACAGATGTGGCAGCCACAAATACCTTGAGTTCGTTGAGTTCTCTTTCTCCCCTTTCCTGAGGGCTATGGGTAAGTTCCTCTTGGTTCTGAGCTCCTGATCTAATCGGCTTTCCATAGTTCCCTGTAGAGCCCTTGGTTCTATCCCCAGATTCCACAGAGGACACTGCTGGTGGCAGCTGCAGTTCCCCATTCGTTTGGAATCAGTCCATAGTCCCCATTTTTGCATTCTGCTGGTTCAATCCTTCCCCCAATCCCCAGATTTCATATAAGGAACAGGTTGGTGGTTATCAGCCACCAGCAGACTAGATCCAACCTAAAAACTGGACTGGGCCTAGGATCTGGGTTTTCACTTGGACTGGGTCCAATTTAAAAACCAAACTAGGTCCAGGATTGGGTCCAATTTGGGCAGAACTAAGTCCTGTGGGAGGCCTCAGTGAATACTACAGGAGGGCTAGCTGCTAATGGAAACCTCAGAAGTCGAAAAAGCTGCAAACATTAGTGAGTAGGGGTCAAGCATTAAAAGTTGTTAGAGCACATGTACCTCAAGAAGACTCTTGTGATGGACTCCCACTTACTCTCATCTTTTTCTTTTTCTTTTTTTTAACCTGAGTGCTTACATTTTACTAATTATCTGTCTGAACTGCCTTTTCACTCTGAAGAGACTATGAGTTACCTTTTAAAATAAAACTACTTGAGTTGCAGACAAACCTCTTTGGGTATCCTTTGTTCCTTGTTCAGGGACTGAAGTAAGGGCCATAGTTAAAGAATCTTCTAAGCCTAAGGAGGAATTCCAAACATATGAAGAATTTAGAGTCACTGGGACTGTGTCCCAGGCTGCCAGATCTCTACCAGCCTGCACACATGTAGGTAGGACCTAGAAACACCCAACATGGATGCAAAAAGCAAGACGACAAAACCCTGAAGAGATATCTGAGATCCTCAATCTTTAACATCTTGGGGCCCAGAAAAAGCTAAAAAATTAGCAACAGAACTTTTACAAGCCATTCCTAGAGTCTTCCCTGCCTTCACTGATTGATGTAATATCCAGACATGCAACCAAATAAAGATAAATCTGTTGCATACTTTAAAATCCATTTGGAAGTCCTTTTTCTATGTCATTCAGGGTTCCCTTCAATAAGTTCACCCAGTCTGCTCTAAAATGACAGCAAACAGGATAGGAGGCCACCCACCTAATTGAACTTGTGTCTCAGCAAAGCATTTTATTTTTTATTTTTGTAAGTAGACTCCACACCTGGTGCGAAGCCCACCATGAGGTCTGAACTCAGGACCTAGAGATCAAGAGTCAGTTGCCCAACCTAACAAGCCACTGAGGTGCCCCTAAACTAAGCATTTTTTTTAAATTTTTTTTTAAGATTTTATTTACTTATTTGACAGACAGAGATCACAAGTAGGCAGAGAGAGAGGAGGAAGCAGGCTCCCCGCTGAGCAGAGAGCCCGATGTGGGGCTCGATCCCAGGACCCTGGGAGCATGACCTGAGCTGAAGGCAGATGCCTTAACCCACTGAGCCTCCCAGGCATCAATAAACTAAGCTCTTTGGAAGAACCCTGGAGCAAGACTGCAAGCAAAAATCCTCTAGGCTATTAGCTTTACAGATACAACAGATCCAAGGCCAGAGACCCATCAAAACACTGGTCCAAAGATTGATGCCCTCACAATGATCAACTGGAGGGAAGACTGAAAAAGAGACTCTTCAAGGTCATATGCAAATTATTCTCACATGCCCTTATACCTACTTCTAAAGGAGGGTTCCCATATAGAAACTCTCACAACTGATGGTACTCTGAGGAATTTTCCAGTGAACTATTACTATAGTTACTCCCTTAAACAACCATTGGGAAACTAACATTAAAACTAATGGGAAAATTTGCCAAATTTTAGTGGATACTGGAGTTATGCTTTCTACTTTACACCCCACCCTCAGGAGAACATTTCCCTCGGGGTAAAAAAGAGATTTCCTTAGGGCAGGAATCTCATAAAGTTTGGAGAGAATTTTTATCTCAACCAGTACAGATGACTCTGGGATCTTCAACTAAGAAACATTCCTTTTTTGTATGTGATACAACCCTAACCAGTCTATTAGGTAGAGATCTTTCTAAATTACAAGGGGTAATATATTTTATGGCCAATGATGACCTTACGTTAGAATTTCCTCACCAACCTGATCTTTTATGTTCTCTACATTCTGTCTTTGTCATAAAAGAGGAAGAATTTCAACCAAAGTGTTCTAATTTAATTGAGGTGTTCAAAAATCCGTGGGCTACTTCTAATATGGGCATTGGAAGAATAAAAAGTACAGAATCTCTAAATATTCAGATAGATAAAACTAAACCTCTCCCCAAAGTATCTCACTATCCCTTACATCCTGAGGCCATACAAGGCCTCACACCCATAGAGGAGACCATCACCCAGGGGCTAGTCCTTCCCTGCACTAGTCCCCACAATTGGCAGATCTTGCCAGCCCAAACCTCATAGTTGGGATGATAATTTGTCTAGGATTAGAGAGCTATTGATAAGATATTTACTCTCCTACTAGTTCCAACCTAGACACTCTGCTGGCCCACGTTCCATCACTGGCACACCTAATCCAGACTTCTATTAAGTCTTTTTCAGCAGTCCTACAGACACCGAGAGCTACCATTTGCCTTTACTTGGAACAACAGATAATCTGCCTGGACAATCATGCCTCCACAGTTCAGTGACACCCTTTCTTGTTCCTCAAGTACTTAGCCAAGATGTAAACCCCCTCCAGCTCCATGCAAAATTAACCCTTTTGGAATATGGAGATGGCCTTTTGCCTTGCTCAGTTACTAAAGAGATATATCCTTAAAAGTCTACATTTACTTGCTGCAATAGTTAGCTGAAAGGAACACAACTCCTCTAAGGAAAAGTTACAATGATCTCCACACGCTGTTCATTACCTAGGTCATGATCTAAGTGCTAAAGGAATTCAAAGGTCTCTAAAAAGAATGAAGCTAATTCAGGAATTGCCTCGATCCATAACCAAGCAATACTTTCATGGATTTCTGGACCTGGCTGGTTATTGTAGACAATGGGTTCCCAATTTTTCTCTATTAGCTTCCCCACTCCATGAACTTACTAAAATTTCCACCCCCGAGTCCCTTCTTTGGGACGACAAACATGCACAAGCGCTGTAAGAACCACCTGCCTTGGGGCTCACTATTCAAAAACGTCCACTTTATTTGCATAGGAAGAGGATCATCCAACCCCAGGAATGCTTAAGCAAGAGCACGGTAATAAACATAGGCCTGTGGCCCATGCTAGCGTAAAACCTGATGGAGTCGGTCATGCCCACCTCGTCCAGCTGTCTTAAGACTATAGCCATAGCTGCAAAGTGAGCAGAAGACTCAGCAGACTTGACCCTAGGCAATGGCGACACCACACGCTGTCCAAAGTCTGAACTCTGAATTGATTTGATATTTCTCTCTAAGTGGATTACCTTCTTTTTTTAAAAAAAGATTTTATTATTTATTTGACAGAGATCACAAGTAGGCGGAGGCAGGCAGAGAGAGAGAGAGAGAGAGGAGGAAGCAGGCTCCCCGCTGAGCAGAGAGCCCAATGTGGGGTTTGATCCCAGAACCCTGGGATCATGACCTGAGCAGAGGCTTTAACCCACTAAGCCACCCAGGTGCCCCTGTAAGTAGATTACCTCCTATGAGACCCTTTGGCACCACCTCCTCTACCCCTGACACACTTATCCATAACCCTGCCATGTTACTCCCTTGTACTTGAGGAAGGCAGACCCCATCACTGTGAGGGAACAGCATCCCACTTTGTGACTGCCGATTTACAAGAAAGCCCTCTAACTACTCCTGAACTAATGTTGTTTGTTGAAGGGTCACACGGTAGGAATGAACGAAGGAATCTGCAAGCTGGTTATGCTATTACAATGACCTACTCAAAAGGGGAAACCTCCTGCAAGCTAAAACCACACACCAAGCTGGGCTCCATGTCCTCACCCAAGTGTGCCGACTATTGGAAGGACAGACTGTTAATATTTACATGGACAGCCCGTCTGCCTCTGGGGTTGTTCGTGGCTTGGGGATGGTATGGCCACAAAGGGGTTTTCTTACATCTTCCCTGGGACCCCAGGGAAAAATTAGTAACAAGTAAATAATCTTCTCACTGCTCTTCTTTTACTTTCTGAAATTGTCGTCATCAAAACTGAGGCTTACACTAAAGGGACTGAGCCTGAGTAGCAGGGAAACGCCTCAGCCGACTTTCATGCAGAGGCAGCACCAACAGAATCTGGAAAGATTGTAGTATGTGACCATCAAGTCTGTTCTGCTTAAGCAAAATATGACCGTCCATTGCAGAGTTTGGCAACATGTTTTGTAACATGGCGACAGTCTGCTCCTGAGCCAGAGAAATTAAGATGCGTCAGCGAAAACTGGTGAGTAAATGACCAGTTGGGACCATGGGAAACCTAGGACAGCTTCTCGGTTCTTCCTGGCTCTCTGGCATGCCTCATTTTTCAGTTTGTGCATTTCTTCACCCACCATAGTGCATTTAGATGACTCAAATAGCACTAGTAGTAATGTTAGGAGTGAGGTGGACCGTTAGGTGGTTGGGCCAGGGTCCCTGACAAGAAAATATGGAGTCAGGACAGCTCAAATAAAATAGCACTGACATCCTGTTTTGCAGCTTAGACAGGACTATGCTAGTATTCTGCTCTGCAGCCTTTACAGAAATGACTTCTGCAAAAATCCTAACATAAAACAATTAACCTGAAAGGTAGACAGGTACATGACCAAAGTCCTGACTCAACACACCCTGATTGCTTAAGATAGTTCCACAGGGGCGCCTGGGTGGCTCAGTGGGTTAAAGCCTCTGCCTTCGGCTCAGGTCATGATCCCAGGGTCCTGGGATTGAGCCCCGCATTGGGCTCTCTGCTCAGCGGGGAGCCTGCTTCCACCTCTCTCTCTCTCTCTGCTTACATCTCTGCCTACTTGTGATCTCTGCCTGTCAAATAGATGAATAAATAAATCTTTAAAAAAAAAAAAGATAGTTCCACAAAAGAGCTCCTAAAAGCCCCCAAATTGAGAAATTCTGAGGGTAGCCCACTTGGGTCCCCCTCACTGGCCAGGAGATTTGTACTCTTGCTCAGTAAACTGTGTTTTGCTGCCCACTACTCTTTGGTCTACCTCTTCATTCTTTGAAGCAGTGTGACCAAGAACCTGGGCACTAAGGGGACACCCAAATCCTGTAACAGGGAAAGGTCTATAAAATTACAAAAATAGTCTACCAGCACTGTCTGACCTGAAAGGTCCATGATCCTGGAAAAACTACTTTTTTTCCTCACAGAAGCTTCAGACCTCCTCCCATCTGGACCCTTTGAACAGCTTCAGCTGGCTTCATTTCATTGACACTTAGTTTGGGCTATCAATATGTTCTTGTTATTGCCCATGTGTTTTCCAGATGGGTTGAAGCCTTCCACTACTGCAAAGCTGATGCCCTCACAGGGACCAAAAAAAAAAACTGTTAGAAAACATTTTTACCACTTAGGGTATACTTTCCACAATTTCCAGTATTGAAGTATCCACTTCACTGGGAAAATCATACAAGCCTTAAGGAAAACTTGGCAAACTTCTGGAAATTATCACTGTCCTAATTATCTTCAACCATCAGGCGAGGTCAAGAGAACTGATCAGATTCTCAAATTTCTGAACTTTTCAAAGCTACTGGACTCCCCTGGCCTATGGTATCACTTTCGGTCTTGCTGACCGTTCACAGAACATCCTCTGAAAACATAAACTCACTCCATACAAGATAGTCATTTGCAGACCAACGTCTATTGGTATACAACTTCTGGTCCCTGTGGTCTTACGCTAGTATGACCACCTACTGTACATCTTTAATGTTTTATGTTCAAGATAATATCAATAAAGAAGTTTCCTGGGTCCCAATTCCAAGGATCCTGTTGGTTACAGTCTAGAGCCTGATGACTAGGTATTCTGGAAGTGTCAGCAGAGGAAGATGGTCTTTGAGCCTTGTTGTAAGGCACTTTACCCAGTGTGTCTGACCACTGACACTGCTGCACAACCAGAAGGCACTGAGCCTTGGATTCACATCTTACAGCTAAAGAAGGCACCACCTGATATTTGGCCCTGTAGAGATGCTTCAAATGAAACTGACAAGGAAGAGAAATAGCAGACATCAAAGTAGACTATTTCTGAACAAGATGCCAGATCAAGGCTTCATACTTTAACTCAATAAGCCCCCTCTCCTTTTTCTTTTCTTTATTCTGTCATTGGCCTTGAAAGATAATGCCTTCCCCTATCTCCCAGGGCACTCCTAATAGGGTAATATTTCAGATTGCTAGATTTGTCATGGTATAAGAGATCCCCTGGTCTTCCCTGTGACCACTCACTCTATTCCCAATAGAGGAAGTCATTGCCAACTACAACCCACTCATCTTAGAAGTATGTACCCAGTTAGACACCTTTGCCTATGTAAACCTTAGTCCATGGGTACCCTCACATTCCCATGATTATCCAGATTTGCCCCCACTGAATTCAAGAGATCTCACCAGCCCATCCTTGTGAGGCACTTAGGATGACTTTTTATTTCAGAATGGGAGATTCTCTTCCCATATGCACTAAAAACCTAACTGACCCCTGGCTTAGGAGTAAACACAAAGGAGAATATGATCAGAAACCTCTCCTTAACTCTTGGAGACACTTCAGGTCCCATTGCTGAGACACTAACGGCCCAGCAAAGATGCTTACGCTCTCTGGCCAGTGTTATTCTTGGTAACACAATTCTCTTTCAGCTGAGCAATAAGGTGTGTGTGCTACAGTCAACAGCACCTACGGTGTCCAGATTAACACTTCTGGGGATGCTGAAACTCAGTTACATAAAATCAAGAAGCAAGCCACTAGGCTTCTAAGGGGGAACTCCTTCTACAGAGGTCTCCTCCCTTTGGTTTGGGTCCTGGGGACCATGACTCCAAAGTGCACTCCAAACTTTGGGAATTATCCTGCTTACCGTTATAATAATCTCTCTGGCATGTTGTATTCCCTCAAAAGCTTTAAATGTGTGTTTGCAGCCACTAATGACCAAGCAAATGTCTCCTTAAGACTGGAACGTCAGAAAAGGAATGAAGAGGACAACTGACCAAAAAAAAAAAACAAAAAAAACCTGAGCCTGAAGCCATGACCTGTGAATATCACAGAATTTTAGCAAAAATGGGATCACCGAAAGTTTTGAGAACTACAACACGGTGGCTGAGAGCGGTGCTAGTACCTTAAATCTTTATTCTGTCTCTCAGGCTGAGTTTGATCAAAAAGGGTGAATTGTTAAAAAGAAACAATAAGCTGGGGCGCCTGGGTGGCTCCGTGGGTTAAAGCCTCTGCCTTCAGCCCAGGTCATGATCCCAGGGTCCTGGGATGGAGCCCTGCATCAGGCTCTCTGCTTGGTGGGGAGCCTGCTTCCCCCTCTCTGTCTCTGCCTGCCTCTCTGCCTACTTGTGAGCTCTGTCAAATAAATAAAATCTTAAAAAAAAAAAAAAAAAAGAAACAATAGGCTCAAAATGGAGTCACGTCAGTTCCACCAAGACTTAAGATCTAACCTAATTGCTGGAGTGGAATTTTAAACCAATGTATCTAGAATCTCCTGATGGGCACAGGTGAGGTCATCTGTATGATAAGACCTCCTGTCATTCCCCCTGAGGGATGGTGACCTTGCCCCCTCAAAAAGGCTATCTTTTGCTAATAACTTCCTATACCACCCCATTTCTGCCTATAAAAAGCTGCCTGCATTTTTGTTCTTTAAGGAGTGGTTGAGAGCATGCATTCAGGACTCAGATTTCCTTGGTTGGAATCCGCCCTTCACCAGTCACTCCTGGCTCTGTTAGAGTAGACAGGCTCTAGTAGGACAGCGACAGGTCAGCAAAGGGAAAGTCATGACCAGCTATCCAGAGGGTCAGAGGGCTGTCCTGGCAGCACTCCACAAGAAGCCAGATCAAACTAGACAAGCTAAAGATGGCAGATGCTATGAAAGAAAGCCCTCTACTAAATTAGGAAGAAGTGCAAAACTCTGCTCCAATAACTATTCGGGCCCCAGTTAACAACTGTCGATAAAATCTAGAAAACCAGATCCTGTGGGCACAACACACATGTTTTTTCTCTCTCTCTACCCTCTCTCTCAAGCAGTCTCATATCTTCAAAGTGTACTTTTTGCTTTAATAAACTTTCCCTTTTGTGTTATTCATCTGCCTTGCTATGTTTCATGTCTGTCCTTAAATTCATTCTTGTGACAAGATCAAGAAAATCTGCCAACTCCTTTGACTCTGTCTGGGTCGATTCCCCAAGTCCTAGGATTTCCCCTGGGCACCTGGTAATAGCTCTGTGATCACGAACAAGTTACTTAATCTTACTGTACTCTGTTTCCTCATCTGAGACATGGAGATAATCATAGTCCCTACCTTGTAGGGTTATGAGAATTAAATTAGTTAGTAAATGTATGAGATTCTAGAAGGATGCTGGCACAGCCTAAGTGCCCACAAATTTTAGGTGCTGTTGGTACAGCCCTAGTACTCATTGATCTAAGCGTCTCATATCATAGACTTAATGCCTTTCTTACATAGTATTTGCAGCATGGAACTTCTAACTCCGTATTATTTCTATTGAAATGATTTCTTCCCAAGCAGAAACCATGTTTGTCTAGATCCCCCAGAGCCTTCTGCCTGGCATAATGCTATGCAGATGAGAGTTACAGGTGACTGAGCAGAAGGGAACAGAATTCAATGAGTGAAACGGAGTTGAAGGTTCTTACTCGTTGGCCCCATATAGTCTGCCCAGAATTAAAGAAGTGTCAGCAGTCATTTTTGAACTAGAAGGGACTTAAAGAATCATCCAGTTGGATCTTTCATTTTATAGAGATCCAATGACTCGCGCAAGGTCACACAGTCAGTTAGAATCAGAGCTGGGAATGGACTCCCTTGGGAACAAAGTCTGGTATGATTTCCACTGAGCACTGGGAAGGAAACCTGTGTGTTATTTCCAAGCCATAACCGAATTCCAACCATATGTGTGACTTAGAGGAAGTTGATGGATGATGGTAGGAGATTAGCTGAGCAGATGTGCACCCACCATGTAGAGAAACTCAGAGAAATAACAAATCACTGTTGTCATGTCATTCGGATCGGGTCATCTTTCAGACTTGGCAATCGTAGGATTCTGAGGTATAGGGTTTATTTAGGTTAACAATTCGCATTACTGTATTTCCAGCAATTCTAGTCATACTACGTAGAGCAAGCCAGCCCATCAGCACCTCTCTGCATAGCATGAAGAAAAGATTCACCAGCTCTGCTTAGCTCAGTGGTCAAGCCACATCTCTAGAGAAGAATAGCCCCTGGCAGAGGAGGGGCAGAAGACAATGGAGCCAGCCTCCACCACCCTTGTTAGGAAAACAAGCTGTGGGTTACTAATCTGCTGGCGCACAGCCACAGTGAGTGTGTTATGGCCGAGTTATAATAGTGAATGCAGAGCCCGTGGGCCAGGCCCCATTCATACCCTGCACGAGGAATTCATAGAGATGCACCAAATCTCCCATCAAACTAACATTTTCAAGGTGCCCACTCACGCACATGCCACTTGGATGGTGAATCTGGACAAGCCTAAAGAAACAAACTGCCTTCTTTTTTTTTTCCCCCTTAAAGATTATTTATTTATTTATTTATTTGACAGACCGAGATCACAAGTAGGCAGAGACGCAAGCAGAGAGAGAGAGAGGAGGAAGCAGACTCCCTGCTGAGCAGAGAGCCCAACGTGGGGCTTGATCCCAGGACCCTGGGATCACGACCTGAGCCAAAGGCAAAGGCTTTAACCCACTGAGCCACCCAGGTGCCCCCAGACTGCCTTCTTGAGACTAGAGGGGCATCGGGACCTAGAGTCAAGCCTGATTTACTTCAACTAAAAGCTGCACAAACTTGAAAAAAATCCCTTAACCTCTGAGCTTCTAACATAATCAGTTATCAATTATAGGATCCAGGCTGAATCAGGGGTTCCCCAAGCTGATGGCATAGGCTGATCCCTTGGGGAGGTTTTATTCTCTTCTTCCCTTTTCTCCCAGTCTTATCCTCAAGGCCGGTGTCCAGCAATCAAATAATCACTCAACAAATTGATCTGCCTCTCTAGCCCTTGCTGACAGTTACCTTCTCTCCTGCCCATCAGTCCCCACATACTCACACTTGACTACAAACTCTCCACAGTGGCTCTGTAATTATATATGGTGTGTATGTCCTTATCGCACTAGTTCAAAAGCTTCTGTGGTCTGGACCACTTCTGTTTGTTTGTTATTTTCACATACTCCTTCCTGACTCAGTGGACCATCTTTATAAATTAGACTGCCAGTAATTCTATCTGGCATGCACTCTGCTCAGCTGAACACCTATTAGTCTCAAGCTGTGACACACTTGCCCTAGTCACCCCTCCTGCTTTTATACATATGGTTGTGGTCCCCTGTCTTCCCCCAGGATGGCCACCAGCTGATCACGTATCTCGTACCATTTCATGAGCCACCTATGTAAATAAATGTATAAGGGCGTATTCTTTCATATGATTTTTAGTTGATATACAGGGTCCCACATCTTGCTTTGTCCCATCTACTATGTCCAGTTCATAAAGAAAAGCAAGGTTCTAACGGTGAAGTGTGAGCTTGCACGGCCAGACCTTCCCTCTGAGGCAAGTGAGGCATCATGGAAAGTGGCTACTAAGAGGTAGGGTGGGGTCAGAGTTAAGGCATAACACCGTAGGATGTGATCTGAAAGGCAGAATCCAGGGCAAAGTCAAGATTAAGCCCAAAGACCATCTGAACAAAGGTTCTAAGCGGTAAAACACCAGAAAGGAGAGGGGAGAGGATCCTGAGGCCCCGAGCCAAGGGAACAGTCTGAGAATGTAGGAGGGTAGGAGGTGACAGCGGAGGATCTGGGTGGATTCCTGAGGGTAGGACTTTGCACCTGCCCACCTGTGGCCAGCGGCCACGCTAGAGGATGTTGCTGTTAGGGGAGCCGAGCCCAGAACCTGGAGGCAAAAATGTAACATCTCAGCTCAGCTAGTTTTTATAATGTGTCATTCTATACAGTTACATATCAGCAAAAATAAAATTGTCCACTTCATGGTTTATCCTTTTTTCCCCTTTTCTTGCTTTCTATTATGACATACCTTTCATAATGGTTTTATTTACATTTTGTATATTTAAATACTTGGTGGAAGACGATCATGTTACATTAACATCCATTTTTAGTTTCTGCTCATTACATCCCAGATCTCACACGTACCTGCATATTTTGGTAAGTGGTGGGTATACATACTTTTTAAAGCAGGGTTTCATTTGTAAAATACAGGCAATCCCTGAATGTTATCCTATAAACAATGCACCATTTTGCAACAGTCTCCAAAATGATCATCAAAAGTAGTGCTGTGATATTCCTGTAGTGTCTTTGGTTTAATGCATTAACTTGACTTTACTGTAATCTTACTATCTTTTAATGTTGTGCAACATCTCTGGGATTATCAAACCCAGCCTTACCAGAATGCTCAAGAAATTAAATGTTTTAGTTAACAAAACATTCTTTTTAAATAAGAGCATTTTCCCCCAAACTGTAATTCATTTCAACCTATTTCTCTACCTTAATGCCTAGCAGACTGGGGGTAGTTGGATCTTCAATTATTCAGGACTGTGAGCTTGATGTCAGTAAGCACTCCACAGCATTACGGACATCTAGAGTTGATACAAGATTGAGATAAATGTCTACAACAATTTTTAAAGACAAAATTCCTGAAAAATTCGTTGTTTTTCTTCTGCATTCTTCTACTGTCTTGTGAATAAAAATAGCTCCTCTTAATTGAGACGGCTTACTGTGTATGCCAAGCTTCACTTGCATGACCTCATTCCGTCCTAACAACAGCACAATGCGGCTGGTTCTATTATTGCCCTCCCCACCCATGTCCTGAACAGAACAGAGCTGTGTTTTTCTGCAACCTGAACACTGTCAGAACATCTAGTACACCCTGAAAGTCTTGTATCCTGCCACCCCCACCAATCCATCTCTGGGGGAAATGTTGGGAGACCTGGCACTGGCGCCATTGAGTCTGAGAAGAGAGAGCCATACCTTTAAAGCTGGATAAGCTTCCCCCCTCCTTTTTAAGTAGGCTCCATGCCTAGCAGGGAGCCCAAGGTGAGGCTTGAAATCACAACCCTGAGATCAAGACCGGAGCTGAGATCAAGAGTTGGATCCCTAACCAACTGAGCTACCCAGGTGCCCCAACTATTTACTTTTGATCAACTGTTTTCTGGGGTAGAAATCCATTCAAAGGTCAGTGTCAGAGTTTGGCTGCAACATATGCTTCTACTTCCCACTGCAAATTGGACCCAAACAGCACATCCAGGTAAATCCAAAAACCAAGGGAGAGTCCCCAAGTTTTCATGAAACATCATGTGTTCTGCTCAGAAAATAAAGCAAAGTGCACTTTGAAGGAAAGTGAGTTTTTGTTTTGTTTTTAGAAGATTTTATTTATTTATTTGACAGAGAGAGAGAGACTACAAGTAGACAGAGAATCAGAGCAGAGCAGAGAGAGCAGGCACCCTGCTGAGCAGAGAACCCGACGTGGGGCTCGATCCCAGGACCCTGAGATCATGACCTGAGCTGAAGGCAGAGGCTTTAACCCACTGAGCCACCCAGGTGCCCCAGAAAGTGAGTTTTGAATTAAAAAGAAACCTGCACAACCATACTGCCTCTGAATTGTACACTTAAAAATGGTCAATGTGATTATAATGGTCAATTTGGTGTTACGTTTATTTGACTGACATAAAATACACTTGATCTTAGCCAAAAGGGCGAGAAGCGATTGACTGACATAAAATAAAGCAAAGGAAAAAAAAAAAGACATCTTGCTCAGTACAACATTAGAATATTACAATATTTACCAAAATCTATGCAGATTCCTTCTGACAGTGGGATTCTGCTGTTTATAAACACTGCTTAACATCTGTCTCTTTTCTATTTAAAACGTCCTCCAGACCACACTCCTTTGCAATGTTGGAAAGGATTAGATTGGCCTGGAGCCAGCTGTCTGCTGCTTGGGCTGCTCTGCCTTCGTGTTGTCTGTGAGTGAGAAGCCAGATGCCCTCCCTTCTTTCTGGAAGGCTATTTATTGTTTTAGAGGAACCAGCCATCAAAGAGATCTCCTGTGCCCCACCCACTCCTCCCAGCTTAACGTTCTGGACTGGAAAATGCTAACATCCGACCAGACACACAGAAACATCCTGAAAGACAATGCCTGGGCCCTGATTTTCTAGGGAGGGGAGCTGGGGTTTCTTTATGATCACATCAACCCAGCTTGTTTTTAAAGCTCTGGCAATGCTAACAAGCTAGCTCAAATCTACAGTGTCTTCCTGCTCTTACCCAACACTGACTTATATTCAAGCCATCATCTAGGCCACCTCACTTAAATTTCTTATTTTCTTCCTTGTCTCAGCATTGTACCAAGATTCCCCTGCTCTCAACTCTGAAAGTCTTTTTTTTTTTTTTAATATTTTATTTATTTATTTGAGAGAGACAGAGTGAGAGCGAGCATGAGAGCAGAGAAGTCAGAAGGAGAAGCAGACTCCCCATGGAGTTGGGAGCCAGAGGCGGGACTCGATCCCAGGACTCCAGGATCACGACCTGAGCTGAAGGCAATCACTTAACCAACTGAGCCACCCAGGCACCCCTGAACTCTGAAAGTCTTATGACAGGAATAAAATGTTTCCAGAAAAGATGGAAATGGATTGTGCTGATTGCCTAGTAGAGGTTAATCAGATGGTCCAGAAAATTCTTATATTAGTGGTTTTTTTTTTTATAGTATCAACAGAGAAAAGCAATTTTTTTTTTAAATTTTCAAAGAAAACTTAGGTCCAGAATATATCCCTAGTTTGTGGAAAATGGTTGTGAGGTGCATGGAGGGACAGAGGGTGCGCCTGACACTGGGAAGTGATGTTGTCTTTCTCCTAAAGGCAGTGCAGAGTACTAACCCTCAAAATGGGGTGTATATATCTCTCTGTACTTTCTATGTGTGTCTATTTATGAAGGCTTGAAGTCAACAACTCCTAATGCCCTTACATTTCACTCTAAATTCCTCAGCATAACTGACAAGGCCCTGTAAAGGCGGACTCCGGCTTACCTTCCAGCATCATCTCTCCATGGCCACCCCCTTTCTGCTCCACTACCTCAAGCTACCCCATCCTCCTCCAACACCTTCGGTGTTCCAGGTGCTATACTCTCTCAGCTTTAGGCAACTCCTTATGCTGTTCTCTCCTTCTGGAATTTTCTTATATTCTTTTCCCATCTCCTTCTTTACCTGGTTAACTCTCACCCGTCACGTATTAGCTCGAGTTTTCTCCTCTCTGACCCTGTGCTTCTGCTAACAAGGCTTTCCCATAACTATATATTAAAATTGTTTATTTAATAGTGCCTTGCCCTACAGTTAAAAGCGCTACAGGTACAGACGTTGTGTCTATCTTGCTCACCACCGTGTCTCCAGCATCTACCTAGCATAGGACTGTGAACATCATAAATGCTAAATAGTAATAATAATAATAATAATAATAATAATAGTTGGAAAAGAAGAACAGAACAATTAAGGGAGAGTGGCAGTGGGAAAACAGACAATGAAAAAGCAGGAGAGCAGGAAGGGGGCAGGCAGAGGAGTCGAGAAACAGAACAGTCAATAAATGGTCCCAAATACAGTCAGAAAAATATCCTTGCTCTTTCCAGTCTCAAAAGAGAGTAGAGATCTATGTGGTCTGGGACGGACTGAATCTTGAATTAAAATCTGCGTCAATTTTAGCACCTAGAAATACAGAATCTTCACATTGCTGTAGCCTCTGAAGCTTCACCTAAGCTGTTCAAGGGCCCGGTGCTCTGGGAAGAAGACTCAGCGGGTCTCGGCACTCCCAGTGAATTTACCCTGGTGTGTGCACATGAGCTTGCAAATATCCACCTCCTTTTTTTATTGGCTAGGAAACTGAATTCTAGACCGCTTAAAATATAACTTGAAACTGTGACTACTGAGGAGCCTAAAAGGATGGAAGAACCATCAGGACAAAAGCGCCATCGTTTTTTCTAACTGGTTTCCTTGTTTCTTTCACCCGTGTAAGGAAGTCTAACACAGCTGAAACCTGCCATCTAGTGGCCTTCTAATGACAGGAGTTCGCCACTTGGAAGGGAGCTAGCATCACAGGACAGGAAGAAGCCCGCAAGCACACATCATCTCCGGTCTTCCCTGGGGGTGGTCCATATCCACCTTTGAGAAACAGGGATCATTTATGGCCTTCTGACAGAGCTCCTCTTTCCAAGTAGCCCAGTGTAATGTTTTCACATTCTGATGTCCACAAGGTTAACAGAAATCAATGTGAAATTTCGATCACTTTAAATTCAAAGCTATCCTAGCAAAAAATCAGTGCCCCCTTTGGAAAAGCATACAAATCTTAATTCTGTTTTGAGTCTTAAATTTAGAAATCAGATTTATCAGGTCAGTGCCCAACTTCTTTTTTAGAAGTTATTTAAGAAGAAGAACTGTCTTCTTAAAAAAGTAGTAGTAGTAGTAGTAGTAGTAGTAGTAGTAGTCGTTGTTGTTGTTGTCAACAACAAATCTATCTTCCCTGAAGCAAC